>NC_139516.1:194006672-194671672 GCF_947247035.1 Vipera ursinii
ATCTGGAAATGCACTGCTAACAAGTGCAGCTCATGCAGGAGCTGGGCAATGATGCAGAGGAAAATATTATTAAATGTGCAGATAAAATTTATTTAGAAAATTCCATCATCACAGATTCATCACTATCATCTCACAACTGTAGGCCTAGCAACATCCAGTCCGGAGTTTAGTTTCAGCTAGGATACTTAAATGGCAGCAGGAGCAACAGAAAACAGTATTTTAGCAGCTTGTCAAATCATTCCTGTCAGAGATTTGTTTTTTTCCCCCCAAACCTGAAAATATGATAGCTTTTTTCACCCCTTCTCTCAGTTAAAGGGCAGGCTTCTGGGGTTATTTCTTGGAAAATTGTAGCACCTTTTCAACATTAAGATAAAGCTGGTATTTTATGCTGTTGTTGTATGGTGATTTTCTTTCTGATTTTATTTTAAGTAATATCATTGGGATTTATATAGTTCTTAAGTGTTTACCTATATTCAGCCTTCTGCAATTTTAAAAAGTTGACACAACAACCAATGTCTGGTGCATATATTAGTATGCATGTAGATCACTACACAAGTAGTTTCAAGGACTCAACAGATTGAAATTCTTGTTTAGGAAAAAGTGGACAGCTCTGGGCTAATTATACAAATGTAAATATTTACCCTCATTAGCTGACACCCTGGAGCTTATGTAGAGCCTTGTGCATAGAAGATGATTTATTTGTAAAAGTCAGATTACCAACATTTCTCACAATATTTGGCTCATGTTATTTTATTCTGAGTATCTTTTTTTACTCACCTCCTATTTTGTATATTGCCTCATATGCCTAGAAGAAGACCATTTGGGTGAAGATCCATACCAAAAAATCTGGTAGGCTTATCCTGTACAAATTAAATGGGAAGAAAATTCTGTGTCTGAACATATTTTTCTTAAGGAAGGATGCCATATTTTGTAATTTCCTGCCAATTCTTTTCACAGGTACTTAGAGAACTACAATGGGGGCTGCCTTTGAAGACAGCCCATTTAGAAGCTACAATTGGTCTGGAATGCTCCATTAGCTGCACTGGCCCTGTAGGTTTCCAGGTACAATTCAAGGTGCTTGTTACTATTAATAAATCCCTTAATAACACAGCAATATTTTATTGCTGGGTCACCTTTCTCCAATTGTTCTCACCTAGACATTAGATCTGCCAGGGTAGGTATGCTTCAGGTTCTGTCTATTAAGAAGTGGCATCAAGTAAAACCCAAGAATTGAGCCATTTTTGTTACAGTCCCTGCCCTTTGGAACATTCTGCCCCCTGTGCTCCAAAATTGTTTGGCCCTGACAGAGCTTGTAAATATTTGCCTTCATTAGCTGGCACCCTGGAGCTTATGTACAGCCTTGTGATTCAAAGATGATTTGTTTGCTTTGTAAGTTGCTTTGCAAAACTTTGATGACCTGAATGTTCCCCTAGGCGTGGAGCCTGCAGATTAGGTGAACCCATCGTTCTGGTTTTTCCTGAAGTAATGGTGGATATGTGACTTGAGTTAGATTGCCCTCTTATGCCATTGCACTACTATGTTGTGTTACTTATTATTTTTGTTTTGCTTTTAATCCTGTCCCGCAGAGTCAGGATAGTGAGATGGACAGCTATATAAATAAATAAACTAGCTATCTAGATAAAAAGAATTCTGAAGTCCTGCTGGCTAGTTTTCCTGGGGGAGACATGCAGACACACAAACACAGACACACACATAGACACACACACACACAAACATATTTTGTTCTTACTGACCAGAATGGTGGAAATGCAGGAATCTCAGTACATTCACACATCCTTAACAGAAATTTATGTAGCAAGACACAATGGTATCAGAACAATGAAAAGTGAGACATAGTACAATTATATTTATTTTATTTTATTTTATTTTATTTTATTTTATTTTATTTTATTTTATTTTATTTTATTTTATTTTATTTTATTTTATTTTATTTTATTTTATTTTATTTTATTTTATTTTATTTTATTATTTTATTATTTTATTTTATTTATTTTATTTTATTTTATTTTATTTTATTTTTTATTTTATTTTATTTTATTTTATTTTATTATTTTATTTTATTTTATTTTATTTTATTTTAATTTTATTTTATTTTATTTTATTGGATTTGTATACCGCCCTATTCCCGTAGGACTCAGGGCGGTTTACAGGGCAGTTAAAACCATGAATGCAAAAAATTAAAAACAAATAAAACAATTAAATTTATCTATCTATCTATCTATCTATCTATCTATCTATCTATCTATCTATATCTATATCATCTATATCTATATCTATATCTATATCTATCTATATATCATCTATATCTATATCTATATCTATATCTATCTATATCTATATCTATATCTATATCTATATCTATATCTATATCTATATCTATATCTATATCTATCTATATCTATATCTATATCTATATCTATATCTATATCTATATCTATATCTATATCTATATCTATATCTATATCTATATCTATATCTATATCTATCTATCTATCTATCTATCTATCTATCTATCTATCTATCTATCTATCTATATAATTTTTGTCATGTGTGATGTCAATGATGCATGTGTTATTTCCCCTCCCCAATTGTTTCCAATTGTGGACCTTCATGATCTAAGCTATCTATGATGATAACTTAATACAACAAGTGATAATCCAGGGCAGTAACCAGTTCTTACCCACCATTGTTTATTTCCTTTACTATTATAGTTAGGATATCTTTGTAAGAAACTTTTGGAGCTATGTGGTAAATTATGCATACTAGAATGTTTCCTATAATCACTGGAGGTTTTCAAGAAGAGACTGAATAGCCACTTGTCTGAAATGGTATAGAGTATAGACTTTCCTGATTGTGCAGGGAGTTGGACTAGATGACCTCCAAGATCTCTTCCACCTCTGTAATGTTATTTATTTTTTTCTGTTTCTTATACAAAATCTTTTATCTTCCTGCAGAATATTTTAAATAATTTTTAAATCTTGCCAAAATTTATGATGTTATTAATACAGCACATGTTGGTGAAAAAGACTTTAAATTGTGGTCTCTACCTCACTTAATCTCCTCTGCAGGAGTCCAAGAAGTCATCAGAAAACCAAGGCAAAAGGTACTATATCAAGAAAGGTGAAGATACATTTTAAGAAGCACTCTTCTGAAGGTTTGCACAGCCCTCATAAAAAGAACAAATGTGACGAAGTGGGAGATATATATACAGTATACAGTATGCATATACCACAGATCATTGTAAATGGTTATCTAGTAGATTCAGATTTGTAAACAGTATGTGTAGGAATACTAATGTAATCTCAATAAAACACTGCTAAATTCTAATTTCCTAAATATTTTCTCATCCTGCAAAATGATGTATAGTTCCACATTCTTAGGCTTAATGTCAATGTCTGTAGTATTCAGGATTTATTTTTGTGGTATTTCTAAACTAAATAGATTAATATGAAGTGAGAGAAGGTTTCTGAATTTTTATGTTGTTACAGGGGTTTCCCCCCCCCATTTCCTGTACTCTCTGTGCTGGGAAAAAAAAGCCATGGCAAATTATTATGGTTTCTCCCAGTTTAGGTATCCTAAATTCTAGCATCTGCAATAAACAGAAGAGAGAAAAGAAGAGAGAAAATAGGGAATGGAAAAGAAGGGAAAGGAAGGGAAAGGAAAGGAAAGGAATGTGTATAATAAGTGCCTTGTAAGATCACGAAGACTACATTCTAAAACCTATTTGTAACAACCACTGTTCAAATACAATACTGACAGCTCCTTCTCTGGATGGTCTCAAATGGTTATTTTCAACCTGCATGCTAAGTAGGCTGAGCCACAAAAGGACTTCCATTCCATGGGGAAGGTATTATATGATGGGGATGTGTTTCAGACCTAGGTCACTGCAGGAAGCTTGCTGCATATCAGTGTTTACAATCTGGCAGATTGTGAACTTAGTTTAAATGGAACCAAGGCTGGCAAACCCCGAGGGTATGCGTCTGTCTGCTAGTTGACTGGACATGAGGATTTCTGCCTTGGATGTAATCTTACCTTTTGAAGATAATGTTTCATCAAAGCCATGTGCTAGGAGATGTAATTGTAAATTGAGCCATAAATTTTAGAAGACTTTGCTGAAGAGTAGGGTAGGAAGGCACAAAGCATTTGAAAGAACCTTTGAGCAACATTTGCATGCTCAATATAATATTATTTCTGGGGGACCAGGGTCTTAGCCTGATATATATCTGATAATGTAGTCTTTTGTCCAGAAAAGGTCATAACATAATAAGTGTTTGCATATTGATGAAAAATATTGGTAAAGTTACCAGTGTTAAAATATTTACGAAGTCTGACATGGAATGAATAGAGACTGTTCATATGGTATTGAGGATCAAAGCAGCATCTTCTAGATTTTTCATGACTAGAAGAAAGACAAAAACAATTGGCGAAAGTTTTGTAAAAGTGAAAGTTATGTACATAATGAAGAATGTACTTGGCTATCATAATCCCCATGACATTTGAGTTGATTGAGGGTGGGGGTTTTTGGGATGATAAAACTACAACTAATGGTGGAGAACATCATTTCACTGTAAAGGTACTAAATTATACATCTGTTCTTTAATTATAATGCTTTCATGGACTCTAATGTTTAATCTCTATCAGACCAAGGCCATGCTTAATCTTACCTAACTATTGGATGCTATTTGTTTTAGTTTCATTACTTTTTCCCCACTTATTTGCTCTTTTGTAGAAACTGATTTGCTTTTATACATCTATCATTGTGTCTAAGTGTTCTTAACTGCCTTGAGCAACTTTTACAATGTTGAAGTAAAAAGTACAAAAAAAAGGTAAAGGAGTCCCTACAGATTTCACTCTACTAGGCATTGCCAACTATAGCAGATGATGTTCATCTCCATTTCAAGTCCATTGAACCACTGCTATCTGGAGACATTTACACAGTCAGGTGGCCAGCATAATGTCATGGAGTGTTGTTACCTTCCTACCAAAGTGATACCTATTTATCCACTCATATTTGCCTGGTTTAAAACGGCAAGGTTGGCAGGAGCTGGGACGAGGATGGGAGCTCACCCACGCTGTGGAGCCTGGGTCTCAAACCTGGGCTTCCAGCTATCCAGCTGACAAGCCAAGCATCTTACTGCTCAGCTGCTGTACCATCTAATGTAGAGGTAAGATATAATAAAAAACCCCTAAATAAATGTGTACTAAGTGAAACAATTGCACTGTTTATTTTCAGGATCAAATGAGATCTCACAATGAAATGTCTCAGGAAGGACATTTGCATTGGCTCTCCAAAAAGGATGTGGTGGTGTTAATCCAATGGCAGACCATCTATTCTTCTCATTATAAGGGCACTATATGATTCTTTGAAACTTCTTTTAGCACAGTTTATCTCCCTTTCTCTATCTGCTATATTAATAGGGTGCTCATTATTTTAGGAGAAGTAGATACTTTTGGGGAACTCCTGCTTGATTTGGAGGGAGTTGCCTTTTTTTTACAGTTTTTAATTGTAGAATCATCTTAATTAATTTCCAACAAATTTAAAGCTTTTCGAAAACATTTTTATTGTTCTCATTATTTTCCACCTTTATTTTGTGCAATGCAAGATTATATACCTGAAGCTTCTGCTTCCTGCTTTCCATAATAATAATAATAAGGGGGTGAACTAGGTATCTAGGGATAGGCCAGCTAAAGATGAGATGTGCCAATGCATACATACATTTATTACACTTTTAGATACAGTTAACCTGAAGTAGCCGAAGGACCACTCGGGACGACAGGCTAGTAACAACAGATTTATTTAAGAGCAAAGGCAAACATAGAATAACTGTCCGGCTTTTATAGCCGGCAGCTGGTAGTGAGAACCAATCAGCGGTGTCCGTTTTGGCGCCCTGTCAGGCAGGGACCAATCCGTGTCGTCTTTTGTTGACAGCTCCGGCTTCCGCGTGTCTTGGTGTTTTGACAGCCGCGAGCTGTCAGTGGTTGCGCCTGCGCTGTATGGTGGATGCTTTGACAGCTCAGGCTTCTTCGTAGTCCGGCGTTTGACAGCCGCGAGCTGTCAGTGGTGGCGCCTGCGCGGTGCGGGGAACTTTGACAGCTGTCAAAGTTCCCGCGTGTTTTCTTGTCAGGCTGCTTTAGTTTATACGCTTGCTGCTGCCGTATTATTTGAACATTTAACATATATACATCTCTCTCAGGGGATTGTTTACGTATATAACACACCCCTTACCCCTCCCCTGGTGCGTTTCCATCTTCTTGGATGTTTGAACCTGCCCACTGATAGTCTTTTAGGTAGGTGGGTGGTCTCCGATTCCTGTTTGAGCGGCGAAGGGGTGGAGGGTGGTGAGGTTCCGGGTCTTCGTTTTGGTGTTCTTCTTCCTGGTTTGGAATAGGCAGCATTTCCGGTGGGAGCTGTATGCTGGCATTGGTTGGTTGCCCAGAATTGTGTGGTGGTTGTCTGGGTCTGAGCTGATCAATATGGCGGCGTATGTTGCCCTGTGCTTGCGTAGCTATAAGGTATGAGATGGGCCCTGTTTGTTTTATTACTGTTCCTTGGACCCACTTGTTTTTATCTGTGTATGATCGTGCCCAAATCAATTGTCCTGGGTTGAGTGTGCGGGTAGGGTGGGGGTGTGGTTCTTTTTCTGGATACGTGTCAGGGTGCAGTCTGTCCAGACGTGTTATTAGCCTTCTCCCCCATCTTAATTCTGCTGGTGATTTGCCGGTCGTAGAGCATGGTGTTGTGTGTTGTGCTAAGAGGAACTGGCTGAGGCGCCTCTGCCAGTTTCCTTTAACGAATTTTTTTAATGCTTCTTTCGTGGATCGTACCATAATTTCAGCCATTCCGTTTGACGAAGGGTGGAACGGCGCCGACGTGACCAGCCTAATACAATTCTTCATAGCGAAGATCTGAAATTCACGAGAGGTGAATTGAGGCCCGTTGTCAGAAACTATGGTGTCAGGTAAGCCGTGCGTAGCGAATATTTTTCGTAAAGCTTGAATAGTGGCTTGGGACGTTATTGTTCTAAGGGGGGTGACTTCCAGCCATTTTGAGTGGCTGTCTACTACAATTAAGAAACTTTGGCCTTGGATGGGTCCCGCAAAATCTACATGTATACGTGACCAAGGGTTTCTTGTTGTCTCCCATTTATGGATTGGAGCCTGGGGTGGTTCATTCCTGGTCTCTTGACAGGTATAACACCCACCTACGTACTTTTCTATTTGCTTATCTATGCCTGGCCACCACACATAACTTCTAGCCATCGCCTTCATTTTTACAATTCCAGGGTGTCCTTCGTGTAAAATTTGTAATGTTTGGTCTATGTTCCTCTCTGGTATGATGACCCTATTTCCCCACAGCAGGCATCCTCTATGTGTTGAGATCTCATTTTTTCTGTTATAATAAGGTTGGAATTGAGGTTGTGGATTTTGAGCTGGCCAACCTGTTGTGGCCCATTTGAGGATTCTGGCAAGTATTTTATCTTTGGCAGAATTATTAGCTATGATGTTTGCAGTCAGGGGGCATTCTGGAAGTTGGGAGATTGCTAAAATCTGGCTGGCTGGGGCTGGGTCTGGGTCCCTGGTTTGTATGGGCAGTCTGCTGAGGCAGTCAGCATGACCCAATTCTTTACCTGGTTTATGTATTAGTTGATAGGAATAGGCTGCTAAGAAGGTTGACCATCTTAGCATTCTCGGGGAGAGAATTTGTGGAGTAGTTTTGTTCCACGTGAATATGCCTAGCAGGGGTTTGTGATCTGTAATTATAGTAAATGGTCTTCCATACAGGTAATCGTGAAATTTTTTGACCCCTGCTACTATTGCTAGGGCTTCCCTGTCGATTTGGGCGTAGTTTCTTTCAGCTTTGGTTAGAGTGCGTGAATAGAAGGCTATGGGTCTTTGTGTGCCGTCCTTGAATATGTGACTTAAGACAGCCCCGATTCCATAGGGAGAGGCATCGCAAGCGATGCATATTGGGGTGTCCTCCCTGAAAAGGGTGATAGTTGAACTGTGACAGATAATCTTTTTTAATGATTGGAAGCTACTCTCATGTTCTTTGGTCCAGGACCAAGTTGTACCCTTGTCTAGGAGTCTGTGCAGAGGCTCCGCAATAGTGGCCTTATGGGGGATGAAGGCATGGTAAAAATTTAACAATCCTAAAAAGGATTGCAGCTCTTGCTTATTCCTAGGACTGGGTGCGGTTTGAATAGCCTGTAGTTTTTCTGAGGTGGGGTGGATGCCCTGGCTATCTATTTTGTACCCTAGGAATTCAGTGGATGTGACTCCAATAGAGCACTTTTCCCGCTTAAGTTTGAGGCCGGCTTCTCTGAGCCAGCTTAGCACAGCTGACAGCCTGTCAGCTAAGTTCGCTTCGTTTTCTCCGGCGATGAGAACATCGTCGAAGTAGGGGCAGACCCCGGGTATTCCCTTCAGGGTCTTCTCCATGATACCCTGAAATATACCCGGGGCCGCCGATATGCCAAATTGGAGCCTCTTTACCTTAAAGGCACCGCGGTGGGTGACAATTGTCTGGGCCTCCGCAGTGTCCTCAGTGACAGGTAGCTGTAAGTACGCCTGAGCGAGATCGAGCTTGGCGAAAAGGGTGCCCGAGCGGATGGAAGCAAATACGTCCCTCACCGCTGGCACCGGGTAGGCATGGGGGCTGAGGGCTAAGTTGACTGTCGCCTTATAATCGGCGCACAGTCTCACTTCCCCATTAGGTTTGATTGGGGTGACGATAGGGGTCTCCCAGGTTCCCCCTTCTGTGGGCTCAAGCACCCCTAGTCCTACGAGGCGATCGAGTTCGTTTTCGATTTTTTTCTTAAGGGCAAAAGGTACCCTCCTGGCTCTTATCTTAACTGGTTGGATTGCAGGGTCTAACTGTAAGGAGATGGGGGGACCCGTGTATTTCCCTAAAGTGCCATCGAAAACGTCGGCGAATTTATCGCAAACGGCTTCTAGGCTGGGTGTTAGGATGGTGTTAACCCCAGTTAAGGCGATACCTAATGGACTGAACCAGTTTAGTCCTATCAAATCGGTGCGGTTCCCTGGTGTGACTAAAACCTCCAGGGGCCCCTTGAACCCCTTGTACTGCACTACGACCTTGGCTTTTCCTTCCACCGGAATGGGGGTTTTCTGGAAGTCAGCTAGGTGTACCTGAGTTTGTTTCAGGGGGATTTGTCCTCGGCCCTTCTGACAGATCTCCTGATAGGTTGTTAGAGAAATTAAGGAAACTGCCGACCCGGAATCTACTTCCATGTGGCAGGGCACCCCCTGAATCCTGACCCAGATCTTAACCTTGGAGCTTATGCTGTTTACCCTGTCCACAATCTCTACCAGGGGCCCTGGGTGGGGTTCTCTGCTGGCCTGGGCAGCTGGCCTACCTGGGGGGTTTGCCTCCACCTCATTGATGTTGTCCCGGCCCTTGCTGCGGCACACCGGCTTGATGTGGCCGGTCTTCCCGCAATTGTGGCATTTCGCGTTCCTAAAACGGCAACCTCCTCGGGCATGATTGCCCCCGCAGCTGGCACAGGCGGCTCGTTGCTCGTAACGCGGTGGCGGTGGAGGGTTCCTGGCTCCCCGGCGGTCCGACGTCTTTCCCCTTCTCGGCTGTCGGTGCTCCATTCGGCGTTGTAGGGCTTCTCCGTCGGTGAAATCTACCGACTCTCCGCTGTCGCTGAAGGCTGCGCTTTCCTGGTAGACGGTCGCGGGGGTCTCTGGGGTCGTGTTGGTCGGCTTCTTCTTGTGGCTGTGTTCGTATGCCATGATCTCCCTGGTCAGCTCGGCCAGGTTCATGTCGGGTTTGGACGTCAGTTTTTTTTGTAGCTTCTCGTCCCTCAGACCGATCACCACCTGGTCTCTGATGCGGTCTTCCAGGTCGGGGAAGCAGCAGTTCCTTGCGGCATGCCTGACCCCGGCGATGAATTCGTTGGCGGGCTCGTCCTGCCGTTGTTTCTTTTGCGCAAATTGCACCCGCCAGTATAGTTCTGAACGAGCCGGCATGTAGTATTTGCTCAGCTGGTCCACCAAGTCCGCGTAGGAGACTTCAGTGATGGGCACTGGGCTGAACAACCCGACGGCTGCATCGTACACCGGGGGCCCGCTGATGTACAGCAGAGCGGCGGCCTTTGCTCGGTCGTCAGTGATCTTACTGACGAGGAGGAATCCCTCGACTTGGCCGAGGTGTGATTGCCATCTCTCGGGATGGCGGGTATCAAACTCCCTCACACGGCCGAAGTTTGCCATGTCGTCCGGTCCTGGGTTGCTCCGATGGAAGTTAAAACTTCCGTGACAGCTCTTGCCGGGAACTCCCTTCCTCGGCCGTGACTTCAGCTCCGGAGCGATCCCACCTTCGTCGCCAGTGAAGTAGCCGAAGGACCACTCGGGACGACAGGCTAGTAACAACAGATTTATTTAAGAGCAAAGGCAAACATAGAATAACTGTCCGGCTTTTATAGCCGGCAGCTGGTAGTGAGAACCAATCAGCGGTGTCCGTTTTGGCGCCCTGTCAGGCAGGGACCAATCCGCGTCGTCTTTTGTTGACAGCTCCGGCTTCCGCGTGTCTTGGTGTTTTGACAGCCGCGAGCTGTCAGTGGTTGCGCCTGCGCTGTATGGTGGATGCTTTGACAGCTCAGGCTTCTTCGTAGTCCGGCGTTTGACAGCCGCGAGCTGTCAGTGGTGGCGCCTGCGCGGTGCGGGGAACTTTGACAGCTGTCAAAGTTCCCGCGTGTTTTCTTGTCAGGCTGCTTTAGTTTATACGCTTGCTGCTGCCGTATTATTTGAACATTTAACATATATACATCTCTCTCAGGGGATTGTTTACGTATATAACACATAACCAGTCACCAACTATTAGTCCAAGGAATATAGATCTAGTCCCTGCAATATAATTACAGTACTTACTTCCACTGTGTTGTGGTATATATCTTCCTGATGCTGTTAGCATCAAATGTTCCAGTACATTTTAAAAAATGCCTAGACAAGCACAGAATCAGAAAAATTTCCTCCTCAGGAGGTACTTAAATATGTAACCTGCTGGCAAGTTCTTTTAGAAGAAATCTCCAGATGTTTGACTCAGCACAACTAGACTCATTTCCTATGCTTGAACTCAGCCAGGGGTCCTCAGATACATAACACAGCATAACAAGGTAAGAATATCAATGGGCTTTTTACAATTCATGGCTACTCAGCCCTGAGAACTCCTTGCCCTCTTACACTTTCTACTTGTATCCTGAAATCTGAGATCATTTGTTGGATGATCAGTTCTGAAGTAGGATGGAGTGTGGTATAAAAGAGCAGGTGTATTTGTATAGCCCTTGTGATATTTGTAACAAGTTACCAGAGTCATATCAACAGGACTGCTTACCAATGTGGTGCCCAATGTGGTAGAACTGCAACTTTCAGAACAAGCAGGCAGTATAATCTTGTACTTCTTCTTTACCCTTTACTTCACAGAATCAGAAAATCATACAGCTGGAAGGGATCTTGGAGATCTTTTAATATAATCCTTTGCTCAAGGTAGGAGTGCTTATACCATTCTGGACAAATGATGTCCAGTCTTTTCTTGAAAACCTCCAGCAATGGGTCACTCCACAAGCTAAGCCAATGAGTAATTATTCTCACTGTCAAACAAATTCTGCTTAATGCCAGGGAGGTTTTCTCTTTAACGAGCTTCTACCTGTTATTTATTGTGCCCTCAATTTTTATATTTTGCTTTTATTTTTATTCATGTTTAATTTGGGGAGAGATACAGAGAGTGAGAGAGAGAGGGAAGGGGAGAGGGGGGGAGACAGAGAGACACACACAGAGAGATTTTAACAAATATAACTAATAAAATTCTGGATAGCAAGTAGGCAATAAAAGTACAACGCACAATCTAAATCAGTTCAAGGGAACAAGTAGAGACTACTATGAAACTCTCCATACCAATATTACAAGCCAGGCTGTATTGATACTGTGGCCCTAATGCCTGGGTAAAAAATGGCCTTCTAAAATGCAAACAGCGTTGGAGCTGTCCAAATCCTCAGGAGCAGATTGTTGATAAAACAGGGGCCATGACAGGAATAACACTCCCCCCCCCCGGCTTCCTAGGGCTCACAAAGTGGCATTGCTTCACTGAGAGGAATCAGGACAAGTTCACATTGTTAGATTTGTTGGGATGAGTAGAGACCACCAGAAATGGAAGGTCACACAAAAATCATTTCGCCATGCCATATGTATCTTTAAAGTTGACAACCAACATTTTGAATTGCACCCAGAATTGCCCTCGTAGCCTCTCAGTCTTGTCAGGGTGAAGTTAAAGCCTGTTCTTCCCCATTTATACCCACATAACCTTGGAAATCATCTCAATTTAGTGTAATCCTCACAACAGTTCTGCAAAGTTTCCTTTGACTTCCTTATGCAAGAACAACTGACTCACCCACATCAGTTATCTGTGAATGCAGTTACCGTGTTTCACTGTCTTTGTTTCCACAAGATTATCCTTAATGAAGATTTCTCTTTGACTTAATCCCTCACTCTTTGTTTTTTTCCAGTGGCACTCCAGGTTTCAAGGCTGAATACGTGGGTTTTCTATTCTCATGGTGGAAGAAAGGAGAAGTAGAAAAGAAGAATGCTTTCTGTAGGAAGTCAACTGAAAGGAAGAATCTTTAGAATCAAAGTCTTCAAATCAGGAAAAGTAGACCAATTTGTTTGCTTGTGATCTGTACTTCTAAATGTGCCTAGTGGTTAATGGGATAAAAAGTGCAGAATAAATGCTTTTCAAGCTGCATTTCCAGTGAACTTGATTTTTTTTCCCTTTCTGCATATGTCACCTTATCAGAGAAATGGTAAAATAATAATAATAATAATAAAACTTGTAATGGTTTTATTTGCTAGATTCATTAACTGTGGCCTTAAGTATTATTTTATGTTTTTTGTCAACTGTCTCAAATATAGGTTGCAGCAGATTAAATACAGGGATTAAAACAATATCTAATTAGGGCATTTGCATCTCAAGGATAATGAACAGCTGTTTTATACATTAAGCACAACAATACAAGGTCATGAACTTGTAGGGTTGACCTAAGATGGAACTCAGGAAATAATTCTGCATTCTGCGATATAGTCATAGGAATTGTAACACCATTTTCAGTGTTTTAGTGTTCTTGTGAACACTGAAGTAATGCTACATAGGACTGGAATGGGGAGGTAGGTTTTCTCCAGAGACAGAGTTATACCTATCTGTAAGATAATGTGTAAACAAGCCTAAGGTACATTGGTGAGTTCTGAGCATTTTTTTTTAAATTACTAAGGTAATTTACCTTCAGAATTTAATTGAAGAATTCCCAGGGGTTTCTGTGCTAGGATTGGTACATCATATGGTCACCCTTAGGGGGTCATGCAAAACTCCATTTAGCTCATAATTGATAGAATTATTTTTATCACTTTGTCTCAGAACTATAAAACTAGTTTAAATTGTTGTCTAAATGGAAAGCAGAATAATGTTTCACTATATTTATGGGAAGAAAGACAAGAAAAGCAAGATGCCATTTCAGAATGTTTAAAAGTTTCATAGGAGTTAAGTTTATAAAAGTTAGGTTTATTGATGAGACGGCACGGGATAAAGATATAGACAAATCTTGGTATACAAGTTAGATAAAACACACAGAAATATATGTGATATGTGTGAGAGTACATGGGTACATACAAAGAGAAAGATTGTGGAAGATACTATATGCTAGGTCAGATACAGTACTTTATAATTCTAATCTATTATTAATTTGCATTTACTTGCACCAAGCTTTCATAAACTCACAGATCATTTATACCTGTAACCAGACAAGGTCTGAACCTGGGGCTTCAGTATAAATAGCATATGAGTTATGCACTATTTCTTTTTCATAGCATTTGCTACAAATTTTTCAAGTTAGGAGTCTTTCTAGATAAACCCTGCACGTCCTGATCTAAGATTAGTAATCTTGTCAAGGAGCCAAAGGTCCACTCAAACATATTTCTGACCAGAATTTAGAAGATAGAAAAGTCTCTGGATAACAAACATTGGTTATATATAATTTGTTCAATAATTAAAAAGCCCAAATAACTTTCTTCAAAGGAACCAGATGTTTCCATCAGAGGCTGCCAAGCTGGATTATTTAATTTACATAACAGAGTTCCTACAGAAACATGAGAGATTATGCAAGACTATCTAGAAAAACCAGGTCTGCTCCAATTTATTAAGGAATGAGTCCAAATCAAACAAGAACAATTTTAGGGGTGACTTTAGTTAGGGTTGGGAACATCTTAAATTCAGTCTATAGAACATGCTCTCATATCACTTTGTCCTTATTTTTGAGTTGTGAGGTTAAATTTGTGTCCATTAATTCTTTACCACAAAGCTTTCCTATTTGTCATATGATTATTCCAGAAGGCCATTATGGTCAGAAGATGGCAGGTGTCATTGGGGCAATTGATGGTACTTCCAATCTCACGTATGTATTTGTTGCAGCCCATGATGGTGTAGACATCTGGATTTGTTGTAGAGTCAGGTTCCCATCTTTGCATCAGTATCCAGTTGTTTCTTATTGCTTGTGAAAATCTGTTTTGGAACAAACAGGTTCCCATTCTTTATGCTGAAATTTAGAATGACCACAGCCCAGGAGCTGGGATTGCCCAGCATAGTTCCCAGTTAAGGTGTCCTACTCCTTTACAATCTGGTATTGCACATTAATTAAGCTGTCAGACTTGCCACAACCTAAACTTCTAAATAGAAATGATCCTTGGCTCCATTTTTTGAGAAAGATATAGTTTTATTAGAGGTTGTATTTTACAGTATTGCATAGCCAGAACTGAGAATTGTGCACCCAAATACCCAAGTTCTACTTCCCCCTCAACTGTCCCTCACTGCCCACCCCACTGTAACCAATCAAGTCCATGCAAGATGTTAGCATAATGGTCAGTCCAAGCACAGCTTCGTATGCGGCTCCCTCCTTCTTCCAACTTGGTGACCTTTGAGCAGTGTCTTGAGGAGGTACAGTATCTACTTTTGATTCCCCATTGCCTCATGCCCCCTCCCCACAGCTCATGGCAGTCTGTCATCACATAACAGAAAAGCACAGCAAGCATAGGGTGACAGTTGACATAAGCCCACAAATCAAGTGTTTTCCTACTATGAGCAATATGTTCCAAGCATCACTCTTCATTTTTACATGTTCTCCTGTATTTTTGTAACCTTTTGTACAGAAATATCTCAAGTAAGGGACTACTGACCCTTATAGCAATCATAGTCAATCATTTGTGATGAAGTGATGCTGGTTTGAAGTCTAACTTCAGTGCAAATCTTTTTAACTTGAGTTCTGGGAATTAGGATGCAATTCTAAGAAAGCAATGCTTTCTGGCTTTCTTGTTGAGTTTTCTTTTCCATTGATTTTATGCTGGATAAATGCTAGATTATCATCTTCCATAGTATTGCAATTAATGCATCAATTACTAGTGTAATGCTGTTCCTTCCCCTCCTCATCTTGGAAGCCAGTTGCAAAATTGCTGAGGACATTTGAGAGGAATATGAATTAACAACAATTTTAACTGTAGTGCTGCAGAAATACATCACCATAAATATACCATACAAAAAGGTGACTACCTACAGAAGCTCTCAATATATTTAATCCTACTTATGTGATGTACTTGTTAAGGTGTTGATTTAGGTTTAACATTAAGGAACTCCAGATTCAGGTCTACAGCCAGCTATGGGAACTTACTAGGTGAGTATTGACCATATCTTATATAAAAGAATAACAGAGTGGGAAGGGACCTTGAAAGTCATCTAATCCAACTCCCCGCTCAAGCAGGAGACTCCATACCATTTCAGACAAGTGACTGTCCAATCTATTCTTAATAGTCAGTGATGGAACACCCAAAACTTCCAGAGGAAAGTCATTCTACTGATTAATGGTTCTCACTGTTAGGAAATTTCTCCTTAGTTCTAGATTGCTTCTTTCCTTGATTAGTTTGCATCTGTTCTTTTTCTTGTCTAGCCTTGGTTGGTCCCCTCTTCTTTGTGGCAGCCCCTCAAATATTGGAACACTGCTATCATGTTCACCCCTAGTCCTTCTTTTAATTAAATTAGACATGCTCAATTCCTGCAACTGTTCTTTATATATTTTTGTTTTCAGCCCCCTAATATTTAAGTCTAATCTACTTCACAGGACTGCTGCAGAGAGGAAAAAAAACAGAAGAGGAAATGATACCTGTTCATGTTAAATTCTTGGTGAAGGTCATGTATTAATGTAATTAATCGAGCAAATTTATAATCTAGTTACTGGCAGCCATAGCCTCTGGAATTAATTTGGATTTTTTTCCTAGGTATTCTCTCAACATTATTCCAAAATGGGCCGTATATTATAGAAATGAGTTGAAAGATCTTTTTAAAAATAAAATAAAATAAATGAATTAGTTCTTCCCCATTCTTTTTTATTCCTTTGTCCTATAAAATAGTAGCTACTTTGAAAGTTTTCTCTACATATTTCCAACTGTTTTGGATGGATATCTCCACAGTTTCACACTCCAATACCATGATAAATGATATAGTCCAGGATACCACCGACTGATGCTTACAAAAGCAAAAAAGCAAATGTTAAAAAATGAGAGAAAGTGAAAGCTACTACTAAGAAATACTTCCATACCTCTTTTTAAGACACCATTAGAATTCATATCACCCTACCCCTATACATTTAAGGGAGTCAGCATCCCAGCATATATTTATACACTAATGTGCAGGATTTACAGGGTCACTAAACAAACAGTTTTTAGATAGGAAATAATTGCATTGTAATAGGGATACAATGTGACCTTAGATGAACTTTTTATGGTGAGTTTATCACACGGAAGAAGCTTTTTAGCTTAATAATATAGCATGTGGTTTCCATACTTAAAAATCATGTTTAGATATGAATTTAAAGGATACTTCTTCAGTATCTCCTTGTAGGGTTAAAAATAGTTTACTCAAATTCTGATCATTTGTTGCTGATCCAATGTTCTATATGATTTGATTCCTTCTATTTTGATATTTATGCATCATTTATTCAGTAATTAGGAAGCATTTCAATTTTTAGTGTATTCCTGCAGGCAACAATGTGTTGTTTGTATCAGGCAGTTGCTTCCCAAATGTTTAACTTTTAAATAAAGTTCCCATACAATGTTAAGGCATATTTCTCTCCCTCTCCCCATTCCCTTTTCTCTTTCACAATAGTGCTTATTTCAGCATGAGTTGTAGAACTTCATATCTGACTAGGTCAAAAGCAAACTTGAAACAGATAGCTCCAGGTAGTGTATTTCCCCACACTAATTCGAAGATTAAAGTCTACCATTTGGAAGATTTGGTTGATGGCATCTAAAGCTAGATTTCAAAAGAAAAGAAAAAGGCTTTATCTCTATGGAAGGTTTTTAGAAGTGTCCTTTTTAACAAAGCAAATGAGTCCTCACCATTCACATTTTAATTAATTGCCAGATATTCTGTGAAAATGCACTTCCCAATGCCTTTCCAAAGGACCACTGAATTTTAGAGATAATTTTTGAGGAGTGCCTCAATGGAAGAAGGTTGTCCTCAAAATTAAAATAGAAATCAAGATGTTGGTCACAATTGCCGTATTGGGAAAAAGAAGGCGTGGCTCCAATCCTGAGGTCTCATCCTGACTTTTCTCATGCTTTGGCATCTTTTGTGTCATCAACCTGCAAATCATTCAATATAACATAAGACTTCTTTTGAAAGGAAAATTATCCATCACAGAACATAACACTGCATAAAGAAAACTTTCTCTTTATGATACATAGGTTCTATGAAAATTGTATTCTGATTCCTTCCTTCCTTCCTTCCTTCCTTCCTTCCTTCCTTCCTTCCTTCCTTCCTTCCTTCCTTCCTTCCTTCCTTCCTTCCTTCCTTCCTCAGTATCTGTCTCCTTCTCAGCTTCAGTTTTGTTACTGCCACCCCAGGAATATGTTTTATAACCAGATAATTATAAAATATCAATATGATTCAGAACTTAACTACCCTCTTTGAATTTTAATGGAATAGAATAAAATTTAGAAAAACAGAAGGCAAATGTCTGTAGCTCTCTCTATATGTAAACCAACTTCTGGGAAATGTCATCTGATAAACTGTCAGGAAAATGCCCATTTTATTCCAACTCAACTCTATGTACAAAATTACTGGCTACATTCTCCTACATAAAAACACTCTCTCCCCATGCCTACATCGAATGCACAAAAGCAATAAACAATTTTTTTATTTCATATTTTTCATTTTATATTTTAAAACATGTCCTTATTCTCCATCTTTGGCTGAAGCCATTTGGCTTCCATGTATTAAGAAAATCCTACATCTCTAGATTCATTTTTCACTGAAGGTATAGAAAAATGAAAGAAAAGTGCTCCCAAATTAAACCCAGTTATTATTTTGGAAAGGGAAAGATAATCTGGGTCTTGAAAATTCTAATTTGGTAAAATATGAAAAAGGATACAGGCTTTCCTATATACAAAGTGGCTGGTTATTAAATCTGAGTAGACAGGGTTTATTTTCAGTTTTTATCTCGGTGACTCTTGGATGAATGAGCTGATCCCATGTGTTGATTCTGTCTCTTGTTTTTCTTATTCTGATAGAGCAGACATGTCAAACACAAGGCCCGGGGGCCGGATCCGACCCGCAAAGTGGTTTCATGTGGCCCGCAAAGCCATCCTGGAAACAGTGAGGGAACGGCCCTGGCCCAGAGACCCTCCTCCTGCCAGAGACCCTCAGATCTGTCCCACTCCTGCCCAGGCCCCCATAGGCACCCTTGATGCGAACTATGTAGGGCTGGCCACGCCCACCCAGTAGGCCATATGCACTCTAGCCACGCCCACCCAGTAGGCCATGCCCACCCAGTAGGCCACGCCCACCCAGCCCCTTGAGGGCAACTGCAATACTGATGCGGCCCTCAATGAAATTGAGTTTGACACCCCTGTGATAGAGACTTCGAACTCAAGGTGGAATAGCAAGACCATGCATTGTCTTTGTATGATGTAGTTCTTTCTGATTGGAGGGAAAACCTAAAATGCAGTGAAAGGACTAAGCAATTCACTATGCCCCTTTTCTCCAAGAACAGTGATGAACCTGCTAAAGGTGAAAATGCTACAAAATGTTTTGCCTTTTTTATTTCCAAATATCTTTATTATGTTTCATAAACATTAAATACAAGCTAACATAAAGGAGGAAAATGAGAGCAAATAATGATTAAAAAGTGACAAAGAAATACATCAAATATGAAACAAAAGTGGCCTCCAACTTTTTTCAGTATAAATATAACAACCTTCCTCTAGTTTAAATGAATATTCAAAGTTTAAATTAGCTTAAAATTTTAATGCAACTTTCTAAAAAATAATATTCATATTATATTATTCTCTTAATCTAACATGTAGTAAATTACAAAATATCAATAACCATAGATTTTTTAAAAATTCTAAGCTTAACCCTAACCATAGCATTTCTTTAGTCAGATAGATTTAATCCTCACATAATGTTTTATCAAGGAACTGTTTAGTTTTTATCATTAGAAATATTTACTGAAATATAGAATAACATACAAAAACAGTGTTGGAAGGGACCTTGGAGACTTTATACTATTCCGGACAAAATGATTGTGTAATCTTTTCTTGAAATCCTTCAATGATGGAGCACTCACAATTTCTGAGGGGTAAGCTGTTCTGCTGATTAATTGTTTTCACTGTCAGAAAATTTCTCCTTAGTTCTAGGTTGGATCATCTCTTCAATCATCTTCCACCCATTACTTTTTTTCCTGCCCTCAGGTGCTTTGGAAAAGAGGCTAACCCCCTCTTCTCTGTGAAGATTTCTCTCATGTCATCCCTGGTCCTTCTCTAGTCTGCCTACCTACCTACCTACCTACCTACCTACCTACCTACCTACCTACCTGACATACCTCATTCCCTCAACCTTCCACAATGGTTTAGCCTCCAGACTCCTTCTCATCTTGGTGGCTTTTCTATGTACACTTTCTAGGGTCTCAACTCCATTTTGTATCCTGGTAACACAGTATTCCACGTGTTTACTTCAGTTGACTTCAGTACTGTGTTTTTTTTAATTGTGACAATACTTTTAAATAGCTAAGAAATACTGCCTAATCTAGAAGTCATTGTTTTCTTAAACTATCTGGAGGTATTTTACTCCCTTCCGATGTTAGTTTATATTTATACTTGTCTCAAAAATGTCAAGCTCATTTTTCCTCTCTCAGGAGCTGAAATGAATGCCAGGTTTGTGTGTACTCCTTCCCAGTTTTCTTTACATTGTAGCTTTTTCTGAAAGTAGTTATATTATTCATTTCAAAGATTTATCCTGTCATTTACTTTGAGCAAAATGAGGATGCAATGAGGTGCTGCAGTTTGGAGCATATGATTTTTTTTAAAAAAAAGTTAGGAAGATCAAAACAAAGTGAATTGCAATATTGTAAGATGCTGTCAAGACTGATACATTCTGGGAAATATAGATAAAATTAAGTTCATCATATTTTTTCAGAGGAACTTATAAAAACGTATATTTTTACCACAAATGGAACATAAAGAACTGTACTATTTTTTAAACTTAATACAGAAGAAAGCAAAACTAAAACACATTTGCTTATTTAACCAATATTGGCCACAAAAGTCTGAGCTGAGGTAAATCAAAGCAGTAGATAATTTCCCAATTCAAGATGCACAGGAAAGGAAGCTATTTACTTTGGTAACTGTGGCAGAAAATCCTTAAAGTACCTCTCTCCATTCATACACATAATAATAGAAATTAAATGGCTGCCTTTTTAATGACTTCCATAAGACTGATTAATGAAAAGGCTAGGTCCATTTGTACGGACTTGTGAGGTTTCATGATATGTATTTCTGTTTGTGGAACTACTGCTGCCAACTTTGTGTTTGTAAGATGCTCTTGACAAAGAGATGAATTATAACTAACTCTCTCCATTCTTGAAACTTAAGCCATAAAGATTTTAAAAGAAAATATTTCCAATTCTATTTTTGATAGGAACTTAATAAAAGTTGCACAATCCTTCACAAACACAAAAAGAAGTAACCCCATGCAAATCGATTGTGATCTGATTCAAATCTATCAAATATGATTGGGGATTTGAACAGCATATGATATGATTTGAGCCTGCATTTTAAAAGCAATTCAGTTTGATCCAAGCTGCTTCGTGGTTCAAAATTCAGTTTTTTTAAAAAAAATCAAAGGCCACAACAGAGCAACATCAAAAGGCCTGCAGCTGTTTCAATTTTTACCAGAGTTGGGATGAAAATAGCAGGGATTGTAGACTCTAGAGGATCTGTCAAGTTTCAGCTGGATAGTTTTAAGGTTTTCACTGCAGAAAGGAATGAAATATTGCCCTGTAATTTTGCCTTTGGCCTTTTAAGACAGAGATAGCAGGGAAGAGAAAAGGACAGCACAGCAGCATTCAGATTGCCCAGATCTATCATCAGAACCAATGAAGAGATAACCCTGCCCAGAAAATGGTTAATTTAAAACTAAACTTTTAAAATTATTTAAAAACTAAGCTATTACTTTTGTATATGTTTTGGGGAGGTTAATGTTAATGGCATGTCTTTAAAGTGTGACCATTGTTTTGCAGGTGAGATGATGCTATTTCTTGCTGCTAATCCAGTGTTTCTCAACCTTGGCAACTTAAAGATGTATAGGCTTCAACTCCCAGAATTTCCCAACCAGTCTTGCAATCAGGGCATGGTTTCTAGGGCTTATTTCGAAAGGCTACCAAATCTGATATGCAAAAATCCAGATGTCCAATAGGTGATAGTCAAGAAATACCAGTAGCTTAAATTCTTGGCTGCCACCTAGTGACCACTTATATATTTGCAATCCAGATATAGTAGCCCTAATGTGTAAACAAAAATACACTTTATTTTCCTTTAGAAAAATTGCATGCACCACTATAATTTGCACCACATGGAAAACACAGAAGTGTGAGCTATTCCACTGTTCAGACTGTCTCCAGTTGTTTTACAGCAGGAGGCATCCTTACACCTCAAAGTAATGTTTATCTATAAGAAAATGTAAAAAGAAAAAGTGTATATCCACTTAAAGAATCTCCCTTCCATTGCAAATATAATTATCTCAAGTAGTGGTGTGTGAAACTCACTATATAATGTAGTTGAGTTTGATTTCTATTCCCAGTAAAGTCAGAAGAAGCACTGACAATTTATTCAGTAGGAAATCATCTGGCTAAAAAAAACATCAAGAATACATAGTGGGATTTAAGAAAGATAAGAATGATTAAAGCCATTAACTACAGAAGTAATCTAATTTAAAATTAATTGTTAAGCCATGCTCCCTCTCTCTCTCTCTATAACAGTATTGCTTTTAACAAGCCCACAATTGTCACACATTTGCTCCCTCTTTAACAGTAGTAATAGTAATGGGAGGAATTTTTCATTCAGGCAAAGGATTTTTCTTAAAAAAAAAGAAAGTTTGTGTTGTGTATTCCAAATTGAAGGATTTGCTTGGAAAAGAAAATAAAGCAGTCCTATCTGATAGCCTCAATTTTTTTTCTTACTCTGTAAAATAAGTTAGATTAGGGAAAAAATATTGATCCAAAAAGTATCATGGGCAAGCCAGGAATTAAAGGTTAATCCATAATTCTTGTCACAGCCCATGCCCTATACTCTTTTTCAAAGAATCAGGATAAATAAAAGGAAGACTTAGAAACCGTTGAAAGCCATGATCCCTGATTTAGTTGAGAAAATTAAACTTTGCAGATAGTCCTCCAGGTTTAGATTATGATGGAGATTCCTTAAAGCTCATGAAAATTAATGTCAGTGTTAGGCTGAGAATAGGCTATCTGAGAAGTTTAGAATGTAAGATTGCAAAGAAGGATTCCTTGGGCATAATGGTCTACTCAGTAGTTGTCATTCAAAAAAAGCTGATATTTTTTGCTTATTTTTGGGAGGTGACCTACTACTGGAACCCAAATCTGTTCTGGTGTGGTTCTTTGGATCTTTCTACTGCCTTTTCGAGTCTGATTTGATTTGTACCTGACTTGTCCTTGGCTCGCAGTCTTATACTATTATGACTTTGAAAGAATTTTTTTGAATGTCATACGTACCCAGTCACCTCTCTACTTAGAACCATTGGTGGGGATAGGACAAACTGTATCCATCCAGGTTAAAACTCTGCACCAAGCTGGCTTTCTTTAGACCTATATGATGAACATTCTCTATTTGTGCATCTGTTTGGGGAGGCAATTATTTTACATTCTAAGTGTGTCGTAGTAATTCTCCAATCCTAAAGGTACCACCTAACAACTGGAGAATATCACTTTGAATTATTCAAAGAGATGTCCACAAAGGATGAGATGGTGCAATCTTTCTTGTCTGCCCCATCTTTCAGAAACCTTTCTACCTGTTTGCATTAGAAAAGATTCTTTTTTTTTATTGAAAAGTTTTAAAATACAATTTTCCTTTAAAAAAATCCCCTTCCCCCTCCCTCCTCCCCCCCTACCTCCCCTCCTCCCCCCTCCCTCCTCCCCCCCCTCCCTCCCCCCTCCCCCCCCTACTTCCCAGAGCTAAATACAAGGTATATATATATATAAAAAAAAGCAAACCTAAGCAACCATATACTAACAACTATAAATTCTAAAATCCATCACTCTCTAGCTTATATAGGATAAAACAAACCTTAACAATATTAAATATATGTATAAAAAAAAACTAGAATAAGAAAAGGACACTCTCTAGCTTATATAGAATGGAACAAACCTTAATAGTATTAAATATATATTAAAGACAAAAAAAAAGGAAAAAGAAGAAAAAAAACCCTTCTCAACCCTATACTTATCCTAAATAAACTCCATCCATTTTATCCATTCCATGATATAACATTCTTACAAATAATTTTCCAAATTAACCAAGGATCCCAAATCAAAAAACTTTAAAGTCAACTCTTCTGTAATCGGCCGTTCCTCTTCCAGTACCACAATCCAAAAAAGCTCACCCTTTCCACAGAACCACCAAATATAAAAATATATTGCGTCTACACCCAAATCTTTTCCCCCCTCCCCTACTTAACTACTTGACTATATCGTAAAAGTTCCATAGACTTCTGCACTTCCTGCTACTTTCTCTTCTTAGATCGTTTTGCAGCAGCACGCGTCACCCTCTGTTTTATAGATTCATCCGACGAGGTTGTATCTTGATCTCCTCCAACACCGTTGTCTTCTATCTGACCATCTTCGGCCTCTTGATGCACTCCTTCTCCAGATCCCTTTCCAGCTTCCAAAAGTGTTAATGGCGTTGCATTTAAAACATTATTGTAGAAATCACGCGCTTGCATCACAGTAACCAAACGGTACTTTTTACCTTCGTGCGTCACCATCAACCCCACTGGGATCTCCCATCTGAACCTTATATCTCGCTGCTTGAGCTCTTGCACAAGAAATGTAAAATCCTTCCTTCTCCTTAGAATCTTTGGAGGAATTTCTTTTAAGACCAAAACTTCTTGATTAGCAATCATAACTTTAGTATCATAAGCAGCTTGTATAACTTCATCTCTAGTTTCCCTTTTTGCAAAATATACCACCACATCTCTAGGCAACTTTCTCTGTCTGGCAATCCATGAATTCACACGAAACACTTTGTCCATGCCTCCTTTTATTTCAGATGCTGGCTGTTTCAACACTATTTCAAAAGCCTCAGAAACCAGCTGCTTTAGATCTTCCTTAGTATTCTCCTTTAAGCCTCTAATTCTAATGGCAAACTGCATCTGGAAATATTGAGCAAGACACAGTTCCCTTTCCATTTTATTTTCATTCTCCAATAGTTTTGCTTCTAATATAGCATTCTTTTGAGACAAGTCTTCTAGCTTTTCCTCCAATTCTTCCACACACCGAGCCACTTTAAACACTGAAGTCAAGATGTCTACCCTCATCGCTTTGAGCTTCTGTTCCATCCTCTCCTCCATTCTCTCCTCCAATTTCTCCAATTTCTCCTCCATCTGTGCAAATCTAATATTAATTGATTCCAAAATTACCTGGGTATGTTTTTCAAGAGCATCTTGTAAGTCCTTTGATGTCAATACATCAGGAGGATGCAGCGCCTGCAATAATGATTGTTGCACGGGAGAAGTTCCAGCACTCCGAAGAGTTTTAGGGGGTGGTTTAGCCGCCATCTTTTACCAAATATGACGCACTTTCACTTCAGATTTGTAATCCAAAAAAGTCCATCAAGCTGGAGAGTAAAACATAGTAATCCTCTTTACCATTTCCTCTTGTATCGCTCTGCCTGCTCCTTTAAATCATAGTCATTCCTTCAGGCAGGGGTGGTCGCAGACGGCTGGCTCTGCTCCAAGAAGTCAGGAGCAGAGGCGACGGCCAGCTGGGAGCAGCCCAGGCTACGGGGGAGTTCAATCCTTCAGCCGCCCAAGCCATAAGCTCAGGCGGCCCTGGAGAACTCTACCCCTACCTGGGAGCTCGCCCCCTCCTCTTCTCCCGAGGAGGGGGCTTCGGATTCGCCCGAACAGCTGATCGGCGCTGTTTCGGGCGAAAAAACAACAGCTGAGCCGCTGGCAGCCCGGGAAGGCTCCCTCCGTCGCCGCGGAGCCACCGGAAGTCGCATTAGAAAAGATTCTTACCTGTGGCATGTATATTATGGATTGTTCTGAGAGTCAACTTGAGTTTTCCAACCAGTTGGTAGAAAACTAAGTAATCAAATAAAGAAAACAAGTCTAAAGCAGACACAAACATTAGAAGGGCTGCTTCAAATAAGTTATTGCCTACAGCATTCAGATCAGAAAACCATACGTAGCTACCTGAGTACTATGTAACCCAGAAGTTCAGGATGTGACTAGGTGAATATATTTTTCAAATGGATTTGCACCCCAAAATAGCTACAAAAGAGCCCTCTGAGGCAGCGAGTTTAAAATAACTTGCTGTGCTCGATCCTTAACTCTAGCTGGTGTTAACAGTTAATGGTAGCACAATCCTTTGTTGCCTCAGGATAGATATTTTAATGCAAGTGCAGACATTGATGTATTATGGCAAACAACCATTTCCAGTTAAAAGTGAAAAAGATAGTAGCCTTAAGCAAAAGCAAACTATGTTTTCCATCAGAGGATTACAGTGTTCATAGAAGACATGTTTTTTTAACCCCCAAATGTAATTACCTTGTACCATTGATTTTTTTTAATTGGAATCACCTCCCAAAACTGGTACTCATATAGCTCTGGGTAAATTTGCTACGAGTATTCAGCTGGGCTTCTCTAATCCCTTCTCTTCATTCAGACACATATTTTTTTGACTAACAGGAAAATGAAAAGTCAGGGGAACTTTTTGCATAATTTTAACGATTGGAAAGAAGCTACAGTCAGAAAATGGAAAGGATACAAAGATCTTTTTTTAAAAAAAACCTCTGCCCAAAGCTTTCTGAGAGTTCTCAATGTCCTAGGGAAACATTCTAGAAGCTTTACTAGGAGACTGCACAGCCCCAGATTTGAAAGCAAAATATATTTAGGATTACTTGGGGGAGAGCATATAGTGCCAATTTGTTGTTTTCTTAAAGCAAGCTTGTCCTTTCCAAGTGTTGAAGGGCAATGCTGGAGGGCCAATACAAAAACCTGGGGAAAGACCTAGCAGTTTGTATTCCCTGAAGCATCTTTTTGCTTTGTGCTGTCCAGCCTTATTTGTGGTGAACTTTATATTATTGAAAGAGCAAAATACCTCCATTTATGATGACCTGAAGGTAGTGACAGATTTTATTTTCCTGGGCTCCAAGATCACTGCAGGTGGGGACTGTAGCCAAGAAATTAAAAGACACTTGCTCCTCGGGAGGAAAGCCATGGCAAATCTAGACAGCACACTAAAAAGCAGAGACATCACCCTGTCAACAAAAGTGCGTATAGTCAAGGCTATGGTCTTCCCAGTTGCAATGTATGGCAGTGAAAGTTGGACCATAAAAAAGGCTGAGCGCCAAAGAATTGAGGCCTTTGAACTATGGTGCTGGAGAAGACTCCTGCGAGTCCCTTGGACTGCAAGGCGATCAAACCGGTCAGTCCTAGAGGAGATCAACCCTGACTGCTCTTTAGAAGGCCAGATCCTGAAGCTAAAACTCAAATACTTTAGCCACCTAATGAGAAGGAAGGACTCACTGGAGAAGAGCCTAATGCTGGGAAAGATTGAGAGCAAGAGAAGAAGGGGACGACAGAGAATCAGGTGGCTGGATGGAGTCACTAAAGCAGTAGGCATGAGCTTAAATGGGCTCCAGAAGATGGTAGAGGACCAGAAGGCCTGGAGGAATGTTGTCCATAGGGTCGTGATGGGTCAGACACAACTTCACAGCTAACAAAAAACAAGAAGGAAAATAGAAGGGAAGTGCCATATTCAGACACTTCAGAACTGTGGTGATACTTTATTAGTTCAGATAATGATGGAAATTTGGATGGGAATTCCCATCACTAAGTGATGCAGATGTAAAGCATGATATCGTGTCATGCTTTACCTTGCTTTATATTGCTTAGCGATGGCAATCCTGGCAGGCAGGCAAGTAAGTAGGGAAGAGTAGGGAAGGGCGTGAGCAATTTACCAGAGCAACTTGCAACCTTTCCTGCTGGCTCCCCCACTGATGTTGCTTGGCAGAGAAAGTCACAAATGTTGATCATGTGAACATAGGATGCTACAACTGTTGTAAGTGAAAGCTCATTGCCAAGTGCCCAAACTGCAGTCACATGATTGTGGGGATGTTAGAAAGCCAGAACTTTGAGGACTGGTCATAAATTCCCCTGGCTAAGTAGTGTTGTAAGTTTAAAAGGTCATTGAAGAAGTGGTTGTTAAACAAAGACTACCTTTAGCAGACTGAGTAAGAAATCTGTTCCAACAAATATATCTATTCCTTCTATTCTATCATTGAAAACTAACTTATCCCCATGTAAGTCAGAAGATGCCAATATTGTCATGTTGGTGAGACTCTAGTAAGATACTTTACTTAGGGCTGCTCTTGAAGATAATTCTGAAATCAGCTGCCTATTTGCTAATATCCTGTAAACCGCCCTGAGTCCTTTGGGAAAGGGCGGTATATAAATATAAATAAATAAATAAATAAATAAATAAATAAATAAATAAATAAATAAATAAATAAATAAATAAATAATTGATACTGGTCAGTTCAGCAAAAAACTTTTTGTTTTGCAGGGATTGCACTGGTAGCCATCAGACTAAGATGCTTGTTATCTTCAAGAATACGTTGTGTGTAATCTACCGGTCAGAGAATGTGGTGAGTGCCTGTCCTGTGAGAACCTGAAAGACTTATGACAATTTTTGTAATCAGACTTCTCATTATGGAATGGTGTGACCCATGAAATCAACTTGAGCCCCACTCTTTTCTCCGTGCAACTGGCAAAGACACTCCTCTTCTTAGATTCAGAGGATTTTAATTTAGAATGGCAACACCTTCTCTTTTAATGTTGCATAGTTCTTGTGGATGTTTTTAGATCTATGTCTCAAGTTGTACAAGTAGGTGACATACAAGTGTTGGTCTAAGCATTGGTATACATAAATAAAGCAGTGTGGTAGCTGTAGCCCCGGGATTGAAGCTCCTGAGAATCCATAGTGTTCCTGATTATGTATTTCACATTATGAATTTCGCTTTTGTTTCTTATAGAATTTCCACACTGGTAATTCCATCCCTGTGGTGATAAATCATGATCTCAGACAGGCTTTTTATCACCTTGGTGATGTCTGGGTGATGCTATAAACTGCTAGTGCAGAAATGTTCCTGGTCACCTTAGAACACGAGAGAAAGTTGAGATTTTAGCAGCATGCTGAAGACAGGCTGATAAAACTTTATTTGGTGGGGGGGAGTTGCAAGTGAAAATATAACAGGCAGATATATGATCCATCCCATTATTTATCAACACATATGTTTATTTTGATGCAAAATAATAGCACTGTCACCCATAATATATTCTCCTCCCTCTCCAGTCAATTGAAATTGCATTCTATAGAGGCTTGCATTGCCATGGCTATTCCATTCCAGGTCACACTGATGCAACTTCTCTTCTGTGCTGGTGGGATGCTTCTCTCTGTCCATAGATTAGCAAGCCCCCAAATTTTATACCATCAAGTCTCATTTAGCTGAACAAAATTGTTGCCAGAACTTCAGAGACTAAAGACCGGTGATGGAATGAAGAAGAAAGGATGAATGAATGAATGAATGAATGAATGAATGAATGAATGAATGAACCTTTATTATCAAAGTACAACCATGTATACATTGAGATTGGCTAAGCCTCCCTTCGTGCCCCTACCACCACAGCTCACAGTGACAACAAACCCACCATCTTATTACACCATGTGAGCTAATTGCACAACACAATGTTATACCATAATGATGTTATGGAAATAACACAATGTTATTTCCAGTCTCATTCTTGGATTGTTGCTGGTCAGAAGTGACATTGCTGGATAATAAAAATATTGTAAAAGGAAGAATTTCTCAGTATTAAAAGGTTCAAACAGCCTAATTTGATTTGCATTTAAAGCTTTTTCTCTAAACAAAAGGAAAAGGCAACCTAACCAGATGTCCACTTCTTGGAATACGGTTCAACAAGGATGCTGAAATGGCACAAGGTAAACTGTGGCTCATTTTCCTGTATTGTTGTCCTAATATCCCAAACAATTTTATTTGGCTGACCTATTTCTTCCTTTTGAGAAAACCTTCATATGAAAAGGAAAGCTAAGCAGCCTCCAGCATTAGCTCCTATCACAAGCTTTGCTTGGGTGAGCAATGGCTTGATAATGCTGCTGGTTTTGTGGCTTTCTGATTTGCAAAAACCTGGAACTGCTCTCTACAATTTGACTATGTCTTACCACAGTTGCTTCCTTATCATCCTCATCCTCCTCTTTCTGTTTTTGGCTTGTAGTCCACTCCTCAGGTTATTGAGAAAACTGTAAAATCAATGCAGTCAGAGATACAGGCTTTTCCTAATATTACGTTCAAAGAATGAAAGGTTTGCATTGGCTTCCACTCAAGGTGTGTGATCAGGATACCTGAAAAAGAATATCAGCTTCCAACCAGTCCAGGCACTGAGGTTACTTTCAGAAGTTCATTTCCGGCTTCCTTAGATATCACAGCCAAGGCAGGTAGAGATCAGCAAAAATCTTAGAAATTTCCAAAGGATGCAAACATTTTTATTTACTAAATCTATTTATATACCACTTACTATATTAAGAAAATTATCAAGAGCCCAGTTGGCATGGTGGTTAAAGTATAAGGATAGAAACCAGGAGACAATGAGCTCTGTTCATCCCTTAAGGGCAAAACCATTCAAAACCAACTTTGAATCTGTCACTCATTCTGTTAGCTTGAGCAGAAAGGCAATGGCAAACCATTTATGAAAATGTTGCCAAGATAATTGCATAGACATATTTGCCAGAAGTCAAGACAAAGGCATGCATGCATGCATGCATGCATGTACACACACACACAAACACACACACACACACACACACACACACACAGAGAGAGAATATCTGTACCTATATTTTTATTTCAGCTTGTCAAACATGTTTTTTTGTCTTTTCTCAGACCCTTAAATTTATTCTAATGAATTTCATTAAAGTTTGTTATTCATGCTTTGTTTATTGTTTGTGCCTTCCATTCTGCAAAAGTAGCTGAAGGCCTGGGTAGAAATCTTTCAAACAAGTAATAAATGTTTGTTTATTATGTGATCTGAAACACAATGACATGGATTATATCTAAGTGGTTCTTTGCAAAGTAACATAGCACACATTTTTGATGCATAACAATGTTTAAATTTTGGTAAAAATAGTAATTTTGCCTGTCTACTGAAACTGTGGCAGATTGTTCTGAAAAGCATAGTTGGGTTTGGGGTGAAAGGAATAAATATTCCTTGTTTCTTCAATTGTTTAGTTTTTTCTTTTTTTAAAAAAATCTCCCTTATCATTCCTGTGAATAAAGGTCAGCATGATTAATTACACTGTGTTACCATTTCTGTTCATTGTGTGGAAGATTAATTGAAAACACAGAGAGACAATTTGCTACTATCATAGAATAAATAGCAAAGTCCATGCAAATTAAATAAAAACAAAACTAACAAAGAATCTAATAGAAACAAAATTTAAATTTATCGTCAATTGGTTAGGTTAACCAGTTCCCCGATGGATTCTTGTAGAAATATTGGATTTTCACAGTTTTAATTCCTGACCCATCCTACATGTTGCTTATTGGAGAATTGGAGACCCGATAACCAATTCATTAGGAGAGCCCTTTGGGTTATAATGGGTGATGTGAAGCCCAAGAGATTTGGCTGACATGATTACACAACTAAGAATAAAATATTTTCTTTGTAGCTCTTTCCTTCCAGCTCATTGAATGCTTGCCACTAAAAAAGAGTGTTATGCAAGTCAATTGATTTCACACTGCATTGTGAGATTTCTCAATTTAAAGATCAGTAAGACCTTATGAACCATCAAGAGAAACAGTAGGACTAGAGATAGTAAAACAGCCCCCTTTCCCATGAACTATAGGGGCGTGATCTTTCATTGTGGAGCACCACCTGAATGTAAAAAATGTTTCGTTGCCTCATCTTCATGACTAGATCACATGATCTGATGACCTGAATTTGATTTTTGACAGAGCAATCTAGCACAGGGGTGTCAAACTGCCAGCCCGTGGGTCGGACTCATCACCGGGAAACCATGCCTACCCCATTGCCGGCAATGGGGAAAAAGCTTCGATACCTTGCGTGACATCACAGGTTTGATATGTCTGATCTAGCACATATTGTTATCTTTCTTAAAATTATGATCTGCCTATGTTTTAACCAAGAGCCAGTTTAGTGCCTAAGGCATCAGGTTAGAAACTGAGGGATGAGACTTGATTTAGTGCAAAGGCAATTGGGTGACCTTGAGCCAATCGCTTTCCTCCTGCCTTAAGAAGGAGGCAATGGCAAGCCACTTTTGATAAATATCACCAAGGAAACAGCATAGACTTATCCAGGTGGTCTCCAAGAATTGGACGTGATTGAAAAACAAAACAAAACAATATATTCAGACCCCATTTATGCTCTCTCTCACAACATAGCTAGAATTTATTTTATTGCCATTCTAACACTAGGCAAAATACTTTCAGTCTTTATCCCATTCTTACAATGATATCTTAATATCTTAGTGCTCAAATGAAGCTTTTCAACTAACATAGTTTGCTTTTGCTAATTTCACTGGTCTACAAGGAGAAAGTCTCGGAAATGAAAGTAGATTAATTTTACCAGAATTGGGTTACTAATAAAGGAAAAATTAAGTCCTGAGTATTAATTGGCTGCAGTTTCCAAGATACAGCTTCAGGTCAAAATTGCATTAAAATAATTCAAAATTAGGAGGGGGATGTGCGAATATGCTACGTAACTTTTCTGCAAAATGTGCTATAGCAATGACAATGGTGCCACACCAATCATCATAAATTTATCTTTTTATTGATACTAATATCATAACTTTCCATTCGTTTACTGGTTTTTCATGTAACATTGTCATGCTTTTTGCATGAAAAATTGACAAGCTCTAACATCAGATTAAACAACAAGGTTCCACTGTTGCAATCTGGAGGCCAGTAGCTCTGCCTTATTCTTAGGCAATTCCAAATCCCTGACCAGGTCATTTAGTTCACTCTGTGAAATTAGATGTGGTTCAGGAGGAGCATATGGTGGTCTAAAATTTGGGTCCGCTGACATCAATGGCCCTGAATCAGCATCCTGTTCATCATCTATATCATCGAGTCTAGAGAGTAGGATTCTGGTGGATCTGGAATTGGCAAGTCCTCACTATGGGAAACAGGATGCAGTGTGGATGGAATGTTTGGATATTCCATGGTCCACTTCATTTTTCTTGAGATCCCTTTTGCAACTGGGGGAACCATGCAAAAAGATAAGTTGCTATGATGGGCAGGTTCCCTCCACACCACTGGAAATGAAAAAGACGTGGACTTTTTTTTCTTGTTTAGCAAATGATGCAGATAAGTTGCACATGTAATGCAACAATAATGAGGGGCCCAATTCTTGTCCTGATCCTCTATTTTGCATCCAAAATATAGGTGGTATGCCTTTTTTACTGCGGCTGTCATATGTAACCTCACCATAAATGTAGCAGACATTATCTGTATTGTTTACACAGTTTTGTGGCATCTTGGCTTCTGAGGGAAAATATCACACAACTGTTCCTTGGAAATGTTAGGCAATGACACCTTCACAAACCACCAGATGTAACTGTATGGTGCATAGATCTGACCAAGACAAACGTACCTTGTAATAAAAGAACAATAAATTACAGTTAGGTATTAGTCTCAAAGTGAAGATAAATTTATACACTTCTATGTGGTACCATTTTCATTGTTCTACCATACTTTGTAGAGAAGTTTGTTTATTTATTTATTTATTTATTTATTTATTTATTTATTTATTTATTTATTCGGTTTATATACCGCCCTACTCCCGAAGGACTCAGGGCAGTTTACAAGGCAAAATTTAAAAACAATACAATATAAAATTAAAATAAAATTAAATTAAGTCTAGCCGCAAAAAATTAAAATCACAATTTAAAAACATTAAACCCCTCAGTCCAGACCAGATAGCTCAAAGAGCCAGGTTTTTAGATCCCGGCGAAATGAACGAAGGTCGGAGGCAGTCTGGAGTTCCGTTGGCAGTTGATTCCATAGGGCAGGCGCGCCCACAGAGAACGCCCTCCCCCTGGGGATCGCCTGTCGGCAATCTAAGTTACGAGGCATCATAATCTTTAGACACGTTAACCAGCACCTTTATCACTGGTTTTCTAATTTATCTAATCAAAATATGTAAGAATTAATACATTTTTTTCTCGGAGGTCAATAATTTCCCAAAATTTGTATTTTATAAAATTTTAATTGATTTTTACTCAATAAAAATTTTGTTTTTAAAACCAATTTTAGAGAGTTATAAGCCACCCTGATAACATTTTGTTAGGCAGGAAATAATTCTTATTTTTAAAAGACATATATGCATCCATCCTGCATTTCTATAATATCAGTTAGGGAATTGGTTTGAGTATATTTTGGGAGCACTGAAATTCCTAGCAATTTCTAAAATTATTTCAGCACTACCTTTAAAAAAAATGTTCTGAAGAATATACTTATGAAATAGGATGTATACATGAACACTTCAAATCACTTTAATGAAAGATATTATCAGGAAATTTGGGATTGTGGAAGAAAGTTAGATGTTAAGGAGATGGTTTCAAAATAGTTAAACTGCTTAGAGTAGAAAAAAAGCAAAAATTTTGTCCAAAATCATGAAGAAAACCATTTCAATGCTTAAGCATAGATTCTGACTCACACCCTTTCACTATAACCCTGATCTAGATAGAAAAGGTTGCTAGATGGAAAACAGAGCCTCAGAACACCCAGAGATGCTATCGTAAGAAATCCCAAGAGAATATGAAACGGGAAGCTACAATTCCTTTTAATGACTTCACATTTTTCAGCCAAGCATGCTATTGTGGGTCTCCTGACAATACACCAAGTGCCAAAAGATGACTGTGGAAAGTTATAACGCAAAAGTTTGTCATAATGAAACCTGGCTATCTTTTATAAATGAATGGCTGAGAATCTAGTGAAAACAAGTAAAAGAAAAAGAAAAAGAAGAGAAGCAAGAGTTAGGAACTTTTTGCAATGCTCAGCCAACTTCACCTGGTTGGATAAATACCAAAGTGAGTGGATTTTATTTTCAGCTGAGCCATTGGGTTGGATACAACCTGTCCCTCTGAGTCTCAGTTTCCCACATGCACTAAGTAGCATGAGGATAATGTGTGAAAAAGACACAATTTATATCTATATTGAAGAGAATTAAAATCACAATTTAAAAACATTAAACCCCTCAGTCCAGACCAGATAGCTCAAAGAGCCAGGTTTTTAGATCCCGGCGAAATGAACGAAGGTCGGAGGCAGTCTGGAGTTCCGTTGGCAGTTGATTCCATAGGGCAGGCGCGCCCACAGAGAACGCCCTCCCCCTGGGGATTGCCTGTCGGCAATCTAAGTTACGAGGCATCATAATCTTTAGACACGTTAACCAGCACCTTTATCACTGGTTTTCTAATTTATCTAATCAAAATATGTAAGAATTAATACATTTTTTTCTCGGAGGTCAATAATTTCCCAAAATTTGTATTTTATAAAATTTTAATTGATTTTTACTCAATAAAAATTTTGTTTTTAAAACCAATTTTAGAGAGTTATAAGCCCTCTGAGTCTCAGTTTCCCACATGCACTAAGTAGCATGAGGATAATGTGTGAAAAAGACACAATTTATATCTATATTGAAGAGAATCTGCTGCAAAGAACCCTTCCAGGTTCAAAAGCTTGACATATATTTTAAAGAAAGAACAAAGAAAGGAAGGAAGCAAATCACCTAGGACAGGGGTCTTCAAACTTAGTCGTTTTATGTGGACTTCAACTCCCAGAATTCCTCAGCCAGAATGCCTGGCTGAGGAATTCTGGGAGTTTAATTTAATTTAATTTAATTTATTAATATTTCTATACCGCCCTTCTCCCGAAGGACTCAGGGCGGTGTACAGGGCAAGAATAAAACACAAAGCTACAAAAATTAAAAAGTAATTAAATACATGCCCAACAATAAATACATTAATAAAACCCCAATAAAATGATAGTAAAACCCCACCAATCCCCCCTCAGGCCAGGCTGGCTTGTTCGAACAGGTATGTTTTCAGATCGCGGCGAAAGGAGCGAAGATCGGGCGCCGTCCGGAGCTCAACCGGTAGCTGGTTCCATAGCTCCGGGGCGCCCACAGAGAAAGACCTCCCCCTGGGGGCCACCAATCTACATTCTCTGACTGGTGGCACCCTGAGGAGGCCCTCTCTGTGGGAACGCACAGGGCGGAGGGAAGTTGACGCCGGCAGCAGGTGTTCCCTGAGGTACTCCGGACCCCTGCCATGTAGGGCTTTAAACACCATGACTAGTACCTTGAATCTCACCCGGAAGACAACTGGCAACCAATGCAGCTCACGGAGCAGAGGTGTAACATGGGAGTATCGGGAAACTCCCAACACAACTCTCGCGGCTGCATTCTGTGCCAGTTGGAGCTTCCGGGTGGTCCTCAAGGGCAGCCCCATGTAGAGAGCGTTGCAGTAGTCTAGTCGAGAGGTCACGAGCGCGTGAGTGACTGTGCATAGATCATCCCGGCTTAGATAGGGCCGCAACTGGCGCACCAGGTGAACCTGGGCGAAAGCCCCCCTAGTCACAGCTCCTATGTGGTCTTCCAGAGTGAGCCGTGAATCTAGGAGGACTCCCAAGTTGCGAGCCCTATCTACGGGGGGTAATAATTCGCCCCCCATAGAAAGAGATGGAATGTCCGAATAAACCCGGGATGAAGGTATGCAAAGCCACTCGGTCTTGTCGGGGTTGAGTTGAAGTCTGTTCCTCCCCATCCAGACCCGAACCGCCTCCAGGCAACGGGACATCACGGTGAGGGCATCACTGGGGTGGTTTGGGGTCGAAATGAAAAGCTGGGTATCATCAGCATACTGATGATACCCAACTCCAAAACCACGAATGATCTCACCCAGCGGTTTCATATAGATGTTGAACAGGAGAGGCGAGAGGACCGACCCCTGAGGAACTCCACAAATGAGAGACCTCGCGGTCGACCTCTGCCCTCCTGCCAACACCGACTGCGAGCGTCCCTGGAGATAGGAGGAGAACCACTGTAAAACTGTGCCTCCCACTCCCAATCCCCTAAGACGCCGCAGCAAGATACCATGGTCGATGGTATCGAAAGCCGCTGAGAGGTCTAATAGGACCAGAACAGAGGAATGCCCCCTGTCCCGGGCCCTCCAGAGATCATTCACCAGCGCGACCAATGCCGTCTCCGTGCTGTACCCGGGCCTGAAACCCGATTGGTACGGGTCTAGATAATCCGCTTCATCCAGGACCAGAGGGAGCTGATGTGCCACCACACTCTCAACAACCTTCGCAAGAAAGCGAAGGTTGGAGACAGGACGAAAGTTGTTCAATACAGCTGGGTCCAAGGCAGGCTTCTTGAGGAGAGGCCTCACCACCGCCTCTTTCAAGACGGCGGGGAAGCTACCCTCACTCAAAGAAGCCAATATAACTGCCTGGAACCAGCTGCATGTCCTCTCCAGGGCTGCATAGACCAGCCAGGAAGGGCACGGGTCCAATAAACATGTGGTGGTGCTCAGCCTCCCCATGATCCTGTCCACTTCCTCCGGAGTCACAGAATCAAACTCCTCCCAGGTGATATCGACAAGACCACCCGTGTCCTGCTCGACAGACTCTGCCCAGTCAGAGTCCAGACCGACCCGAATCCGAGCGATTTTGTCCGACAGATGCTGGTTAAACTCCTCGGCACGACCCTGCAAGGGATCCTCCCTCACCTCCTGATTCAGGAGGGAGCGAGTCACCCTAAACAGGGCGGCCGGGCGATTATCTGCGGACGCGATAAGGGTGGCGAAGTGGTTAGACCTCGCCTCCCTTATCGCAGCGAGATAAGACCTAGTATAGGTTCTTAGTCACAATCGATCGGATTCGGATCGGCTGGATCTCCAACCGCTCTCTAGGCCCCGTCTCCAGTTGAAGTCCACAAGTCATAAAACGGCCAGGTTTGAAGACCCCTGACCTAGGATCTATCTGGTATATTGCAATTAACTTAATTCTTTTAGCCAGTCAGATGAGCTTGAACTAATACAGATGTGGAGCTGCATAAGACCATTAATCATTAAAAGCTCTACAAAGAAGGAAGGCATTTCCACCTCCCAAAATATGCCCCCCAAATAATAGACCTTTTTTTAAGCTGGAGAAATAAAAGCTGCTAAAATTGAAATGTGAACCAAAAGTCAGATTTCAAGTCCTGTAGATCTCAAATGAGGACCCAGATTGTCGGGGGCAATTAAGCTGACTTTGTAATAATGCCGCTTGGGGTGTGTGTGAAAAAGCCCTAATAAGCAGGCATATACATAGAATGAAGGCTACTGCTAAGCTTGTAAGCCACCCTGAGTCTTTGGAGAAGGGCGGGATATAAATGGAATTAAAATAAAAATAAATAAATAAATGAAATAGATACGTGGGCATTGTGATTTAGGAAGAGAGAGTCCTCAGATATGGCAGAAGTGGAAAGATATACCTCTGGGTATGAGAATGGCAGATTTATGCCAGTCAGAACTTCAAACAAGCCTTGGAAAGTATGAGTGAATGCAAATAAAAGAAATCCTTTTTAAATATGGCATTTTTCTATGAGCGAATGCATATAAATCCTTTTTAAAGATGTCATTATTTTATTAGGAGTGGGAAAGTATGAGTGAATGCAAATAAAGGAAATCTTTTTTTAAAACTGTCATTATTTTATTTGGAGTAAAAGTAATACCAACATCATAAGGAAATCAATTTTTACACAACAAACACAGTTCATTTATGTTCATTAAACCAAGTTAGTACATTCTTTTGTACTAGAGACTTGGCAAATCTTGAATGGAAATTCCTTTTTCAACAGCATTTTGAACACACTATTCCCTTGAAGCTGCTTCATCTTGTTTCTAAGAGCAAAGGACAGTGGCAATGTTGCTTCCTTTTTCTCTGATTCGCAGATGTTCACAGCTTGCAATGTTACCCAAGCTTTGGCAAAGGCTGCTGGGGAAAGTATTTTTCAGCTTCTTCCAGGCAGTTCAACTAAAATTTTGGAAAGTGTTGCAGATTGTTACACTGAGTCCACTCGCACTGCTTGCCCTAAGCTTTGATGAATTGCATCAGAAAACATATTCTTTGTGTTCCAAAATATGTCCTTGCCAAAGCTGAAGAAATACTTCTGGTTTTGTCAAATGTCAGGTAACAGCCAGGGAAAAGGTTTAGACCAGTGGGCTGGGGGTTGATATCAACACATTTTGAAGTTGCCAGAGTTGAAAAACACTGGTTTAAATTATCCAAAATGCTGTACGGAAGCAAACCACGCTGATTCTGCTTTGACAAGGATAATCTTGCCATGTGATGTGAATGCCTTCATCAATCAGACATGTCAAACTTGTGACATCACGTGACATCGCACAACGTATCGGAGCCTTTTCGCCATTGCCGGCAATGGGGTGGGCTCAGCTTCTTTTACCAATAGGTATAAAACTAGTAGTTTCATTCTTCCTGAGGTACCTGTAAGCCACAAATACAGAAAATTTCTCTGTTCAAATCATAGTAAACTGGTTGTATCAGAAGGCTGATAGCTGAGTTTTGCTTTAAAGGCTTGTGTAGTATCATAAGGTCCAGCTGTTCAAAGAAAGCTTGTAGTTATTTTATTAAGAGTTAAAGTGCGATAGAATTTAATATCTTATTGTTGTTTGCATACAGTATTTTAGATTATGTTTGTTTGTATTTTTATACCCTGTATTTAGCTCTGGGAAGTCGGGGAGGGGGGAGGGGAGGGGAGGGGAGAGTTGGGGAGGTTTGGGGAGGGGGAGGAGAGGGGTTTTGTATTCAAAATGTATTGTAAAACTTTTCAATTAAAAAAAAAGAAAGCATTGTTAGAACTTCTCTTCCATTCCTTTCACTTTTATTTTGCTTTTGAGTCTGAAAAAATGCAGAAATGTTAAAACATGATTGAAAAATAACTGGCATTTTCCCAGATGTTCAGAATGGATCAGAATGCAAAATCCTGAAATGGTGTGTACTGAACTATGGTGGGGAACAAAAAAATATTTTCAGTTGGCTATATTTTTCCCCCTTGTGACATAATGCATTTGTGGCCTTTATCAAGTGAAGGGTTTGACATTTTGTACTCTTTTACCAAGGCATCAAGTATGTATCAAAGGTTCTGTGGTATATTTTTCTTTCTGTTGAAAACATAAAATAATCCTCATTTTTTTAAAGGAGCAAAAGAACAGTGAAGTTCAAGAAAGCAATGTTTCAAAAGTCATTATTTTAAATTATGGAGCTATGAATTTTAGTAAGGTGACTTCATTCAATACACTTAAAGTTTAATAAAGTTTACTGACAGTGAATTTGAGATGCATTTTGGCAAGGAGTCACTCCTGTACTATTCAAACCTCAGTACAGTTTCCTGCACTATCACTAAAGTTGTAGAGACATACTACATTATATGAAAATTATATATAAATATCTTAAAGTATGAATATTTAGAAAAATAAGGTTGCTAAAAATGTTTGGAATGATATGTACACTTACATGTGGATGAATTAACTGATGGATGAGCTTTGTATAAAGTTAAATGTTTTTTACTTGACCTGTTTATTTCTCATGTTTGCAAATGCTTTGTTTGTTTATTATATCTTATTATTTTAAAAAATAATTCAGGCAGTGAACACATACCTACTCCTTCCTCCTCCTATTTTCTCTGCAACATCAACCGTATGAAGTGGCTTCGGCTGAGAGAGAGTGACTGGCCCAGAGTCACCCAGCTGGATTTCATGCCTAAAATGGGACTAGAAATCACAGTCTCCTGACTTCTGTCCTGGTCTCTTAACCATTTAGATAAACAGTATATGTAGATCTGATTATCTAAATCACGGGTGTCAAACTCACCATGTCATGTGATGTGTTGCGACATATCACAACTTTTTTTTTGCATTGCCAGCAATGGGGTGGGCGCAGCTTCGGTACGATGAAACCGGCCCTTGGGCTGGCAGTTTGACACCCCTGATATTTATAACTGATCAAACCAATATACCTTCAATTTTATGAAAAAAAAAAAACTATTGAGCAAGGAGGCCAAATGTATATTTATGTTTGTGTTTGTATGGTTGTTTGTATACAATATATATTAGCTATTTGATCCTATGCTTTCTATGTATATGTATTCTCAGGGTAATCATCAATAGAAAATTTAAAATGCTTAAAATGCAAAGAAAAGCACAAAATGAGCAAAGCAGAATTATATATATGTAAAAATAATTGAAAAATATCCACAAAAAAATTAAAGCAGAAAGAGGCAGGAGATGGCACCCTTTAAAATGATTGATGCTTTTGGGGGGGGGGGGGAATGTGTTTTAAAAAAGGTAGTTCTTAACTCATTAGCAAAATAGCAGCCAAAAAAGTATGAACTCTGTATAGGTATATGCTATTTCAAAACATGTGTGACTATCCAGAAACTCCTGTTTCTTGCCATAGCTATGAAATCAGTGTCAGTCAGATATCTCATGTATCTTAAAGCGTGAATATGAATGACAAGAAGACAGCCTCTCTAAGGTTGTTTGGATTTACCTTACTTAGAGCATGAAGGATCACCAATACTTTGAATTGTGCCCTGGAACAAAGTGACAAACTAAGAGAAACATCTAATAAGTAGACACATTCCAATATCCTTGTAACTATATTCAGAATCAATAGCAGCTTCTAAAGACTCTTTAAGGTTCACTCGAAATAGAGAAGCTGTTCTAATTCGATATAAATGCAACAACTGATAGAAAGAGGATCTTTATTGATAGGGCTGGATATTATCTGGAATTCTGAGAAACAGAATTTCAGCTTGTATGAATTCTACCATGTATGGAAACTTAGTCTAATTTCAAAGGTCACTTTCTTTTTTTACCCATTTGTGCTGAACAATAGAGGCATTTTGAATAGAAAGACCTATAATTGTGTCGATAAATTATTATTATTCTGGCCCTAAGAACCAAAATAGCAAAAGAGGTGATCAAAATTATTTGGAGAAATTTCCCCAATAATTCTGAAGTCCTGTGGAATCACGGCTGAGGAGATGGTAGAAAGGACCATGACATCTCTGTGTGAAGTTGGAGCAAATTTCTTTATAGTATCATCATTGTTCCATATTATTTCTCATCATTTGCATATTGTATTGTTTTTTTTTGCAATGTATAGTTTATCATGGACAATAATACATTTTGAAAACAACAACAACAAACCCTTTTACCTGAAATGGTTCAGTCCATTGTATAATGGGGTGAAGTGGGATGGTCAGCCTTGGACTCCTTCTAATATATATATATATATATATTTCCAATGTCTCTAACTTTTATGTCACTTTAAAAAAAATCTTCCCATCAGGTTCTCTCATTCAGCAGTTTCAAACATTCAACTGTATTCAGCAGCTAGAAGGTACATTTCAGACACCATATGGTAGCTGATTTTTGAAAAGTATATAGAGGAGCCAAAGGTTTTTTTTTTAAAGAAAATGCCTGACATTTTACATTCATTTTCTAACTTAACACCTTTACCTTATTACCTTTAAATGCTAAGGAGTTCACTGTCATGATGATGAATTGCATTTTATTGTGTCAATAATGAATTCATTTAGAGTCCCTAACATTTGTTTTTCACCTGGTAAATTTAAAAAGTAGTCTGATGATTATTATTTGTGTATTTTAGTAAGAAATCATACCTGGTTAAGCATAGGTATGAGAATCTTGCATCTCATTTGATATTTATCAGGGGTCCCCCCTGTGAAGTTCAATAATTACAGGCCATATTTTCAGAAGATCCACTTTATATTAAAATATTATTTGAACAGCATATTTGGATCATATGAATCATTGTCCATAAGTTGTGATGCCAGAATAGAGTGTATGAGATGTCATACACTGTGACCTGCAGATCCTTGGCAAACTACAATTTTTGCATTTTGAAGAATTCAGCCAAAATAAATACTAGTCAAGTTTTGTATGTGATAGATAGACTAAACTGATGGATGAAATACAATTATTTTCTTCTCTTGGTTTATTCCCTATGATTTGTGGACTGGGGAAGCCAGGATTTATATATCTTCCTTTCCTTGAAAAGAAAGTTTTTTAAAAAATTTCCAGAGTCTCCTAGATTGAATAGACAAAGGCAAGGCTCTCCTCCATCTTTCATCTTGCAGGAGATAGAATAATTTATGCAGTTGGGTTACTGTAGTAGGGGACGTTCAACTGATTTGAACCCCAGTATCACACATAGCTTTTGAGCAACAAGGAGTAGCTGTCTATTTTTGTTCTTAGTTTTATTATTTTAGTTATTAATATTTTCAAAGTTTTGGGCATTTAGTTTGTTGAATCATAAATCATAAAGACTTGGCTCTTTGAGCTCTCTGACCCAGGCTGAGAATTTTAACTGGGTTTTATTTTCAGGGATAATTTAATCTTTTAATTGTCTTCTAACTTGTATTTTGTATTGGTATGATTTTAAAATGCCCTGTAAACCGCCCTGAGTCCTCCGGGAAAGGGCGGTATATAAATCTAATAAAATAATAAATAAATAAATAAAATGAGGAAAAAAATAAATTGCTTTGGAACAGAAGAATAAGTGAATTTGCACCGATTATCAGGTTGATTACTTAATTATCAGGAATCAGTTTCTCAAGTCAAATTGCTCTGAGCTTAGTAAGCAACCCCAAATGGGAAGACAAGCAGAAGGCAAGGTAGAGTAACAGAGTTGGAATGGACCTTAGAGGTCTTCTAGTCCAATCTCCTGCTCAAGCAGGAAACCCGTTATCATTTTAGACAAAATTGTCTACATAATTTTTGTTGACAGTACTACCCGACTAAAAATGGACCACATAGGCATATTTACAAAATAAAAAAAATAGTGGCTCATTAGAATCCAGGGCTTTGTTTGGAGATTCACCTGCCTGCCCAAATAAAAAAGGAAAGATATTTTGAGATGGTAGAAATTTTCTTGGAAAAATATGGAGGAATAATGGGGAACAATCTTCCCCATTATTCCCCAGTTTACCTATTAAAAGAGAATTTTATACTAGCGGGTTACATGGGATCATCATCACGGTTGCCATTTTCTATCAAGCTAAAATAATCATTTTACAAGACTGCCTATGACATGCTCTTAAGTTTCCAGAATTGAATACGAGTTGAAAAAGTTTGCTAATTCTTGAATTATGTTCTTTATTGCTTTAAATGTCACTCCTGTGTCTGCTAAACCACAGCTAGTGTGGACAGGTTTTCAATAAGCTTTAGTTGTCTTAAGAATTATTAGATATTTTCCTTCTTTTTCAATATACTCATACTTCATTCATAATCAGGGAACCTTTGAGTATATAAAATAACTGTATACCTTCTTGTATTTACTGGAGTTTCCAAAAGTTTATTTCCATTTCCTATAGAAAGTGAATTATTTTAGCACATTAATGTATGTTTTGATTTCAGCTTGGATCAAAGAAGATTTATTTTTAAGTCCATTTTTATTTTTACTTTATTGACTTTAGACCACAAAGACACATATAATCCAGTGTTTCAAATATCTGTAAGACAAACTAACACAAACTTTCCCTTCTCTCCTGGAAAATATTATGTCCTATACATTCCTTTTCATTTTGGATAACAGAAGAATTTAAAAAAAAATATAATTTATTAAATGTAAATACAATTAGAAAACATCATATAGGCTATTAACAGTAAAGATAATACCTTCAATAGTAATAATGGAGTTATAAAGGAAAGAAAAATAATGTATCAATAAAATAAAATCATTTTTCAAAAATAATACATTGCTACTACTGAAATCTGTTAGACCAAACACATACAAAAGTAATGCATGATTTAAAAATATGATGCAGTACCTCATTTTATATTTTTTGAAGACTTGGCTAAAGCCTTTTGTACCTTAATGTAATACAAGATTTATTATATTTTAAGTTTCTATAATGTTTCAAGTAGTTTTTACAGCTAGCTACAAAAGCCAGGTACCAATTCCATTCTTGCTTTCAAAGAAAAACACTCAGTCTATGGATTGCAGTTAACAGGCTGAGAGTCTGCTTGCTTCAAGTGATTGTCCATGGCCTTGCATAAATAATGTAGCTAAGGGAATCATGAGCATTTAGAAGTCCATCAAGCCTGTGGTTTTTAAGTCAGTATAGAATTGCATCTGCCATCATTCCTCATAATTGTTTATAGTTATGGAAGCTAAATGCTATATAGTATAGTAAAATCTGGAGGCCAGCAGGTTCTCCATCAGTGATATAGGACAATCTATATCTGCATGTGCCAGGGATAGACCTGAAGGTGGTAGGAGAAAGGGAAACAAGTCTTGAATAAAATAAGGCTAGCTTTCAGAACTATTCTTATTCCTTAGGGTTTTCTGAGGTTGGTTGCTTGCTGGCAGATATTTTATTACCTGACAAGGTAACATGATCAGTGCTAGTGACTGATTATTTGCTGCCTGTTTATATATAATAGCTGATCCTGTTTATGTTGCTGGGGGTATGGTTTTCTCCTTGTTTAATTAGAGTATTGTTTTCTGCTTGATAATTTGTCTGGTGTTAATCTCTGCTTATTTGGGTGTAAGTTGCTGGAGAAGATGTGTTCTGATCTTTTTTTTTCTGTCTTAGTTTTTTTTATCATTTCTTTTGACAAGTATATAAATGTAGTTTATCTCTTCGTGTCTATTGATGGATGATTGCTCTAAATGCCAACCTTCTAGGAATTCCCTAGAACTTTTGGATTTAGTTTGTTCTAGGATGCTCAGTTTCCCAGTTGAAACTATGATTACGTCCATGTATTGTGAGAATACAGAATTTTCATTATGTCTTCTGACTACTGCCTGGTGTTCATGGATATGCTCTGCTAGTCTTCTGCTTGTCTATCCTACATAGAGGGTGTTATCCTATGTAAGTTGCACACTGTATGTTATAGATGACAACTGGTTTTTTCCCCTGGGCTGCTGGTCTTTTGATTTACTAAAGTCATTTTGGGGGTCTGTGGTTGGTTTGTGTGCTATGATGATACCCTGTGGTTGTAATAGTCTGTTGGTTATTTATGAGATGTTTCTGATGTATGGTAAGTGCTATTGTTTTCATAGCTTAGGTTGGTTGTGGTTTGAGTGCTCAGGCCCTTTTTGATAAAATGTTGGAAGATGTTATATCAGTGGTCTGTTTCCTTTTTCTGGTGTTCTAGATTGCTGCTAAATAATTTTCTTAGCTCCTCTTGTGGGAGGTCCAGTTGCTACTTTGGTAATGGAGCATTTGATTAGTGTGGATTGTTTTTCAACACTGTCCTGCCCCATTCACTATAGGTCACTTGACTTTGCCTATAACATAATGGGAAAAAGAAGAATAACAGATTGTATCTATTTTACTGTTCCACTGGTTATTTTTGGCTATAAATTTTCCTATTTAACAGAAAATATGGTGAGGTCCTTGCTGTTTTCGGAGCTTGGTTGTTCGCTTGCAGATATTTCATTACCCAGCTAGGTACTGCTGACATTACCTAGTTGGGTAATGAAACATCTGCAAGCAAAGCAGAACTGTTAGATTTTCTAACCCATCTGCTGTGAGAATAACCAACAGTACTTTATCTTTATATAAAATGAAGCAATGCTATTTCTGTGGGCTGCATGAAAAAGGAAGTAAGTTTATATTGTAACACAGTTGTTCTACATTCCAAGCTCAGACAGCACCAAGAACTCCTTTGTTCAAAGGTAAGCTCAATTCTGTTTTATTCTTCCTTACCTGAAGCAAAGGTTGACAGTTTTCTTTGATAAAGAAATCATTCAGTTTATCTGTGTCTGATTATTACACCCTTCATAGCAGAAGGAATGCAGCATGCTGATTCTATTGAGAAACACTGTAGCTTAGGTATTATAATTCTGTAGTTACCTTGAAAAGATGTGTTCACACATGGCAATCATTATTTGCTTCTGTCACTTGTTAACGAGCATATAGGTATGAATCAACTCCAATGTGAAATATTCAGGTAAGTTGGCTACATACAGTTGAGTTATGATCCTGCAATATATAATATGAGTCTTATTCCGTTTGTAGTTCTTCTGTTATGTTACTATTGAATTGCGCTATTGACATAAAATTCTATTTGAACTTACTAAACAGTGTACAATGAAGTTTGTTAAATCTACTTCAGGTGTTTGTCCAGGAACATCAACCCACACGTGAAAAAGAAAGCTTGGAAACAAATTTGGGATTTTATCTATTCCCAGAACAACAGAGATGTCTTACATGAGATTGTATAAAATGCTGTCATTCAGAACTATTAGATTCTCTATCCCATCTGCTATGAGAATAACCAACAGTGCTTTATCTTTATATAAAGAGAAGCAATGTTATTTCTGTCAGCTGCATGGAAAAGGTAGTAAGGATAACTTTATATTACCACACAGTTCTTCTACATCCCTAATCAAGTTATTGCACAAGAAAAATTTTAATATAGTACAGAATTGTCAGTGCACTTTTCATAACAGATACTGCCGCAGATACAGTAATAATAAAAGGGCTCCTATCTCCCAGGAAAATTATATTATTTTCTCTTGGATTGCATCCAGTATCAGAGTTTACTTTGATTACAGTGAAACTTGGAAATGGTTTTATTTTTAAAAAAATTCTATTAGAGTCAGCAAACCTTTGCCAAATGTTTGTAAATTGTCTTTTAAAGATTCTGTTGATGCTTATTGGTATAATTAGAAAGTTTCTGATTTATTTTTCATGATGTTGACTAGCTTATTCCTCTTTTGAAAACAAGGACAAAGAGGAAATCATTCTTCTCTCTCCTCAGTCTTAATCTTATAATCTTATTTCTTATGAGGTAAGTTTTCTCATGTGAAAGCAGTCAGAAATAATACAGTCTTTCCCTAACTCTGAAAAACTCGAGAATTGAAAGATGGTAAACATTTCTTCTGAAGGGATCTTGGAGGTCTTCTAGTCCAGCCCCTTGTCCATGGCAGGAGACCTTATTCCATCCCAAGACAAATGGGTGTCCAATATTTTCTTGAAATCTCCAGTGAAGGAGCATCCAATGCCAGGAGGAAAGCTGTTCTATTGGTTAATTTTTCTCACTGTCAGGAAGTTTCTCCATAATTCCAAGTTGCTTCTCTTTTTTATGAGCTTCCAGCCATTTATATCTTTCATGTCTGGAACAAAAAGACCACAATATCATTCAAATCCTGATTCACTCAACTTTCTTCCAACTTTAATTATACTGAAGGGTTGTGGAGATAATAAAATAGGCACACTGAAGAATTATATACTAATCTCTCCTGGATTCCCTTGAGGAAGGCTGAATAAACAATGCAATCTTCTTTAAACTTTAGCAAGTTTAATAACCTTCATTAACTGCTTAAGTTTATGTTGACATAGCTTCTTCAGCTAGCATGAAGGGACTGACTGACTAACAACATAGCAGAAAAAGACCACCAATACTGTTATACTACTGAGCTTCAAGTTTCACAGATGGTATTTATGTGATATCTCTAAATGACTTGGATAATATTGAATTCTAGGCACTTAGAAGATGTGAATAATTTTTGCTCTCCTTCAGCTGGCCAGCTGATCCACTTTAGGTTGTGCCAGCTGTAGCTTTAAGCTAACAGGGAACCAATAGAAAGTGAGGGAAATAACAGAATTGGAAGGGACCTTGGAGATCTTCTAGTCGAACTCCCTGCTCAAGCAGGAAACCCTATACAATTTCAGACAAATGGATGTCCAGTCTCTTCTTAAAAGCCTCCAGTGATGGGGCACCCACAACCTCTGAAGGCAAGTCATTCCACTGGTTGATTATCACTGTTAGAAAATTTATCCTTAGTTCTAGGTTGCTTCTCTTCTATAGTTCTAGAATTACAGAATTTATTTATGCCACTTGATCCAATTGCTTTTCAGTTAGAATTACCCTTGTCTTAAATTTATCTAGTGAAATGGAATTCACCATCTCCCTTGCTTAGTGAAAGAGACCAACCTTCTTCTTCACATCAGGGTCCTGGTCACTTACAAAATGCTTTGGAATTAGGCTGAGAGTTGTATTCTAATCCTTAGTTGTAGATTTGTGGCTCAGGGTACAAACCATAAGGAAAGTAAGCAGATTGTCCACCATTTCCTCTTCCATATTCATTTTCCCTCCAAAGTGTACTGAACATTCCTTCACTATTGTTGGACTTTTAAATTCTTGATGGGCATATATGTCTGGGCATGTTTGTATGTATATCTGCAAATGATGTGTTTCTTCAGCATGCAGATCCTTCTTGTTTGTTTACCTGAGACATACATGAGAACCATAAAGGAGAATGTCTGTGGGGATTCTCAGTCATCCAGGTCATAGTTGTCTGAAAAGTGCTTTTTCAAAAGGCAACTGGACTGTTTTTTTTTTCTTTGAGGAGAAAGAAGATGTTTCATTTCTCATCAGAAGTTTCATTAGTTTCATCCCCCCACCATCCAGTCAGAAGTGATGAAGTTTCTTGGGTGAGAAGCAAAACATCAGTCATGCTCATTGTAGAGTTGACAACATCTTCTACTTCCTCAAGAAAAAAAAAAACATAGTCCAGTTGACTTTTGAAAAAGCACCTTTGAGAGATAAAGGAAAATGTATTTTTCTTGTTTTGGTCACTTTGTTTTGGGTAATCCTGAAAGCATTTAGTTCAGTTTCCTCACCCTGTCAGGTGAGGGCAATAAAACACATTCTAGATGGACTGAAGTCCTGAAAACAATATCTGTCTGTCTGTCTACCTATCTACACAGAGATTCAGATATACAGATACAGATTCATTGGCTTGCATTTGAGAATATTGGGAAGAATTGGAACCCTGTGCCTGGAATATATTTTCTGTACAATATTCAATTTTATCTAAGTTTTTTTTTCTTAAGTGTCACAAGAATGCTTCTGGTGGATTACTTCAGTTTACAGGATCAGGATGGAATAGTCATTTTGCAGTTGAATCCCAGCTGGAAGCTGGGATTATTATTATTATTATTAATAATAATAATAATAATAATAAGAATAAGAATAAGAATAAGAATAAGTTTGAAGGGACCTTGGAGGTCATCTAGTCCAACCCCCTGCTAAGGCAGGAAACCCTATGCCATTTCAGACAAATGTCACAAACACAGGCAAGAGGGATGTGGATAGCAAGTGAGTTCACATTTTTAAAAAGAACATGGTTTGAGGACATATAAATAAATAAATAAATAAACATATGAAGGCTGCTGTCATTTAGGTTCAGTGTTAGTGTTTATTGTTGTTAACACTATAGGGTGAACATGCACATAAAGTCAATTAAGTTGAAGAACAGGAGAAAGGAAATATGTATTAAGAGATGCAAGCATGATTTGCCCAAAGATATCCAGTAGTCTGTTACTTGCGTAGTTTCTCAAGACATAGTCATGTGTTTCCAGGACATTAGTTCAAAAGAACATAAATCTAAAGCCAAGACATACAACATTAATTTATGTTCCACCTAATATTTTTAACATTACTTTTTATTAAAGTCATGGAGCATTATGAATTTATCTGGTCATTTCACGCCATGCTTTTCTTGTCTTCAGGAATTTTTTCAGTATTAATAATTGATAAAGGACCCTTTCAGATCAGCAAAAGTCTTCTCTTCTGCTTCAGAGAAGACTTCAGGATAGTGCAATATCTGTTTGGAACCTTTACTAAATACTGCTAACATGCCACATAGGATGACTACCAGGGAAATAACAAATGGGATTTTCTTACACTTGTTAGTAAGAATTGAAAATAATGAAATGAGCAAGTCTTACAATGACTGCAGATATGCATGTCTCAGAAGACTGGTCTGAAGGTTCACCACACTTTCCAAAGTTTGTTTGTCTGGTGAATTTAATTCTTTTTGTAACCCCTAAACAGGGCTTCTTTTCATTACCTCAACACCATGCAGTTTTGTTCTCTGGATTAGGAGAAAACCTCCACAATTCATTTCATCTGGAGCTAGCAACCTTATGCTGTCGAAGTGATGAAGCTGGACATTTACACTTCATTCTGTTCTATCCAATCTACTTTTCATTTTAAGGAGGGAGGTCATTTTTATACTCAGGGTCATCTTTTGGGAGAGGGGGTAAATATTGTACACCGATCACACTGGCTGGAAATTCTAAGATGACTTCTTCTTCTTCTTCTTCTTCTTCTTCTTCTTCTTCTTCTTCTTCTTCTTCTTCTTCTTCTTCTTCTTCTTCTTCTTCTTCTTCTTCTTCTTCTTCACAATAATACAGTAATAACAATAACAATAATAATTTACAGAACTTATTTTATTTATTGTTTACAGAACAATAGAAAATGAGAGGAAAAATGTTAACATAGAACAAAACAATTATATATATCCTTTGATGCAGGAGACTGGGGTTTAAATCCCAGCTGTACTTTCCTTACCAATGTAAGTCCTTGGGCAAAAGAACTTCTATCACATAACCTGCCTCGCCTTAGATGTCAGAGTGACATGAAGTAGGAGAGTCATGCTGGCTTGTATGTCACTTGGTCCATGTCACATTTTGTAAAACCAGGACACTCTGATGATGAGTGGGCTACTGGAATAAACTATACAGCGATAAGTCAAGAGTGTCCTCTAAGGCTGTTTCCAGTTGGTGTTGGTAGTAAGAAATTTGTCTAGCACTAGACTCCTATTTTGTGGATTGCCAAGAGATTCAGCTTTCTCCCAATTCCTATTTAACCAAATAAATCCAAAGGCTGAGATAATCTATCAGCATGATGTTAAGTACCATCAGTACATTTTTGCCCTGAGTTGTTCAAGTGATGACATCAAGGTTTTCCCCCCAATGCCTGGAGACTGAGAGGATCTGAATGGGACAGTACAGATTTGGCTGTACATTGAAGCACATTTGAAAGCTGCAGCTAGTCCAGAGCTAGTTCAGATGGTGATAGTGGCATGGGCAACAATGGGGGCACCAAAGTATACCCATATAAAAATTACATGAGCTGGACTGCCTCCCAGTAAGCCTTCAGGTAAAATTCAAGGTGCTGTCACCATTAATGCCTTATATCACATAGAGCCTGATTACTTGTGGAAACCACACCCAACCAATGGTTTCTTTCCATTCCATTAGATCTAAAAGTATGGGCATGACATGGGTCCCCTCAATGAAACAAACTCACATAGAGAGGTTTTAACAGATACATCTTAATCACACTACCTGCCCCTCCACCTGAATTGTTGATGGCTACAACCTTCTGGTCCTTCAGACAAACAATTGACTTCTCAATGAACTGGGACTGACATAGGGTGAATAGTGGATGAATGCAAATTTAATCCAGTCTCAGTGTTGCTTTTTTTGTTTTAAATTGTAGTTTTCTCATATACTGTGTCCTGTTCATTTTGTTCATTGACCAGATTTGTTTCTGGTAGAAAGCTAGCTATAAAAATGTGTGTAATAAAATATTACAGTATACAAAGGTAGCCCATTATGCAAAGACTCTATTGAGATTTTATTCAAGCCCTTTTGATATAATTTGTAAATTGGACTGACTTTCTAAATTAGAGGAACAAATTGATTTAAGTAATTGAAGCTCATTGACCCACTTCAGCACATCAAAATAAAGCATCACATTGATTTGACTTGATGTGAACTGCCAAACTTGATTGTGTCAATGGTCTTGATCAAAAGAACAATTAACATTATATCAGACCTAATCCACATATTCCTATAGTCTATGATGGTCTAAAAAGTTTACCTTTTTAACATAATTTTCTGTGACATAGCTTTATGGGTTTTTAATAGGAAAAGTGCTTTCACTGTTCCAGTTTTGCTTCGCTTTGTGGCGAACTTCCCCATCCCAAAATAATGATCTTGGATCACTTCAGGTTTTTGCCATTTCAATTGTAACTTTGATTGTCATACAGTAGAAAGTAAGTACAATATATATTTCTTGTCAGTTATGTTGAAGAAAAACAAATGAATCAACAAGCTGAAACTACCTATTTTGCTTTGAAAACTCAGAGGTCATTTTCTGAATTGACATACAAGATTTTTTCAGGGAACAATTAATTATCACAGCTAATAATAATAATAATAATAATAATAATAATAATAATAATAATAATAATAATAATAATAGTAATAATAATAATAATAATAATAATAATAATAATAATAATAATAATAATAATAATAAACCTTTATTGTCAAAGTACAACATGTGTACATTGAGATTAGCTGAGCCTCCCCCCGTGCTCTCTCCCCCCAACACACAGTGACAACAAACCCTCCATCCCACCACACTATGTGAACCAACTACACCACACACCGGCCTCCCAAGTCAATTCTGCAGAAGATTATGTCCCATTTAAAAGCCTAACAGCCCATGGATAAAAGCTATTTTTCAGCCTGTTGGTATGGCTGGCTATATTCCTATATCTCCTACTGGATGGTAGGAGAGTAAAGAGATACCATCCAGGGTGTGAGTCATCCCTGAGAATCTTCCTCACTCTTCCAAGGCAACGATCCCTGGCGATGTCATCCAGTGGTGTCAGGGGACAGCCCACAATGTCTTGTGCTGTGCTCACTACCCTCTGTAATACTTTCCTATCTGTGGCTGTCAGACCAGCATACCAAACCACAGTACCATACGAGAGGACGCTCTCTATAGTAGACCGGTAAAAGAGGGTCATTAGCTGTTGTTCTACCCTGTTCTTCCGCAAGACCCTAAGAAAGTGAAGCCTCTGTTGGGCCTTTCTAGCCACCTGAGTTGTGTTAACTTTCCAGGTCAGATCTTCACAGAGGTAGACTCCCAGAAATTTAAAGGAGGAAACTCTCTCTACACAGTTCTTTCTGATGAAAAGTGGGGCAGGTTCCTCCTTTTTTCTCCAGAAGTCTAACACCATCTCTTTCATCTTGCTGTGGACAGAGAATAATCACAAGCATAAAATGATCTGCTGGGAGACTGGATAATTAGGATACAGATCGTTTTTCAGCACAGATATTACAGAGAAAATACTTATCCGGTGGTATCCCTTTGCAAGACAACACAGGTAAATATTTGTGAGATTTGTCAAGGTAACACATTCTGCTGATAGAACTACCTGGGAAAATTAAATTGCACTAGATTACCAGGAACAAGAAGTGCTCAACAGAGATGCTTGAGGAAATGTAGCTAAACTCCAGTTATCTAACTCCATTAAATGTATGCATGGTAATTTGTCATTTGAAATAGCTGCTTCTTTTGAGAATCCTGTGATGTCTAGAGGAATACCTCTTTTTATGACATTCAAGAAGACAATGTGCTTGGTGATTTAAGATCTCCGATGTTGCTAGTCTATAAAATGGGAAACCCAAATCTCAGTGCTTTTGCTACATGAAGGAGAGGTTAATAGTTCAAAATTTTAGATCGTGGATATTACTTAGTGGAAGTGTGTATCCGAGCATGCACTAAAATCCCATTTTTCAAATATATGCTTGGAAAATAAATCACAAATACTGCACAAGCCATGAATATGCATCAGATAACAAATATTTGAGACATGCACAGTTCTTTAGAAACATGTTTACCTGCTATAAAGATACAATCTTAAGACTACTTGTTAACTCTATTTTTGCTCTTAACATCTGCCAGTGTGGTGGCCATATTGATTCAGCCCCATTCACTCCCAGCTCAGGAAGAGAATCTATATTCATTACCTTTCAATATGTGAAGGTTCTTCCAATCTAGCAGGATGTCTGTCAGATCCTCTACTATATTTGTCACTACTAAATAACAACTTCTATAGAGTTTGTACACGGTACATTAAATTCATCTGCGAAATTTAATTATCTATCAATGAACACAGTGGGTTGCACTGTCAGATTTGTTTCCATTATTCATGATATCCTTTCCAAACCTGTAGAAATGAAGGACTTGTGTTGGGTATTATCTTTTCAGTTTTGTATAAAGAAGGATTGGAAAAATGACATATAGTGGTGAATATCTGTAGTTCAGGTGTAGGATGAGGGTGAAGGTTTGTTCTCTGAGCTTGTGGGTTGTTTTCTGATTGTTTCATTACCAGGCTAGGTAACATCTGCAGCAGAGTTTAGGGCAGGGGTGTCAAACTGCCTGCCCACGGGCCCGAGAATCACGGAGAAACTGCGCCCATCCCATTTTCGGCAATGGGAAAAAGTTCCGATACGTCGTGCGACGTCACATGATGTCACGAGTTTGACATGCCTGGTTTAGGGAATGTCAGTGTGAGTGTTCCTCTTTTTATAAGGGCTTCAGGTGTGGGTGTGTCAAGTGAGGGTCTTCTGATGAGTCTTGTAATGGATCTGGTGTGAGTCATCAGTGAGAGGCTTGGGATCAGTCTTGTGATGGGGAGCTTGCTTATTTATTTATTTATTTATTTATTTATTTATTTATTTATTTATTAAATTTTTATACCGCCCTTCTCCCGAAGGACTCAGGGCGGTGTACAGGGCAATAAATATCAAAATGTAAATACAAAAGTTAAAAAAGAGATTAAAAAGAATTAAATAATTATGCCCAATAATACAATACTAAAAATGTGTTAAAACTTATTTAAATCCAACCCGAAACCCATCAGACCAGGCCAGATTGTTCAAATAGATAAGTTTTTAAATCACGCCAGAAGGAGCGCAGGTCGGGGGCCATCCGGAGCTCAACCGGGAGGCGGTTCCACAGGTCTGGTGTGCCCACAGAGAACGCCCTCCCCCTGGGGGCCACCAATTGACATTCTTTGATCGGAGGCACCCTGAGGAGGTCCTCTCTGTGGGAGCGCACTGGACGGAGGGAAGTTGATGCCGGCAGCAGGTGCTGCCGTATGTAATCCAGACCCATGCCATGTATCAGGTCAGAGTCATTGGGAGCAGAACATCTAGTGGGGGGAGGGGGCTTGCATGGGTTGTGTAGGTTGGTTGACTGACAACCAGCCTACGAACCCCTCAGAATCCAAATCCACCACACAGCCAACCAGTGAGAGCACCAGCCCTCAACCAACCCCATTACATAACTGGTAATGAAACATTTGGAAAACAACCCACAAGCTTGGAGAACGAACCTTCACCCTCAAAATAATATATTTCTATAATAATAATGTGGAAAAACCAGAGAAGAATAAACTCTTAAGATTTTTAAGTTATTTGGTGATGGAATAAATAACCAACAGCACTATTTGTAGGCTGTTTTCTATCCACAGATTACACAGAAAAAATGATTATTCAAGTCCATTGACTAAGGAAAAGGGCAAACCTTCCCAGATATTCCCCAGTCATCATATGACACATGGCAAGTCTTCCAAGCTGACTTCTTTATTATTTCATATCTATAGACAATATTTTGTTGCATGGAGAACTCTACTGTCTATATCTACAATATACTTTTTGAACTGTTAGGCAGGGGGTCTCTTTCCTTTTTTCTCTCACACATGATATCTGGGCTGAGTTGCCTCTTACTTCTCTGGAAGGCACCCCCTTCCTCCTGGGAATACCCCTCTTCACTACATCACAGTCACTCTTTTTTTATCCCAGTCTACCTCGTATCTGTTGTTGTTTTGGGGGAAAACCTCAGGGGAGAGTGCACTACATAGGCTATCACGATCTCTGGTGGGAAAGATGTGAAAGACAGATAACAAATAAATAAAATAAAAATGCAATGCAGCTGATACATTTCACACCATCTGGGGATGTTTACATCATTACTGTGAGCTTCAGTTTCTAAGTTAACCAAAAAAAAGAAAGAAAGAAAGAAAGAAAGAAAGAAAGAAAGAAAGAAAGAAAGAAAGAAAGAAAGAAGGAAGGAAAGATCTGTGCTCAAGTTCTGCTTTGAGATATTACATGTTTTTGATTTACACCTAGCATTTATGCTTACAAATTCTGACATGGGATAAATTCTGTTCATGGGATAAAGGTGTTAAAATCAGTTTATATATATGATCTATGGCTTAATATCCTCTGGGTGTGTTGTCCATGCCAGCTGGGGATTGTGGCAGTTGGAGTTCATCATCACAGCTAGAGGACATCTAAGACTGGACAGAATCAGTTTGCTCATTGTGCAATCTTTTTGTTTCCATGGTCTGATTTATTGCAATCTAGATGCCGGTGGCTTTGTTTTCCTCCAAAGATTCTCATTTTTTATAATTATGTTACGTGATAGCTCAAATATTCAAATCACATCTTAGAATGAGTTAAGTGGCTAATACCATTTTCCTTAATTTATGTTTGCTAGAGCAGTCAACAATTTGCAACTGCGCTTACTATTGTTAAATGTGTCTCTTTGATTATGCTTCATCCTGGGAATATTCTTAGCACATTTGCTAAATCATAAGATTAATGAAAAGATTTTAAAGAAAACCCCAAATTCTCAATTCTCCATGTGGAATTAAAACATTAACATTGACTACTAGTATCTAACAATCATGATTTAGAAAATACTGCTGTTCATCTTATAGTATTATGGGTTCAAGTCAACCCATAAATAAATCAATTGGAATAGAATAATTGAAATAGAATAAAGTAGAACAAGCTAGCAGGTCATAACTGGGATCAAACAACTGTATTTTTAATCACAAAAATTACAGAGCACAATGTCACATAGTTCTATTCTCCTGCTCTTACGGGCCATTACACGTCATTCAACATGTTCAATTGATCAAAAGGAAAATAACTACTAGTTTCCACTGCAGTTTGATTACCAACAGCCACACTTGATAAGATCAGAAGGAAATTTATTATTTGAAATGGGTGAACAGAAAAAAGGAAGAAAGTGCTCATGAGTTTCTGTATGATATGTTCTCATGAAGGAGAGTAAGCATGTGGATACTGAAATGAGTGACGTTCTTGATGCTCTCTGAGCTTGGCTGCTTGTATGCAAACTTGTTATTACCCAAGGAGGTAACATCAACAGTGTATACCGATGATGTTATCTAGTTGTAAATGACATGTCTGCAGGCAAACCATCAAGCTCAGAGACCACCAAGACTTACACAGTTCAGCTGTGAGCTACATATATTTTATTCTGTTCTATTGGAATTTAAATAGGTGCATAAGAAGACACCTTCAAACTGTAACCCAGACAGATCAGTGAACAAAATATACAAGTGGTTTTATAGTACTTCAAGAATTCTCTCTTTTGTATTTCTGAATCTAGTGTTCAACTCTGCAATTTCTTGCAATTTGCCCACCCATTTTTACTGATTGGGTTCAATCTTACTCAGCTTCCTAGAATCAGCCAAGATCTATGGCGTTGCCATGGTCTACTCTATAACTTATTTCTCCCTAGGATTTTTTTAATGCATTGTTCATCAGGGTGTTATGTCTCCTACAGAGGTGTTTGATGTGTGCCTATCCTTTATCTTAAAGTTTGAAGTGTGTTCTCTTTCAATATGTATATATTGGCAATAGCCATCTATATAATATTTGTCCAGAGCATAAATTAAGATAAAAGCAAAGCTAAACATAACAAGAATGAAGTAAAATGAAAAAAAATATAGCGAAAATTCTGGAATGTTTTCCTTCTCTTTCCTAATTTGTATGCCAGTACAAATGCTACATTTGTTCTTGAGAATGCCTGCATATTCTTACTTTAATAGCTTGAGCAAATTCAGCTTTTTCATTGATTGCAATGATTTCATGTTGACATTTCATTACAACCTCTTTCCATTAATAATATTGCACAGTTTTAAAAATCTAATGAATATTTTGTCAATAGAAACTCTAAATTTCATTGAAATATGTCAATGTCTTCATATTTTAAAAAAAATGAAAGGGGGAGAAATTATGAATTAAACTTGTGATAGCAGCTTCGTCTGGAGAGTGAAGCATTTAGAAATTAAAAAAGTTGGTTTTGCTTTGGTTAATTTATTCAAAGCATTTTCCAGTGAGGTAATTACACCCAATCAAGGTCTGTCAATACAATTTGTTATCAATTGTCACTTTATATCAAGTATAATCAGTTTAGCTGCATTTAAAGAGTGATTTGGAATGCTTGCTTGGGGTTTTTCCCCCCTCCTTAAAAAGGAAAGGCTAGTTCTGATTAGCATGCCATTTAATGTAGACCCAATTTGTCATAAGCCTTTTTAAAACTTTATTTCAACTGACTTGAACTTTTGGATACAGGGTAACACCACTGTATCTTCACATTTTTATTATGCAAAAATTATTTAGAAATTATAACAGTGATAATAAGCTTGCTAATTTTTGCCATGGGCTTGCAGCTGCATGTCATAGATTTGCATCCAGGAATCGTCTCTATTAATGTTGTTGGCACTGCTCTTTCTAAAAAATCTCCCCACTGCTAATTATTCACATTTGTTTTACTGCATAGGCATTGGATATAGACAAGTGTCAGCACTGTACTATTAATTGCAATGATGAGAAAAAGATAAAGTGAGCATTGTGCTGTCACAGTGCAAATTTTGATTATTTATAGTTGCTTCTTAATGTCAGATGCAATGTCAGATGCAAGTATATAAGTTCCAGAGTTTACATCGGGATGTCACAAAGAACAATTTTCCCTTGTCACCCACTTGTCCAGTCCTTGTAGATACTTAAGATGTTCATTTGTTAATTTCCATGGTTTGATCTAGATTGAGGTAGCCTCAACAAATAATCTATTCCTGAATGAGATCTGCAGGATCTAATCTAAGTTGGTCACCAGGACCAAGCTTAGAAGAATAAGCCCTTGGTCCCTGTCACTGACTTAGATTAGATCCTGCAACATTATCCTGAGACATTTATATTTACCTTCATTCATAAATCAAATTTGCCACCTATCCCTTCCAGCCATTTCTGCACAAACGTTCCGGTGAAAGATACAGTACAAAGTCATTTCGACTTGCTCGCCCTCAGGGGTGCTCCCCCCTCCTGGGTGCGACCCGCCTTGCCAGCCGATTATAACCTCGAGGAAGGGCCCATTTATTGGGACCCTGAGAGTTGGCTGGGCACGGGTAGGGGCCTTCGACGTAGACCTAATAAGAGGCCCCTGATTATTTTTCTGTCAAAATTTTTTAGGGGGTTAGGGAGGCGGGAGGGTTCTTTTGGTTGTTTGGACAAGGGGGGCTATCCAACGACCGCTGTTTTGGCTAGTGCCGATGTAGATCGCAGGGGGGAGGAGCGGGGGTCGGTTACCTCCGGGGCTCCAGGGCTCGTCGTGGGGCTACCTATTCCCACGACATCAGGGAATGGCAGCAGATGTAGGAGCAGAGGGCCGTATCGATCTCAGGGAAGGCCTCTCCGCTGCTTACAAGCGGTGGGGCACTCCGACCCTCTGGCTCTACCCCAAGGTCCTGGGAGTGAGGGTGTGCAGCCCCCTGAGCTCCGGCTGGTGTATTTGAACGCCAGGTCTGTCTCTAATAAGGCTCCTCTCGTCCGTGATCTGGTCGAGGGTGAGCAGGCGGACCTGGCTTGCATCACGGAGACTTGGCTGGGCCCAGAGGGCGGGATTCCTCTGGTTGACCTTTGCCCACCAGGTTTCCGGGTGCTGCACCGGCCTCGGGCTCAGGGTAGTGGTGGGGGTGTGGCTGTTGTTATGAGGGAGACCTTATGTCCACGGGAGGCCACTGTTCCTCAGATAGTCGGGTGTGAGTCTCTCTTTCTGAGATGCGGCCCTGGTGCGCAGTTGGGCTTGCTGCTGGTGTACCTTTCACGGTAACGGTGTTTAAAGCCCTCCATGGCATGGGGCCGGAGTACCTTAGGGAACATCTGCTGCCGGCATCAAGCTCCCTGCGCCCTGTGCGTTCCCACAGAGAGGGCCTCCTCAGGGTGCCACCGATCAGAGAATGTCGATTGGTGGCCCCCAGGGGGAGATCCTTCTCTATGGGCGCCCCGGAGCTGTGGAATCAGCTACCGGTAGAGCTCCGGATGGCGCCCGATCTTCGCTCCTTTCGTCGCGATCTCAAGACGTTTCTGTTTGTTCAAGCCGGCCTAGCCTGATGGGGATTGGTGGGGTTTTTTTATTTTTGGTGTTTTAATTTTAACTTGGTGTTTTAGAATTCTATTCCAATTGTTTTAACTTGGGCAATCATTTAATCTCTTTTTAATGTTTGTATTTAGTATTTTATTCTGCCCTGTGAACCGCCCTGAGTCCTCAGGGAGAAGGGCGGTATATAAATATTATTAAATTAAAATTAAATTAAATTTTCTCTTTCTGTATTTTGGTAACTCAGATTTAGCTAACTCATATTTTTCAGCGGAAAACACAAATATTGAAGAAGGCTACAAATATTTGTTGTTGTTAGTTGCGAAGTCGTGTCCGACCCATCGCGACCCTATGGACAACGTTCCTCCAGGCCTTCCTGTCCTCTACCATCTTCTGGAGTCCATTTAAGCTCACGCCTACTGCTTCAGTGACTCCATCCAGCCACCTCATTCTCTGTCGTCCCCTTCTTCTATTGCCCTCAATCTTTCCCAGCATTAGGCTCTTCTCCAGTGAGTCCTTCCTTCTCATTAGGTGGCCAAAGTATTTGAGTTTTAGCTTCAAGATCTGGCCTTCTAAAGAGCAGTCAGGGTTGATCTCCTCTAGGACTGACCGGTTTGATCGCCTTGCAGTCCAAGGGACTGGCAGGAGTCTTCTCCAGCACCATAGTTCAAAGGCTTCAATTCTTTGGTGCTCAGCCTTTCTACAAATATACATCAGCTTAAATAACTGCAAACCCATTTTGCGTTATTAACCGAGATTTCACTGGATATCTTATTGATCCTTGCTGGATAAGATCAGTCATTGAATCTGTAATAAATAACAGGTTATTATGGTCTCACCGATGTTGGAAAAACCTTCTAAAAATCTGTTGTCTTCCGGGTGAGATTCAAGGTACTAGTAATGGTGTTTAAGGCCCTACATGACAGGTGTCCGGAGTACCTTAGGGAACACCTGCTGCTGGCATCAACTTCCCTTCGCCCTGTACGTTCCCACAGAGAGGGCCTCCTCAGGGTGCCACCGATCAGAGAATGTCGATTGGTGTCCCCCAGGGGGAGATCCTTCTCTGTGGGCGCCCCGGAGCTATGGAATCAGTTACCGGTTGAGCTCCGGATGGTGCCCGATCTTCGCTCCTTCCGTCGCAATCTAAAGACATTCTTATTTGAACAAGCCGGCCTGGCCTGATGGGGGATTGGTGGGTTTTTTTATTGTTATTTTAATATTTGTATTTACTGTTTTTAGTGGGCATATATTTAATTCTTTTTTAACTTTTGTAACTTTGTATTTTTTTTATTCTTGCCCTGTTCACCGCCCTGAGTCCTTCGGGAGAAGGGCGGTATATAAATAAAATTATTATTATTATTATTATTATTATTATTATTATTATTATTATTATTATTATTATTATTATTATTCACAAATGTTTGGAGAATACTTTTAATAGACTTCTTGAGATATTATAAGAATAGTGAACATATATTTAACAATATGGTAGTCATCTGCTATATATAGGTTCGAATCTCAGAAGGGTATGACTGACTGATGAAGACTAAAGAGTCAGAAATGCATCTTAGTCTCCCTTAATTCTTTGTTAGTAATTTACACACACACACACACACACACACACACACACACACACACACACACACACACATATATATATATATATATATATATATATATATATATATATATATATCAGTTCATATTGGATTTGTTTATGTATAGTGCTATAGACCTATGCATATAGCAGATGGCTACCATATTATTTAACATGGAATGTTTAACATGTTTAACAGCATAACATGTTTATAAATTTGCCAAGCATTAGAACACTGCCCACCTTGATATGGTCATAACATTCTAAGAATTATTAGCATTATATAAGTATGTGTCTTTTTAAAAATGTGGAACTTTTGTTTTTTTAAATTTAGTTTAGTTCCTGTTATACATAACCTACAGAGCACACAGCTCAAACAAAAGTAGCAATCATAGCCATTCACCATTAAATCACCATTATATTATTCTCATCATCTATAAACTGCATGGAGTCAGTTAAGATTTTGACAACAGATAATAAGCAAAATAAATATGCTAGCAATCAGTCTTCACTGTAGGCTGATACCTGGTGATTGGAGGTTAAATGCTACACATCTGCTGACTCATATATTATATTTGTATCATCAAACGACATAGAATAGAGCTCTCTTTACTGTACTTTTCTTTCTGCAAGCCAGATGATTTCATCCCAGTCATCCAATTCACTTAATAGAATTTTAAATAGATTTTGGAGGTCAGCTTCTGTTTTGAAGGGCAGCATGTAACTTTTTAAAAAATGAAAGAAAAAGGAAGAATGAAACAGACATTCTTAGAGGCTCAGATTTTTAAGACATCCTTTGCAGTTAAGCAGAGAAAACTTTAAGATTGATAAAAGGAAATACTTTTTGCACAATTCATAGAAAAAACTATGGAAACTGGAGTCATCAGAAGTGATGATAGCCATAATTTAAATGATTGCAAAAGACCACAGTCAAATTCACCTAAGTTAGACATGCAGGTGGAAATATTTTTAATAATATTAAATTACCTTGACTTGATATAGCTTACTTTCAATATCACTTTTGATGTCCAGCTGTGTCTAAATGAATATCAAGCAGAAAAAGTCAATGTTATTTCAGATCAATAGCATGCAGAATGGATCTCTGCAGGTTGGGCAATCCAAAAACATGCAGTGCTTTATTAAAACAACATATAGGCAAGGATATCACCTCAGGCCTTCCTGGGCTATGTCCGATTTACCAAAACTCTTGACAAATATTAGGAAACAAAACTTTTAAAATCCTGAACATACAATCTTCAACAACAACCTACATCTCCAACCACCAACATTACCATGGAAAGGTAAGGAAAATATATGGACCAGAAAATAAATCAACCAAAGACACACTGAGGCATAAATGACTATTCTCAAGTTATCATAAGTTGGACACATTGACTGAGAACCTATACACTAGAGAAGCTGATAAATACTGGAAAAGATGTTAGGAAAGACAAGAAGACAACATGCAACAAGGTGAAAGGCTTGATAACAATGTCAGTGGGTGCATTTTTGGAAGAAGCAGGACAGAGCAGCTGGAGAAGGTTTGTATATATTTGATCACTAATAGCCAATACTAACTTGATGCCACATAATCAGTTGAAAAAACCCTTTCCCTCCCTTCATATCCTCCTCTTTTTTATCCTACCAGACAAAGTAGCAACTTCTTTAGACCGGCCAGCAGGCCCAGGATCTTCCTTCAAGTTGTTCTTACTCAGAAGGAAACATTAGATAATCGCTTCTCAGGTGCAGCAAATGCCACAGTCAGGAAGACTTGAAAATCCATATTTATAAATAGTTGTAAAATGTCTTTAAAACTAATCATTAGGAAGATTATCCAAGTACAAATCTTCCAGGTCTAACACCTCACTTTGTTGTCTTTTCAATTTTGTCTAAGGCTGCGAATGATGGGAAATGTAATCTGACCTCTGTAAGGCACAACACTGTGAAATCTGTTATTAGTCATTTACGTATCTTTTTAAGTCTATACATCCTGACAGGCACATCCATAGAGAGGGAATCAAACAAGTTAAAATGGTGGCCATAAGTGGCCATCCCCTTTGTCTTACTTGTTACCTGATACACATAAAAAGGGTGCGGCTTTGATTATGAGGTCACACAGCTGCCATGTTGACTTTTTTGACTCCATCCTGCAGATATACTTTGGTACTAGTTCTCACAGCTATCTCAAAGTTAATTAACAACAATAATAAGCCATCACAGAACTGTTTTATAGTACATTGATGAGTCATTGCAGGTTTTGCTCATGCTTGCATACAGTGATTTTTTTTAACCTGCTACTATAAGCTATTTCCTTACCTTCTTATGACTATAACTTTGTTGCTTGTATCTTATGATTTATATTGATTGTTTTTAATTTAGTATCCTAGTATGATTTATTTTGATTGCATATTTAGTATCCTATGACTATCACTGATTGTTGTATCTTATGATTTATGATTATTGTATTTTATAAATATGATCATGATTCATCACTTGTTGCTTGTATGTACACTGAGAGGTTATACACCAGAGACAAAATTCTTGTGTGTCCAATCCCACTTGGCCAATAAAGAATTATATTCTGTCCTGTTCTGTCCTGTCCTATCCTATTCTTATTCCGTTCTATTCTTACCCTACCCTACCCTACCCTACCCTACCCTACTCTACTCTACTCTACTCTACTCTACTCTACTCTACTCTACTCTACTCTACTCTACTCTACTCTACTCTACTCTATTCTATTCTATTCTATTCTATTCTATTCTATTCTATTCTATTCTATTCTATTCTATTCTATTCAGGGGTTTGTAAGTATATGTGTATATATATTTATATTTAATTCTCTATAAACTATATTTAATAGCCTTGTGTGGTGGGAGAACTTTATATAAATATATGCTACATGTATTGAAGATACACAATGAAAAAAGTGCATTTAGAACCTGGAAATTAACTCAGTAAGTGGTAATATTATGCAGTATAAGGAAAAATAACAGAAAGTAGCTTCACAAATCTTGAATGTTTTCCTGAATTCTCTACAGCGGTATTGGTTTTTTAAAAAGTTTTCACCCACTCAACAAAACAACGTTGGTTTTTTTGCATGAAAGACAAAATGGCAGTCTTAAACATTACTACCCTTGAAATATAATTAGCTGCTTTAAAAAGATAGGAACCCAATAGCACACTTAATACCTTTAGATTAAGTTGGAATCTGTCAGTTTATGTTTTCTTTTCTCAGGACATGACAGCTTCTTGACTGCTACCGAATGCAGTGATAATAGTTTCTTCCCCCCCAGAGACATTGTCCTAACTTTTAAAGAGGAATTGATTCACCTTTGCAGAAACTGACGTTCACAGCTCTGACATCTCATGAAAGTTTCTTTCCCTCTTAGAATTAAGGATTTGCAAGGCCATAAATATTTCCCTAACCAAGCAAATTTTCTGCAAATATTTTATTGAGCTGAGTATTTATTTATTTATTTTATTTATTTATTAGTTTTTATAAACCGCCCTTCTCCTGAGGGACTCGGGGCGGTGTACAGAGGAAGGAAGGTATACAGACCGAACAATAAAATAATAAGAAACACTAATGAACACAAACTGGGACCCCAATTAACGCTATCATGCCAGGCCAGCCTGCTGGAACAAAAAAGTTTTTAAGTCGCGACGGAAGGTACGGAGGTCAGGGGCCATCCGGATTTCGGTAGGTAAGGTGTTCCAGAGGGCTGGCGCACCCACTGAGAATGCCCTCCCCCTGGGGGCCACCAGCCGACATTCCCTGAGCGGTGGCACCCTGAGGAGGCCCTCTCTGTGGGAGCGCACAGGATGGTGGGGTGCTGACATCGGCAGAAGGTGCTCCCGTAGGTAGTCCGGACCCATGCCATGTAGGGCTTTGAATGTCATTGTTAGCACCTTGAACTTCACACGGAAGGCAACCGGAAGCCAGTGCAGCGCACGGAGGAGAGGTGTGATATGGGAGTATCGGGAGGCTCCCAAGAGTGTCCGTGCCGCCGCACTTTGCACCAGTTGAAGCTTCCGAGTGGATCTCAAGGGCAGCCCCATGTAGAGAGCGTTACAATAGTCTAGGCGAGATGTCACAAGGGCATGGGTGACTGTACGTAAGGAATCCAGGTCCAGATAAGGCCGTAGTTGGCGAACTAGTCGAACCCGGGAGAAGGCCCCAATGGTCACAGCTCCAATGTGGTCTTCCAGGGAGAGCTGCGAGTCTAGGAGGACACCCAGGTTGCGGGCCCTATCAGCAGGGGGAAGTAACTTGTCCCCAATGTTAAGCAGTGGGACGTTCTGAATCTCCTGGCTTGCCGGTACGTACAGCCATTCAGTCTTGTCCGGGTTCAGTTGAAGCCTGTTTCTCCCCATCCATTCCCGGACCGCTTTCAGGCAGCGGGACATCACGTCTAGGGCATCACTGATATTGTTAGGAGTTGAGATAAAAAGCTGGGTGTCATCAGCATACTGATGGTATCCTACTCCAAAACTGCGAATGATCTCACCCAGCGGTTTCATGTAGATGTTGAACAGGAGAGGCGAGAGGACCGACCCCTGAGGGACTCCGCAAGCGAGAGGCCTCGGGGCCGACCTCTGTCCCCCTGTCAGCACCGACTGCGAGCGACCCTGGAGAAAGGAGGAGAACCAACGCAGAACCGTGCCTCCCACTCCCAGTCCCCTGAGGCGTCGCAGCAAGATACCATGGTCGATGGTATCGAAAGCCGCTGAGAGGTCTAATAAGACTAGGACAGAGGAATGGCCCCTGTCCCGGGCTCTCCAGAGATCATTCATCAGAGCGACCAATGCCGTCTCCGTGCTGTAGCCCGGCCTGAAACCCGATTGGTACGGGTCTAGATAAACCGCTTCATCCAGGATCTGAGGAAGTTGGTGCGCCACCACGCTCTCAACAACCTTCGCAAGGAAGCGAAGATTGGAGACTGGACGAAAGTTATTCAAAGAGGATGGGTCCAAGGTGGGCTTCTTGAGGAGAGGTCTCACCACCGCCTCCTTCAAGGCGGTGGGGAAGTGACCCTCACTCAGAGAAGCAGAGATGACCGCTAGGAACCAGCCTCGTGTCGCCTCTCGAGCTGCATAGGCCAGCCAGGAAGGGCACGGGTCCAGTAAGCATGTGGAGGAGCTCAACCTTCTCATAATCCTGTCCACTTCCTTAGGAGTTACAGGATCAAATTCTTCCCAGATGACGTCGACAAGACTGTCCATGTCTTGTTCTTCCATCTCAGCCCAGTTGGAGTCCAGACCAGTTCGAATCCGAGCGATTTTATCCAGCAGATATTGACCAAATTCCTCGGCTCGACCCTGCAAGGGTTCCTCCCTCACCTCTTGGTTTAATAGGGAGCGAGTCACCCTGAACAAGGCAGCCGGGCGATTATCTGCGGACGCGATGAGGGTGGAAAAGTAGTTGGATTTTGCCACCCTTATCGCAGCGAGATAAGACCTGGTGAGGATTCTTAGTCGCAATCGGTCGGATTCGGATCGACTGGACCTCCAACGGCTCTCTAGGCCCCGTCTCCGACGCTTCATCTCCCGGAGCTCCTCGGTGAACCATGGGGCTCGCTGGGATCTGCGCCGGGTCAGAGGCCGCAAGGGTACAACTCGGTCCAGAGCCTCTGTGGCTGCCTTTTCCCAGGCTTCCACTAAGGCTTCCGCCGAGCTGTGAGCAGGGGGTGCATGCGAGTCCCTAAGCGCTGCCTGGAACTTATCAGGGTCCATTAGGCGCCTAGGGCGGTACCATCTGACTGGCACCGTGCACCCACGGTGGGGGGTGGCAAGGGGGAAGTCTAGCCGCAGGAGGTGGTGATCGGTCCATGACAGGGGCGTAATAGTTGTGGCACCCCCACCGACATCATCACGCCACCGTCCAGACAAGAACACCAAGTCTGGGTTGTGGCCTCTCTCATGAGTCGGCCCAGAAATTATTTGCAACAGGTCCATGGCCGTCATGGAAGCCATGAACTCTCGAGCCAGTTCGGACGATCCTCCCAGGGACGGTAGATTAAAGTCGCCCAAGACCATGATTCTTGGGAATTCAACCACCAACCCTGAGAGGACATCGAGTAGCTCGGGTAGGGCCGCCGCTGCACGATTAGGTGGTAGGTACGCCAGCAGCAGACCCAACTGCGCCCCTGGGCCGAATCTCAGTAGGAGAGACTCACACCCGACCATCTGAGGGACGGTGGTCTCTCGCGGGCTAAGGGATTCCCTGATGATAACTGCCACTCCCCCGCCCCTCCCATGAGCCCGGGGCTGGTGCAGTACCTGGAAACCTGGCGGGCAGAGGTCAACCAGAGGAACACCCCCCTCTGGGCCCAGCCAGGTTTCCGTGATGCAGGCCAGGTCCGCATGCTCACTCTCCACTAGGTCACGAATGAGGTGAGCTTTGTTAGCTGCGGACCTTGCATTCAGGTAGACCAGCCTTAGCATGGGAGGGTGCGCACCTTTGCTCCCGGGTCCTCCGGGGGAGAACAGAGGGTCGGAGCGTCTCACCGCCTGTACAGAGCGGAGATGACACTCCCGGTGACGATACGGCCCTCTGTCTGTGCACCTTCTGCCATTCCCCACCATCCTAGGGATGGGACGTTTGTCAGTACGCCACTGGGTGTTATCGGCGACTGGTCCTCGTTGTACGCCATTGCGAACGGCCGTGGGCCTGGCCTGCGTTATGGTGGCTGGAAGGCGTGCCTTTCCCGCGCAACCATAGTCTCCTCCCTCCCCCCTCCCTAACCCCACAAAAAACTTAACTAAGAACTTAATCAGGGGCCTCTTGTTGGGCTTATGCTGGAGGCCCCTGACCCTGCCTGGCCATCTCTCAGAAGCCCAGTGGTTGGGCCCGTCATCAAGATTGGATGTGATGCAGGCGGGTCGCACCCAGGAGAGTGGGGAACCCCTGAGGGCGTGCAGTGCTATGCTAGAGTATTGAACGAGCATAGTCACAGGTGGTTCCGGGAAGGCTGTCCCCTGGATGGTGAATTTGCAGGAGGGTCGAGTCGGGTAGGTGCGTATCTGGATCGTCGCCCTGCCACTGCCACTTGGCCGGGCGAACCCCCAGAAGCAGGCCACTCCTCATCCTCTCACGATGGGTTGTGTCTCTGCTTCCGGAGGTGGTCCAGAACGTACTCTGGGTGAGGCATACCCCATAGAGCTCTCACCTCTATGGGGTAGCAGGTGTAAGGCCCAGCCACTCTGCCACTGTGGCTAGCACCCAGGCCCGTTATGTCCTGTGGGGAGAGAATGGGCAAAGATGGGTGAGAGTGGGCAGAAGGCAGGATGGAGGGATCCATTAATTGGCGTCAGCTCCGGTGGTTCAGCCGCCCCAACCAGTTCCCTCCCTGATCCTCTGGGCGTTGTTCCTGGCCGCAGTTCCATGGCCCCTATTGGTTGAGGACCGTCCAGAGCGTGGCCTCCCAGAGGTACGGGAGTCCCTGGTGTATGAACTGTGCTAGTTTGATTACAAAGAATTCATACAGGGAGAATGATTTTACTGTTTGGCTATAGATTGGATCTGTATAAAGGAGAACATACGCATTTCATTATAAATCCCCATTGTGAACATGACTGGTTGCTGAAATTCAAGCTCTTTTGGGTTCACAACACTAACCAATCTGAATTGGGCACTTATGCATCCTATCTGTATCATCAAACCTACAATTATACACTGTAACTTAGCATAGTTACCATGATTAATTAAATGTAGATCAGAACACTCTAGTATTTTGACTCACAACACTAAGGCAGAATTATACTATTCGGTTACAATATTCATTCACTCCAATGAATAAGAAAGCTGAAGAACACCTGAATATGCAAAGCAAGTTCACAAAGGTGCTGTCATGGTGTATTTAGTCATGCTCTATTAAATAAACCATAACTGGCTGGTTTTGAAACCACCATGGCTTGGTATGGTTACAAACCTAGTCTTTCCTATCCCTCAATTTGTCTAATTTGTGAAATCAAAATAAAGTTTCAGAAGGCCATCTTAATTACTGAAAATTATCTGGTTCTTCTTGCACCGGGTACATTGATTTCTTTCCAGGTGTACAGCACCAGAAAGAATGGCAATCTATCATAGGTTCCTGTTGTGATCCTGGCAGCTGAGTCCGTGGAATCAAAGGAGGAGGAGGAGGAGGGGCCTGGGGAGACATCAGAGTCAGAGGAAGGTTCTGATGAGTCCATGGACATACAATCTGATGAAGAACCTGGCCCCTCCACTCATGCTCAGGATGAGACTCAGATGTGCTGGGAAGCTGAGTCAGACTTTGAAGATGCACAACTGGAAGACGTTATAGACGCTCACAAATGCCAACAGGGTACAAGAGCAGGACAGAGGGAGGCAATGGGGCAACTCCAGGGGAGGAGGAACAGCCATTGAGAAGCCACACCTTGGGGCTGCATAATAAAAAGGGAAGGTGTGGGCAGTGCTGATTGCTGAAGGCAACTGTTTGCAAAGGATTCCAGTTTTAAGGGCTCATGTTTCATTTGCTTTGCCTGTGAACTATTTGCTATTTGACTCATGCTCTGTTTTGCTTTTGGGGCAATTATCAGGTCTGTAACTCAAATAAAAGGGGTTGGTTTTCCAACACCTTTTGTTGTTAAAAGAGGGGTTTGTCTTTGTGAAGTAACAAAGATGTACATAGGCTGGGACAGAACAGTTCCTTTTGCTGGACAGCAGGAGCAGGGATGGGCAATTAATTTTTCCAAGGGGTGACATGTGAAACTGGGACTGTTATGGAGAGCCCAACCAGTAAGAGTGCGAAGGTGCATAGGGATGTATGTGTGCACATATGCAAATTGAAAAAAAAAGAATAGCAGTCACTTTCAAAATAAAAGCAATGTAGTTGTATATTATGGATGGTCCCAACTTATTTACATTTGCCCTCTAATTTCTGATTGACCTCATGCAGGCCAGGCAGGAACAGTCAAAAGGCTGGATGTAGCCCAGAGGCTGCAGAATGTCCAGATCTGAGCTGGACAGTAAGAAGTACCTCACCTCATCCATGTAGTTTGTTGCCAGAACAAAAATCCCTCTATCCTTTCTGCTGTGTCCTCCTTTTTAAATCTGATTTCCTGCTGCCACAGTTGGAAGTTTGGGAGAAACCTCCTCAATATAATGTTCAATACAACCTCATCCAAATATGCTACTTCCACATCACCAGTCAGAACCTCAAAGGTGCAATTGCAACAGACTTGTGTTTATTGTGAGATGGAGATTCTGAGGTCTAATATGGTGGTAAGTGCTCAAAAGCTGTGTTAACTAACCAAAAGGGGATTCCATTCATGATAGGAGTTGAATCAAACCCACATCTGATATTGCCCTGTGTGTTCCAGCCTTTACTGTCAAAAACCCTCTGTGAAAATATGCTGCAGTGCACAAATTACACACAAGGCAGTTATAAGGAGATAAGGGATGACAGTATGATGGGATTTAATAAAATGGATAGATAGAAACAGCATTCAAAGCTACCCGAGCAACATCAGCACCATTTCCTAAGATAGCTAAGGAAAATGAGATCAGAAATATTACCAATCTGCTGGAAAATAAGTTGGCTCAGATTCCTCTTTTCCCAATACTGTATTCAAGTCAGAAACATTTATAAACTACTGTTTACTTTTAGAAATCTGTATTCTGCATTACAATTTACAATACTTCTAATTTGCCCCAATCCTAAGCAGTCTGAGCAGCAAACATCATCAAACTAAGCAACAACAATAACAACAAATAACTTATAACACTCCAACTACAAATAACAGTACTGTTGGGTATTTCTTAAATAATTGGATGCAACCTTTATGATGATAAAGTTCCAGATAGAAACCATGAAGAAAAAAAACTGACCAACCTCAGCTGTGGCCCATCATTGTGGAATTGTAATTATAATAAATAATTAAACACAAATGAGTAAATAAAAATAACCACAAAAAGAAAAGTGAAAGAAAGAAAGAAAGAAAGAAAGAAAGAAAGAGAAAGAAAGAAAAAGAAAGAAAAAGAAAGAAAGAAAGAAAGAAAGAAAGAAAGAAAGAAAGAAAGAAAGAAAGAAAGAAAGAGAAAGAGAGAAAGAAAGAAACACAGGATAGGGGGCCATAGTCTGGACAAAATCTACATTGAAAAAAGCTACTTACAATGTTTATGGAATTGTAGCAAGCTGGAATATTCTGCAAATCTCATGAGCCTTGAGGATCAGATAGGCAGATTCAGTTCTGGCTAAGTGCAACCTGATGTAATGTGGTACTGAGACATTTAGGTCTTAAATATAATGGTCCTCACTTTGAACTATACCCACCTATCTATTGGCAACTGGTGTAGTGACTTTAGTAAAAGCGTAATTGTATATTGGCAGTATGGTCCTGCTAAGGTAAAGGTAAAGGTTCCCCCGCACATGCGTGCTAGTCGTTTCCAACTCTAGGGGCTGGTGCTCATCTCCATTTCAAAGCCGAAGAGCCAGAGCTTGTCCGAGGACATCTCCGTGGTCATGTGGCTGGCATGGCTAGACGCTAAAGGCGCATGAAACGCTGTTACCTTCCCACTGTAGTGGTCCCTATTTTTCTACTTGCATTTGTATGTGCTTTCGAACTGCTAGGTTGGCAGAAGCTGGGACGAGTAACAGGTGCTCACTCTGTTATGCAGCACTCGGGATTCAACCCACCAAACTGCCAACCTTCTTGATCGACAAGCTCAGTGTCCTAACCCACTGACCCACTGTGTCCCTTCATGGTCCTGCTATAACATGATTAATGCATTTTGCAATCAGTGTAGCTTCCAGGTTGTCTTCAAAGCAGAGGTATGTAGGGTATATTGCAGTAGCCCAATCAAGTGCTTGAATAATGTTCTTTTCTCCTAGCTTACTTTATTTTCTGTATAAGAAATTCTTAAAACTCTCTCCCCCAACTCTCCTCCTCATCTTCTCCTTTTCTTCCCCCCCTTTCTTTGTTTTCATTTGTAATACAATACCCATAACAAGGTACTTGAAGCCTTTTCTGTAGAAAAAATGGAGTCAAAATACTACAGTATAAACAAATTTACATCAGCCTCACCTTAACACTTCCTTTGATCTTTGGCTCCCTTTTCTTACTTTTTTTAAAAAATAAGTTGCTCGCTAAAGCAGTTTGGTGATGCATATTTACCAGTACTGTAGATTTATTGGGCACAATCCTTGGAAACATCATAATTAACATACTTTTTCATCCACCCAGTTCTCTTAAATCACTGAAGCTTTATAGTCCATTCCTTATTTAAACCAGCTCTTCAAATGTATTGTTATTTTTAAATAAACACTTATTATTATTTTTAATCTTGTATTTTAATTCTAATTATTACTGGGCCTTTCAGGCAATTGGAAATTCTGTACAGCAAGCTAAATTGTTTGTCTTCCATGCTGCTTCTGATCATTTTTTAAAGCCAAAATAGAAATTGTAGTCTCAAGTGCAATGTGTTGGCAATGAGGTTAGGCTGGCACAATTTCTTATTAATTTTTAATTACTATTATTATAGAATTGGATGGTAACATAAAGAAAAAGAGATAAAGAGTCTGTTATTTGTGTCAAAGGAGATCACTGAGAAATGAACGCATGTATTTGTGCAAACATCTGGGAAGATTAAAGAAAGGCAGGGGGATTAATCAGGAGTGAGCAATTCCTAAAAGGAAGATGAAAGTCTTAGTATGATCCATAAAGGAGCACAATGGGAAGGGCCAGAAGCAGGGAATAACCAGTAGGTCTTGTGCTGATCATAGTCCAGATTGGGGGAAAAAAAGTTTTGGGAGAAGGAAAAGAACATTTGGATGAACATAAATTCAGCATTACCGATCATTATCAAAGAACTCTACATCACAACTGTTGTGGGGAAAAAATAGTAAAAATATTTCCTGTGCTACTTTGTTTGCCCCAAATAGACACCGTTAGCTAAAACTCTACTATGTGGGTGAGAAAGGAACCTTCAGTGACATCTTTATGACTGACTATTTCACAACTTAAGAGAAGTAAGGGCAGGCAGGTATTTAATTGACACTGTCACAAGCCCTGCATGTTATGTACAACATCATGTTTTCTGCACCTAGAAGGTTGTTAACACTAGATAACAGTAGAGTAGAAGCAGTAATTTATACACTGCTACATTCCAAATTAAAGATCAATTGTTATAACTCACACTGAGTTGTTGGGAAGCTGATTAATTTGAGATTCTGTTTTTTTTTATCCTTTATGTTTATTCGTCCAGTAAGTTGTTTCATTCAGTTGGTCTGTTACCCTTTTCCTACTAAATATTTGAAATGATGCACTGTTCAGTGCTGCTGTTTAGGTTGCACTTTTCAAAGAAGAGATCACATTTGCTTCTATATTAGTTAGCCACAAATTAACTCAGCCAGCAGCATTCTTTTAAAAGTAATCCTTTAGTTTCTATTCTATTCCTTTCAGACTAAAGGAATAAAACCGTTTCAGACAAGATGACTCCATTGCAAGAACTATATTTGCAGAATACACTGTTTGAATTCACAGCGTGCTAAATCTGCATTGTTTTAACCTTGTCTAGATTCTTCCCTCTCCCCCAATTTAATATGTTATGTAAACCATGAAATCAATTTTACAAGCATTGTGGAAAAACAATATTGTCTATCAGGATGAATACACGAACTGTTCCATCCTTATTAGAAATCATTAGACATGCATATTCAGTTTTTATCCTATAGGCTTCAAATCTCTATTGAAAATAAAACTCATACAGGTAGTCCTTGACTTACAACAGCTCATTTAGTGACCATTCAAAGTTACAATGGCACTGAAAATTGTGACTTATGACCATTTTTCAGTTACAACCTTTGCAGCATCCACATGTTCATTTGATGAAAATACACGTGCTTGGCAACTGGTTCCTACTTATGACCATTGCAGCATCCTGGGGTCATGTGATCACTTTTTGCAACCTTCTAATAAGCAAAGTCAATGGGGAAGCCAGATTCACTTAACAACCAGGTTATAACTTATCAACTTATTCACTTAACAACTGCGGCAAGAAATGTCATAAAATGGAGACAAGACTCACTTAACAAATTCTCACTTAACAACATAATTTTTGGGGTCAATTGTGGTCATAAGTCGAGGCCTACCTGTTAGCCCTTTGCACTTTAGATGGCTACTGCATTAGCGTTATGAGCTATCCAGGTGCTGATGCTTCTAAAGGAAGGAGAAAATGTTGAAAAAAGCAATATGTAGAATATATCAGGATGGTGCATACTACTGTATACTGGCTGGAATTGAAGTCCACATATCTTAAAAGTTGTCAAGATTGAGAAACATGGGCATTTAGAGTCCACCTACCACTGAGTTCTCACACAGAGAGAGAAGACACAAATGTTACAGTACATCATGCATATAAAAACTTGTTCGTGGGGGCATGTCATCTGTATCTGTATCTCTTTTTCTCCATTAATGTGTGATGGCTTGAATTTGGTCTCTCAAGTCTTAGTCCAACACCATTATAATACTGGTTTGGACATTTAAGCTGTCTTATATGTAGCAACTAATTGCTGAAAAGTAATTAAATATGAAATCTCAGTTCAAAAAGTGAAATTTAAAAGAGACTTATGTGGCCCACAGTCTTAGTATTTGCCCTCAGCATTTAAAACTTTAGTACATCTTTGACAGTGCAGGGCAATGGGGAAAATGAGCTATTAGATTTAACTCTCTCTCTGGTTTTTTGGGGTACCATTATACATTACTGGTTTATGTGCTGATTGGTGCAATCTTATGAAAATATTTAAAAAGAAATATACTCCTAGGTACTTCTGAGATAGTTACAATTTACAGATGGAGATGGTTTTGGTCAGGCTCAATGGACCAACTGTATTCTTCAGATAGCTCTTCTGAGCCATTGTGAATTGCATAACCAGACTATTGACTCTATAAGGCCCTTTATCATTTCCCTCCCTTTTTAATGGTTTCTTTAGTACAGGTTATTATTTAAAAGATGAAATGAAGGCTATAAAGAAGGACTTTGTATGTTTCCATACAATTCTCAAAGGCATAGAGAAAGTGTAAATTAAACAAATGATAACAGATAGATGATTTAGAGATACTTTTGAAAAATGACTAAGTCAACCCCCTAATATCTTTGACCCAGCTAAAGAAGTGAGCCATGGGGGAAAAAAAATGAAGGGAGGGATTTGCACATTATATTATAAACAATAAATGAATGAAAGAAGTTCATTTATAGAATACAACAGTTTAAATGTTTCATTAAAGGGAATACTGTGGTATTGTTATTTGGACATCTCTCTCTCTCACTGTCTCTGTCTGTCTGTCTGTCTGTCTGTCTGTCTGTTTCTCTCTCTCTCTCTCTCTCTCTCTCTCTTTGTGTGTGTGTGTATAGGTGGATAAGTATCACATATTCCTGATTAAGTCTCTGGCATTGATAAGTAAGGCTTGGGAAGTCCTCAGAGAACTATTACTTATATCCATGTAGATAATACTAAACTTTATGGTCCAGTGCATAAGACACCTTCTTCCACATGATCCTGGGGCCAATTAAAAAAGATAAAATCTAGTTCCAAACTTCAAAATCAAGTCCACTGAGTCAGATATAACAGAACTGTAGGCATACAGAATTACTGACTACACTTTTCTATGAAATAAATATAGCTTTTTACACCCATATGATTTAAGACAAGTTAGTATTGATCTCTAAACTGATACCAAAGCCAATTCAAATAAGATGTATTTGCCAAGTACATAGGTTATGTTTGTTTCAAATTTCTCACACTTTAAGATATTCACTGAACTTGGGGAAAGTGGTCTTTCAGAACATGAGGCTGTTCAATGCAGTAAGCTATTATTTGTTTAAGCATGATTTTGTTAAGTTACCTAGAGTTGGCTGGGATCTCACAAATCAGAAAACAAGAGATAACCAAGATTCCTGAACTTAAGACCAAAAATGGAGCCCAAAGCTTATGTTGCTAAGTGAGACAGTTGTTAAGTGGATTTTGTCTCATTTAATAATCTTTCTTGTCACAGTTGTTAAGATAATCACTGCAGTTGTTAAGTTAGTAACACGGTTAAGTGAATCTGGCTTCCCCATCAACTTTACTTGTCAGAAGTTCAAAAAAGGTGATCGCCCCCCAGGACACTGCAACTGTCATAAATATGAGTCAGTTGCCAAGCTTCCGAATTTTAATCACATGACCATGGGGATACTGCAATGGTCGTAAGCATGATAAATGGTCATAAGTCACTTTTTTCAATGCCACTGTAATTTTGGATGGTCACTAAATGAACTGAAGACTATCTGCATTTGGAGGGATACAGGCACAGTTTGGTAATATATCTTTCTGGAATGCAGCAATAAAATTGGGTTGGAATTTCTTTTCTTTTTTAGAGTAGGAATCTTTTCCGACAAATTATCCTGCCAAAATGTTGTGATGCTATATGGTGTTGCTGGGGGCTGTGTATTGCCATCTCATGAGAACATAAGATTTGCAAGTCCTCAAAATAAACAGATTATTACCCACAAAAATGTACCAGTACACGAAGCAAAGTTCAAATAACAAAATAAGAGAGTTGGAAGGGACCTTGGAGGTCTTCTACTCCAACCCCCTGCTCAGGCAGGAAACCCTACGCCATTTCAGACAAATGGTTGTCCAATCTCTTCTTAAAAACTTCCAGTGTTGGAGCATTCACAACTTCTGGAGGCAAGTTGTTCCCCTGGTTAATTTTTCTCACTATTAGGACATTTCTCCTTAGTTCTAGGTTGCTTCTCTCTTTGATTAGTTTCCATCCATTGTTTGGGTGCAGTATAAATGTCTAAGAAATGGCTTTGAAGGATAGGAGGAAGAGCTTCTCCCGAGGCAATGGGTAGATATGTGAGGCTGGGGCCTGGACCAGGAAACTTATTTGAGAAAACAAATCACATAGGGTCCTCTCTGGTTCACATGAAAATAAAGTGAAAGTGGGAAGCACATTAAGACATGCACGATGGGGCTACTATATTTATTGAGTGATTTGATTTCTATAGACACCTATCTCAACAAACAACAGCTCTCAATTCAAAATAAATATTACAATTAAAATTGTAAAATCACTTTAAAACAATAAAAACAGTAAAAAAAAAACCTGTAGTAAAACAGTAAAAAACAAGAAAAACATCTAATTTGAAGTACATACAAACACAAGATATCTGGACTGTTAACAATATAGCCAGGAGGTGGGCCCTTGGTGTATGTAACATCACAAGCTTGGGTGCATATCCAGGTTTTTAGAGCTTTACAGAAAGCTAACAGGATTGGGGACATTCTAATCTCCCAAGAGAGGATGTTCCACAGAGTAATTACTATAACAGTTGTAATAAAAGCAGTTTTGGCCATATACAGCATTGGTTTCTTAGTTCGGTCTAGCTTGCACATAGTTGATAGTGTCTCAGGACTATGTATAATATTATAAAAGGAGGAATTTCTGTGGGAGGTTTGGACCATTGCTCTCTACTTCTGATTAATTATTAATATTTAAAAATGAGAAGATTTTTTGTGAGCTGCATGTTTCTCTCTATTTCTGATGAGCTGAACAGAAATAATCACAATGGGCATATCGTTGAGGACTACCTGTATGTTAAAACTTTAATGTGTCACAGTCAGAACTGGCTTAATGTGTTAACCTAACCATTATGATTATGAAACACTGGTTGATAATTTCCATGTTACATATGAACAAGACCACTATGGGTCTTTCAACAAACCACAGTTAAAACCAACCATGGTTTAGCATCCTGAATAGTTCTAGCCATATAAAAACAGTTAATAAACCCAGGAAGGGGGAATTATTTTCCTAATCACCCATTTATTCCTTCTGCCATATCACAAATCACTTTTGAATCTCCTCCAGTTTAGACATGACGACTGAAATAAGACCAACCATACGTGAGATGCTTTGACTTACAAGATTTACAAGCTTGATTATTTCAGGCACAGTGGGATGTACTTCTGAATTGTAATCTGGCTTAAATGAAATGCCCTGAAACAAGCAAAGATAATTAGTATCGGATATCCAATCTAATTAGTAAGGCAGCCTTGCACTCCACAGCCTTATTCCGATGGAAGTCAATAAAACAGGATCCATCTTAAGTGAGCTGGCTAAAATGGAAAGCAACTTGTAGGGCTTGATTCTGGGTATTTGAAGTAATTAGCAAGGTAAGCTTGAGGCATGAAGTCTGGTTAAGAAAAAAAATCAATAATAAAGAGTGGTTAAGAAGAAAATCAATACAGAATTACGGTGCTTCTCTGCAAATCTCAGGCCCTAGAAACATTTTGGCTGCAATGCTTCATTCCCCAAGAAATCTGACAAATAATAAGATATTAAAGTTATTTTCTTGTTTGTGGGCACTGGCCCAATGCTGCATGCTGGCCCAATCCTGCCTGCTGTCATTTCCATTATGTCTTGTCCAATTTTTAGAATAAAATTCCACAACATAACATCTTTGGTTCAGCATAGCTAATTCTGACTCTATCTTTGCTCTTTTAAAGTTCTCAAGAGTGACAGTTAAAACAATCAAAAGAAAATCAATTCCAGTTCAGTTAAACAACAACAACAACACTAGTAACAATGGTTTCAATACTGATTTAAGATTCAAAGGTAATAGTCTTCTTTATACCCCAAAGGAAAATACCATTAATTCTAATATTATGTAGAATGCTTAATCCTTGCAATATGTAGAGACCATCAAAGAGGTGAGACAAATAGGTGCAGTGGGATTTTGGAGTTTCAGGTATCAATTGAATTTGGGTATCATAATTTTTTTCCTAAGGGGTTGCCACAAAGAAGAGGGAATCAAGCTATTCTCTAAAGCACTTGAGCGCATGACAAGAAGCAATGGATGGAAAGTAATCAAGGAGAGAATCAACCTAGAACTAAGGAAAAATTTCTTGACAGTGAGAACAATCAACCACTGGAACAACCTGCCTCCAGAAGTTGTGAATGCTCCAACACTGGAAGTTTTTAAGAAGAGATTGGACAATCATTTGTCTGAAATGGTATAGGGTTTCCTGCCTGAGCAGGGGATTGGACTAGATGACCTCTAAGTTTCCTTCCAACTCTGTTATTCTGTATTCTGCATTCTGTATTTTTTTTGTTTTGATCTAAAACTCAGTATAAATGATATATTTGAAATTGAGCAGGTTTTTACATCATTGACTCAAGAATTCTAAAGCAAAGAAAACTTAAGTATTAGAATTTGAGTTCATTTTCATTTGTTCTGTCCAGCTATAGGAACCATCTGACATTTTAAATTAATAACCTCTACAGCATCTGCATTATTGTATTATTTTGCATCTGGACATATCACAAGTTATGACATTCTTCACATTACAGTAAATGTCCCTTTAGAGGCAAAATTAGAGACCATATAAAACAGATACTGAAAATCCTCTCTTGAAAAATGCTAGTTTTCTATAAGCAAGAAATCTATATGAGAGAAGTGGTAACATATGCAATTCCCCATCTGCTTTATGCTAGCAATCTTTTAAAAATGCGTATCACAAACTTCCATACAATCCTATGCATATTCATGTAGAAATCCCACAGTATTTAGCTGGCTTTGCTGCCAGTTAAGTGTGCAGAAGATTGGATCCTTAGTCCTCATGTTTGCAAATTGAACCAATTTATTTACAGATTGTCGTTGCTCACCAATTTGTTTTTATTGCCCATGCATTTCACAGACTATAACAGTATCAATATTGAATAATAATGAATCCTGGCATCTTCTGAGCAACATTTGTACAGAGGAAAAGAAGTAGTTAAATGGGGAAAAATAATGAAAAAAAATATAGTGCCCCTCTTTTATCTTGACATGTTAAAACTGATACTAAATTCCATATGAGCATATTTTATGCAGTCCCATGTTTTTCACAATATGGCATTATAATTTTAAATCCTTCCTATTCTGGAAAACCTTACAACCTTACATGAAGGAATAAATTATGAATGCCATCCCCACTCAGTGTGAGGGAAAATTTTTTCCCTGATAAATAGATTTTAAACTATGATTTTCAGGGCTAATTAAGTATTTATTTTAAGTTTCAGCCAGTGTACAGTATACCATATTAGACTGAACAGCTGTTTAATATTAGTCAGCCCCAATTTAGTTGCTTAATTCATGAGAAAAGTAGAGACCTATTGCTGGATATAGATAAATATAGGTCTCCTGGGGTTTTAATTGCAAAATGAATTGTTGTTGTAAACCAGACTGCTATAAAATAGGAAGTGGGAATTTTGTTAGGTAATTCATGCAATGGATATTTATCTTGAACAAAATATTCATTACAGTATAGGTAGAGGGATAAAATTCTTGATAGGAATTGAACATTTTCTATATTAAATGTGACAAATATCCACATTTCTATACTGTGTTTAAGATATGCTACTGTATGGCATCCCAATCCAATATCTATCTATCTATCTATCTATCTATCTATCTATCTGTCTGTCTATCTATCTATCTATCTATCTATCTATCTATCTATCTATCTATCTATCTATCTATCTATCTATCATCTACCTACCATCTATCTATCATCTATCTATCATCCATCCATTCATTCACCCATGGATACATATGCACACACAATTTCTCTCTCTCTCTCTCTCTCTCTCTCTCTCTCTCTCTCTCTCTCTCTCTCTCTCTCTCTCTCTGTGTGTGTGTGTGTGTGTGTGTGTGTGTCTATCTCTCTCTCCATATATCCATCATCCATCCATCCATCCATCCATCCATCCATCCATCCATCCATCCATCCTATCATGTTTTGGATATTCAGCCTCACTCAGAAATGCTTCTTTCATGTATTATTCAAGCATGTGGACTCTTTTCAGAAAGATATCTAGATGAAATATGAGAGAAATATGAGAACTCTAGAATCAAATATCTACTGGGTTAGAACTGAGTGAGTAATGTATTCCACTTTGTTATTAAACCCACTGATACCATATAGGATGGAAATGGTGGATAAAGGACAAGGACAAAAGCAGTATTAACAGTGAAACAAGCCTTGTAGGTATTTTGTAGCTTCTCAAACATGCCCTGAATTGTGGTAACTGGAAGACAACAAGCTTTTCTCCAACATTATACTGTATTAGGTCAGTTCATGAGGCCTCAATTCCTCTTGATAGGAAATCTTAACTAGGGCAAAATAAAAGCAGAGCAAATATGGTTATGTTGTAAGTTAGCAATTCCTCTAATATTCTGGGAGCTACTGTGTAAGCAGAAAATGCATTCATACCTCAGCAAAAAAAAGCATTGTCCACTAATGGAAAGGTACAATAAATTGATGACTTGTAAGATATGAGAGAAAGGATTCATCTAATGAAAGTGAATATTTCATTGTTGACAGCCAGCACGATGTAATCGTTAATATAAAAAATAAAAGTATAAATAGGGTTGGTTCCAAATCCTATTCAGTCATATATTTTGTTGGATAGGCTCCCAATTTTTCTGATAGTGTGAAATGCATATTTGGTGGTATGTCCCTGTGTGTAAATATCAGACCTGCCTCAACTTAGGCTTCTAAGCAAAAACAATCCTTAACACTATTGGATTGACAAAGGTATGATTTACTAGAAACCAAGTGAAATACAGTAATGCAAAACTAGAACTGAAATTTGCGTGCCATTGCTGGTCCTCCACTGTCCAATCAATTTGAAGATGTTTTGGAAACAGCCACTCTACTTGTAGGCTGGCACACAGCTGCATCCTTCTCATCACAGAGCGACCTTGAAAATAATAATAATAATAATAATAATAATAATAATAATAATAATAATAATAATAATAATAAGAAGAAGAAGAAGTTGGAAGGGACCTTAGAGGTCATCTAGTCCAACCCCCTGCTCAGGCAGGAAACCCTATACCATTTCAGACAAATAGCTGTCCAGTCTCTTCTTAAAAAATGTCCAGTGTTGGAACATTCACAACTTCTGGAGGCAGGTTGTTCCACTGATTAATTGTTCTGACTTTCAGGGAATTTCTCCTTAGTTCTAGGTTGCTTCTCTCCTTGACTAGTTTCCATCTGTTGCTTCTTGTCTTCAGGTGCTTTGGAGAATAGCTTGACTTCCTCTTGTTTGTGGCAAATCCTGAGATATTGGAACACTGCTATCATGTCACCCTTCGCCTTTCTCTTCATTAAACAAGACATACTCAATTCCAGCAAGCGTTCCTTATATGGTTTAGCCTCTAGTCCCCTAATCATCTTTGTTGTTCTTCTCTGTACTCTTTCTAGAGTCTCAACATCTTTTTTACATTGTAGTGACCAAAACTGGATGCAGCATTCCATGTGTGGCCTTACCAAGGCATTGTAAAGTGGTATTAACACTTCATGTGATCTTGATTCTATCCCTCTGTTAATGCAGCCTAGTACTATATTGGTTTTTTTGGCAGATGCAGCACACGTCTGGCTTCATCATCTTGGGAAGTCACCTTCAGTTAAACTTTCACTTTCTCCCCAAGTGCCCCCCTTCTCTCTGACCCAGGGTTCATGGCAGACTGCTATCAAAATGATTGCAGAGAGCAGGTGGTAGTTCTGACAGTAAATCTGTGTTTCCTCTTTGGTAGGTTTCCTACATTTCTAGTAAAGGATACGTCTGGAGTTCACTTCTTTCATGAGATTTTACAGATTAAGAAGAATGGGTAAGTGTGGAATACAAAAACATTTTGGAGACTTGTGGGAAGAAAAGTTCACACATTTTCTCACGCAGAAGTTCCTTGGAGAATTCTCAGCTGAAAATACCCAGCAAATCAGCATTAAGCAACCAACTACAAGGCCCTCCTCTAACTTTGAGGTTTGAAAATGTAACTATGGAATTTTGAAGGATGCCAAATACTGTTTCTCATTATAAGGTATCATAGCCCTACTATGGAAGACAGTGGCCAGACTGAGATAAATTTTCTGAGATATATCTATCTACTAGACATATCAAAGAAACCATTCCTGGCTATCAAGTATGCATTCATAAAATGAGAGCATTTGAAGTAGCCAATTAATTTATTGAATTCAGTTCCCAATTGAGGCCAGTTCATTTTATATAGAGAGTAGCAAAACTGGAACTTGACTATCTCGAATACTGATACCCTTGGACAAAAGATATTTTCCAGAAGATCTGCCCCTCAGTTCTAAGTTCAGTAGTGTAGTTTCTCTCTCTCTCTCTCTCTCTCTTTGTGTGTGTGTGTATATTTGTATGTGTATATACAGTGGTGGGATTCAAATAAGTGAACAACTGGTTCTCTGTGTGGATGCCGCTTCTGGAACTCCATTCTGGGACTGGGCAACAAAAAATTAGCTAGCGGTTCTGCCAAACTGGTGCAAACTGGTTGAATCCCGCCACTGTGTATATATGTATATATTTATATGTATAAATAACCCAATCTAATATCTGAAATTGTATGTGTATGTGTGTGTATACACATACATTCTTTCACAGGAGACTCAGAGGAAAGATTTCTCTCATTTTTAAATATTAATTATGCTTGTTTTTTGTACCTTGTTTTACAGAACAACTTAAAAACTTCCAGCTTTAATTGTTCTGATGTTTGTTGGCTGTAGATCAAAAGGGCAAAAAAAATAATGATTAAAACCAGAGAACCTGAGACAGAATACAATGTCTATTCATTCACAGCAGCAGCTAAATTTAACATCTATTGGCATCTATTCTTTTCATATTTTGTAGATTACATCAACAATATACATCCTTGATATTCCAATGAACCAAGATTTCCTGATAATGGTCAGTGTTTATATAAATTCTAAGGCAATTAATTTCAGAATGCCAAGAGGAAAAAAAGTCAAACATTAATCAAGAACTATTATTTAACAACTGTGCTAATTTGGTAAATACATCTATATACCAGAACATTGACATCTTAGGTATCAGCGAACTAAAATGGACAGGAATGGGTGAATTTAATTCAGATGACCATCAGGTATACTACTGTGGGCAAGAATCCTTCAGAAGAAATGGAGTAGCCTTCATAGTCAATAAAAGAGTAGGAAAAGCAATACTGGGATACAATCCTCAAAATGACAGAATGATCTCAGTTCGAATCCAAGGCAAACCATTCAATATCACAGTAGTCCAGGTCTATGCCCCAACCACCAGTGCTGAAGAGGATGAAATTGACCAGTTCTATGAAGCACTACAGCACCTTATAGAACTAACACCAAAAAATGATGTTCTTATCATCATGGGGGATTGGAATGCTAAAGTAGGAAGCCAAAAGATAACTGGAATAACAGGCAAGTTTGGCCTTGGAGTGCAAAATGAAGCAGGGCACAGGCTGATAGAATTCTGTCAAGAGAATACAATGGTCATAGCAAACACTCTTTTCCAACAACCCAAGAGACGGCTCTACACATGGACATCACCAGATGGTCAACACAGAAATCAGATTGACTATATGCTCTGCAGCCAAAGATGGAGAAGCTCTATACAGTCAGTAAAAACAAGACCAGGAGCTGACTGTGGCTCAGACCATGAGCTTCTCCTTGCAAAGTTTAGGCTTAAACTGAAGAAAGTAGGGAAAAGCACTAGGCCACTCAGGTATGAATTAAATCATATCCCTGTTGAATATACAGTAGAGGTGACAAATAGATTTAAGGAATTAGATCTGATAGACAGAGTGCCTGAAGAACTATGGACAGAGGTTCGCGACATTGTACAACAGGTAGCAACCAAAACCATCCCAAAGAAAAAGAAATGCAAGAAAGCAAAATGGCTGTCTGAGGAAGCTTTGCAAATAGCTGAGGAAAGGAGGGAAGCGAAAGGCAAGGGAGAAAAAGAAAGATACACCCAATTGAATGCAGAATTCCAGAGAATAGCTAGAAGAGATAAGAATGCCTTCTTCAATGAACAGTGCAAAGAAATAGAAGAAAATAATAGAATAGGGAGGACCAGAGATCTTTTCAAGAAAATTGGAGAAATGAAGGGAACGTTTAATGCAAAAATGGGCATGATAAAGGACCAAAATGGCAGGGACCTAACAGAGGCAGAAGAGATTAAGAAGAGGTGGCAAAATTACACAGAAGCACTATACAAGAATGAGCTTAACGTCCCTGATAATCACAATGAGGTGGTCACTGACCTCGAGCCAGACATCCTAGAATGTGAAGTGAAGTGGGCCTTAGAAAAGCTGAGCAACAACAAAGCTAGTGGAAGTGACAGTATTCCAGCTGAGCTATTCAAAATCTTAAAAGACAATGCAGTAAAAGTGCTACACTCAATTTGCCAGCAAATTTGGAAAACTCAACAATGGCCACAGGATTGGAAAAGATCAGTTTACATTCCAATTCCAAAGAAATGCAGTGCCAAAGAATGTTCAAACTATCGCACCATTGCACTCATTTCTCATGCTAGTAAAGTCATGCTTAAAATCCTACAAGCTAGACTTCAGCAGTATGTGGATCGAGAACTACCAGAAGTGCAGGCAGGATTTCGAAGAGGCAGAGGAACTAGAGATCAAATTGCCAACATACGCTGGATCATGGAGAAAGCTAGGGAGTTCCAGAAAAACATCTACTTCTGCTTCATTGACTATGCTAAAGCCTTTGATTGTGTGGATCATAACAAACTGTGGCAAGTTCTTAAAGAGATGGGAGTACCAGACCATCTTATTTGTCTCTTGAGAAACCTATATGCGGGTCAAGAAGCAACAGTGAGAACTGGACACGGAACCACTGATTGGTTCAAAATTGGGAAAGGAGTCCGGCAAGGCTGTATACTGTCGCCCTGCCTATTTAACTTATATGCAGAGCACATCATGAGAAAGGCAGGGCTAGATGAATCAAAAGTTGGAATTAAGATTGCCGGAAGAAATATCAACAACCTAAGATATGCAGATGATACCACTCTAATGGCAGAAAGTGAAGAAGAACTAAAGAGCCTCTTGTTACAGGTGAAGAAGGAGAGTGCAAAACTTGGGTTGAAACTTAACATTAAGAAAACCAAGATCATGGCATCTGGCCCTCTCAATTCCTGGCAAATAGATGGGGAAGAAATGGAGGTAGTGACAGATTTTATTTTCCTGGGCTCCAAGATCACTGCAGATGGGGACTGTAGCCAAGAAATTAAAAGACGCTTGCTCCTGGGGAGGAAAGCCATGGCAAATCTAGACAGCACACTAAAAAGCAGAGACATCACCCTGTCAACAAAAGTGCGTATAGTCAAGGCTATGGTCTTCCCAGTTGCAACGTATGGCAGTGAAAGTTGGACCATAAGAAAGGCTGAGCGCCAAAGAATTGAGGCCTTTGAACTGTGGTGTTGGAGAAGACTCCTGCGAGTCCCTTGCACCGCAAGGCGATCAAACCGGTCAGTCCTAGAGGAGATCAATCCTGACTGCTCTTTAGAAGGCCAGATCCTGAAGCTAAAACTCAAGTACTTTGGCCACCTAATGAGAAGGAAGGACTCACTGGAGAAGAGCCTAATGCTGGGAAAGATCGAGGGCAAGAGAAGAAGGGGACGACAGAGAATGAGGTGGCTGGATGGAGTCACTGAAGCAGTAGGCGTGAGCTTAAATGGACTCCAGAAGATGGTAGAGGACAGGAAGGCCTGGAGGAATGTTGTCCATAGGGTCGCGATGGGTCGGACACGACTTCGCAGCTAACAACAACAACAATACCAGAACATAATGAAAGAAACTCTGCTATTGATTTTTATCTTATTTTTATCTTATTTCCACTAAAACTCTATTGTGTTTGATAGTGGCAGAAGCATCTCTCTGCAAAAGCATTTTAGGATTGCTAAGTATTTTTATCTATCTATTTGTGATGATTTCTGTCTTTCCAAATCTAATGTAAGATAGCATACAATATCGTGAAATTTACAAAATGCTCCCAGTTCCCTGCAAGGGATGAATAGACAGACAATGATAAAGAATGATGATAATTATTAGTTGTCTTACTACTCCACTTCAGGAATCACTATATTAAGAAAGCTTTACATTTCACCTGTCCTTGCGATGATTATGTAACTGATATTGAAAAATGAGATTTCGGAACATGAAAGCTCTCTACAAAGCAGCAAAGTACAGAGAAAGTAAGAAAGTTGCAGAAATTTATTGAGTAGATCAACTGAAGTTCTCATTTAGAAGTTAAACTGTGTATGAGCCCAGAATGCCTCAAGCTGCAGGAAAATTTCAAGGTCTGTAGAAGAAAACAAATGATTACATTCCTTTTCTGAACTTCAATATTTTTTTTCCAGTTTTAAGCCTTTCAGATGAGAAGTCAGTGTAATGTGAGATGACCCTCAATAGAACCAAAGTCTGTGTCTTGATGAATGATAGGTGGAGTTTCTGGAAAATAATCTAAACTAGCTTTGGGCAGATAAGACATAAAAGGAATCATGCTTGGATGGTTAACAAGAAAAACGTAACTACCCCTCTTACAGGATCACCTTTTTAGCACAACAAAGGAAGCAATTTTATTAAGGCTCACTGCTTCCCTCGGAATATAAGCAGACACTGCTCTTCAGATTGGTTCACTGAACTCTGATCTCTGGCTTTTGGTATCAGAGGAAAAGAAAGTGAATTGTAGAAGATGCTCACAGGTGTCTGCCCATGTGTATTTTTACCTAGAAGTATCATGCTGATTTTCTGAAATGTTAGCCTGTCATGTACTGGGCTTTCTCTAAGGACAGAAGCTGTGGTAAATATTCTGGTTCTATTTTAAAAACTGAACAATAGGCTCTTTTCTTTACTGGGACCCTTGTGTATGAAAGTTGATATCTTTTTTTCAAGGCCATTGTGTGTATAGGATGACAATATAGTGGTGTCATAAACCAGGAAATATATACATGTTGTTGTTGTTGTTGTTTTTTAAAAAAAGTAATGGTAAGGTGTTCTTTGAGTTAAATTCAACTTCTGGTGACTTTTATTGTTTTCTTGGTGACAGTACAACTATACTTCTTCATTGTGTTTTTCCTTTTTTGTGGGAGGGGTTCTAGTTTGCAACCCAGAAATTTCTATACAGGATTGTATTTAATTTAATGCAGTTGACATCAAATATTCAGGCGGATAGGATGAAGAAAGTATGACGAATGAATGCAGATTGAGTTCATAAGTGAAGGAAGTGAAGGTGCTTTTCCAAAAGACATCTGGACTTTCTTTGTTTTGTTTTCCTTGAACTCCTTATGCTTCTCATCCAAGAAGCTTCTTCAGTTCTGACTGAATGGGGTGGGGGTGGGGAAAATGGAAGGATTTATCTTCCTTACAGCCATCCGTTCATTTGCACTCTCTCTAACTAGTTTTCATACTAGTGAGGGACTAGTATAAAAGAAGTGCATAGAAGTAATCTGCTGTAAGGAAAGAATGAATGACAGTCGGATGGTAAAATAAATATTTAAAGAAGGTCTGAGTGGGTCAGAGGAGTAGTAAAATGGAGATGGTGAAGGATGGATGAGGTTAATGAGAGTGAAAGGCAGTATATGAAACAGTCTATGTAAGCAAGGATGGGTTCAGGTTTAGAAAGATCTATAGCAGGCATTTCAAACTCGTGACATCATGTGATGTTGCACGATGTATCAGGACTTTCCCCCCATTGCTGGTAATTGGGTGGGCGCAGTTCGGCGTGACGCATCTGGCCTGTGGACTGGCAGTTTGACATGCCTGGCCTATAGGAACTGAGTAAATAATAGTGGCTTAAACTAAATTTGCTTAGTTTTCATTTTCTTTTTTCTTCCTTTTAAGTTTCCTCTCACTTCAAACAGTTTACTATGCATTGCAAAATGCTGATTACCATGAAAGAAAAGAACATGATTGGTACACATATAAAGGTAAAGGTAAAGGTTCCCCCACACATGCGTGCTAGTCATTTCCAACTCTAGGGGCTGGTGCTCATCTCCATTTCAAAGCCGAAAAGCCAGCGCTTGTCCATCTTCGTGGTCATGTGGCCGGCATGACTAGACGCCAAAGGTGCACGGAACGCTGTTACCTTCCCACCGTAGTGGTTCCTATTTTTCTACTTGCATTTCTACGTGCTTTTGAACTGCTAGGTTGGCAGAAGATGGGACGAGTACACATATAAATGTAGATTATAATGATTACAAATAGGCCTTGTTGGGTCCTTAGCTGTAAGTGCACACCGAATAAAACTACTAATATTAATAGCCTCCTCTATTTGATAATGTCCCCCTTCTGACACTTTCATTAGAAGCACTTCTGGGGTCAAAATTTGAGGGAAGTACATTTCACTTTGAGTGTGGAAATTTTACCTTTCCATGTAATCTCCATCATTTAAATAGAAGATGTATGTGGCCAGGTTTATACTTGAATGGGGAAGCTTTTTAAAGTAATGTAATATATAGCCAATCTTCAAGACTGGATTTGGGTAGGGAAATCTGGAAATAATATTAACATTGTAGAAATATTTCTCTTGCATTTTTCTACTGTTCTCATTTAATTTGGGAAAAAAAATTATTCATGAATGGTGTAGGAGATTCATTTGTTTGAAGTGGCCAGGGATTCTCTCTCTCTCTCTCTCTCTCTCTCTCTCTCTCTCTCTCTCTCTCTCTCTCTCTCTCTCTCTCTCTCTCTCTCTCTCTCTCTCTCTCTCTCCCTCTCTCCCTCTCTCCCTCTCTCTCCCTCTCTCTCTCTCTCTCTCTCTGTGTGTGTGTGTGTGAATGTTTTATCAAATTTTCCCTTCCAAGGTCTGCAGCAGAGGTTCCCCAATTCCACTTCCAACAATAAATTCAAATTCATCACAAACAATAATTTTAATGAAATTTCTAAGGAATTTCTAAGATAGAACATAGGATATCAGAGTTGGAAGGGAGCTTGGAGGTCTTCTAGTCCAAACCCCTGCTCAAACAGGAGACCTTATACCATTTCAGACAGGTGGCTGTCTCTTCTTAAAGCCTCCAGTGATGGAGCACCCACAACTTCCAAAGGCAAGCTGTTCAACTGGTTAATTTTTCTCACTGTCAGGAAATTTCTTTTTAGTTCTAGGTTTGATCTGTCTTTGATAAGTTTCCATCCATTTTTTCTTGTCTTGCCTTCAGGTGGTTTGGAAAATAGGTTGACCCCTTTTTTCTGTGTTCAAATATTGGAACATTGCTTTCATATCTCCCTTGGTCCTTATTTTCACTAGACTAGATGTAACCAATTCCTGCAATTGTTCATTATATGTTTTAATCTCCAGGTCCTTAATCATCTTTGTTTAGTCTCAACATCTTTTTTATAGTATGGTGACCAAAACTGGATGCTGTATTCCAAGTATGGTCTTGCAAGGACTTGGTAAAATGGTACTAGAACTTCACATGATCTTGATTCTATTCCTCTGTCAATGCATCTAGAATTGCATTGGCTTTTTGGGCTGCTGGTGCACACTGCTGACTCCTACTTAAGCTAAGTGTTTTTTGGTTAAGCAGAAGCACCTTTTGCAAGGATAAACTTTTTATATGGATAATTTTTACAGAAGGTTTTTACATTATTAAAAGATGAACACCAAAGAGTATATAAAAAGAAAACAGATAAAAGATAAAAGAAGACATGCTGGAAACAATATAAAGAGAAAAAAGAAAGAAAAAAGAAAGTTAAAGATGCAGCTTCTGATTTTCTTTATAGCAGAAACAAACCTTAGCATTTCTCCCCTTTTAGAATTGCTTTATAAAATTCCTTTCTTCCCATATTCAACCCTTCTTAATCAGCCAATCCAGAAATCACCAGTTCATTTTCATCCATTTTCATCAACAAGTCCATGAGAGCTTTCTAATTTTTAAAAGTGATTATTTTGTCTTATCATTAAACTGGCCAATTTTGCCATTTCTGTAAATTCTGCCATCTTCACAGTCTACTCCTCCAATGGTGAATTGCAAAAAAATATTTGAGAAAATTGCAAAGCAGATTTCAGCACCCTATTAAACAAATCAGCATAAACTAGAGCGGAGCTAGACCCCATTGTTGCTCTGCACATTCTGGAGTCCTAATGTCAATGGTCAAAGAATAGAATAGAATAGAATAGAATAGAATAGAATAGAATAGAATAGAATAGAATAGAATAGAATAGAATAGAATAGAATAGAATAGAATAAACAGAGTTGGAAGGGCCCTTGTAGGTCATCTAGTCCAAGCAGGAGACCCTATACCATTTCTGACAGATGTTAGTCCACTCTCTTCTTGAAAGCTTCCAGTGATGAAGCTTCCACAACTTCTGAAGGTAATCTGTTCCATTGGTTGATTGTTCTCATTGTCAGAAAATTTCTCCTTATTTCTAGGTTGAATCTCTCCTTTATTTATTTATTTATTTATTTATTTATTTATTTATTTATTTATTATTTATTTATTTATTTATTTATTTATTTATTTATTTATTTATTTATTTATTTATTTTATTTATTCGATTTATATACCGCCCTTCTCCCGTAGGACTCAGGGTGGTTCACAAGGTTATTAAAACAATACAACAGGTTACAAAACTTAAAATCAATTAAAAAAATTATATTAACCTTGAATAAAACCCCAGTTAAAATACACTTAAAATCCCAATTAATATTCTCAGTCCAGGCCAGAGAGCTCAAAGAGCCAGGACTTCAGGCCCCGGCGGAATGAGCGAAGGTCAGGGGCAGTCCTAAGCTCTACAGGCAGCTGGTTCCAAAGGGCCGGCGCACCCACAGAGAAGGCCCTCCCCCTGGGTATTGTCCGCCGGCAATCTTTTACCGGTGGTACCCTGAGAAGACCCTCCCTGTGGGAGCGCACAGGACGAAGGAAGCTTGATGCCGGCAGCAGGTGTTCCCTCAGATATCCCGGACCCAAGCCATTTAGGGCTTTATAGGTCATCACCAGCACCTTGAATCTCATCCGGAGGGCAACCGGAAGCCAATGCAGCTCGCGGAGCAGAGGTGTTACATGGGAGTATCGGGAAACCCCCATCACAACCCGCGCAGCTGCATTCTGCACCAGCTGAAGCCTCCGGGTGGTCCCCAAGGGCAGCCCCATGTAGAGACCGTTGCAGTAGTCCAATCGGGAGGTCACAATCATTTTCCATCTGTTATTCCTTGTGTGGCCTTCAGGTGCTTTGGAAAATAGGGTGATCCCCTCCTCTCTGTTATAGCTGCTCAAATATTGGAACAGTGCTATCATGTCTTCCTTGCTCCTTCTCTTCACTAGACTAGCCATGCCCAGTTCTTGTAACCATTCTTCATATGTTTTAGCCTCCATTAATGGATAATGCCATCCTATGTTCACACAGAAGCCATGGCTGGATATTCATATCCAATACCTAGGCTAGCTAGGAGAACCTGCATTGGCACTCTTGCAAACCAAATGTGATTTTGTTCCTTCATATACTGATGAATTCTGGCTTGTTTTATTTCTATGCTGAAAGTCTGGGGATTTGACTTCCAACTTGAGGTTTCTTTGAAATTGGCCAGCTGATTGCAAGTGAAGGAGAATAGATTAAAGGTGCCATTCAGAATTAAAAGCTTCCAGATAAAGATGTTTTGGAGGCATGGAGGAAGAAAATTAAATGTTTTCACTTCACTGCAGACTTTGTGGGAGGAAAGAATTATTCTGGATGAAGATTGCCATTGATCCCACAATTTTGTCAATTGAGAATAAACTTTCAGGTATTGCACTGGTATTTCAAGCTCTTCCTTCCTTCCTTCCTTCCTTCCTTCCTTCCTTCCTTCCTTCCTTCCTTCCTTCCTTCCTTCCTTCCTTCCTCCCTCCCTCCCTCCCTCCCTCCCTCCCTCCCTCCCTCCCTCCCTTTCTCAGTGCTTTTTAAAAATAGCAATAAGATACAATTGTTTGAATGGCACAAAAGAACTCAGAAATCCCCATTCTTCAAAGGATACATCATATATGCAGAATAATATAAAATAAAGATTGTTTTAAGTAATATTACAGTAGGACCACACTGGCTTGCATTGTGCATATGTGTTTTTATATAAAAAGGATTTCAAATCAGTATACTTCCTTTCCCTGACACTCCAAAATTAAGAGTTTTCATGTTTAGAATACAAAATGTCTGATTTGCTACAGTTTATTAAAATTTACTAAAAGACAGCAAGAAAGAGTTGGGGAATTGTTTGATTCTTTTATAACATGTGCATCCAAGGAGAATCCATATGGATTTATGCAAACTGAAAAAGAGCAGAAAACAGTGACATTGTAGCCACATTTACTTTATTTTATTTTTGTTGCAGTCACAGATGAGAAATTAGCTACATCAGAATTTCTATTTGAGTACACCAGCTTCAGACCTCATCTGGGTATTAGGGAACAGGGAATGCAGAGGAAAGCAAGAAAAGATGCATTTCAGTATTTTGCCTCAAGAAATACATTCAAAATATGTACACTGTAGAAATGGAGGATCAAGACTATGTTATAATATTGAAAAATGACTTTCTGAAAGCTTGACATCAGGAAAAGTGAATTCAAAATGTTATTTTGCAACAAAAAAATCATGCTTAGAGCTGCTTACAAATATTAATACAGATGGAAGGCAAATAAAAAGGAGGGAGAGGCTGAAATGGAACCAAATATAAAGCATGTTATTTAAAATTCAAAACCAAAAGTGTTTGAATTTTCCATCACTCTTCCTGGGAAATAATACCAATACTAATACTAGTAGTAGTAGTAGTAGTAGTAGTAGTAGTAGTAGCAGCACCCTAATTTATCTTCTGGCTTTTTTCAGCCTCTAATCGCATTCATGCTATCATACTAAAATAAGTACATAAATACAAAATAATATCTAAAGAGCCAGTTTGGTCCAGTGGTTAAGCTGCTAATCTAGAAACCGGGAGATTGTGAGTTCTAGTCCCACTTTACCCATTAAAGCCAGCTGGGTGACTATGGGCCAGACACTATTTCTTAGTCCATGCACTTCACAGGGTTGCTGTTGTGAGGGAAATAAAAGGTGGAAGGGATATTAGGTATCGGACGGTCTTGAGCATGTTATCTGGACTGAGTTCGATCCTGTTTCCCCGATAATGTGGACAGGATCATGGGGAGGCTGAGCACCACCACCTGTTTGTTGGATCCGTGCCCCTCCTGGCTGGTTTATGCGGCCCGGGAGGAGACACAAGGCTGCTTCTTTGAAGGAGGGTTTCTTCCCTGCCGCCTTGAAGGAGGCGGTGGTGAGACCCCTCCTCAAAAAGCCTGCCCTGGACCCTGCTGTTTTAAATAATTATCGTCCAGTCTCCAACCTTCGCTTTTTGGTGAAGGTTGTTGAGAGTGTGGTGGCGCATTAGCTTCCTCTGTTCCTGGAGGAAACTGATTATCTGGACCTGTACCAATCGGGTTTCAGGCCCGGACACAGCACGGAGACGGGATTGGTCGCGCTGGTGAATGATCTCTGGTGGGCTCGGGACAGGGGTTGCTCCTCTGTCCTAGTCCTATTAGATCTCTCAGCGGCTTTTGATACCATCGACCATGGTATCCTACTGCAGCATCTCAGGGGGTTGGGAGTGGGAGGCACCGTTTTACGGTGGTTCTCCTCCTATCTCCTGGGCCGCTCGCAGTCGGTGTTGACGGGAGGGCAGAGATCCACCCCGAGGCCTCTTGTTTGTGGAGTTCCTCAGGGGTCGGTCCTCTCGCCCCTCCTGTTCAACATCTACATGAAGCCGCTGGGTGAGATCATTCGTGGTTTCGGGGTGGGGTATCATCAGTACGCTGATGATACCCAACTTTTTCTTTCCACCCCGAACCAACCCAGCAATTCGCTCACCGTGATGTCCCGTTGCCTGGAGGCGGTCCAGGTATGGATGGGGATAAACAGCCTTTGTCTCAATCTTGCCAAGACTGAGTGGCTGTGCATATAGGCATCTCGGGTTAACCAGACCATTCCATCTTTGATGATGGGGGGTGAGGTGTTACCTCCCGTTGATAGGACTCACAACTTGGGCATCCTCCTTGACTCCCGGCTCAATTTTGAAGACCATATAGGAGCCGTGACCAGGGGGGCTTTTGCCCAGGTTCGCCTGGTGTGCCAGTTGCGACCCTACCTGGACCGAGATGCCCTACGCACAGTCACTCATGCGCTCGTGACCTCCCGTTTAGACTACTGCAACGCTCTCTACATGGGGCTGCCCTTGAGGACCACTCAGAGGCTTCAGCTGGTGCAGAATGCAGCTGCATGAGTTGTGATGGGGGTTTCCCAATACTCCCATGTAACACCTCTACTCCGCGAGCTGCATTGGCTTCCGGTTGCCCTCCAGGTGAGATTCAAGGTGCTGGTAATGACCTATAAAGCCCTAAATGGCTTGGTCCGGGATATTTGAGGGCACACCTGCTGCTAGCATCAAGTTCCCTTCGTCCAGTGCACTCCCACAGGGAGGGTCTTCTCAGGGTGCCGCCGGTAAAAGATTGCTGGCGGGTAACACCCAGGAGGAGGGCCTTCTCAGTGGGTGCGCCTGCCCTCTGGAACCAGCTGCCCGTGGAGCTCAGGACTACCCCTGACCTACATTCATTCTGCCAGGACCTGAAGACCTGGCTCTTCGAGCTCTCTGGCCCAGGCTGAGAATTTTATTTTTAATTTTAATTGGGGGCTTTTACTTTTTCAGGGACTGTTGTAATTTTTTTAATCATTTTTAACTTTTGTATTTCTTGTTTTTAATTACCCTGTAAACTGCCCTGAGTCCTTCGGGAAAGGGTAGTATAAAAATCTAAATAAATAAATAAATAAATAAATAAATAAATAAATAAATAAATAAATAAATAAATAAATAAATAAATAAATAAATAAATGTTCCCTGACTTGAATTATTAATAAAAAATAAGGACAGGATAATATAATTAAACAACAACAACAACAAAGTAGCCATTTGAAACCTCACCGAACTGAGGAATAAACATGGACTTGGAAAATTGATTTGTAAGGAAACTTGTCAGGTTGATCTTTGACCAGGTTTTAGGAAGGAAAATCATTATTACATTCAACCCATCTCACCTGCAATTCACACTGGGAATCCCTTCACAGTTTCAGAGTATCTTCATATAAAAAATGGATCCATGTGTAAAGAGGGGATAAGTCTCTTTTATTGCTCAAGCTTTTCTAAAAATGGTTATGATACCATTCTTCCCTATAGTTTACTTCATTAAAAAATGGATCTGGAAGCAAAGAAAAAAATATTAACACCTAAACCAAAACACTGCATACTTTACCTCAGGAAATGATGTCTTCTACTTTTTGCTTTTTCAGCAGACTTTTTTTCCCCATAGGAGTCATATCTTATGCTAAGTCTTGATTAACCAAACTATTGTTTTGGGGAGAGGGCTAGCCGTACTAAGCCATAAATTAAGGCTAGTAAACTGTAGTGCATCATTTAGACATCATGCTAAGCCACAAGCAATGAAATCACAGTATTGCTTAATACAATATAGAAAAACCTGAAGTTTCTATCTATCCACGATTTATATTAATATTGTACATACTGAATTAAGTTAATGGCAGCAACAGCTGCCACATTGTTTTTACTCAATTTTCTCTGACAAGTGGTTTTTTATATTATTTTGCTTCTTTCCCCTTATTTGCATGCATTTTTGATCATTCCTTTAAAAATAAAGATGCTTCTGGATTTTGAAATTATACCAGCTGCAGTGACTCACTTAACAACTGTGGCAAGAAAAGTTATAAAATGGGCAAAACTCACTTAACAAATGTCTCACTTAATAATATAAAGTTTGAGCTCAATTGTGATCATAAATTGAGGACCACTAGTTTTGTAGTTTATTAACATATAACAGAATGACAGAGTTAGAAGGGACCTTGGAGGTCTTCTAGTCCAACCTCCAGGCTCAGAGAAGAAACCCTATATCATTTCAGACAAATGGTTTTCCAATATTTTTTTTAAAACCTCCAGTGATGAAGCACTGGCAACTTCTAGAGGCAAGTTGTTCCACTGATTAATTGTTCTAACTGCCAGGAAATTTCTCCTTAGTTATAGGTTGCTTCTATCCTTGATTAGTTTCCATCCATTGCTTCTTGTCTTGCCCTATTTTGTGGCAGCCGCTTAGATGTTGGAACACTGCTATCATATCATCCCAGTCCTTTTTGTTAAACTAGACATACTCAATTCCTGCAATCATTATTCATATATTTTAGCCTCCAGTCTTCTACTCATCTTTGTTGCTCTTCTCTGAACTCTTTACAGAGTCTCAACATCTTTATATATAAAGCGGTACTAACACTTCATGTGATCTTGATTTTATCCCTCTATTAGCACAGCCTGGGACAATCTTGCCTTTTTCTGTTTGAAAGAAAGTTTCATGGCCCCCTCAGAGGCCGGTTCAGAGGAGGGGGAGGAAGAGTTGGAGCTGGAATGGTCTGACAGGAAAGCCACACCAGGGGATGAGGACAATGCTGTCTTGGGCCCCTCAGGCATTGGGGGAGGTGGTCAACCAGCCAGAGAGTTGCTTGTCTGCAGAGACACAGGGGTGGATTGACTACTGATCAGCAGTGGTGCTAATAGGCAGCCCATCTCCTCTGACGAGGAACAGCTGCCTGCTCCAGTCAATCCAAGGGCAAGTGGAGCATAGGCAAGCCCAGAGAAGGGCTCAAGCTACTTCAGAGGAGGTCATCCCCCCTCCTCACAAAGAACACTTGGAGGGGAGTAACTTAAGAAGAAGCTGTGGGGAGTTAATCTTTGCCAGGAACAATTGTTTGCTTTGGTGTACACTCCCCCAGCTTTTATTCTTGCCTCCCTTGGGAGATGGCTCTTTGAATTTTGTTTTGGACCTCATCCTTCACTGGTGGCCTTCCTCTGGCCTTTGTTTCACTGGGGCTTTGGCACTGCTTCTTTCCTGGGACATGTTTCTGGTCCTTAGAACTGCCCTTGTCTTGTGCCTGATGGATTGGATTTGGAACCATGGATCTTGCCCTGTGAGTGTGCTGCTACTCTGGGGGCTTTCTTTGTATTATAAGGGCTGTTGTTTGGGGGACTGAGGGTGGCTGCCTTCTGGGTAGCATGATGGTAGAGCCTTACCAGTTGCTGGAGGGCCATTGGCTGGAACAATGTTTAAGAGAAATAAATAACTCGTTAGAGATCTGCATTGAATTGACCACCTGGGTCATAACAGAACGTGCCAAGGGAAGTTTCCAATTTATATTTACACTGTGTAATAGACATCTATTATATCAAATCAATTATCCTTGTGGGCTATACTTCCTCAATCTATGTGTTAACTTATAAAGTGTGACAAGATTCATCTTTATTCTTAAGTAAACACCCAGAGCTATATTTAACTTTGTTTTTCCTGGCCTCTGTTAAAACAAATGTGCTTGAAACCTGTGTCCTTGGAGACTGTAATTATCCTACAAATTGCATAGTTACACATAGTTACATAGTTTAGACCGCGGTGATGTTGCACGGTGCATTCCCTTCAGCATCCAAATGGAGCAGGATGGCTTTTTATCATAAAATGGTTCCCCTTGAAATAACAGCACTTCCACACTTATCCCTGTACTGAGTTCAAGACATTGCCAACTACACCAGTGTAAAAGGCAAATGGGGACTGCTACTAAGTTGAATGAAGGGCTAATGCTTTACTATCTTTGGTTTTGGGCTGCAATGAAATTGAAACTCCCCCCCCCCTTAAACTTTGTTTTGGAGTGGTTCTTATCTATCTAAATAAAGTTTTCTTGCATTTTATAGTTCTTTGCCATGCATGTCTTACAAATATATAGTAACATATCATTTCTTCAAAAATGTTAGACTGTCCAAGCCAAACTGGTAGGGGATAAGAAGGGAGATGTTGTCTATCATTTTTGTTCTATTTTTTAAACCTGCCTTGCTCAAAAGCTTTTAAGCTAACACCAAGATATTCAGAAAAAGTGTGTGACCCATTATAGCAAAATTAGGGGAAATGATTCCAAATATAGTCATTGGATAGCACAGAGCTATCAAAATTACCTAAAGGTAGTCCTTGAGGTACAACCATCTGTTTAAGAACTGTTCAAAGTTACAGTGGCATTAAAAATAATAACTTATAACTAATCCTTGCATTTACAACCATCACACCATCTCCATGGTCACATGATCAAAATTTAGGCACTTGGCAATCAGCATGTATTTTTGATGCTGTAACTTCAGTTGCCATTTGCAACTTTCCCAGCCTGATTCCAACAAGCAAAGTCAATGGGGGAAGCTGGATTCACTTAATGACCATGTGATTCACTTAACAACTGCAGTGATTACTTAACAACCATAGCAAAAAGATCATAAAGTTAACAACTGTCTTGCTTAACAATGACAATTCTGGTCCCAATTGTCATCATAAATTGAGGACTGGCATTGTCTACTGAAGTCTGGTTGATACTAAAAAGCCAAGGTTACTACTTGGATGGGGAACTATCAAGACATCCAATAGACAAGCCTGGGAAGAATGCAATGGCAAACAACTTCTGTACTATTCTATGTATCTATATTTACATCTGCTTATAAGTTAATAGACATTCTGGGCAATAACTTGCATTCTGGGTTAGCCACACAGGAAGCAACAGGATCCAGAAACTTTGGCTGATCTTGAAAAACTTAAGCAGACTGATTTTACTTCTACAAGACATCATAAAACCTCAAGTGGTAGGTTTAAGTGGGCAAAGGAAAAATGCAGGAAAGGATAACCTAAAATCACTTCTGTATTGTTACCCAGAAAACAATATTGTTATATCTATGAAGTCATCAGAAATTAAGCTTGGCTCAAGGGAAATTTCAACTTTTACTTCAAGAAATATTGCTATGTTCTTTTAATTTCTCTCAAAGTTCCCCAGAGATTTTCCTTCCAAATTCACCTCAATATTGCTTTTGGGGAAAAAAACGGATAGAAAAATTTTGAAACCTTAGTTCTTGTTCAGCTGTTTAGAAGCTAAGTAGCCCTTCATATTTTTTTTAAAAAAAGGAAAAAGTTTTCTTCAGGTTTTTTTTTTACTTTATGCAGTTTGTGATTGTGAGCTTATTTAGAAAGTTTTAATAGCATGACTTTTTGTTGATCTGATGTTTATTCTTAGTAGCTGATTATTTTTTTCATTCTGTTTTAGGAAGAACACTCCAAAAACACTTCTAAAGGATCATTAACTTTTTAAGCAAAAACAAATGGCAACCACGTAAATTGAACTTAAATATCTGACATATATTCTTACATGTCTGACATAAATTATTTTCTATTGAACTAATCTTAGATGTGCTCCAAACTATGATAGAAGAAAGAAGGAAAATTCCTGAAAGTTAAAAAAGGAACATAACTTTGAAAACTATTCACACTCACATCAATAGTTTCCAGGAGGCAGAATTTAAATTTTCCCCATAGCTTTTCAAATATGCATACATACTTAGAACTCATAAAAAGAGATGTGAAGGAAGTTTCTTCCATATTACAGTACCTGGTTGGGGTTTGGGGAATGGTAAAGGAGAATCCAAGGGAGTTAATTAAGCAATTATAATGAAACTATCATCTGCTGTCAGCTTTTATGTAAATTAAAACTAATCGAGAGTCAACCATCAGTTGCCCTATTACTAATTATATTACAATCTTTTGTTGCTTGAAGGGTAGGAGTAATGCTACAAAAAGCTTTTAGCATAGGGGACTAAGTTTATTCTGTAGTTCCAGAGTTTCACTGAAAGTTATTTATTTGCGACAATCTCTATCTGCAATATTTGTACTGCTCTGCAACCAGCATTGTGCCACTGTGTCCCAATGACATTATCAGAACTACTCCAGAATGAAACTAATTAATATCTGCCAGAACTGTTCTTGGTTCTTCCCACTCTTCTCTCTCCCCACTAAAATGAAAACTTAAAATCCACATTGCTTGGTGACTAATTCTCTGGCCCTTTTAAATTAAGCAGCTCTTTCTCCTCCCTGTTGAAGTCAAGGCACTCTAACACCTAGTCACCACTTCACTTTGCTTCTGGAACAGAATAACAACATTTACTCTAATCAACCCTGGTAAGAGGACAGCTGGAGTATTTGTAATGCACACCACATTACCAGGAGGATATTGCAAATTAGAGAGGGTTCAAATGATAAAGGTAAGATACATTCTATGCAAATAGGCTGATGGAATTTGAAATGTTCAGTCTGGGGGAAAGAAGGCTGAGAAGAAACATGATAGCAACATGCATAAGAGAGTCATAGAGAAGATGGTGTGCAATTGTTTTCCATTGTCATAGGAACAAGGACCAGGGATAATGGGGATAAGTTGCTGCTACCTAGATTTTATTTAGGTAAACTTCTTTGTTATAACAATCTGTCAGTGAAGATTGTGGGCTCTCCATCTTTGGAAGATTTAAGAGGAGGCTGGATAGCCAGGTCTTATGGATAGCTTAATTGATTTTCCTGCCTAGTGCAGACGGTTGGACTAGACAGTTTTTGACATCTCTCCCAACTCTACAATCCTATGATTGGGTACCTACTCCCTCTGAAAAACACACACACTGGTTTTGAATATTTGCTTCTTTGGTATGCTGGTGGAAGTGTCACTGAGGCACGGAGGGCAACTATATTTTGCAAGGATAAAAATAATGGAAGTTTGTGTAGTGGAGCCAATGGGAAATGCTCAGGCATCTATGTTGTAGAAAAAGGAGAAACCAGTAATTGTTGAGAAAAGAGCTAATAATTTCTGGCTAGGCTTCCATGAATTCAAAGTTGAAGTGAATTCAGCATTATATAAAAAGCAGCACCCTTCTGTGCAAAATTATATAGCAGTCTTCCATAGCCAACTCCTGTTGTTTCTTTATAAGTCAGCATGAGATGTTTAGATGAACAAGAAAAAGTTAGCTTCTTTACAACAGCGAAACTGCACACACCATTTACTGTTCTGAGTCAACTTTTTTTTGGCTAAAAGCTTCCCTTCTCAGTTAACCTCTACTTCAGTTCTTTCTTCTTCTCTTCCACGAAAGAAGTTGGTTTCTCCTTTTATTCATTGAATAAGTTCACAATTCACTGTAACTTCCAGCCACAGTTTAAATGCAATTAAAGCAAATGTAGCATTTGTCATAGCTTCGCTTACACTTTGAGGATTGCAAGCATCCCATACTGTTTGGTGGCAAGTGCATCAAATGTGGACAGCCCCATTCTATAACTATTATCATCAGGCACTTTGTGGCAAATAAGCTATAACATTCCCAGAGAAGCTGGAAGAAGATGACTTGTTCTGCAGATGATGGGTGCTGAATGTCATTTGCTAATCCTTCCAGTGCCTTATGTGTTGGCTCAGGTGGTTCAGTGGCTTAAAGACACTGGAGGTGGTTGTTGCTCTGGTGATTTGAGTTCTAGCACCACATGGCAGACTGAGTTCCCATCACTTCTCTCAGCTTCTGCCCCAGTTCAAAAGCATTTTACATGTAAGTAAGTACCACTTTGATGGGAAATATACGATGGTATATCATGCAGAAGGTTGGACCCCCTGCCAGTGCTGGACCTGCCTGGTTGTGATACCCAACTGAGAGGTGATGTTAGTGATGAGAAAAGATCCTGGATGATACTGCAGGATGCCATTCATTTTCCTTTCTGGTGTGAAGCTAGTTTGCCCCCTGTAATGCACTACAGAGAGTGTGTGAACACAAACAACTACTACCAACACTTTAATCTCCTGGCTAATTGTGACATCATCACCATACACTAAATAAATATATCCCATGTTGGCTGTTTCATTGAAGAGAGGTGGGGAAAAAAAGAAAACAAGATGACAACTTCATCACCTGTTTTTTTGAACTGAAGCTAGGGCAAAATAATAGCAATTCCATCAACTTGAAACTTAAAAGACTTCACAAGCAAATGAAGAGTGATTCTTCCTTAATTTGTGATGTGTGTAATTTTGTAACTATTATACAGAGATGAGATTCTGAACTGCCTGGGCAGAGAAGCTTGGAACCAAATTTCATCCTCCCTGAGAAATGCCAGCTCAGGCCCACAATAGAAGAATGGGTTTAAAAAAGCAAGGGATGTAGCAGAGATAGGAAAATTGACTGTTTTACTTAGAGAAAAGAACATATCCAGTTTAGTTTTTATGTGGCAACCACTTCTGGATTTTATGCTCAAGACAGAAAAAAATAATGAAACGTTGAATTTGGATTTTGCTGATTAAACTAGTTTGTTGTTATAGAAATGGATAGTATTTAAGTTGGTAAAGTAAAAGGTTGAGTTTGTTGTAATCCTATTTTGTATTTTGCTGTGCTGAGAAAAAAAAACATTGAAAGTCAATGCTTTTTTTTTCTTTTCTCCTTTCCCATGTACCTTTCTTTCCTCCCCTTTTTCCTTTCTCATTTTCTTACTTTCTTTATTTTTATTTGTATTTTATATGATAATATTTACAAAAATAATTAATGAAAAAAGAAATGCCAACTCAGGGATAAAATTGAATTTCTGAAGAATAGTTCGTGTCCTGCCTCCCTCCCTCCTTTATGTATCTTTCCCTGAGCAGAGAACAGCTGAAACTGTACTCAAAATATTCATAGCTTTGTGTGATATAAAAATAATAGGAATTCTCAGGTTGCTGAAGAACTTGTAATTCATAATGGCAAAGAAAAGGAAGGCTATAATACATCAAAGCCAACACATAGCACTTCTTTGAAAGTTTTAGGAATTTTACAACTTTGCAAGTGGCACTACTCATAGAGATGAATCTGAATGAAGAGAGGTAATTGAACCAAAAAAATAATTATAGCTTAATGAATGCATTTTTTAAAAAAAAAGAAATTAGCACAGTAGTTCATAGAAAATATAAGACAGAAAAATCACTGGTCTAGCGTTAGAACTAATAAGGCCAGGAAATTTTAGAAAGAAAATTAAGATATGAATCATATTATTTCTAGTATATACACAGAAATAAACCTGATCCAGACTTCTAATGCACTAATTTTCTAAGGTTAATTTTCCTCTTTGTGATTAACATTAATCAGGCTTAGTGTTAAATCTGCATTGTCATTAACTAGAACCAGTTTCATAATTTTGCTAATTTCCCTACCCCATACCCATTATAATTGTACCTGATCTCTGTATTAGATAACCTTTAAAAAGTATTACTTTTATTATTTGTTCACCTCCTCCTGGAATATTTAACCCTGATATTCATCAGTTGATTGTCCCATTTTTTAAATGCCTAGAATAATTCCAGGGAATCTTTCCTCATTTTTAAATTACAGTGCTTTTTGCTCAGCTTAAAACAAACAAATGAAAATGGAATTTGCTGTTTCCATTGTTGATCCCTATTTTGTCATCTGATGTCATCCCAAGGTAACGGGTGACAAACATTCCAGATTTTATATACCTTGACAGAGTTGTCATGAAAGAAAAATTTGCACAGATATAGCAAATAATAATTTAAACATCTGTCATTCATGGACAGGCCAAAGGCAGAAAAGTAGAGGAGAGGAGAGGAGAGGAGAGAGGAGAGAGGAGAGAGGAGAGAGGAGAGAGGAGAGAGGAGAGAGAAGAGAAGAGAAGAGAAGAGAAGAGAAGAGAAGAGAAGAGAAGAGAAGAGAAGAGAAGAGAAGAGAAGAGAAGAGAAGAGAAGAGACATCTTGAAAGCCCATCTTCTTACCCTAGTTAAAGGTAAGTGGAGAAAGGCTCTTAGTCTCTACCAGCTTTAGAATATAAAGAAGAAAGCTATTAAAGGAGACACGGCTCCTCCAGTTTGTTACTATTGATGCAAGGTGACAATATTCTTTTTAGCACTTTTTCATTCTTGGCCAAGGATTCTGAAATTCAAACCTGGGACATTTTTCATGTAACATGACTATCTGAGCTTTTCTATTGACATCTGTTTCCTCCATGATTACGAGGCATTTAGCATTCAAGTATATTTCCTATTTACTTGTAAACAACATTGCACAGCTTTTGAAGGTCATGAATCTGCAGAGATTCTCAGGAAGCTTGTGGTGAAAAATATAGGAGAAAATCTAGAAATGTGAACATCTGTAACAGCAAAGCCAAAGTAACCTTTGTCTTCTTTCCAACTTCTTGCTTGGCTAAATTACTCATTTCCTATTCCTGTCTGTGGGAGTAAGCAGGACATTGTTCTATGCATGGAAAATAGGAAGGAATAGCAATCAGTTGAATGAAGCAAGGAGAAAAAGTAGAGAAACCTTAACTTCATCATCTTCTTCTTAGAGTGGGAGAAAAACAGGCTGAGCTTCAACGCTAGCAAGACTGAGCGTCTGTGGATTCACAGATGATCTGGTTCCAGGATCCTTGGGTCTTGGAAGGAATGCACTTTCTATGTGGAATGTATAAGTAATGTGGGCTTTTTTTATGGACTCATAGTTGCTGCTGAAGGAATGAATAGGCACTATAGCTAGAAAAACCTTTATGCAGATTTCATCCAGTCCACCAACTGTGGGAGGTGGGAACCATTGTTAATTGATTTATCATCTCCACTGTGATACCCCCCCCTCTTAGGGCCCCATGCTAATTGGCAGATCCAGGTCTTTAGGCTCTTTCAGAAGGTATGGAGGATTGCATCTGACCTCACACCAGAAGGACAAGATGTTCCACAGGGCAGGTGCAACAACAGAGAAGGTCCTTCTCCTGGATTCCACCTCCTGGAATAATCAGGGGCTCACAGCATGCCTCCTCTGCTGGCATGGATGGGGCAGGCCAATCCCAGCCAGATGAGATGGTCCCTCAAGTAGCATGAACCTATGTCATTAAGGGCTTTAAAGATAATTATCAACATATTGAATTGCATCTGGAAGCAGACCAGCAGCTAATGCAGCTCACAGAATAATAGTGTTACATGGGACATTCTTGGGGCCCAAGAAATGCCTGCCCCACCACACTCTGTACCAGCTATAGCTTCTGAATGCTCTTCAAGGGTAGCCTCAAGTAGAGTGCAATATCACTTTTTTTTAGATGTTGTAGTTTTTGTCCTCCAAAATAGCTGTGTACTTCATATTTTAATTGTATTGTTTTTAATTCTTTGCCAGCTACTTATTAATAATTAATAAATTCCCGAAACTCATTATTTTCTTTCAGAAACAATGATATATTAATTTATTTGTAATTTATTCAGGCTTTTTTTACGTTAATCAAGCAATTCTGAGGAGCTCATGGCCGTACATTTAGCAATAGTTTTGAAACAATACCAGGAATACCAAAAATATCAGACAAACAATACAATTCTCTCACTTCAACAGTCTGTTGTCTCTACTCCTTGGGTGACTTGGAGCCCTTAAATACAGGAACAGGATGTTTTATTCAAATAATTTATAAAGCATTTTTAAAATTACCTCTTGTTAGCTTCTCCAGATTCTTTCAAACTGATAAATGACTGAAACTTTCATTGCGATAAGTGTGTGCTCTCCCTTGTTCAGTTTATTGAAGAGGGTCCCCAGAGGCTTATAATGGTCCTATAATTTAAGATTTATTGTCACATATGTACAGGCTGAATATAAGCATTAATACTCCAATAGATCTCTATAGATTATCACTGGATGTAACATAGAAATAGAGTTTTATAAATCTCTTTGAAGCTTTCTGGTGACCCAGAGATTAAGACGCTGGACTTGTCAACTGGAAGGTTGGCCATTTGAGACCCATGATGGGGTCAGCTCCCATTCTTGCGTCAGCACCTCCCAACCTTACAGCTCAAAATCATACAGATGCAAGTAGATAAATAGGTACCACTTTGGTGGGATGGTAACAGTTCTGTGTGCCTTGGCATATAGTCATGCTGGCCACATGATCACAGAACCATCTTTGGATGATATTGGCTCCCTTGGCTAGAAACAGAAATAAGCACTGCTCCCTAGAGTCAGGAGGACTACTCAGGAAACCTTTATTTTTTTTGCCCTTATCAAAAAGTTTTGCAGCTAAAATATCTTAACTGTACCCTTTTCTTCATTATATTTATAAAAAAAGAACACTTATTGCTATAAAATTTCTCAGAGAGAGATCATTCAGGTACGTAGATGGAGGGATACAACTTAAAATTGAATTGCACTAAAGATAATCTGAAATAAGAAGTTTTTTACCTTCTATATTCAGAATCTTAACTGAACAATAGTAAGGATCTTAAACTGAATATCTAATCATATTTTTTTTACAAAAACTGAACATTGTTATTGAGACTCTAACCACAATTCATAACCCATTTCAAATGTATTTGTGCTAAATCTTCCAAACAACATTTTTTCTATTGTTTTCATTTAAAAATCATCTATAGAAACTGTAGAAGCTCCAAGCAATTCTTGATCTTTAAAGTACCGTGGCAATTTGTAAGAGGAAACAGTGGTTGAAAAATTAGTGCTCAGGAAGACTGACAAATCATTCACTAATCATTCATAATCAGCAGACTTGTACACAAGGTCAATAGATGTCTCCAAGAACCCAATCAAATATTACTTGAAGACTTTGAAAAGAAAAGAAAAACTTTTTCTTCAGCTCATTGTCAGTCTACAGAAAACTTTTCTTCAGGAAATTTAATCTAATCTTGCAATAGAAATTATAGCATTAGTAGATAACATTCTTATTACAAACTAACAGGTCTAATTAACTGAGGAGTAAAGTACAGAAATGTATTATGTAAAAGCTCAAGATCATTGAATATGGTGCACCTGGAAAGTTTTGTGCCGTTGCACTCAAGATCCATTCCTTTTGTAGAACATCATAACAATGGCATACCACTCATTTTCTTGTTTGCCCCAACACTACTTTAGGGATCTTTGGGGTGCAGTACTAAGATTTAATTCCAAGTTTTGCTGGGGATGCACACACAATAGCATCTGCAACTCTTTAAAATAGCTATATATTTTCTTGGAATCATGTGACCGGTGTGAAGTGCAGGTGTGCCATCTTGGGAAAAGATACAGTAAGTTTAATGAGTTATGGGAGATGTTATGTTCATATCCCTAGATGTTTCAAAGCAGTTATTTGTAACTTAATCAAAAGCATTACACACTGTATTTTTTATACAGCACTAATATTAAAATCTGTCCTAAACACCCACTGCAGATGTAATCAATTGGCTGATATCCTGGTTATGATTATTGTGTAGGTACATAAATTTGTAAAGTAACCATCAATCTTTAACTCTAACCCATTTGATTGGAAAATAGTACAAGAGAGCCAAAATAAACAGCATTATCAAGCGGTGCATAAAATGTACTGGAAGGCAAAAGAGAAACAAGAGCCAATTCTCTATAGCCTTTTTCACACATCATGCCAAATTATAATGTGGCTAAGCATGTAGTATAAATCTAGGAATTGCTTATAAGTGGTCATTTATAATTTAGCCTGTTGAGAAAACCCATCCAATTTTGAGTTATTTAATAAGCCATGATTGATCAAACACAAGCTTTGCACCCTATGTGAAGATGTCTTTTCATTTAATCATAGGTCAATTTCATCCTGGAAAGTTTAAAATCTTCACTACTTGAGAAAACAACAACAACAACACTGGATTCCATTCCTGCCTTCCTCCATTGTCTTATGTCTTTGTTTCAGAACAAATCAAGGTCTCCTTGTAGGAAATAAATACAGATCAAAGCAAATATGCCAATGGGGGGCAAGATGACAAGAGAGGTCTCCATTGCAGAAGTGTGAGACAGGTTTAGAAGTCATTCTCGATCTTATGTCATCAATGGCCCAAGGAAACTGCCAAACAGAACTCCAGCTGAGAACCCTTTCTCCCAGCTGTGTCTTGAGAATGCTAATCAAAGATTATCACAGTCAGTATTTTGCTCTGTTGAGGATACAATCTCCCGCAAGACACGTTTGATTGAAAAAAAAAGAGAAAAGTCATCTGAAAATATTAACAGCCTGGAAAGAGAAATGTACAATATTTATGAGTGCCAGCAGTGATGGGGAGGTGGTCAACTTTGAATTACCCTAGAGTGGGAGAGCAATATTTTCTCTCTTGTCTGCAGAATGCGATGGGTTTAAGGGGACTATAAGCTTAAACCTTCAATTTCACTGCAATAGGCTGGTTTTTCTCATTCTGTGTGGGATTAGAGGCCAAGAAAAGTGATGCTTTCAGAAGGTATAGCAACCTAAAAAATACCATGATGTCTATAATTTAAATGTAGCACAATTTCATTGGAACATTTGGGTGCAATTCTGACTTAGCATTTGAGTTGATTCAGAGAATCAGTTCATGTAAAATGTTTAAATCAGTTGAGAAAAATCAGTCTGGCTTAGTACAAATTTCTCCAAGACCTTGGGCTAAATTGAGTTAATTAGGACTGATATGAACTGTTACAATAGAAAGGTATATAGTCATTGACACTCTGTTCAGCCTTTAGCAGGAAATGATGGTTAACACGCTTAGTGAAGACTGAAGCAGCAGCTGCATAGCCTTGCAGAAGGTAAAGGTGTTCCTCAACTTACAACCATTATTGAGCCCAAAATTTCTGTCTGTTTGACATTTGCTAAATGAGCTTTGCCCCATTTTATGACCTCTCTTGCCACAGTTGTTAAGTGAATCACTACAGTTGTTAAGTTAGTAACATACTGTAGTTGTTAAGTGAATCAGGCTTCCCCATTGCTTGTCAGAAGGTTGCAAAAGGGGATCACCTGACCCTGGAACACAGCAGAGGTCATAAATATCAACCAGTTGCCAAGCAGCTGAGCTTTGATCACATGATCATGGGGATGCTGCATAGGTTGTAACTGTGAAAAATGGTCATAAGTCACAATTTTCAGTGCCGTTGTAAATTTGAACGAACTGTTGTAAATTGGGAATTATTTGTACTTGGCAATGCCAACCACATGTTCCTCCCCACTCAGAGAGTTGATCAGGAGAAAAGAGTAATCCTTTTCTGCAAGAAGCCATCTCTAAGATCAGGGGTCTTCAAACTTGTCCCTTTTATGACTTGTGGACTTCAACTCTCAGAATTCCTCAGCCAGGCACATTGGCTGAGGAATTCTGAGAGTTGAAGTCCACAAGTCATAAAAGGGACAAGTTTGAAGACCCCTGTCCAAGATGATTGATTTCACCATCACTTTCTCCTGCTATTCACCTCCATGCTCAATAACCGGGTGTTTCTTAATTTAAAATTAAAAACAGTTTATCTCCCTTTTTCATAGAAATCTCTTTCCTTATTTACACAGAATGTCCTACACATATAAACATGCACACAATTTTCTTATAACTCTGGTCACGAGCAAGTTATTTTGCCTTAATTGAGTAGATTTGGCTTATTAAGTCTAACCGGGTTGTTAAATTGTATTTTTCATGTATTGATCTATTTTCTTTTATGCCATTGGTTTTCTTGGAGCTGCCAATTGAGCTGAAAATGAAAGATATTTAAATGCAAAATAAATATGACCATAGACAGGAATTTCTCTTGTGAGGGAATCAGACTTTCCTAGTTTATGTAGTTAATTCTTTTTGAGAAACAGCACATTTAATCAGAGTAATTCAAAATAAGATTTTGTTTGATTGCAATGAACACTAAGGAGCAGTTCTGGACACCTTTTGTAATCATGCTCAAACACTTCACACAACACACACATACTTGCACACCCAGATACGACCTTTCCCTTAAAATAGAAACAGATAGCTTCCCAGTGCTCCTTTTGGCTGCGCATCTGCAGTTGATAGAAAGAGGCAGCATGTTCTAGGTCCTTGTTTCTTTTCTATATAATCACCTGTGTATTTTCCCCATGTTTGTTCATACATAGTAAAAATCTTTTAAGAGTCCCAAAGAAGATAGTGGAATTTTATATTGTGATTGAAGTACTCTAAAAATGCCCAGCAAATGCATTTGCACTTGAAAACAAACAAACTATTGATTTCAAAATTCTATAAATTCTATTTGACTTTCTGCTTTGATTCAGAAAAATCCTCCCCTGAGGTCCTGCAGTCAATAATGAAATACTTCAGAATGTGAAGAGGACACATTTTGCAGAGAGGGATCAAAGGGAAATAGATGGGGCTTTGCTGCCAACAAAATATCTCTTCATTAATGAGAGACCTATGCAAGGAACAGTAAAACAAGGGGGGAAAAATAGTTTCTGCTTAAAAAAAGGAAGTCTGCTAATGTAAGTTATTTGCAGAAAAGATTAATACTGGCCAATTGTTGTTTAAAGGTTCTATAGTATAATGTTTCTCTTTATGAAATTGTATGATTTACATCATAATGTGTCTCAGTAGTGCAGAATTTAGCAACCTTTAACTTTATGAAACTTTAATGGATTACTGCCTTGTCATGGTGAAGGGGCTTTTGTAATTCAATGAAGCTATGAGTTATGCCGTGCAGGGCCACCCAAGATGGACAGGTCATAGCAGAGAGTTCTGACAAAATATGATCCAATGGAGAAGGAAATGGCAACCCACTTCAGCATCTTTGCCATGAAAACCCTATGGACAGTACCAAAAGGCAAATGATATGATGCTGGAAGATGATCCCCTCAGGTCAGAAGGTGTCCAATATACTACTGGGGAAGAGCAGAGTGCTAGTACTAGTAGCACCAGAAAGAATGAAGCGACTGGGCCAAAGCCAAAAGGATGCTCAGCTGTGGATGTAACTGGTGGTGAAAGGAAAGTCCGATGCTATAAATATTTTTTCTCCATAGGAACCTGGAATGTAAGATCCATGAAACAAGGCAAGCTGGACGTGGTCAAATAAGAAATGACAAGACTGAACATCGACATCTAAGCAATCAGTGAACTAAAATGGAAAGGAATAGATTAATTTAATTCAGATGACCATCAGTTATACTACTGTGGGAAAGAATCCCTCAGAAGAAATGGAGTAGCCTTCATAGTCAATAAAAGAGTAGGAAAAGCAATACTGGGATACAATCCCCAAAATGACAGAATGATCTCAGTTCGAATCCAAGGCAAACCATTCAATATCACAGTAGTTCAAGTCTATGCCCCAACCACCAGTGCTGAAGAGGATGAAATTGGCCGGTTCTATGAAGCCCTACAGCACCTTATAGAACTAACACCCAAAAATGATGTCCTTATCATCATGGGGGATTGGAATGCTAAAGTAGGAAGCCAAAAGATAACTGGAATAACAGGCAAGTTTGGCCTTGGAGTACAAAATGAAGCAGGGCACAGGGTAATAGAATTTTGTCAAGAGAATATGATGGTCATAGCAAACACTCTTTTCCAACAACCCAAGAGATGGCTCTACACATGGACATCACCAGATGGTCAACACAGAAATCAGATTGACTATGTGCTCTGCAGCCAAAGATGGAGAACGTCTATACAGTCAGTAAAAACAAGACCAGGAGCTGACTGTGGCTAAGACCATGAGCTTCTCGTTGCAAAGTTTAGGCTTAAACTGAAGAAAGTAGGGGAAAGCACTAGGCCACTCAGGTATGAATTAAATCATATCCCTGTTGAATATACAGTAGAGGTGACAAATGGATTTAAGGAATTAGATCTGATAGACAGAGTGCCTGAAGAAGTATGGAGGGAGGTTCACAACATTGTACAAGAGGTAGCAACTAAAACCATCCCAAAGAAAAAGAAATGCAAGAAAGCAAAATGGCTTTCTGAGGAAGCTTTGCAAATAGCTGAGGACAAGAGGGAAGTGAAAGGCAAGGGAGAAAAAGAAAGATACATCCAATTGAATGCAGAATTCCAGAGAATAGCTAGAAGAGATAAGAATGCCTTCTTAAATGAACAGTTTTGGAAAACTCAACAGTGGCCACAGGATTGGAAAAGATCAGTTTACATTCCAATTCCAAAGAAAGGCAGTGCCAAAGAATGTTCAAACGATCGCACCATTGCACTCATTTCACATGCTAGTAAAGTTATGCTTAAAATCCTACAAGCTAGACTCTAGCTGTATGTGGATCAAGAACTACCAGAAGTACAGGCAGGATTTTGAAGAGGCAGAGGAACTAGAGATTGCCAACATACGCTGGATCATGGAGAAAGCTAGGGAATTCCAGAAAAACATCTACTTCTGCTTCATTGACTATGCTAAAACCTTTGATTGTGTGGATCACAACAAATGGTGGCAAGTTCTTAAAGAGATGGGAGTACCAGACCATCTTATTTGTCTCTTGAGAAACCTATATGCGGGTCAAGAAGCAACAGTGAGAACTGGACATGGAACCACTGATTGGTTCAAAATTGGGAAAGGAGTCTGGCAAGGCTGTATACTGTTGCCTTGCCTATTTAACTTATATGCAGAGCACATCTTGAGAAAGGCAGGGCTAGATGGAATTAAGATTGCTGGGAGAAATATCAACAACCTAAGATATGCAGATGATACCACTCTAATGACAGAAAGTGAAGAAGAACTAAAGAGCCTCTTGTTGAGAATGAAGAAGGAGAGTGCAAAAGTTGGCTTGAAATTTAACATTAAGAAAACCAAGATCATGGCATCCGGCCCTCTCAATTCCTGCCAAATAGATGGGGAAGAAATGGAGGTAGTGACAGATTTTATTTTCCTGGGCTCCAAGATCACTGCAGATGGGGACTGCAGCCAATAAATTAAAAGACGCTTGCTCCTGGGGAGGAAAGCCATGGCAAATCTAGACAGCACACTAAAAAGCGAAGACATCACCCTGTCAACAAAAGTTCGTATAGTCTAGGCCATGGTCTTCCCAGTTGCAATGTATGGCAGTGAAAGCTGGACCATAAAAAAGGCTGAGTGCCAAAGAATTGAGGCCTTTGAACTGTGGTGCTGGAGAAGACTCTTGTGAGTCCCTTGGACTGCAAGGCGATCGAACTGGTCAGTCCTAGAGAAAATCAACCCTAACTGCTCTTTAGAAGGACAGATCCTGAAGCTGAAACTCAAATACTTTGGCCACCTAATGAGAAGGAAGGACTCACTGGAGAAGAGGCTAATGCTGGGAAAGATTGAGGGCAAGAGAAAAAGGGGACGACACAGAATGAGGTGGCTGGATGGAGTCACTGAAGTAGTAGGCATGAGCTTAAATGGAGTCCAGAAGATGGTAGAGGACAGGAAGGCCTGGAGGGAATGTTGTCCATGGGGTCGCGATGGGTCAGACACAATTTCGCAGCTAACAACAAAGTAACATTACATAGTTCATTACTCATCTTTTCTTTAATTTGCACAATAGTGCCTCTATTATTTTAAGGTGGAAAGAAATCACTCCAGGTTCTTATTCGGTAAATGTCTCTATTTCACAGCAGCTTCTTACTGAAGACAGTTCATTTAAGTATGATTCAATATTTGAAGGTATGGTATGATGTAAGGTTTAGAACCACATTGCAGGTGACTTGGAGTGGTCAATAAAAAAAATGATGTGGATATCATTTTGAATCAAAGCCATGGACCAGATTTTGCTTACTCTGTGAAGCTGTTAACATCCTTTAAAAGTAAAAGTTAAAATATGAAACCTGCAAGAACATTTTAAAGTTTTAACTGGCAGTCTGCATACCTTTATCCCCATCGTAGTTGGTTATTTAGTTCATTGGTTTTCACACCATCCATCTCATTGATACAACACCTCTAGGTAGCTCACAATATAATAAAAAAGTTTTTTTAAAAAAAAAGACAAGGCAAGGCAAGGCAATTAAAATTAGGAGAGTTAAATTAGAAAATGTGTTTTTCCAGTATCAAGGAAAGCTACCCTCAATCCACACATCAAAGCTGAATGAAGGAGCTGCTCATTCATACCAAGATGCCAGGTCTACAGTAGGAACAGTTCCAATATTCTGTTCATACAGAATGATATTTTCAGGACCGACATCATACGTTGTTGTTAACACCTGCCAAGCTGCATCAATGTTCACATGAAAGTTCACTTTTCGGGGGTGCTCACTCCAGTGCACATTCCTCATCCTGTCCTTCTTACCAGCAAATCCAGTTCACATATATCTATGGGTTTGTTTGGTTTTTTTTAAAAAAATAACAAAACCTAAAATTCACTCAGCAGCATATCTATCAATTGATGGTTAATACAAGTAACACAGGAAGATGCTAATAGTATGTCACAGATTTTACTTTGATTTGCAAATGAGAGGATCAATTACACATCTCTCTGGAGAGAACTGCATGCTTGCATGCCACCATGTAAGAAGCCTTGCTCAATCACCAAATTATGGGAATGTCCACTGCTAAAGTTTCAATGGCTTGATCAACAGGACAAATAATTGTTTAGTCTAACCTTAAAACCACTCATCCCTCCTCCCAGTATTGTGGCAACCGAAAACAAAGCAAAAATGGCTTCAGCCAAGATTGATGGATAGATGGATAGACCAGACAGATGAGATAGGTTTACAGCATCTGTAGTTCTTGACCATGAGTTATGACCACTCCTCATACTTACAACCATTGCAGCATCCCCAGGTCATGCGCTCAAAACATGGGTGCTTGGCAACCTGCATGTATTTACAACAGTTGCAGTGTCCTGTCATTGTCATTTGATTACCATTTGTAACCTTCCCAGCCTAACAAGCAATGTTTCTGGGGAAGCTTGATTTGCTTAATGACTGCATGACTCACTTAAGAACCATGGCAAAAAAAGACTGTAAAATAGATGCAGCTCACTTAACAATGGAATGGAACACTTAACAATGGCAATTCTAGTCATAAATAGAGGTTTATCTGTAATGTGAAAGTTCTATTCATGTTTAAGTAATGCTTTGTTTAATGCAGGCAAGCCAGTAAATAAACAAATCTTTGTTTGGACATAAATATTTGGGCATAATTTCTATATCTGTTGAAGAAAAAAAGGTTGAGGAAGAGCCAGCATGGATTCTGCCAAAGAAATTCCTGCCTTTTGGAGAACGTTAACAGAGGGAGATCCAGCAAACAATTTGATAAAACATCCTTAGATGCATAAATGTACATTTCTGGAATTAAAAACTATAGCACAAAAATTAGTAATCCAGCAGGAGTCATCCAACAGAACCAGTGTGATGTTCTGATGTTCTATCTGAATTTTTTTCCCTACAAGTTACTTGCAGCTAATGTTCCTGCAATGGGGATTCAGTAATGAAGATACCTGAGTTCTCCTACTATTGCAGAAGTGTGGAGGTAAGCACAAAATCTTCAACTAATGATCCATGAAGCTGTAGTGTCTCTGATCTCATAAAAAAGAGTAACAATACATTCATGGATTTTAGGTTATTTTTGCCCTATACTAGAACAAAGAAAAGGTCACAATCATGACCCTTAAAATGACATCTTAAAGCAAATGGTTAGGTCTTTCTCCATAGCTTACTATGAGGGCAACACTTAATTTATTTCATAACTGACCTCTTTTAAAAATGTCTGTGAACGGGGAAAAAAACTGATTTAGCATCTCATATGTGGGAACTGCTAGAAGTGGTTGCAAGGAACTCTAAAGGTAGTGTTTAAATCTCTTATAAACATGACATACCCAGGCCTAAAAATTAGTACAAGGAAGATAACTTTTGCCTTGACTGATATGTTGAAATAATTGTACCATATATCTGCTAGTTTCTCTGCATGAGGTAGGAACAAAATAATATAGATGAATATGCTATGAAGAGGATAGGAACACTTACGCACATTTCTGAAATATGTTTTATCTTGCTTCTAGACTAATGTCTTGTCTCCAGACTAGTGTGAGAAGAATGATAGACACCCATAAAGGTTTATTTCTGACTGCTTTCTTGCAGCCCCCATCCTTCTTTCTTTCTTGTTTAAAGTATGATTCAGACTAGTCTCTGATATAGGAGCCTTGTTCAGATATTTCTGGATGTAAATCCTAACACATGAGGAATGGAGAGCAGATCTCACTGTCTCCACTTTTAATTGGTGACACCATTGAAGAACTAGTTCCATAATTAGTGCACTTGTCCAGGAAGAATTCACATGTATCAAAGTCTTCCCAATATCCTGAATCCAGAATTCCAACTGACATGGATGCCCTTGTGAGTTCCCCATCCAACTGACATGGATGCCCTTTGTATAACAAAGGGTTGTAACTGGAGACAATCATGATGTATTTTTGAAAATGTGATCTTCAGTGACGTCATCAGTGTGATGTGGAGAGGGGAGGGACTGCTCATCCCTTCTCATGTGCTGAATTGTCAATGTAAAGGGATTATCTGAACATGGCTAAAGACATACAGTGCCCATGTATAATCAGAGAAAATTGGAAAAATCTGTCTTGTAAGGATGCAAATTCATCAGTTTGGTGCATTCAACGAGCTCTGTTAACTGGGTCGTATCATGTGTCATGACGTAGAAACCTTCATCTTTCAGAGGCAGAGAGGAATGCAAGGAGAATTATATAACATAAAATCTGAACAAAGGTGATTTCAGTCTTCAAGTCTGGCCTTAGGTGAAATTCTGTAGCATTTTAGATGCACATTTCAGAAGCTTTCCAGTGTTATTTCTAGATTTAAATTCAATTGTTTGCAAAGTCAGCTTTCTTCCAAGAATCACTCATCCCTTGGCCTCAATGATACAAGGATAACATTCATTTTGCCAAGAATGTCAATTCTCTAAATCCTCAATGTTGCTTATATTATTGACCAAAACTATATTCATTTTCCATTTCAACAGGAACAAATCCTTTGCATGCCCATCATTAATTCACTGAGCAAAGATAGGCATGTCATCCTGTCAGATAAAAAAGTATCATAACCTCAATTAGCCATTGTGCTGTTCTTGCATAAAAGAAAAAAAAAGATCATTGTTTTTTCATTCCCAATTTTTTTCTTCACAGATTTGCACCATTTAGACCAAGTTGATGACACATATCATATTCTTAGGATAAATGTGCAATTTTTCTTTAGAGCAAGTTGGAATGAAGCTGTGATTACTGTATCTTTTTTCCCCTCTCACTTTCTCTCTCTCCTCCCTTGTACGTTGCAAACTTGCCAAATTAATTCTGAAAGTGTGATATTAAAGCATTTTACAAAGCAGCCCCCACTTTGATTAAAGGATTTAATGAAATAGACTTTGTGGACAAGGGGAAAGGAAGCTTTGCTGTACAGATGAAGCTGTCCCTTTGGTATATTAATAGAAACAGATGAAAATACAGAGAACTTGAAGTAAACCTGCAGAGTTTATAACTGAAGCCAAGGGGTGAGTCAGAGGAAGAAAAAGGAGAAAAGTCCTTTTTCAGGTGAGTTATTATCTCCTTTGGTTGCATTATATTGTCTATAGATGTTTGATTATTCCATTCCTATAAAGAAGAATAGGGACGTGATGGCTCAGAGGGTTAGGACGCTGAGCTTGTCAATCAGAAGGTCGGCAGTTTGGCAGGTGGAATCCCGAGTGCCGCATAACAGAGTGAGTGCCTGTTACTCGTCCCAGCTTCTGACAACCTAGCAGTTCGAAAGCACGTAAAAATGCAAGTAGAAAAATAAGAACCACTATGGTGGGAAGGTAACAGTGTTCCGTGTGCCTTTGGCGTCTAGTCATGCCGGCCACATGACCACGGAGACGTCCTCAGAGTCAGAAACAACTAGCACACATGTGCGGGAGGAACCTTTACCTTAAAGGAAAAACACTATACAAAACCATTTATTGATGAGTTGTCTTTATTACTTGCCCCAATCCCAGAGGGCCCAAGTCAGTTTATATCAAACAGTCTCTTCGTGTTACCCCCTGATTTTAGCAGGATTGAGAAAGAGAGAGACTGGACTAATCATCTCATTACTGATTGAGGTGGACTTGATCTCCCAATCCTAGTCTGATATGTTTTCCATGTCTCTGTCTGTCTTCGTGCCTAGGGAAACCTAAGCATTTTTTTCTTACAATTACTTACCAATTTCATTTACCTAGGAAGGCAGCTTTGAATATTTATTTTTAAACACCAAATTCCTGTGTGTCAAATCCTTTTTGAGTTGTTGAATTATGATTTCCTTTTCTTTGACAGGTTCCTCACATGGCATGGTTAAAAAAAAAAATAGTCAATAAAGATCAAGCATTTTTATTTGACAAGGGAACTGTTCATGTGGAAAACCCAGAACAAGAAGCCGAGGAAATAATGGGCGGGGGAGGGAGACCCTTCTTAACTCTTTAAGAACTCAAACTTCTTAAAAGGTTTGAGGATCACTAAGAAGAATGAAGATAGAATAGGGCAATTTATATAAAACAAAAATATGAATAATCAAGAAGGAGTGTCTGTTCATAGCATAAGGAATTTCCCCATGGGAAATAACCAATTTTAAAATATATCTTAGCATTAAAAAGGGAATGAACAGGGTGAGATAGCTGTGCTTATTTATTTTTATTCATAGGTTTTTTGTTTGTGTTTTGTTGCATACTTTAACTCAAAGATTTGGAAGCAAGCATTATATATCTGTGATTTATCACTTTATACAAATATCATGTTCTCGGATAACGAAAACAGAGTTTTTTGCTTCATGGTTTTGATGTTACAGCTTAAGTCTATGTCACAAATACACAAATGGCTTGGGTGATGACCTGAAAGAGAAGAATTGTAGTAGTAAAAACAAGTCCACTAAACAGCTGAAAGGAGGCTGTAGGGAATTACATTTAGAACATCTCAGTTTAAAAGTACAAGATGGTGCTATCTCAGTTGAGCATAATTGCACACAAGAGTGAGAATTTGTTCTTAGAATTGGAAGCAATTTGAAAATTAAGCTATGAATGTAATAGAATACAAAACTGGCAGATACTTCTTTCTGTATTTATAACTGATGCTTTGACATTTAAAATGCTAGCAGAAAAGCAAAAAATGCATCTGCTTTTTTGTTACATGTTAATCAAATGCTAAATTTGTTTGAAAAGACAAATTGCTTCTTTTTAATGTCTCAAAGAGAAAACCCTAATTTTTAAATGAGAGATTCAAGCAGAGCAATGAGAGAGTAATTCAATCAGCAGTAAGGAGAAGCTTCTTAAATTTTGCAGATTTCTACATATTTCCCTTGAAGCTATTATTTAATCCTTGAAGCATCTACCTTCCTTTGGAAAGAAGGTTAATGATTCCTATTAATTAAAGGGTGTAATTAAAGATTCTTATATATATGCATACCTGGAACCTTAGGAATTTATCTAAAATTGAATGGATCCACTTAGCCAGTTGTCTACTCTGGGTGGCATATTTTAAATTCAATGCAAAAAGTTATACATTTCTGTCTTCTCCATATTACTATTATTATAATGTCATCCTTTGTGTAATTGTATTCTCTATAATACAAAATAATATTTCTCCAATCTCTTCCTTTACACACTGTGTGTCACTTCTCCAATTTAATCAATCAACCAACCAACCAACCAACCAACCAACCAACCAACCAACCATCCAACCAACCAACCAACCAATCAATCAGAATAGAACTGGAAGGGACCTTGGAGATCTTCTAGTCCAATCTCCTGCTCAAGCAGGTGACCTTATACCATTCTGAAGAGGAAGAGACATAATGGATGAAGCCAGCCTCACCTTTCTACCCAAATCCTTTATGTTATGGATAATAATAATAATAATAATAATAATAATAATAATAAGTTGGAAGGGACCTTGGAGGTCATCTAGTCCAATAGTTTGAGTTATGGGGCTGAAGTTTTTGTTTTATTGTTTGGAACCTAGAAGGTCATAGGAGCATGATGATGGTAGAATGACATTCCCAGAAAAATGGAACTTAAACTTTGAACTTTATTTGCCTTTGAGGAGTTCTGAGAATTTGTGTCATCCTTCAAACAGGTATCTGGGAGACTCTAAATTCTTATTTTGTCAAAAAATCTAGAAAAACAAAGTCTCAGTGGCAATATCTTGGGGGGTTTCTGTCAGCCACAAAACAACAACAAAAGCTTGAACCTAATGGTATGTGAAGCTTATAAAATTCCCACCCTTTCCATTAAAGCACAAGTATCAAACTTGGTGTGTCACATGACGTGTTGCGATGTATCGTGACATTTTTCACCTTGCCGGAGCTGGGGTGGGCGCAGCCTTCACATGATGCAACTGGCCCATGGGCCGGCAGTTTGACCCTCCTGCTTTAAAGCATAGGAATTTCCATTTAAGCTTGAGTTTGTTATATTTATAAAGATTTTTCCACTTCCGCGTAAATGTTAAAAAAAACATATAGATGCATTAGTCTTCCTTTCCTCATTTCCTTCTGAAATGTTAATCCTTCATAACATTATAAGTAACAAAATTCTAAAGGAGACTTTCATTATAATTCATATCTAATGAGCATACCTTTTTTCTTCCTTACTTTATAATATGAAGATGTTATGAACTGTCATGAATTGGCTTGTCAAAAACTAGATCTAATTGGCCAGATGGTGAGGACTCTTAAGGGACACTATAATTAAAGTAATACACTATAATTAAAGTGATACACTACAATTGATTCAACATGTTCAGCCACCGTGCCACCCAGTTCTTTCTAATGATAGCTCATTCTTTGCTTTCCTAAACATTAGGAATTAATGTTTAATTCTGTCAATTAAAAATTGAGGGAATAAATAGTAGGAGAGAAGAATGTATTCAGAGGCAAAAAGAAGCTCTTTGGAACATTAGAATTCAGAAATAAATGAACTCAGTATTTTAAAAATCTATTTAGACATGCAACCATGCACTGCAAAAATTGGAAAACGTGATGTTGTTATCTCACTGGGCTTAGCGCCATATAGTTATAAAGTCATGTTTTGGCCAATTATCAAATTATATGTATTTATAGTTTTCCATTTTTTAATTAAACATTTTCTCCTTGTACTTTCTCCTAGTTAAGCATTGCTGAAAAGAACACATCACCTATAAACCTTGAGGGTTTCAGCATTATTCTAAATTGCCTTTTGAAAATTAATGAGCTGCTTCCTACCATGTTTGCTTGAATATTCCAGACAGATATGCCGTTCTTGCAATGACAATATTACGATTTTATAGAATAATTCCAATCAGAGACCCTGTGCAGATTCAAGTCAAAGTTAAAGAAATCAGTTTGCACTGTATCTTACCAAACTTCCTTTGTCTGATAGCTTCCATAACTTCCTTTGATTGTTTTTTAAAAATGTTTTCAACTGTTTTTGTTCTCTTTATTTCTAAAAAAAAACCATGCCACTTTTAGATGTGCTTCTGTGGGGCTTAGGCATTATAAAGTATTTAGTTTCCAAATTCTTCCCTCCATAGCTGGCAATGTGAAAATGATTCAAAGCATATGACTTTGAAATACTGTTCCAGGAGACCATGGGTGTCAAGCTCACCACATCGCGTGACATGTCATGACATAGTGTGATTTTCCCCCTCTTCAGCTGGGGTGTGTGCGGCTTCCACATGACACATCCGACCAGTGGGCTGGTAGTTTGACACCCCTGAAGTAGACCAGACAGTAATGAGCAATTTACAGGAGAGCAAATCTATCATACTGGGGTAGGCTCAGTTTCAGGCTTAGGTTACTTTCAATTTATTCTATAGCAGTTGAACATTTTTCATGCACATTTCTCTGACATATGTATTTGTGTAAGTATGTTCCATAATACATATTTTGTGTACATTTCTCTGATTTTAGAGTGAGCTGAGCTGAAAAATTGATAAAACTGTGGATCTCAGTGTATAAGAGTGTCCTGGCTTACATATACCCAGCCACTAGATTAGAATCAAGCAAAGTGAGGCGCTACATATCATTGGTAAAAAGGTATATGGGGAAAAAGTTAAAGAATGCTTCAGTCTATGCTATCTTAATTATATTAATGTCTTCTTAAAACCTAACTGGCTGTTCTGCTCATTCTGTTGGCTGGAACTGTATGGAATACAAGAAGAAATTAAGCATTATGTGGATTTTTTAGAGGTTTCTATTTGTCATATGTTGAAAATAATATTCATACCGAGAATCACCAACTAATTAGTTAGCCTAGGAAAGGGCTGGGGAATTCTGAAATTCAAAAGTCTTAAAGTTGTCAATTTTGGAGTCCCCTGGTCTAGCAGCTCATGATGATGATGTTTCCATTCAGTTGATCTGATTCTTGGCTATTCTAATGGAATAAGTGCTTGGAAAAGAGAGATAGCTGAGGAGAATGCTGCATGTGGCTCATGACTTCTTGTGGAAATAATCTGTGGAAAGAGAGCATGGTACAAATTCTGAATAACAAACATACTATTTACAAGGACTGCTCCTCAAATTAAGTAGCCATCTTAATTTTCATTGAACATATCAGCTGCTTGCTAAATTGCCATCATTTGTATTCTATCTGAGCAAATTTCTCTTTAAGGATCTCCTCCTAGTGTAATGAGATAAGCAAACCATTCAAAATCCAGTATAATGATTGATTGAATATTCTGTTTTATTCCTCCATTTCAGATTGTGGATTCCTTTGCTTTGCCTGTTAAAATGGTTGTATTAGGGGATATGATAAAATATTCAGAAAGTAATTTAGAAACTACTCACTCATGCTTGCGAGAGTCGCTTCAGCTGCTTCAGAGGCAGAATTTCCCTTCTTATTTTTGCAGTGAATTAAAGTTAGGCATTTGGCTGTCTGAAGAGATAGAGAAATAGCTCATACTGAAAACAGGAGCAGTCTCCTTTATAGTTCAGTCAAGCAATTTCATGACTGTGCTGATGTTGCAATTGTATTATTTAGTTGTGCTTCTTCCCTACTTATAAGTGGATCTTGCACTGAGTTTGGGGAAAGCAGGACTAATCCATCAAGATTTTTTTTATCTGTATGCTGAGAATGTGTTAGGTTATGGAGACCAAATGGCCCAGCATTTGCTCAGAGTGTACATTTTATGATAGTCTTTGCAAATTTGCATCAGGAAAGACATGATTGGGATAAAATGTTCTCAATATTAAATTAAAGTTGTCAATTTTGGAGTCCCCTGGTCTAGCAGCTCATGATGATGATGTTTCCATTCAGTCGATCTGATTCTTGGCTATTCTAATGGAATAAGTGCTTGGAAAAGAGAGATAGCTGAGGAGAATGCTGCATGTGGCTCATGACTTCTTGTGGAAATAATCTGTGGAAAGAGAGTATGGTACAAATTCTTGTGTAGAATCCTGACTTGGACATATAGTTATCAAGACTGGTTAATGTGATAAAATAATTCACTTACAAAAATGACATTAATATCTTATACTAATGGGATGCAAATATGTGAACAACCAGTTCTCTGTGTGGATGCCACTTCTGGAAGTCTGTTCTGGGTCTGGGGAACAAAAAAAGAGCTACTGGCTCTGCCAAACTGGTGTGAACTGACTGAATTCCACCACTGCTAATGGGTATATTAGAGAACTACGGTTCTTCCCTTCCCTTCAGAGATCCTTGCCAGATCAACATACTTTTGAACTTTATTTTTTCTTTTGTATGCTTCTCCATTAATAGCAAATTTGGTTCCATTGTCTTTGGTCTTAGAGAACATTCCATTATGTTTTGTAAACATCAGCCAAAATCCCTACTATTTCCATAATTTCTTCAGCATAAAGGGGAAGAGAGCTAATGCTGTTGAGCTCAGAGTCAATGGTTCTCGAGAATACCCTTATTCTCAAATGAGGACTCAAACAAGATGGTTATGAATTGGGGCAGACAGGAAGAGAGAAGAAACATAAATAGAAGGCAGAGGTGCAAACCCAGGACTATTTTGTACCTCTTTTTGTTAAAGGGATTCTTGTTTCATGGTGGACTTTGGATTCCTGATTAAATATTAGTCTTATAAATATAAGACTTTCAATGGTTTGCTTTCAAATGATTTTTGCTTTAAAGTACATGATTCATTGGAATTGGATGAAATGCTCTTTGTGGACACTAGAAATTGGCACTAAAACTTTAATTCCTAGAGTGCTTGGAAATGAAGGGATGTTAATATAAAAATATATCAGATTCAATATTTATATATGTTTATATTTATTATTGTATTGTATTTTCAAGATTCCTTTTTTGTGTTGTTATTACGATTGGTAGTATACCCCAACCTTCTTCTTTTGTAATATAAAGTTACTGAGCAATGTTTTATTTATTTTTAATTTAGGCTGTGATTTTATTCTTCATTCTCTGACATTTCCATTATGAAAAAAGAAGAGGTAGATGAACATATGATTCTTTGAAATGTTCTTTAAACATTTTCCAACTAAGGAAAGAAGGTACATATTTTTGACAGGCAACAAATCTGTCTGAGGGACCTTCTCTTCTCAGTTATATCCATCTGACCCACGTGAGAAGACAAGGAATGTTGTGGGTCCTGTCTTCTAAGGAGGTATATCTGGTGGGACCGAGAAGTGGCTCCCTCCCTTTGGAATAACATCAGTGCAAAGATTAGAGCGGCCCCCATTTTGACACTCTTTCATAAGGCCCTGAAGACCTGGTTTTGCCAATGGGCCTGGGGAACTCAGAGTGAGATTAAGCCCATCAAATGGTTCATTTGATTGTGTGTTGTCACCAAGGGGGTGGCGATTATTGTTTTTTATTCTTCTGTATTTTGTTTTTATTGTTTGTAAGCTACCCAGACTCACTGAGTGGCCATATAATCTTCTAAATAAATAAAATAAGTTGAGTAGTTTTTGTAAAGTTTCATAAATAACAGAATAATAGAGTTCAAAAGAGACCTTGGTAGTCTTTTAGTCCAACCCCTGCTCAAGCAGAGACCCTATACCATTCTGAACAAATGACTGTCCAACCTTTTCTTAAAAACCTCCAGTGATGGAACACCTAGAACTTCTAGAGTATGGGTGTCAAACTTGCTGCATCATGTGATGTGTCTGTCATGGTTCCGATTAATGAGACAGTTCAAACAACATTCAGGCATTGTTTTATCTAAAAAGTCTATAATAATGAAATGAAGCATCCGCACTCATGGATGGATGCCAGAATCTGAATTCTCCTCCCCTTGACCCCCACATCATACAGAATTTCCTTCTCTTATTTACACTTCATGAAGCACATTTACCAATTAATTCAACACACAAAGTTTCACTTCCCTTCTGAAGCAGCTCCCTTATCTTGTCAAAACATCTGGGTTGCATTTCTCCCGCATTTTAGTGATTCAAAACCCAACAATTAAAGCAAAAGGCTGCCTCTTATATGTATTGTCAGTGCAAAAACATGTCAATGTTTGTAGCATTGACAATGTTGTGATGTATTGCAACTTTTTTTTGCATTGCCAGAGCTGGGGTGAGAGCAGCCTCTATATGATGCAACCAGCCTGCGGGCCGGCAGTTTGACACCCCTGTTCTAGAGGCAAGCCATTCCACTGATAAATTGTTCTCATGGTCAGTAAATTTCTTCTTAGCTCTAGGTTGGATCTCTTCATGGTAAGTTTCCTTCGGTTAATTCTTGTCCTGTCATCAGGTGCTTTGGAGAATAGATTGACCCTGTCCTCTCTGTGACAGCCCCTCAAATGCTGGAAGACAGCTCTTATGTCATGTCTACTTCTTCACTTCGTTAGACTAGACATACCCAGTTCCTACAACCTCATATGTTTCAGCCTCCAGCCTTATTAAAGCTTAATAGTTGGGATTCTTCTCATTTCTTCTAAAAAAAAGTTTTCAATGAAATGAATTGAAAAAGTCTTTTCAATAACTGCAGAATATTTTCTGTAGTATTCAGGTTGATTCAGAGTATACACAAAAGTACGTTGCTTTGATCTTGTTCTATATATGGACCAACACATTTTAAAGGAAGTTGCTTGAGTTTATGGATATTCTGATTTTCTCTGCCACTCCATTCTTCTATCCCATTTTAAAAGTATGATATGCATCATACCTTTTTTCCCCTCAACATTTTAGATTCTACTCAAAGCATTATACATCAATGCCATGTGTTTACAGGTAACCTAATGTGTACTTAAAATAATTCAAACAGATTCCTAGGAATGCTTATCAGATGGTATAAATCAGTTTAACTCTTTTTTAAGGAGTAATGCCAGAAATGTGCCAAGATGTGGCTCTTCTCAAATAAAACTGTTATATATTACGTATCATCAAGATTTTTATGTCCTTCTCATAACTGTAGGCAGTAATGGAGTGTGGAGAGCTAGGGAATGGTTTTATAATTTGCCTTTTATTGCATTTATGCAGGAAAAAAAATATGACTTTCTTCCATTATAATTGTCCCATTTTCAATGCTATATTTATGGAGTCAAATAATTTATATCAGTGAATCTCTTCTCTGACTATTGTCAGTGAATGTTTCTTCTTTCCATACTTTTAGGAAATTCAGCCTGAAATTACAGTAATATTTAAAGAAAATATATCACAATGCTCCAGAATGGCATATTAGTTAATACAGACACAGAATATTACTGTCCAAACATTTCTCATTAAAGTCTTTCAAAGGTTCTTCTTGGTGATATATTCTATAAATACTGCTAAAATGATTTAAGGTACTAATTCATTCATTTTATAAAATAGTGCTGTTCTTCTGGGCTGTACTACTAGAGAGGCCAATCTGTATTTTTTTTTGTTTAAACCCTTCTACATATTGAAAAAGAATTGCCACAAAGCTTTCAACATTCTTTTCTAATTTTCATATGATTTTTTAAAACATAGCAACATGCCTTTTTTGTATTATGGAATAGTATCCAGAAATGTTATTTTACTTGTCAAATATCCACACCACCCATCTCACATGAAATGCTGTTTAAATATATGGGTCAGGCTGAACAGCAGTCAATGTAATGTTTACACCTCACCGTAAAGTGATGGCTGAATAAAACCAATGATTTATTGAATAAACCCAAATGGTTGGATTCATTTAACATGCTCAGTGTGGTTTTAAGTGATTGTATTCATGTAATCTACTAAGCCAAATCCAAACAATCCATTGGATGGCTTAGGACCAAGTGTGAATTCAACCACGAAACTGGTAGATTAACTCTTTGAAATTCAGTTGTGCTAAAGCAGAAGGGATGGGTTACAATTGCACCTTATTCTGTTGATAGTACAGCTATAATAAAATGACTGAGTTAGGATGTGGCAAATGGGACCTTTAGTAAAAGATCTCCATTCTTTACTCTTTGTTATAAAAGTTTTGAAAATACAATATCTTGCTATTTTCATTAATACTAGCTGACAGCTATTATGATATTAATTGATACTTCTGCACTGTTATAACTAATCTTGTGTCAGTGATAGAAATATTACAAATTATGATGCCTGTTCTTGGGGTTGGGGAACCCTTTTCTTTTCTTCTTCTTCTTCCCCTCTTGTTTAGCATATAAAAACGACCAGCATGGTTATTGCTAAGAATTCTGGAAACTGAAGTCAATATGTCTAAACCTGGAGAAGGTTTTAAAATGTTAAACTAAGAGAGGTTTGATGGTAAATAAACCTTCATAAGATTTAGCCTTCACTTTAATCAGGCTTTCCAATTCTAGTATTAAATTGTTGGTGTTCGTAGCTGTGAAGTCATGTCCGACCCATCGTGACCCTATGGACAACGCTCCTCCAGGCCTTCCTGCCCTCTACCATCTTCTGGAGTCCATTTAGGGTCACGCCTACTGCTTCAGTGACTCCATCCAGCTACCTCATTCTCTGTCGTCCCCTTCTTCTCTTGCCCTCAATCTTTCCCAGCATTAGGCTCTTCTCCAGTGAGTCCTTCCTTCTCATTAGGTGGCCAAAGTATTTGAGTTTCAACTTCAGGATCTGGCCTTCTAGAGAGCAGTCAGGGTTGATCTCCTCTAGGACTGACCAGTTTGATTGCCTGGCAGTCCAAGGGACTCGCAGGAGTCTTCTCCAGCACCACAGTTCAAAGGCCTCAATTCTTTGGTGCTCACCCTTTCTTATGGTCCAATTTCCACTGCCATACATTGCAACTGGGAAGACCATAGCCTTGACTATACACACTTTTGTTGACAGGGTGATGTCTCTGCTTTTTAGTGTGCTCTCTAGATTTGACATGGCTTTCCTCCCCAGGAGCAAGCGTCTTTTAATTTCTTGGCTACAGTCCCCATCTGCAGTGATCTTGGAGCCCAGGAAAATAAAATTTGTCACTACCTCCATTTCTTCCCCATCTATTTGCCAGGAATTGAGAGGGCCGGATGCATTGATCTTGGTTTTCTTAATGTTAAGTTTCAAGCCAACTTTTGCACTCTTCTTCTTCACCCGCAACAAGAGGCTCTTTAGCTCTTCTTCACTTTCTGCCATTAGAGTGGTATCATCTGCATATCTTAGGTTGTTGATATTTCTTCCGGCAATCTTAATTCCAACTTTTGATTCATCTAGCCCTGCTTTTCTCATGATGTGCTCTGCATATAAGTTAAATAGGCAGGGTGACAGTATACAGCCTTGCCGGACTCCTTTCCCAGTTTTGAACCAATCAGTGGTTCCGTGTCCAGTTCTCACTGTTGCTTCTTGGCCCACATATAGGTTTCTCAAGAGACAAATAAGTTGGTCTGGTACACCCATCTCTTTAAGAACTTGCCACAGTTTGTTATGATCCACACAATCAAAGGCTTTAGCATAGTCAATGAAGCAGAAGTAGATGTTTTTCTGGAACTCTCTAGCTTTCTCCATGATCCAGCATATGTTGGCAATTTGATCTCTAGTTCCTCTGCCTCTTCGAAATCCTGTCTGTACTTCTGGTAGTTCTTGATCCATATACTGCTGGAGTCTAGCTTGTAGGATTTTAAGCATAACTTTACTAGCATGTGAAATGAGTGCAATGGTGCGATAGTTTGAACATTCTTTGGCACTGCCTTTCTTTGGAATTGGAATGTAAACTGATCTTTTCCAATCCTGTGGCCACTGTTGAGTTTTCCAAATTTGCTGGCAAATTGAGTGTAGCACTTTTACTGCATCGTCTTTTAAGATTTTAAATAGCTGAGCTGGAATACTGTCACCTCCACTAGCTTTGTTGTTGCTCAGCTTTTCTAAGGCCCACTTCACTTCACATTCTAGGATGTCTGGCTCGAGGTCAGTATTAAATTAGGTGTGCATTAAACCATTGAAAAGGAATCTGTAAGAATTTTATTTGGACTCTTTCTAATTTGGTAAAATTGAAGTAAGAACAGACTGCAGACTGAAGACGCTACTTGGATAAGCATCAAATATTTTAAACCAAAAGAAAAAGAAGTCCAGTTGTCATGACTTAACATCCAGACAATGGTACCTGGATGACTGAGAATATCTATCTACATATTGCATTAAGAACAGCCTTAGGGCTATCCAATTTCTGGACCAGAATTTCAGTCCTGAAGACTTTCCTCCTTATGTCAGTGGTATACTGTTCTTGGCTTATCCCAAGTCTTGTTGCTCCAAAGATCATTCTTGGTTTATATCTGATTTGTGGCATTGCAATGGATTTCTAGGAAATGACCAGGCTGAGCCTGAGGGAAGGATCGAAGTTCTCTTCTCATAACTTTGAGAATTTGAAAAAAAAACAGTATTTCATTAATAAATTAATATCAAATTAAATAGTATTGAGACTAATAGTCATCCCTGTTGGACTCCTCCTATGGTTTGTGGTACATTTTAGTACAGATCCTGAGTATTGTATTTCATTCTAATGAAGGTAATACTATAAAGTGGGTGAATGAGCAAAAATCATCATGTATGAGTAAAGAATGCCTGTTTAGATTGTCAGAATGCTACAGAGATAATATACTTTGATTTTAGAAAAGCATATACAAAACTAATTAAAGCTGGTTAAGTGCCATAATAATTAAGTCGATCTCAAACTGGATGAAACATCATATTCAAATTGCTAATCATTTATTCTGCATCTAACCGGAAAGAGCTGTTAAGTAGGGTGCCACAAGAATTAGTCTTAGGTCCATTACTCTTCAATATTTCTATTAATTGTTAGGTGACAGGGTGGAGGGAAACTGTATGACATTTGCAGATGACATGACAATAACAATGAATGAGATATGGCAGAAATAAAATTTAAAATGATCTTGCTAATTTGGAGAAATGGGGTGAAATTACAGAAATTTAACAGTGCTTATGCAAAATGCTTTTCTGTTGGGAAACAAAAATTAAATTCAGAAGTATAGAATTAGAAATATTATCTCGTAATAATTGCAAAAAAGAACTTGACATATTAGTTGGTTGTAAATTGAAAATGAGCTAGAAAATGACATGGCTGCAGAGAAAGCTAATGCAATTTTAGGCTGCATGAACAGTAGGATTGATTGGTTAATTAACTGCAGGTATATCCTGTCACAATCAATTCAGCTGTCAGAAGCTCACATGATAGAAAAGCAATTTAAAACATCCGTGGTAGATTGGTGTCCAGATCATGGATTCAAGTTGGTCTTCAGTGTCAGTCAAATGCGATCAGGGATTGTGACAGGTTTATTTCTGTAGGAAGGCTATTCTAGAAAATAGATAATGCAACTAAGAACTCCCTTTTCTTCTAGAAATGGAACAGTAGAAGCAAATGTTCCCTAGATGATTTAATAGGTCAGATTGATTCAGGGATGTGTAGCAGTCCCACAGTGTACCTAGGTGCCTCTGCATAAATAGTTTTATAGGTTAACACAAGGGAAGATAATTGAAATAATGGAAAACAGTATCTCCTGTCCTCAAGTTCATAAGGTAACAAAGAAGATACTGTGTTTTATGGTAGCGAACACTGCAGAGACATCTAAAAGGACAAAGAAAGTTTCATTGCCTGCATCCAGGTCCTGATAGTGATCATTAATGAAAAATCTGTGGCATTGGTCTCTTGGCTGTGCCTAAATTGTTTCATCCAGGAGCTACATAATTGAACCACCACACTGTTTCAAAATATTTTTGAAATAAATAAAATTTTCAAATCATAAAAATATTCAGAAGTTTGGAAGTACATTTTCTGACCAACAGATTTTATTAAAACACATATGCTTTCATGAGCTACAGTTTGCTTCAGCAGATGCCTGGAGTGCTACCAGATTCTAAATTTTTGCACAATAAATTAACACAACTTTCCTTCCACAAATTCATAGGAAGCAATCACTCCACCTGATTCTGCTTTGATCAGAATATAATTGATTACTGTGTCTAGTTAGGCCCCAGAGGATTCAGAGAAATTGGAACATGGGCAATGAAGATGACCAAGGAGCCAAGTAAAGAGAAGCTGAAGAGTTATACATGTTTCATTTGACACACACACACACACAAATGATAGGGATATGATGACATTCTACATATATCTGAAAGGATATCACATAGAGAAAGGTTCTCCAAAGGGCAGGGCACAGGATAGTGGAACTACATTTCAGGAAAATTCAGACTGGATATTTGGAAGTGGAGTTAGGTTGAGGCCACCTTCCTTACATTTAGAACAATTTAACAGTGGAACCAATTATCCCAAGCTTTCGTTGACTGAATGGATTCTAAGGGAGGCTAAACAACTAATTGGAATTGGTGGCTTAAATGCTTCCATATAACAGTATGATTTTTATGAGGGTACTTTAAACATGATGTCCCAAAGGTACTTTTTCAAGAGGCAACTGGACTTCCTTTGCTTTTCCTTGAAGATGTTTCACTTCTTATCCAAGACGTGAACTGAAGACGCTTCTTGGATGAGAAGTGAAACATCAAGGAAAAACAAAGAAAATCCACTTGCCTCTTGAAAAAGCACCTTTGGGACAACCATGACCTGGATGAATCTCAATAGACATTTAAACTTGATGGTATTGCTACTCTTTTTCTGTTGTTACTTTCATGATCTTTTCTGTAGACCACGATGAGGAAACTATGGATTTCTAGGGGCTGCTATACTTAATTTTGGTAAGTAGTATAACAATATGATAATAAATGATTAAATCCATACTTTGCCTCGAATTGGGCATTCTGCTTGATGCTGTTGAAGACTAAAATTCAGCAATATCTGGAAAAACACAGAAGAATTCCTAAATTAAACTTAGGAAGAATGTTTTTAGGAAATTGATTTGGTATATTAGCCCAGCATAATTCCAGATGGTTGTGGCTAAATATTTTCCTTCTAATCAAGTTCCAAACCTTGATTATCTAGTATTATAAATAACAATGCCCCTGGAAATGATTTTATGAAATGTCAAAATGTCTTCTCTTTGTTCAAAATATACTGCTCAAAAAAATAAAGGGAACACAAGATAAGACATCCTACTATTAAATACAGTACATTCTGTTGTTTAAGTGTTCCCTTTATTTATTTTTTGAGCAGTATATTTCAACTTGTTAACCTCTGTTAAAATAATATGGAAAAATGAGAGGCTGATGGCCTTGTTGAGCAAATGAATTTTTAAAAATAAAAAAATATAGTTTATGCATTTATACTTCTAAATATTCTTCATAAGCTGTACTAAAGGAAAACCCATGACTTTTGAAATCAAAACAATATTTCAAATATTTTTGTTCTAATACAGTTCTAAAGCAACCAACATTTCCTTCAGATTGAACTTGACTTCCTTTATCTATCTATTTGTGTTTGTGCAATTGTAATTGTGAAATGTCCACGAAGATTCTCAGTCATCCAGGTCATGGTTGTTCTAAAGGTGCATTTTTGAAAAGGCAACTGAACTTACTTTGTTTTTCCTTGAAGATGTTTCACTTCTCATCCAATAAGCTTCTTCAGTTCTGACTGAAGATCAAGTTACACACTACAAGCCAGTCAGTATCCAAGGGAGAGAGGAACAAGAAGTTTCATGGATGAGAAGTGAAATGTCTTCAAGGAAAAACAAAGAAAGTCAAATTGCCTCTTGAAAAAAAAACACCTTTGGGGTAATTGTGAAATGTTTGCATATTTTTCTTGACAACTATTTGGAAATAGCTTGCCACTCTCTTCTTCTGGTAGGTGTTTTCAACTTTCCAGTTTAGCCCAGTTTACTATCTCTTCCAGGTACTCTGCCCCAACTCTGCTTATTTTTCATACTCATTAAAGATAGCTATTCAAAATGGAATAGAGTAAATATTTAAAAAATACTACTAACCTTAGAAAGAAAACACATTTGATTAGTTCTGCAATAGATCTCAGCAATTCTATTTATATTATAGTGAACCTCACAGATTCAGCATCTTTAATAGTTATATTGCATGGCTAATTGCACATAAAATAAGTATAAACCAGGGTTCAGTTTTCTGATCATCATTGCTCCCCCATGTGCCCAATTAAAATGAATATAGCTGACATATCAGTCAATGAATTTCTCTCACTAGCACAGCTCCTGAGATATATAATTAGGCACTCTGAGAGCTCCTAAATTTGCCTTTTTTCACTTTCCACAAATGGCAAATTGTCAGAATGAGGCTGATAATCAGATTAGCAAATGCTCATATTCTTTAGGTTCTTGAGGATATTTGTGCCCTTTGAAATGACGTATTATTGGTCATGTTCTACCAAATTCCCTATTTTGCATTCAGTATAAGTATTCTATTGAAAATTTAGTTCATTGAATATAATGCAAACAAACTGTAGAATAGGCATTGGCATGTCCAATCAAGTTACCGTATTTTTCTGTCTATAAGGCACACCCTTGTATAAGATGGCCCCCAATTTTCTAAACAAAAATTCAGAAATCAACATTTTAAACCACTTCTTTAGAGGCAGTAAAACAAGTGGCCATGCCATCACACAAGGGAGGCGACTTCCTCCAATCAGATGGCACTCTGTGGGCTTAGTCTCCCCCACCCCCTTGGCCGTCAATCACTGCAGCTTCCCAGGCCTCTTGAGACTTCAGCCCAAGCTGTGCAGGTGAAAAACAGGTCACAGAAGTGGGACCTGTGGCATCCTTGGGGCAGCATGATCCTCCAGCACCAGGCGGCATCTTGGGTAGGCTTTCTCCCCATCCAGGCGGCATCTTGGACCAGCAATATCCTCCTACACCAAGTGGCATGGCAGCAGCATGTAAAGAACCCACACAGGCATGCCCTTGGCTGTGAAGGTTACCATTTTTTTGTGTATTAGATGCTGCACTTGTATAAGACGCACCTGATTTTGGAACAGGGTGTTTGCAGGAAAAAATAGTGTCTTATAAATGGAAAAATACGGTACATACTACGAACCAGTAAGGACCCAAGGAAGTGAGGAACAAGGAAACGAGCAATAAACAACTCAGAGTTAATGTGGTACAAAATGAGTTTAATATCACCAGAACAACTGGCACTAAATAACCCACTGTCAGTCAATTGCGAACCACAGTGATACAACTTACCTTGGAAGATATCAAAACTATTTTTAAATGATCATAAGAATGCTCAGGGAAAAGTTTTTGTTTTTGTTTTTAAAAAAAAGTCTGGAAAAGCTCGTGCAATTTTTGGTAAAAAAGTATTCATCTCGGTGCTAAAGGAACATTAGTATATTTATTTATTTATTTTATTTTATTTATTTTTATTACATTTATATCCCGCCCTTCTCCGAAGACTCAGGGCGGCTTACAAGCTTAGCAGTAGCCTTCATTCTATGTATATGCCTGCTTGTTAGGGCTTTCACACACACCCCCAAGCGGCATTATTACAAAGTCAGCTTAATTGCCCCCAACAATCTGGGTCCTCATTTTACCTACCTCAGAAGGATGGAAGGCTGAGTCAACCTTGAGCCTGGTGGGACTCGAACCTGCGCTAATTGCAGGCAGCTGGTGTTACTTAAGGAGGCATTAGCCCACTGCTCCACCAAGGCTCTTTAGATTATGAAGGAGTATAGGCTTCAGAGAAAGGCTTGTCAGAGAAAGGCTTCTATTGATGAGTACTTTACAAGGACAAAGTTGTTGAACGAGGTATCACATATCTTCCCCTCAGAAATAGCTCTTGGAATGTCATTACATTTTGACAGATTTAACAATGAATGCTCAGCTTGAATCATATTCAAGCAACAGTAGTGCTGATTGCCTTTGGATCTTGCAAAAATCAGAAGGGAATGTGGCAGGTGGTTAGAATTTAGGGATGGTCACAGATGGGTCAAAAAAATCAAAGTGGAAGCCTTCACCAATTTAACAGAGGCCTAGTATGCCCCCCCTGTATTGTACTCAATTAATATTATCATTTCTCATTTAGAATGACATCATCAGCCATGTATTATACCACATTAACAATTATTTCCCATTCCTCTGTATCCTCCCTAGTTTATTCTTTCCTTCCATAGTTAGACTGCTTCCATTAATCCCACCATATGGAGATGTTGTGAATGAAAGTCACAAAACCAGAAGCCTTATTGCGACTTAATTCTCTAGGAAACATATGTTCATATGGATTCTACATGAGGCTGTGTGAACATAGCAGATGTATTTTAGAAAACAAACAAATGCATGCATGTTAAAAGCCCTATTAGCATTCATAGTCTAAGGAAAGTTCTAGTTTTTGACTAACATTTTTTCCTATCTTATGCCAGCCATTTCTCCTAAACAGTTCACTAATGTTTGTAAATTGCAATCATATTAATAGAACCTGCATTGTCTGGCTCTAATGTGTTCTGTCATTAAAGAAGGCTATATTTGGAAATAAATGCTATGTAAATTTATATTTTGATTAGGCTTCCTAGATCTGATGTGTCATCGCTGGGACTCATGAGCATTGGTGCAACACATCCAGAGAATTTTAACTAGATCTCACTGCTAGAATTCTTGACCTCACGGTTTTCCTTTTTTTTTTTGGCTAACCATTAGCTCATTAACCCCCCTCCGACATGTCTTAATCAAGAACTGTTCGGTATCTTCAATCACTTTTATCCCATAATAGTTCTAAACTATAAACTACCCAGTCTATCTCTGAACACAGTCCTAATTTGTATTCTATATAAATAACTTGTTAAGTTTAAGTGAATTTACAGAACCGTTTGCAGTGCTTTTTTTCCTTTTATTATTTTGTGTCATAACAGAAATATTGATTTGTGTGTGTGTGTGTGTGTGTGTGTGTGTGTATGTGTGAAATCAAACATTGGATTTTGGATACTTAAGGGAATTCAGTGGTATTTTCGTATTAAAATGTCCAAGTAAACTTATTCAGTCAGAAGTAACAGTGACCCCATTCAAACAACCTATTGAGTTCATAGAATCAGTTGTAGAAATATATGCCAGACATCTACAAAGCACATAAAAAGATTTCAGAAGGCAGGAATGACTGCATGATCATGTCCTTTTTACGTACATCCTTTCTCCCCCCCACCCCCACCTCCAGTGACTTTGTCTGGTTTTTGACTTCTAGCAACTGTGTCAATGCTGCTAACATTGAAATGTTATGCTTGACAAGAGATGAAGAAGTAGCCATTTCATACGTTAAACTTGTGTATTGCTTTAAGAGATTGGAAGGGGGGAAGAGGAGGATTGTTCCTCAAGGCCATCTGAAATAAAAGAAGATAAGAACTTGGCGGGTTTTCTAACGGAAGGGAAACTGATTCTTTAAATTAATAGGAGAATATGATTAATGACAAAATTAGAAAGGTGGAGAATTGTGTTTTAATATATTGTGCAAGGGGGCGGAGATTTCAGATTCCAGCTTCCTTCGAGCAAGCATTTGCTGGTGTATTAGGCTGAATAAAGGACTTTTAAGGTAAACAATGCCTCAGAGTCACTTGAAAAGCCCATACATCGGAAACTTTAAAAACTGCAGGTTTTTTTTTTTTTTTGCAAGGTTGACTTTTGGGAAGAGGTTTGCCATTGTCTCCTTCCTAAGATTAAGAGAGAGTGATTAATGGGTAAAGTTATGTAGGCTAAGAATGGCTTCCACCTAAACACATGTGATGTTTATTAGATTATTGACATTTAATATTCATACCAAGTCTACTGATGAAGAGTATAAACATCCAGATTAACACTAGTTGGCAACAAAATTATACAAAAAATCCTAACTATGGTGGGAGGATAGGTTTTAACCAAAATAACAAATGTAGATATGTACAGGTAGGACTTGTATTAAATAGATTTCTTGACCCCATTTCTTCTCTATTGGAATACAGAATAACTGATGATATGAACAAGTGCTATCATTGTACTGCTATGAGATGTGCTACCCTTCATTTCAACTCTGAGCTACAAATATTCTCCTTTATCAGGCCATCCTTAGAAGTACCTAGCCTCACAGCATGAATAATGGGCAAACTTGAGTCTACAAATATCACAAATGAAACAGAAGATTTGGAAATAATCTAACCACAACTTCTACTCTTATGTTGATGTGATCAAAGCAATATATAGAAATATATGTTTGTCATTCTAAATTTGTTCATGATACATCTCTTGACTAAAAATATCTTAGCTTAGGAATCATCAAATCCATTGAGATAGAAAACCATTTTAGCCAGGAAAATCATGAATTGATATTTCTTTGTTTGCAAAATCCAAATCGAGCAGGTCATCTGCAAGATTTCTGGAAAAAAAAATCTAATGTTGAATGACAGAATAGGCAATAAGTGATTTAGAGGCAACAGCTGGAATTAGAGACATGGAATTATGTGATGAATGTTATTGGCTTTGGTTGGAAAATTTGTCCCTATAGGAGACCTCTAACATTTCAGCCTTTTAAAAACAAATTATTTGGATTAAATATGTTCTGAGGGTGATGCTGGGTTATTAAGAGCTAAACCAAGACATCTTAAGATTTTTATGGAGAAATAAATATCCCAAGTAATAAGTAATGTTTTTTTTACCTCCTTGCAGTGGTTTATTACAATTCCCAGAGTTACAGATTTAGTTTTTTTTTCACTTGCCTTTTGATCCATATTTCTGCATTGTACAATTGAAATATGATCGCATAAAGTCTTATATGCATGTATGAACTGAAACATTGGTTATTGATTCCACTCCAGTGTTTAGCATAAGAATCACTGTCCCATGCTTGGGTCACTCTACATAGTGACACAAGGAAACTGACCAAACAGCAGAGGAATAAAACATCAGCTCCTAATTCACAAGATGATTTTGGAAAACTGAAAGAGAAGAAAGTTAATATCAAACGTAGCTTGGATTGATTCAAGACTCCCTATTTGGATAAATCAAGTTCTTAGAAATAATAGAAGTCAGTAGAAACATCAGAAAGTTTATATAGAAATCAGTGACACAACAGAAGACGTAGTCACTGGCCTTCCTTCAGGCTTTCAACATCAAGCACATTGAAATCAAGAAGAAGGTTAGTAGTGAATAGATCAGAAAAGTGATGCCCAAACTGAGTGGTGGATATACTATCAAGACAATTAGCACCTGGGCAATTCCAGACAGCTGGAATAGCAGACACACTTAAGCAGAAGTAGAAGTCCTGGATAGAGAAACCAGAAACAAATAATGACAATGAATTTCCTTCATCCATGCATTGCAGACATTGACAGACTCTATGTATCAAAGAAAACAGGTGGATATGGAAAGGTGTATGTCTACCAGACAGTTAAAGAAGCAAAAAGGGCATTGGAAGAATATCTGATCACAGCGAAAAAGTTGTACTAAAGCTAGTACACCAGGAAAGCTTACTGAATAGCAAACAATCCAAAATGGTGTATAAAAAAGGTAAACGTTCCCCCGCACATGGGTGCTAGTCGTTTCCAACTCTAGGGGCCGGTGCTCATCTCCGTTTCAAAGCCGAAGAGCCAGCGCTTGTCCGAGGACATCTCCGTGGTCATTTGGCCGGCATGACTAGATGCCAAAAGCGCACGGAACGCTGTTACCTTCACACCAGAGTGGTTCCTTTTTTTCTACTTGCATTTTTACATGCTTTTGAACTGCTAGGTTGGCAGAAGCTGGGATGAGTAACAGGCGCTCACTCTGTTACGCGGCACTTGGGATTCGACCCGCCAAACTGCCGACCTTCTGATCGACAAGCTCAGCGTCCTAACCCACTGAGCCACCGCGTCCCCAAAATGGTCTATAAGAAATACCAAATAAAGAAGAGAGAGAAAAAAAGGAATAGGGCAAGGCAAAGTGGCCAGTACATTAAAAAAAAAGAAACCAACAACCAAGCAGGCAAAGCACATAGCAAAACCTGGCAACGGCTAAACAGCAGGAAAGTTGAAGACAGAAACAGAGGAGATAATTTTGGCTGCTCAAGACCAGGCCTTAAGAACATAGGCATTCAAACTGAGAATTGAGATGACAGCAACAGACAGCTGCCTCTGCAAAGAAGCTGAAGAAACAGTTAGCTGCTGCAAGATCACACACACTGACTACAAACAATGGCATAATAAAACAGCAACAATGGTGCATTGAAATATCTACAAGAAATACTATTTGGCTGCAAGCAAGAACAAAAGGACAAAATAGATAAAGTAAGTAGAAAATGAAGAAGCTATAGTGTTCTGGGATTTTAGAACTGAAAAGACAAACACCTGCCACATAACCCCCAAGAACACTATCAGCATTGACAAAATCACCATCCATCAATTGCCAAAGGCAGCTTAACCTCAAACAGCAAATTCAGTCTAAACATCTGTCGACCAACTATAATAGCATCAACAACAATAACTAGAGGCAAAAATGGCTATATAAGGGACTGTTGGTACATCATTTAGAAAATTGGAGAAGTGAACCATTAAATGATAAGTACAGTAAGAAGACTTTAAAGTAAAGTGCACAAAATTAAGAATTGGCAATGTGTATAAATTGACGCCATTAGGAAAAAACCCAGAAAGATTAAATTTTGCAGCTCAAGAAGAAGCATTAAAAACAACTCTGGTGAAATCAAGGATTCAACATCTATGAGACAGCCAAAAGTGCAGAATTTGAGATAAAAAAGATGAAACCATTCATTATGAGTAAATGGATGCCGAAAAATTGCTTGGGCTGACTATAAGCAATATAATGACAGAGTAGCCATTGGAAGCTATTGGCATTGATGCAACAACTATAATTTCAGAATTTCCTGAATGTGACATGATCACAAAATTGAGAAAGTAGCTGACAATGATGGAAATGGGATTTTTGAAACACACTAATTACCATCTGGAACACAACTAACCAGTTATATAAAAATAATTGAAAAGAGTGACATTTGCAAATGGGGCAATGCCAAGAGAGAGAAAAATGAAGGAAAAATAAAATAAATAAATAAAATAAAATAGAGTTCTAACAATAAACCTGAAGGATTTTGCAAAGTCTTTCTACAGTTACTGGTGCAATCGGTGGAATAAAAGTACAGTAGATTAAATAAATGTTCACAGGGACTAAATATTTCATCTATATAAATTGCAGATGTGTAAAAAAACAAAAACAAAGCAAAACCTCCACTGTATTGGATACGTGTTATTCTCATCCATAGAAATTATCTTGGTGATTTGGTCAAACTATATGGACTTCCCGAAGCACCTGAATGAAAGGGCAGGATATACGTACATTCAATAAATATCTGGTGCCATTTATTATTTACAAAAATGAAAAAAAAAGAAAGTTAGGGTTTAATTTGAAATGAATATTTAATACAATGATCTGTGGTGGGAGATTTTTTTCCCCTTTGACTCATGTGTTTTAAAGGTTGCTCATCTGATTACTTATTTTTTGGACAGCAGGAAGAAAGCTTCTACCACAAGGGATCTAACTCTTTTTGCTAGCAGACAATAGCAAAATTATATTTCTCTGGAAGATGAGAATACGAGCGTGATAGTCTAGCTTCATCTTCTCCAGCATCTTTGACTGTACCTTGAAAAAATTAACATCTTCCAATGACATGAAACATATTTTTGATTTTTTCATGGTCTGAAATGAAATCCTTTCCTGAATGAACTATAAAGAAAGTCTCTAATTATTTTGCTGACTGGGGCAGATGAATTGAATCTCCAGATCTCAGAAACAATTTTGACTGCAGTTATTGAAAAATGGTTGCATAATTTTGCTTCTAGGATAAAGATGATACTGTAGTTTTTTTTTTTTATCGTACATACAAGCTTTCTAAAATTCTTGCTGAGGCACAGAAATATTCTGAACGTTTGAGAGTCTTTGGGCCATACAGACTTTACAAATTTAAAGAGATTTTCTTTTTTCCCTCAAAAACTGAATTTGAGACAGAACTAAAAATTTATTATTACTGTGGTTGATCACATAGTCAGCCAGATGTTTAGACTGGATTTGTCATTTTTAATCCACCTGGGATAGGCAGATGTTGTTTTTTTTGAGTGTTAAAGGTATCATCACAGGATGATCTGGGTAAAGCTGCATTTTGCAATTGACTGGTGGTGATTTTGTCAATGCCAGTGGTGTTCAAGTGGTGCTTCAGATGTTTTGGGATTGCCTAGTGGTGCTTCAGATTGCTTTGGGATAATACTATTGTCATATATTTGCTTTCATTTGCCACAATTGTTCAAATTCTATTTGCCATGGTGGTGCAGTGGTTAGCAGTGCTGCAGATTACTTCTGCTGCCTGCTGGCTGCCTGCAGTTTAGTGGTTCAATTCTCACTGGCTCAAGGTTGACTCAGCCTTCCATCCTTCTGAGGTCAGTAAAATGAGGATCCAGATTGTTGGGGTCAATATGCTAACTTTGTAAAACCACTTAGAGAGGGCTGTAAAGCCATGTGAAACACTATATAAAGTGCTATTGCTATTGCAGTTTTTTGTATTTTTTTATTTTCTTTCTTTCTTTTTATTTCACTCTCTCCAGATATTGCCATGTCCATTTTCCATACTTTTTGGTTTTCCTTATCCATAATTGTTAAGTCTGGAATGTAGTGTGGCAGATGCTTGTCTGAATTGTGAAGTCCCAGAGTACTTTAATTTCTTCATTTCTATTACTTTGTCTATTTTGTGATCCCACCAGTTCTTGCTTGCAGGCAAGTGATATATTTTGAAAACAATCTAATGCACCATTGTTACTACTTTGTCATGCTGTTTTATTATTTATTATTATTTCAACATACCATTAAACATGTATAACACAACACTTAAAAAACACCACAAAATTTCCTAAGGTCAAGGAGCAGTGAAGTGTTAAAGGAAGAAAAAAGTTTAATCAGACTTCAGAAAGTAGAAAGTGTAAAAAAGAAAAAAAAAACCTGATTTTGTTTGGTATAAGATAGGGTAGATGGACAGTCTGACAGTTCTAGATCCTGTTATTCTAGCCTACAACTAAACTAGCATTCCTGGAATCTCTGCTGTTTCTGCTCCTTGACCTCAAATGGCTGACATTAATTCAGTAATGGCTTCCAGCAAAAGGATGTGGGTGATCAAGAAACATTGTCCCTGTATTGAAGATTCATGGGAGAAGAGTGAGCTACTTTTTCAAGGTGAAGAGCCTCATTAAACAGAATGACCTTTCCCTATGGAAGATTGTAGATTAAAAGTGCCTGCCAAGAGACTGTTAGCAACCTAAGTGCATAAGAAATACAGATGGCTACTTGGAGTATATTTTAAAGGTATAACTGTAATATTGTGATCTCAGAGGAAAACTTTGCATTGACAGTAAATATGCATGGGATAAAAATATTTTTTTAAAAAAATCTAGTAACTCATTAAACAGGCCTGTCCTTCAGGAAATTCACATTTTTGTTTGGAGATGTTGCAGAAAACAGTTGCTAATATATGAAAGGTTTAATCCAGTGGTGGGATTCAGCCAGTTCGCACCACTTCGGCTGAACCGGGAACTAATTTTTTGTTGCCCAGGCCCAGAATGGACTTCTAGAAGCAGCATCCACACAGAGAACTGGCTGTTCACATATCTGAATCCCGCCATTGGTATAATCCAATTCTATTGTTCCTGACAATGGATAGTAAAATGTCCATCAAGGAACAGTGTAGCACAAACAAAATGTGGTTGGGCCTTAAAGAAATCAATTTATTTTAAAGCTAGGCTGGAAAGCATTGTTGTTTACAATTTGTGGAGAGGAGATTTTACTTTGTGTTACCAAATAGAGTTGGAAGGGACCTTGGAGGTCTTCTAGTCCAACCCACTGCTTAAGCAGGAGACCATTTCCATTTCAGATAAGTGACTGCCCAGTTTCTTCTTAAAAACCTCCAGTGATGAAACACCCACAACTTCTGAGGGCAAGCTGTTCTACTGGTTAATTGTCCTCACTGTTAGGAAGTTTCTCCTTAATTGTAGGTTGCTTTTCTGCTTGATTAGTTTCCTTCCACTGTTTCTTCTCTTGCCTTCTTGTTTTAGCTTTTTCTCTTCTTTATGAATCTATGCACCAAGAGGAAGGGTATCTCTCTGTTTCTGGGTGGATTTGGTTGAGAAATGCTATTATACAGAGTGAGTATACAGATCCCTCTATGGGAATGATGAAATTCATTTATATTAATTAAAAAATGTAATATTAAATGTATTTATTAAAAATAGTGTTCTTATCCATCCAGTTTTGCACAATCCCTGCTCGCTGCTCAAAAGCCAAAAGGACATAAGGAATGGGTTATGTCTTAGATTCACTGGGAAAATAAAGTTATAAAAGTTGAGAGTCTTTGTTGGAAAGATTCAATCTGAATTTGAATTAGATTTTTTTTAAAAAAAAGAAAGATATAAACAAAATTCTGAGGAAAGAGAAAATGATGCACAGGAAAACTGCTGCTGTTTCAACCAGTCACTGTTTTGCATTTATCCCCAAAATAAGGTCTTATCCAATCAAACTAACAACAACAAATAAGAAAACAGATTAAATAGGGAGGGTCAACTGTCCCCATGTGATTAGCAAATCTATGATGATTTTATTTAAAATTGATTTATCTGAAAAAAAAAGTATTTGGGGTGTAAGGGTCAACAGCTACCCAAGGAACTTGAGGTTCCAAGAGGGCAAATCAAAAGACTCAAGTGGAGGCTTCCAAGATAAGCAGCACTTTAATTGATCAAGTGAAGTTGTTGGGTGAAACACTGTCCGAAACACTGGCAGCTGTGTTCAGAAGAGCCACATCATGGTCAGTCAGGCGTGTCGTTATATAGGTAGCAACAGCCAATTACAGAGTTACACATGTCAGTACACATAGTATAAGCTAATCACATTTCATTCTTTTCCTGCTCTTTTCCTTGTCTCTGGGTCTGTGTACGTGTTCTTCCTGCTTTCATAAAATGGTGTCCCTAATGCAAGCACAGTTCACAGAAGCAAAATGGTGGTAGTTATGTTAACAACAAGAATAGGCTTTCATCCTTTAATGCAAACCCTATAGGGGGATATGTTTATTCATCAACTAGGTTTTGTTAATTTTGGTTTAGCAAATTATATTAATCGAGGCAAAAAAGTAATTGCTTCTGAATCAGGGTTGCAGTTGATCCCCTTCAAGAATGTAAAACTTTCATTATAGTCACTTCATGAGGATGCACAACTTATTCCTCCTCCTGAATATCCCTTTGTAGTGATCCCACTCCCATAGAAGACAATCTATATATTTCTAAGATATCCTTGGTGCTCTCTGAGCTTGGCTGTTTTCTTGCAGATGTTTCATTACCCAAACTAGGTAGCATCATTAGTAATGATGATGACAATAATGATGATAACTTATGATGCTACCTAGTTTGGGTAATGTAGACTGCCAGCTTGCAGGCCAGATGTGTCATGCCAAAACCGTACCACCCCATTGCCGGCAGTGGAAAAAAAGTTGCGATACATCACAACATGTCAGGTGACATTGCGAGTTTGATACCCCTGGGGTAATGAAACATGTGCAAGAAAACAACTAAACTTAGAGAGTACCAAGACCTCTCATTTCAGTCCTGAGCTATTCTCCTTTATTGATCTATCTAGTTTTCTTTTCATTAGTACAGCTTGGAATATTTAGAGAGTGCTAAAACAGGAAGCAGATTACTCTATCTTGTCCCACTGTTCTGTTTGAAAAAAAATTCTAAGCATTGTTTTTTTGCATATTTAAAATTAATGATTACCAAAGCTTTAATATTTGCTTTCTATGGATGTCCGGTTTGCCATCGCGGCCGCCACAGCCACTGGAAGGCAAGCATTGTCTTCCATGTCTGATTTTGCTCCACTGGGACCCTGGAAAGGGTCGAAAGTCACCATGAAGGGGCAACAAGCAAGGAGGGGAGCCCCACTTGATCGCGGGAGGGCAGCAACCTTTCCACTCAATCTGGGCAGCCCTGCAAAGTGGTGGAGGAAAGACAGGCCATAGTCATATGGCCCATCACTAGGCTGCAGAGAGCCGAAGTCAAACTCACCACCAATCACTTCGAAAGCAACATGGATGAAACTGGGTGTGATCTGATCTTCTCTTTACCCTAAGTACTTTCTCTTTCTGTAAAAGCTGTCTGAAGTATCTTTCCCCTGTGAGGAGAGAGGGAAGGGAATTTCTATCCCACCCCATAAGAATAGTGGCATCTACCCAGGGGAATCAAAGCATTAAAAGAACAACATTAATCTAATTGGGTTTATATGTTCCTGAAACTTGGGGACCAATTTTTTTTTCTTATTTTTATTGGAGACTCTTGTTTTTATCTACAAAAAAGAAATAAAATTGGAAAAAGGATTATAAAAATTTTGGACTTAAAAAACCTTAAATGGCATCAGTAACATCTTGTGGTGAAGTTTGGTATTACAACTTGTTATTTCCTAAAACAGACTTGGCTCGAAGCCCAGACCTTGGATAAGACTTTTCTGACCTTGGCACCACCTGTGAGAGACTTAGCTGTAAGAGAACAGCTGGGCAGCATAACTGGCCTACTTGAACTGTGAATGTAAACCTTTACTGACTCTCAGAGTTATATGTGGGCAATTGCATTCCTTTCACTTTATTTGAGGAATATTGGTCACTATATGAGCTATGAAATACCTTGGACTATAAAATCTTGCTTGACAAACAACGTCTACTAGAAAGGCTATTTATAAACACATGAAAGATATGGATGAAGACCAGGAAAAGATTATTTCCATGTCGAAAGCAATATATGCTTGTGATGAAATAAGACCTAACATAAAATGTCAAGACGCCAGCTGAGATACACAGGTCCAAACTTTGACTACTACCAAAGAACCAACAATGCAGAAGATAACAGAAGAAGTGTAACAATCAAATATTAAGACAGAGGACTCAATTGACCAACAAATATAGCTGATGGAAAATCCAGAAAAGGATGTGAGAACACTGAAAATGGAAATGACTTTCTATATAAATCAGAAGAAATTTGAAAAAGAAGAAGAATAGAATGAACGGAAGACTAACATATCAGGGCAAGCATGGTGAATTGGAATAACAGGGAGACAACTTAACAAATACAAATGGGCTAGTCCTTCCAAAAAAAAATGGCAATTAAATGGTCTCCTTTATTTCAAATAGCATATATAATAATAGAGGGAGATCTATTTGATTATCTAAAAGCACTGATATGGAAGCCTAGTTGGCAAAGGAAAAAAGCCAGAATAAGGTTGAAGAAAATTGGGGTTTTGACTTATTAGAGGGGATTTCATATTATTAATTAGAGGGTTAAAGGGAGAAGTTGAGATAAGGGGAATTCTGGTCAGTAGATTTAAAACACTTGGAAATTAGTTCAAAATAAGGACTTTATCTGTTTAATATTTAAAAATTAGACCTAAAAGGAAAAAGAAAATTAATTATTATGAATATGTTTGATTTATTGATTAACCCAGGTAATATACATAGTGGTTTTGATTTATTAAAGGGGATATTGTATTATTAAGTAGATGATTTAATATGGTGGGAAATAGATAACTTTTAGGAAATAGAACAAGTTTACATTCAAACAGATAAAATGTGTATTTTGGATATTAGATTTTGTTATCAATTGAGACAAGGGAAATCTTGGTTACTTAAAGCCTGAAAATTATAAATATCAAAGGTTAAGTTGGAATATTGATGAGAAACTAAAAATTGGGTAAAAAATAATAACAGGGTTATTGTTTATGAAGATTGAATGTAATTAAGATATGTATAAGCTAAAAATTTATTGGTAAATATAATAATGATGTTTTTATTGAGCTGACATAATAAGAACTGTACTAGCTTGAGTATGAGACAGTAAATGTTAAAGGAAAAAGAGAAGAAATATTTGATATTGTAACTTGAAATTTGTACTAAAGATTTTACTATCAAACTATTGATTAACCCAGTCACCATGATGCTTTTTAAATACTTAAATGTAAAATTGGAAAATTAATAAAATATTATTAATATTTGCTTTCTATAAAAATGCTATGTCTCCTATAATTGAAGAACATTTGGCTAGCCATATGTTGGTTGGTACTGACCATATTTATTTAGATTCTGTACACAAATAGCCATTTTTGTCCTCTCTCATAGTTAATCTCATAATATTTGTTAAAATATATTTTTTCATTATTTCATTTCTTGAGGGATTTTAGTAATTAAGAAAACCAAATACTCAGGAAAATCGAGGACTTCTGTGCAGGACAGTTCACAATCATTCTGACTGAACAGTAAGACAATATTGCCTTCAAAAAAGTGAGGAGTGTGTTAAGGGAAATAACATTGCTTTATAGAAAAGAGTATGAGAAAATTGATGTTAATTTATGCTGACAATTTCATGTTATTTTTCTTCCTCAAAATCAGAAATATTGGAAAATGCTCATAAGTTTCAATTCCACATGCTTTAGTAGGGATACAACAATGTTTTTTGTGGGGCTTTTGGCTCACTACGCAAATATATTTTATAATAATATTTTTTTCCACTGAGGTAGTATGAAGTGGACACATTCTTCTTCAACACTTCACTTTGTCAGGTGAAGGTAGTGTTTTAGGCCTTGTGAAATGTTGATCTAGATCAATGATCTTACATGGAAGAATGTACACATTCATCTTTTTTGAGATAAAATAGTAGAGACACTCAGAGCAGAGTTGAGGAAGTAGATCTAGTTTTGAGAGGTGCTTCACTCAAAATTTAATGATGAATTAGGTGGATTTTTGGAGCTCCATAACCCAATAATTAATTACTAGTGGACTCTGGTACAGAAATAATGGTGTCAGAAATTGACAAATCAACTTTTATAATGGGTCTGTTTACAACTTCCTCTTTTGCACTATTGTCCTTTAAAGTAGACAGATTTCTGTTTTACTTCTAGCCCTCTTGCTATCTATAAGCAAACAAATGCTTGCTTGCTTTCTTTGCATTCCTGTTTTCTTGTTCTAAAAGTGTCCACCAAATTAAGTTGGGATCATTCATAATAGAGCCCCATCACTTGTTTTGATATAGCAGCTTAACAGTTACTTCTGTCACCATCTATTTGCTTGGGGAATATCTTGTGGGCATCATAAGTTGTACATTTTACTTGCAAGTAAAACATACAACAAGAAACATTAAAATAAACTCTATAGCATCATCTCCTGTATCAATGCCTTTAAAGTGTGTGGATAAGGAAATATAAAACCAAATCTAAAACCAACCCTCCAAAACCAAAACTTGAATTTTGGGGGCAAATTGTTGTCCTCCAAAATGTAAACTAACGCAAAGGAACACATGTATTCCCTGGAAATTGTGAATTGAATAACGAATCTACAGTACAAACGCTCATGTTTTTAAGCCATTCATTCCTTTGAATTCTGGGGCTAGTTATTTCAATTGGAATCCAATCCTTGTGTTGTCTGTTCAGAAACAACTCTTTAATAATTTAGCACACATGGCAGTGAATACTTTGTTTTCATAATGACTGTGCATTTAGAAACATTTAGAACAATGTTCAAATGACATGAAAGAACATAAAAGTAAATCCACCTTCCTAATTAATAATCCTTTAAAAGAACAGTCAACTGAGGTTAATGCTTCCAGTCCAAATGAAGCTTCATTTCAAAGAAATTAATTCAACACCATTCTACCTAAATAGAATAATGCACATCATATCTGTTTTCCCAAATTGCTGCTTGACAATACATAATAGTACACTGTTAATATATGCCAACTTTATTTAAACTGTTTTTCTCTCTCTACATAGAGGACTTCAAAAGGATTTGAACTTCTTTGTATTTAATCGTTACTAGAGAGAATTCAAATGATCCTTTTGGGTATTGGTACCTCTCACTCTCTTTGAAAGGCTCCTGATGATTACAAAGTGTTTTTCAAGTTGGCGACTTGAAGATATATAGACTTCAATTTCCAGAATTTCCAGGCATGCTGGCTGAAGAATTTTGGGAGTTGGAATCCATTTACAGTGTAAAGGTGTGAATAGCTATTTATATCTGTTAATATCTCTGTCTCTATCTCTGTCTGTCTGTCTGTCTATCTATCTATCTATCTATCTATCTATCTATCTATCTATCTATCTATCTATCTATCATCTACTTTACATTTTAAATAGATAGATAGATATAATTCTTTATTGGCCAAGTGTGATTGGACACACAAGAAATTTGCTTCAGTGCATAAACTCTCATTGTACGTGCAAAGTTATAGGTTATATGTTATAGATCTTACTTACAATAATTAACCATAAGATACAACAGTAAGTGATAATCATAGCTACCAATAGAAAAAGGTAGTAAGAAAGATGAGAAGATGATGAGGATAATAGCCATCCAGCCTACTACATAGGTAAATATATTTAGGCCTAAGTTAGTGCTGTGGGAATTAGATATTCAGCAGAATGATGGCATGGGGCGAAAAAAACCTATCTTAGTGTCTAATTTTTTTTGGCATGTAATGCCCTATAGCAGCATCCAGAGGGGAGAAGTTGAAACAGTTCATATCCAAAATATGAGGGGTCTGTAGATATTTTCTCAGCCCTCTTCCTGGTTTGTGCAGTGTACAGTTCCTCAGTGGAAGGCAGATAAGTTTGCAGTTCTATCAGTTGAAATCTATACCTGTCCTGTGGAAAGTGGAAATAACGTGAAAAAGTATCATGTGGTTGTCAGGGTTAAGGGAAAAAAAACACCTCTCTTCCAACTAATATATACAATACTGTATGAATAGTAGAAAAGAAAAATAGAAATAGAAGACAGTTTTAGATACCCTTGGCATCCACAGGCTTTTCTACTAAAAGGATATTTGAACTGTGCAAATGTTTGAAGATGCATTGCTTTGATGGAATGTTCCTCCAGACACCTGCTCACAGGGCCTTATGAAATGTCTTACTTATTTAACCACAGAATGGTTTTTTTTTTGTTGGAGAAAACAAGCTTCTGTTCATGAGGCCTTTCTAGGAATAGCACTGGAAAAGTCATTTATGTGATGCAAAGCACTTTAGTAAAGGAACACATATTTTTCCCCATTTTTCAGCAACATACAAGCAAAGGACCTTGTAGAGCTGAATCATGAATGTCTAACATAACTTTAGAGGATATGCAGGTAAAATTCAGATCTATGCACATACACAGACAGGGACACACAGACAACTCTCTACTCCCATTTATTAATTTAAATATTTAACTTTAGGCTTCAGCCAAAAATGATTCCAGTGCAAATTAGTAAAAATAGGCACTAGAGTTGCTACTATCAGGCTGTAGGGACCAAAAGAAAGCAAAAGAAAATTTGTGAACAGTAAAAGGAAAAAAAGGAAAGAAATTTAGACTCAAGTGCTTAAAATTAAAATATAATGAACAGCTTTTATGAAAATCTTCTGTGGTCATTTAACTTCAGCATTTTTTTTCAAGATATTCAAATCTGCCCAATTCAGTTAGAGATTTGGGATCTGGATAATTACAAAAGATATTGCTTATAAAATTTATATCCTTGAATTTCGTGACATAATGAACAAAACTTCATTCTTTTACCTCCCTGGCTTGTCTTATGCTGTTTATTCAAATGTAGAAAACAAATAATAATGTACAGTGCCATCTCAGAAGTGAACACATTGTAAATTGGTTTGATCTAGTGGATAAGATACCAGGCTACAAAGCGGGAGACTGTGAATTCTAGTTCTGCCTTAGCCATATAAGTCAGCTGGGTGACTCAGGCAAGTCATTCTTTCTAGTCCAGGGGTGTCAAACTGCCGGCCTGTGAGCCAGATGTGTCATGCCAAAACCACGGCCACTCCATTGCTGGCAATGGAGAAAAAGTCGTGATATGTCATGATGTGTCATGTGACATCACGAGTTTGACACCTGTGCTCTAGTCCAACCCATCTCACAGGGTTGTTGTTATGGGGAAAATAGGAGGTGGAAGATGTGGTGGATATGTTTGACACCTTGAGTTATTTGTAAAAACAATAAAGGTGGTAATGCTAGTTTTCTATGCATAACAAGATTCATTTGGAAGCTTTATGCTTTTTATAATAGGTGAACATGGCTCTTTTACAAATGACATTCTGAGTCTTTCATTTAGTGTAGCTTGGAAAAAAGACTCTTTTTAGTTACAGATGAAATGATTGAGATCAGGAAAATTATTGTTTGCCCTCTATTTTAGTCCAGTTGAGCCAAATAAGATAGACATATACTTGAAAACTTACATCTCCCTGAGTAGGGCCATGCAGTTTCTAACAAGTGTTCATATTAGAAAAAGCAACCTATTTTTCAGTTAGGAAAATTGTAGTAAAGTTATGTGTTACACATGGGTGTCTGTAAAATGTGGGCATTAATATAAACACAATTAAAATGTTTAGAATAACATTCTACACTCTTTAAATGCATATATGGTATATACTGTATATTTTTAAAAAAATGTTCCCTTTTGAAAGGAATGGTATATACTGTTGAGTGAAGATTGTTCACCATACGCAATTTGAGATGTGATTGAACTATGGAATGGTAACTTCACTTTCCCACCTTAGACTATTTACTCATTACATGCAGTTTACAACTTTCAATTCTCTAGGCTAAGTTCCTATCTAATAGGCAAATGGGTCCTTTGATTAAATGTATTGTACATTATAGATTCTAGAATTAATTTTGTTTTATTTTATTTTATTAACAATTTTCTTTAACAATAGTACTAGCAATAGCACTTCATACTGCTATTAATATACTGCTTCATAGTGATTTGCAACCCCCTCTAAGTGGTTTACAGAGTTAGCATATTGTCCCCAACAATCTGCATCCTCATTTTACCAACCTCAGAAGGATGGAAGGCTGAGTCTGTGAGAATCGAACTGCTGGCAGTAGGCAGAATAGTGCATTCTAACCACTGTACCACTATGACTCTCTAGCTCTTTTTCTAGTGGTTTTATTTATTATTTTCCAGTTATGCCTGGCTGCAAATAACTCACTTTTAATTTGTAATGCTTAAATTACCTGATTTTTTTTAAAAGAATGAATATTCCATTAGTTAAGTGCCAGGTGAATAAAATAAAAATGTTCATTTTGGCACATAATTTTCAGCAATACCCACAGAGATGCTTTAGTTGTTATGTAATTATCTAATTACTGTAGCTTTGGTATTTTTCTTTAACATCTCTTTATCATGAAGACATTTTAATTGTACCTTATCACTCAATACTGTTGTCATATGTGCACACAGTGTGAGATTATGCTGAACTTTTGTTTATCTTCTTAGTGTAGATTGCAATTCTGGCTTCTAAAATGGAAATTGAGATCTTCTAGCTAAAAGACCACTAAGCTTGGAATGTAAGTCTATGATTACTTCTTAACTAGTTCCTGTCTCTGCAGCAGTCCCAATCTCTCAACTGACATTTAAGTCCATCATCCCTTTTGTAATAGCCCATCAATACACCCAAACCATTGAGGAAAGTCAACAAATTGGTTGTTTCCCACAAGAGCATTGCAAGACAAATCTATTCTTGCTTAGGGTTTCTGGCAAATAGGAAGATATTTTTTTCTGAGAAGGCTAGGAGCTGCTATTATTACAGTTCCATACTACTCTTGTCAAGTGTTTTTTTAAAGCTATTCGTATTAGTGAATGGCCCTGAGGTAATTTATTAACAATTTATAGACAACCACAACCGCAACTGCAACAACAGCAACAACAGCAACAGCAACAACAACAACAAACAACAACAACAACATATGTTTTATATATAATATTATATATCAGAGGCCTGGAGGCTAAAACATATGAAGAACAGTTGCAGGAACTGGGTATGTCTAATCTAGTGCAAAGAAGGACTAGAGGTGGCATCATAGGAGGGGTCCAATATCTGAGAGAATGCCACAAAGAAGAGGGGGGAGGGGTCAACCTATTTCCCAAAGCTCCAGGAGGCAAGGTAAAAAAAAAAAACAATGGATGGAAACTAATCAAAAAGAGAAGCAAGCAAGAACTAAGGAGAAACTTCCTAACAATTAACCAGTGGAACAGCTTTGCTTCAGAAGTTGTGGGTGCTCCATCACTATAGGCTTTTAAAAAGAGTCTGGACAGCCATTTGTGTGAAATGGAATAGGGTCTCCTGTTTGTGCAGGGGGTTGAACTAGGAGACCTCCAAGGAAGTCTCTTCCAACTCTGTTATTCTGTTGTGTTCTAATTAAACTCACTTCTGAGTAAATTTATTTATGGAACAGCAGCCTAAAAGCATCTTCCTCTAGTGTGCTTTCAGATATCATGTCCAGTAACAAGCTATTTTATTGACTTACTGTGTTGGCTTTCATTTAATTTGAAACTTTAATTTTATATTGTGGTCTACTTTTAAAGCTTAACCAGAAGGAAATCTAACAAATTGTCTCTCCATGGAAGAATAATAAAAAAAGTTTACCCCTTTGAGGACATTTTTTCTTGGTTATTTTGCAGGATCTTCATAAAGGTAAGAAGAAAATAAATGCCTTTGGGTTCTTTCTTTCACATAAAGTGAATCATAATGAAAGACTTAAAGTAGCACTTCAGCAAAATGACAGAAGCTTATGCATTACCCCTCAGTTTCCCAACACAAACTATTTCAGGAAAATGGAATTGCTGAGCTTGTCAGACTGAACAAGTCAAGTAAAGTTCAGGAGACCAGCATTTTGTACAACATCAGATATATGATGTAAGAATTAACGCCCTTTCAATTTTCCCAGAGCGTTTCTAAGCTGTGCATCAAATTCTCAGCAGGATGCTGGAAACAGGACCTGGGGGAAAGGCAAACATATCATCTGGCCGTAGATTCATCTGCCCTTAACAATGATGAGTTTTGCAGAACTAGCAGAAAACCAGATCCCAACCTGCTAAAAGATGAAAGCACAGACTCACAGATCACTTGGTGCTGTTAAACAGTCTATTACTGTTACTTCAGCAAGTCCCTTTGAAAGCCAGCTACTGTCATTATTTTTTTAAAAAAAATATTCATAGCTGTGTTTCTCTCTCTCCCTCTCTCTCCCCCCCTCTCTCTCTCTCTCACACACACACACACACACAAAATTAACATTTCTAATACACTTATATATCTATCATTTATTTAATCTACAAAATTTTCTATAAATATCATTATACCTGTTCATCAAAGTCTACATCTATAGGCAATCTGCTCATAGGTGGTGATTGTAAATCAGGTCCTTAATTCATTGACTGAAACAGGCTGTACATTAATCTTTTTGATGCTGCAGCATCACTCTTTTGGCCATTGTAAGGGCATGGGGAATCCATTTACACTGTTTGGTTGTCAAAATCCATGCACTAGATATGTAGTTCAAGAGAATATTAGCCTCTGAAAACTGTAGAGTTTGTCTCAAAATCATACTTATATAACCCACTCTAGAATCAAAATCCAGGACCCAGAGCAAATAATCAAGGGTCAACATAGTGTTTACTAAACAATATGTACAGGGATATTCTTCAAAAGAATAGTCACATATCCCTGCAGATAAAGATATGCATTCATTTTTATACATTTCAGAAAAGGAAGAGAAAATGAGGCAAGCATACATATGTATAAGTAATACATATTCATACATAAGGTTTCATACTCCTGCCCTTCTGCTGTTTATAGAGAAGAATAGTGAAGAAAGAAACATTTACATTTTGAGATATAATAAGTCATAATTTGAGGTTCACTGACACTTTTGCTATAGATATTAAGCCATTCTCCAAATGTCTAGGCAATATCGGAATCCGTAATCTTGTCCAGCTGTTTAGGGCTTAACACATAGAAAAACACATTAGAGGGAAAGTTGGTGGATATTGGTTGTCAAAAACCACCAGCCTGCTCATTTTATTGTACAACAGGAGTTGGTGGTGAAACATTTTAATTTAAAGATCATGATTTGTGTGTATGTACATATGCATGGAGGTATCTATATTGAAATGGGAATTGTATTCCAAGAGCAGCAGTGATTATGGCAATAACAAGACAACATCTCCTGAGCAATTGGAATTGAAATCTGTTTTTGTTTTACAAAAGTTTGGGAAACTTGTTTCTAATAAAATTAAGTATGTTAAGCCTTAACTGATTTTGAACAATTAATCAGCTTCAAAGTTAACTTCATTAGTCTTTGGATGGAAAACCTACACAAAATCCCAGAGTTATCAGCTAGACTGAAAGGTTGGGGGTAAAAATCATCCCTGAAAAAAGCAGTGACAAATATTACTGCCAAGAATTCAAGCTCAGCTGGAGGGAGTCTGTCCTTTTTTAATAGCTTACATATCTGAAGTTTAATCCAATTCTTTATGGCCTATTTTGTGGGTTAGAAAAAGGGAACATTGAAGAGGTTCTAAATATTGTTGGCTGATCTCTGGAAGCCACAAAAAATGGAGTTGGGGTGACCTTTCAAATTACTCATTGATTCTGAACTGGAGTAAAGAAAGCTGAAATGGAATAGAGAAAGCTGAGTTATCAGAAAGATTTCACACTAAACAAAATAGAGGAAATAAACAAAATAGAGGAACAAAAGGAAAAAAAATAGGAAAAACTGATAATGTTTCTTGCTTACTAGTCTTCTGCTGCTTGCATGTTACCCCTGTATTAAGAAGAAACTACTTTTGGGTAGAAAGCAGATTAAAATGTATATGTTACAGATGCTACAAAGATACAACATATAAGTATGTCAAAGCTCGTTCAATAAGATTTACACAAGGCTGCATATTCTGTGTGTTTCTGATGTTGCGATCTTTCACCCCATTTATATTATGCTTTCTTGTACTTAGCATTTTCCTTTTATCTAATACTATAAAGCTAAAGCTAATTCATTATTAGTTAGAAATGAAGACTACGTGCTGAGAAAGCATGTTAAGTAAAATCCCTGGCAGAGAGAATTTGTAAAAGAAATTCTGAGAAAAGAATGAGCTAAAAGATAAGAATTAAAAATAGCAAAGACAGATGCCTGATGTCAAGGCTCTTGGACATGTTCCAGTTATCTGAAAAGGTTTAAATCCATTTGGACCAACTAGAATGTTTCTCAACCTCAACAATTTAAAGATGTATAATATAAACTGGTTAAAATGCTCTCATGCTTTTTCCAAGGGGGGTGTTTTGGGAAAATAATAATATGGCATGTTATTACCAGTGGCCCAGTGGTCCAGAGTGCAGTATTGCAGGCTAAATCAGCCCATAGCCTTAAGTTTGATGCTGACAGACTCATGGTTGCCTCAGCCTTCCATCCTTCTGAGGTCAGTAAAATGAGGATCTAGATTGTTGGGGGCAATATGCTGACAAAGAGTGCTGTAAAGTCTAAGTACTATTGCTATTTAATAATCAAAGGCCTTCTGCCTGTTTGAAGACAGCTACAGTATATCTCCATCCTACCTTCACCAGGAAAACCACCTTAGTCTTTTATCCAACTTTCCATTAAATTTAATGGGACACATAAGGAAAACTCCAGCCATGGAGATTTTTCAGTATCTGGGGTCTTGTTAGCACTTAGATGACATCTATCCCTTGAGAAATTGTAAGAGAACTTCATCTTTCTCTTCTGAAATTCCACCCCACTACTTTTTTTTTTTTACAAAATTCTATTTATGATTTTGTATGATGTTTGTGCTCAGTTATAGTTTCAATTGTATGTTCAATGAATTTTTTATTACAGTCACAGACCAGAATTAAAAATTAAAACATTGAGATAAAGCAAAAGAACAGAACAAGACATACTAGTATATTGCAGTTTGTAGTGAAACCAATGATGGGTCATCAAAGTTTTTCTAATTTAGTTATCTTTTAGGACCAGCCCAAAAAAGACATAGATCAATCCAGCCAAAGTTCAGTTATTTATTTGCTCACATCATATAGACAGAATCTTGCCAGACTAAATATATACTACTTTCTCTTTAACGGATATACCCTGGGAGATTCTAGGGAGGAATCTTGTCTTGAACTATGTTGTCTCCATCTTTGGAATATATTGATTCCTTCCTGGAAAGCTTCTGTTGCTCATGATTGTTCTGTGGGTAAGTTGGATTGTCTCCAAATTTCATAAATAAATAAACAAACTGCCACTTCACTGTATTCTATCACATTATCTCTCACTTCACAGGTAAACTCTATTACATCATCTTTATTCTCAGCAGAATTTAGTTATGTTCCCCAAAAAAGGTGTATCATACTGATCTGATAGTAACTGCTGCACACAAAATTAGAATTTTCTAGAATTTTCCAAATGGTCAGATAAGTTATAAGTCTGTGAAGAATTGTGTGAATTATAATATAACAGAACATGAGCTGCATTTTCATTGATTCCCTTGTCCACAATGGGGAACAATCTCAGCTCATATGAGACTTATTGGCCCTCCTGAACTTGTGTGGAGATTCAGTTGCCAGTTAAGTCCTCATAAGTAGAGGGAAGTGTGTGTTTATTTGTGTGTGTGTGTGTATGTGTGTATCAACCTCTGTGAATCTTTATTGTCCTTCTGAACTAGATATTTTGTATTCTCCCAAGCCTTTTCATGAATTATTCTACTACTACCTTAACTTGCACACGGTTGCAAAAAATACCACTCAATCTGTGTCTATATTTTTATAGTATAAATGCTGTATATTTTAACTGTTGTTTTAATATAAAAATAGTTCATATGCAATTTTAAAATGCTATAAAATACTTTGGAGATGACAACATACAGTTTTTAAAAAAAAACCTTGTCAAAATTAATCAGGTTTTTCAGAGTCTTAGAAAAGTCTTTTAGTTATAACTGGTGAATTTTGAACCTGGGACTGTCTTCACAGAAGACATATGGTAATATCTGTTGTTCAATATGTTAACTAACATATTAACATTTAGGAAATCTAACTGGTTAATTAGGCTGCCATTTTTGGAAGGGTGCCATTCCTGATAGGCTATTCTGTATTTTCTTTCTTTCTTTTTTTTTCTGGAAATAAAGAATAAACCATATGTTCCACCAATAAAATGTACCCTAAATATATGAGAGAACTAACTGAAAAATACAAGCTGAAAATGCATAAATTATGGTGAAGGTGAAAAAGCATCATTTATAATGATTCTTTTTTTTTTAAAAAAAAGATTAAAATCAAGAGAAAAGTGAGCAAGTGAAAAGGTGTGAGCAGCATGATGGTTGATGTGTATATTGCCCAGATATCTGACATGGAATTCCTGGTTCATCTGATCTAGATCAGGCAAATAAAGAAATATATGTTGCCGTTAATGAGGACCCAACTGTATTGTTCATTAATATATGGAATAAATTTCTGTAAAATATATTTAAGGGTCAATAAAATAAAATAATAAAAAAGTTCTTAGCCATTTGCTAGGGTTTATTACAGAGTTAATGATTGAAGAAGGAAGTTAATGGTTGAAGAAGGAAGGAAGGAAGGAAGGAAGGAAGGAAGGAAGGAAGGAAGGAAGGAAGGAGAGGAAGATGTAGGGAGAAGGGGAAAGGGAAAGGGAGAGGGAGAGAAAGAAGGAGAGGGAGGGGAGGGAAAGGAACTAGGTTAGGAGGAGGGAGGGATATCTTGATAATATTCATAATATAGTAGAAATCCATAATATCCATGATTCAGAGCATGCTTTGTTTCCAGTTGTTTTACAAAATAACTCAGCCTTACTCAGACTGAGATTTAGGATTTTAGTTTTCATATCTGACAGAATTTGAAGGCCTAAAAAGGATATCTAAGAGCTATTTTGCATCAGAGATGTGTCTTAGAATAAAAGATAAACACTTTAAAAGCAACACTGTCTCTATATATCTACAATATTTTTTTGGTATTTAGCTCAAAGCTGTATATTTTTTCCCATTGTGTTCTCATTTTCATAGATCCTACCACTTCCCTTCCCTGTTCTTTGGCTGAATTTCCTGAGGCACAAATGAGATCAGACTAAACCAAACCTTTTCTCTTTAGATATCAACAAATAGCTTACTTTATTTCTGATTCAACCAGAATCTAATTTCCAATCTTTTACTACTAAATAAAGTTAATACTATGATTTCTGAGACTTTTATTTCCAAGTACTAGCAAAATATATTTTAGGCACAGCCCAAGAAAGACATAGATCAATCCAGATAAAGTCCAGTTCTTTATTTATTCAACTGTATGTTCAATGAATTTTTTATTACAGTCACAGACCAGAATTAAAAATTAAAACATTGAGATAATGCAAAACAACAGAATAAGACATAATAATATATTGCAGTTAGTGGTGAGATCACTGATGGGTGGCCAAAGTTTTCCTAATTTAGAATAGAGTAGAATAACAGAGTTGGAAGGGACCTTGAAGGTCTTCTAGTCCAAACCCCTGCTCATTCAGACAAATGTGTTGTCCAATCTCTTCTTAAAAACTTCCAGTGTTGGAACATTCGCAACTTCTGGAGTCAAGTTGTTCCACTGATTTATTTAGCTATGTTTTAGGCCAGCCCAAGAAAGACATAGATCAATCCAGCCAAAGTTCAGTTCTTTATTTGCTCATACCATTCATAGACAGAATATTACCAGACTAATTATTATTATTATTATTATTATTATTATTATTATTATTATTATTAATTATTATTATTATTATTATTTATATTTGTATACCGCCCTTCTCCCGAGGGACTCAGGGCGGTGAACAGGGCACATATAAATAGAGAATACAAAAATTAAAAGAATTAAATAATCGCCCAGATAAGAACAATAACAGTATAAAAACCCCATTAAAAACCCTAACATCCCCCATCAGGCCAGGCCAGCTTGTTCAAATAAATGGGTCCTCAGACCACGTCGGAAGGAGCGAAGGTCCGGTGCCATCCGGAGCTCGACCGGCAGCTGGTTCCATAAAGCCGGAGCGCCCACAGAGAAGGCCCTCTCCCTGGGGGCCACCAGCTGACATTCTCTGACCGGAGGCACCCTGAGGAGGCCCTCTCCTTGAATCTCACCCGGAAGACAACTGGTAACCAATGCAGCTCACGGAGCAAAGGTGTAACTTGGGAGTACCGGGAAACTTCCAAGACAACTCTCACGGCTACATTCTGTACCAGTTGGAGCCTCCGAGTGGTCTTCAAGGGAAGCCCCATGTAAAGAGCATTGCAGTAGTCCAGACGAGAGGTCGCGAGCGCATGAGTGACCGTACACAGGGCATCCCAGTCCAGATAGGGCCACAACTGGCGCACCAGGTGAACCTGGGCGAAAGCCCCCCTAGTCACAGCTACTATATGGTCTTCCAGAGTAAGCCGTGAATCTAGGAGGACTCCCAAGTTGCGAGCCCTATCTACGGGGGGTAAAAACTCACCCCCCATAGAAAGAGGTGGAATATTCTGAATGTCCTGGGATGCCGGAATGCACAGCCACTCAGTCTTGTCAGGGTTGAGCTGAAGTCTGTTCCTCCCCATCCAGACCCGAACCGCCTCCAGGCAACGGGACATCACGTCGAGGGCATCACTGGGGTGGTTTTGGGTCGAAATGAAAAGTTGGGTATCATCGGCGTACTGATGATACCCAACTCCAAAACCACGAATGATCTCACCCAGCGGTTTCATGTAGATGTTGAACAGGAGAGGCGAGAGGACCGACCCCTGAGGAACTCCACAAACGAGATACCTTGGGGTCAACCTCTGCCCCCTTGCCAACACCGACTGCGAGCGTCCCAGGAGATGGGAGGAGAACCACCAAAGAACCATGCCTCCCACTCCCAATCCCCTGAGATGCCGCAGCAGGATGCCATGGTCGATGGTATCGAAAGCCGCCGAGAGGTCTAATAGGACTAGGACAGAGGAATATCCCCTGTCCCGGCCCCTCCAGAGATCATTCACCAGAGCGACCAATGCCGTCTCCGTGCTGTACCCGGGCCTGAAACCCGATTGGGATGGGTCTAGATAATCCGCTTCATCCAGAACCAGGGGGAGCTGATGCGCCACCACACTCTCAACAACCTTCACAAGGAAGCGAAGGTTGGAGACCGGATGAAAGTTATTCAACACAGCTGGGTCCAGGGCAGGCTTCTTGAGGAGAGGTCTCACCACCAACTCCTTCAAGACGGAAGTGAAATTACCCTCACTCAAAGAAGCAGATATAACCACCTGGAACCAGCCTCGTGTCCCCTCCCGAGCTGCATAGACCAGCCAAGAAGGGCACGGGTCCAATAAACATGTGGTGGAGCTCACTCTCCCCATAATCCTGTCTACTTCCTCAGGGGTCACAGAATCAAACTCCTCCCAGATAACATCGACAAGACCGCCCGTGTCCTGATCGTCGGACTCTGCCCAGTTGGAGTCCAGACCGGTCCGAATCCGAGCGATTTTATCCAACAGATGTTGACCAAACTCCTCGGCATGACCCTGCAAGGGTTCCTCCCTCACCTCCTGATTAAGGAGGGAGCGGGTCACCCTAAACAGGGCGGCCGGGCGATTATCTGCAGACGCGATGAGGGCAGAGAAGTAATTAGACCTCGCCTAAATATACTAAATATACTAAAAAGGTAAAGGTTCCCCCACACATGTGTGTTAGTCGTTTCCGATTCTAGGGGCTCATCTCCGTTTCAAAGCCGAAGAGCCAGCGCTTGTCCAAGGACATCTCCGTGGTCATGTGGCCGGCATGACTAGATGCCAAAGACACACGGAATGCTGTTACCTTCCCACCGTAGTGGTCCCTATTTTTCTACTTGCATTTTTACGTGCTTTCAAACTGCTAGGTTGGCAGAAGCTCGGACGAGTAACAGGCGCTCACTCTGTTACACGCGGTACTCGGGATTTGCCCCGCCAAACTGCCAACCTTCTGATCGACAAGCTCAGCGTCCTAACCCACTGAGCCACCACATCCCTCTCAAAATATATACTACTTTGTCCTTAATAGATATATCCTGGGAGATTCTAGGGAGGGACTATCCTAAATCATTTTCTCTTTCTCTGTTCCAGCTCTGAGCTATGTTGTCTCTATCCTTGGAATATGCTGACTCCTTCCTGGAAAACATCCTGTTGCTCATGATCATTCTGTGAATAAAATGGATTGTCTCCAAATTTAATAAATAAATAAATAAAATGTCACTTCACTGTATTCCAGGAGTGTCACACTGCTGGTCCACTGGCCTGATGCGTCACGTAGAAGCCACACCATCCCATCTCCAGCAAAGGAAAAAAAAGTCACAATACATCATGACACGTCACATGACGCAGCGAGTTTGACACCCCTGCTGTACTCCATCACATTACTTCTGCCTTCACAGATAAAACCCATTACATTATCACTATTCTCAAAACTTTGAGTTTGGATAGGTTTTTTTTAATAACATGTATTATTTGTTAAAATAAAAATTATATTATAATGATATTTTTTGAGCTATTGTTTTTTTTTTAAAAAAAAGAGAGTCACGGATTTATATGGAATGAAAAAGGATCTGATTAGGAAACAGTTTGAATATTTCCTTACTAAGGTATTTATCTGTCTTTGTGATAGTAGCCATAGAAATGGAATTTCTATAATCAAAACTAGTTTCAGGATAAAAAAAAAGAATGTTTTTCTGTGTTGTTCCAGTAAAACAGTGATATTCAGTCCTGTGCCAATTTGGCTACTTCAATAGCAAAGAGCAAAATGTAACTGATTTCAACTGGAATTGAGTGAACTGTGTCCAGTGGAACTTTTTGATGGAGAATTGCATTTAAATGTACCAAAAGAAGACATTCATGGAGGAAACTGTGGTTATCATGCTGTTTTCTAAAGGCGACATCAAAATATGACATTTATCAATATAGGTTTTCAGCACAGACAAGTTGGAAGATATGTGAAAGTAATTGTTCTTTTTAATTTAATGGGCTCCTATTGAGCAAGTAGTAGGCCCTTTGATCACTCTCTTCCAGTACATTAGCTCTGTAATTGGTAACATGCCTGCCGGTTAAAATTCTGGTACATGAGCAAGGTAAAAATAGCAAGCAAATGAAAACATGTTTCTAAGTGAGCTCAGTAAGATGACAAGGAGAAAAGATTGTTAAGAATTTTATCCTTGTTTCTTCTACAGGAAATGTATAGTTGATGTCATGGAAATCAATATTTGAAATATAGTCAAGATTTTTAATTTACTTTGAATATACTTTCAGGTTATCTTTGATATTTATCATTTCAAAAATTATTTTTGTATTTTCAGAAGGAAAGTAGATACTTTTGTTTCAAGTATAAGAATAATCATTATCACATCTACATTCATAAAACCCTGTTCAGCTTACCCAATAATATATTGGTTAGTATCTGCTGTTTTTATTATGCATATGTTTCACCAATTATTTGAAAACAGAATATATCTTCACCATAAGAAATACGTTAGTCTGAAACACAGTGAAATTAGTTGGTAACTACACTAATTTTAAAATAGATTTTACTTCTAAAGAAAAAAAAGTATTTATTGTTATGTTTAAAATCTTTCATGACTTGAGCAGGAGTTATTTACAGTAAAAACCATTTCTATCCAGGAACCTTTCTGAATGCTCAGTGTATTATCAGGTAAAAAGTCGGCTCAGCCAGATGGGCAGAATAGAAATCTAATAGGAAAGAAAGAAAGACTTTGGCTTTTTGTGACTGAACCTCCATTTCTGATCACGTAATAGATCTTGTTGGCTTTATCCAAATAGAAAATGTGGATAATTACTTGAATAATGCCTGGCTTTGGCAGATTGTCTTCCATCAAAAATTAAAACCACATACAAACTTTAAAAACAAAGATTTGTTAGGTACTGAGCAGTGTTTGTCAAAGTGAGTACCAGAATAAGGGGGAAAACACCCACAAGAGGTGAAGTCTATGAACACAGTTTGGTAGATGTTCTCTCTTGGAGTGTGACAGAATAGAAAGACCTACTGATTTCAAAAGGTGGTTGTTGTTGTTTTTTTTCATGGTGCATCCAGTCCTGGTACCTAGTTAATCCACATAGCAAGACTTTTGCATCAGAAATTTCTAATTTTATAGCTATTGCTATGAAGCTTACTGTCATCTCAGTGTAAGAATTGTCATCTCAGAGTTGCTCTTGCCATACAGAAAGACTGACTTGACTGTTTCAACCATCAACTTTGGAGAGAGAGAGACAGAGAGACAGAGAGAGAGAGAGAGAGAGAGAGAGAGAGAGAGAGACAGAGAGAGAGAGACAGAGAGAGAGAGACAGAGAGAGAGAGACAGAGAGAGAGAGACAGAGAGAGAGAGACAGAGAGAGAGACAGAGACAGAGAGAGAGAGGGGGGGGAGGGAAGTTTCAATTTAAGATGTTCATATTTAGCATGTACCAATGGATGCCACCATTACACCGTAGCAATTGCCTTGTCTCAAAGCATAAACTAAACAAGACAGGCTCTGTTATGTTTTGTTAAATGTTCTTTCTAAAACAAGAAACATTTTCTGCTTTTACTTAGAAAAGGCAATTTGAAGAGAGTAATTTGGTGACTGGGCTTTGGCTTCTCCCCTCCTTCTTGTATTGTGCATGCCTTGCAGCAAAAATACTGTAACAGGAAATACTTTGAAATTATTACCTAAAGCTGTTTCAGCCCTGATATCAGAACAGTTCAATCCACAGAGATTGTGGGAAACTGGGGAGGCAGGGGAACAGAGAAGCCATACTATAATTTTGGATATGTTTTCTTTCCCTTTGAGAACCTATAAGATTAGCTAGATTTAATTTTTAATACAGTATTTTTCTGTCTATAAGACACACCCTTGTATAAGACACTCCGGCATGCGAGTTTCTCTGTGCCGGAAAATCTGAAAGTTCGGCCAGCCGACGATCTTGCCCCCTCCCCCTCTGGATTGTGGCAACCCCACAGGGGCTTGACACCTGCACCAGGTGGCATGGCAACCCACACAGGCATGCCCTGGGCTGTGGAGGTTACCATTACCGTATTTTCCGGTGTATAAGACAACTTGGCGTATAAGATGACCCCCTACATTTCCTGTTAAATTATAGGGTTTGGGCTATACTTGCCATATAAGACTACCCCTCTCCCAACGCACACCAAATAAAAATTAAAAAACATCAGATTTGATTTTAATATAGTAATTTTAATTCAAATGTTTATGACATGCAGGTACTTAGTAGGAAAACTGTCACTTATAAACATAAGGCTGTTTGTCATCAAACATGTAAACATAAAACAGTGCAAATGGATTAAACTTTTCCTAATTCACTCTAAAGCTTTCCCTGCACAGACCAAATGGGAGATCCGCTCCAGGTTTTCCAGCCAGCCCGCCCAGTTCCTGAGTCAAATGTGTCCTTAGAGCTAAGCAGCTGCTCTGGCTGCAGCATTCCCCACCTGCCTTTCAAGTTGGGATAGACTGAAGCTGCTCTTCAGCTTTAGAAGGAAAGACGCCCAGACCCCAGCCTGTAAAAAATCACAGACTGCAGCTTCTTCTCCAATTGGTCCCGCTTTCCCTGCGCAGACCAAATGGGAGATCCGCTCCCGGTTTTCCAGCCAGCCCTGTCCCTAAAGTTTCAGCACCCGGCGTATAAGACGACCCCTGACTTTTGAGAAGATTTTCATGGGTTAAAAAGTCATCTTATACGCCAGAAGATACGGTATTTTTCTGTGTATAAGACGCTGCACTTGCATAAGATGCACCTGATTTTTGCACAGGGTGTTTACAGGAAAAAATAGCGTCTTATACATGGAAAAATAGGGTAGTTCAATTTCAAGAGTACAGTTAGTCAGTTCACAAGGCCTCAATGTCATGTTACCAGATCAGATGAGGAAGAATAAAAATAATAATAATTCTTGAATTATTATACAATCTCTATTATTTGCACCAGAGAAAATCAGTGTTAAAGAACAGAGTTGACACAATCCAGAAAGTTTAAATTACCATATAGTCATTTAATTAACACCAGAATTTGGTGTTGATGTTTCTCTTTCTGGCTCTACCAGTTCTCATTCATTTTTTATGAAAGACAATCTACTCCTAAAGGAAACAAATACATTTCAGGATGGTTTCCCTGAATGGAGCATGGTTTTCTTACACTTCTTTAGTTATGAGATGGTGAAGCTGTGTTATTATACTATTATTTTCACTGTGCAATCATTCAATACTAATTTACATTCACCCCAACTTGTTATTCATTTCCTGCTTAATTCTCAAAGAAGACCTCTGAATTCTTGCTCCCACTGAATTCTTTTGGATAGGGAAGTACAAAGAGCAGACATAGCTTCAAAACAAAATATATGTAATAGCAATAAACAGAAAAATAAATAATGTCAGAAAAAATGGTTCTCTCAACTCCTTCCAAAAGTAAAATCAGCTCATCAAGAAAAAATTGAAATAAATATCCAACTTCCTAGAATAAACTAGAAAAACAAAAGTTTCTTTCACAGGAGGCAAAACATTCTTTTGAGAAAGTAAGGGCATCTTGGCACTGTAGTTGTAGTTGGCCTTGAGTGGCATGGCGGCCTAGAAATGAAGACACTCATCTCCCACTCAGACTGTTGAGAATTCAATCCTAGGTAGCGGCAGATGTTTCTCTCTCGAAGGTGCAAAGAGAATATCTGTTGGGCACCCCACATAGGTGTTAGGAAGGGCATCCAACACTCAGCTCCACCCAGTTGCCCTGACCCCGACCCGAATCAAGGGATTATAGGATTGTAAAAGGAAAACACAAAGTATTATAGTTGGCTTTCTTGGGCCAGTCAGAATTAATCTTGTTTTGCTCAGAATATTCAATCACCCCAGCGTTTTTACATTCAGGAGGGTAAAGCCAGTACTTGTTTTCGAAAACATTGAACAAAGCATTTTAGGAAAAGTTTAAATAGTATAAAAATCATATATAAAAATATAAAACATAGATATATAAAAATCATTCTAGAGGCAGGCAGCACCAAAATCAAATAAATGCCTTTTCAATCCAGACACTGAAATAATTGAAAGGTGTGAATGAGGAAACTCAAAAACTTGAAAAATTCTGATCATTTTCTGATTTCTTGATGCTAAGCATATCCACTAAGATGAAAGTCCACTTTTAAGCACCCTGAAACCTACAGAATTGAAATATATATCTATTCTCCTACTTAATCATGTTAATTCTTGGACATGAATACATCATCAATGAATTTCAGTTCTTAACATGTTGTATTGATTTATTTTTATTGATGTTTTAGTTCATTATCCTGTCTTCTGTAAAAGCTCAGAGGTCACATAATAGTCCTTCTGTCAATTTGTTCTCAGTATAATGGGAGATACTATTAACCTAAAGTCACCCAGTGAGATTCCGTGGCTGAGAGTAACTTTGAACCTTGGTTACTGCTATCATAGTCATTATCCATCATACTACTCACCCATAAATCTCAGAAGACAAAAAAAATTTAACCCAAACAATTTTTCTGTTTATTATCATAGATAATTAAAGCAAAAAGCTGTCACAGGCATGTTCAGTATTGGGTTGTTTCTCTCTTTGCCTTTTAATCTTCCAGAGAATGGAAACGTTACTCATTATCAAACTTCTTTTTCCAATGGAATATAAAAATCATTATAAAATAAGGATATATTAGATTAGGTAATCAGAAGCCATTGACATATTTTTGGGGTAAAAATAAATGAATAATATATGGATAATAATACTCTAAGTAAAATATGTACGGTTAGATGTTTAATTACTTAGATTAATGGATTCCAGATGCTTTCATTTATTTATTAAAGTCCTATCTTTGGGGAAAAAATAAAGTTATTGTTCAAACCTGCAGGATTTTTTAAAGTGTTTTCCCCAGATTTTTGTTTGTGATCTTTATTCCTCCCATATGAGTTTTATCTAAATGATTCCAGGCTGGTAAACATTTTTAAGCATATTATTTTTGAATTGTGCACAAGTAAATCACACTGTCTTTCCTGGATTTTCAAAATTTTAACACATATGTTGAACAACAGTGTGTGTGTATGCTTATGAATACAGTATTTTCAGCTGCTATACCAACTGAAAACCTTCAGAGAGAGAATGGAGAAAATATCTGTTTCTGTCAGAGAAAGGCTCCTTTTGCATCTTTAATCTTTTTATTGTTATTACTACTATACTTTAAGAAGGGATGCGGTGGCTCAGTGGGTTAGGACACTGAGCTTGTCGATCAGATGGTCGGTAGTTTGGCGGGTTAAATCCCAAGTGCCATGTAACAGAGTGAGCGCCTGTTACTCGTCCCAGCTTCTGCCAACATAGCAGTTCGAAAGCATGTAAAAATGCAAGTAGAAAAATAGGGACCACTACGGTGGGGAGGTAACAGTGTTCCGTGCGCCTTTGGCATTTAGTCATGCCGGCCACATGACCACGGAGATGTCCTTGGACAAGCGCTGGCTCTTCGGCTTTGAAACGGAGATGAGCACCGGCCCATAGAGTCGGAAATGACTAGCACGCATGTGAGGGGGAACCTTTACCTTTACTATACTTTAAGAAAACCAGCTGTGCAAAATTATACACCTGCTATTGGGTATGCTAAGCTGTGTGATTGTCCAGAATTTCAGGAAAGGTTTTTCCCCCAGTCTTATTTTCAAATAGTAAATTTAATCTCGGGCCCTTTTATACTGCACATTGTACATTGAATACTGCCATATTCTCCAAATTGCTATATATTTTTTTGTTTTTCTTCTATTTTTTACATCAGTACTGGGGGGGAGGAATCTCTAGTACATGTAGAACATATATAGTGCTGCACGTTTTAAATAGTCACCATATTTTTAATCACTATACTTGATATGTGTGTTTCTCTGTGTTTGTAAATATGTTTTTGTATCTAAACTAAACAGTCAAACATTTATATTTCTAGCTGAGTTACTTCTATCAATATTACTTAATTGTTACATTTTGTATAGTTGGTTTTGAAGTCAAATTTGCATTTTTTTATCACATTGACTTTACTTTCCCCCATCCTTATTATTAGGATATATGTATATGCTGATTAAATATACTTAAATACTCCATTGAGTAGAAATTAGTTCCTAATGAGTTTATGGACATATCCAGACAGGTAATAGGAAAGAAGTTTGCTACTGCCTCCTTCAAGACATTTTTTGTTAAATTTCCTAGGTTACGTATAGCCTTCAGTTCTGATCATCTTAGAACGAAGCATTAAGGAAAGGATTCTTTATTTTTTCGTAAGGCCTTTGAGTTATTGTTGACTCTTGGCCACTGCCTGGCTAAAAAGTGGATTGTTATTGCCTCCTTTCTAGGGCTGACAGACACACACACAGAGAAAGTGGCTCAAGGACACTGGTTTCATGTTTAATGGAGGGAACTACAACTTATGGTTTCCCAGTTTGTTACCTGATGCCTGAATCTCTGCACCAAACTGCTCAAGTTAATATAATAGTTAATATAACTTAGTCTTTGTAAGATCAGGCAAGGCTAAATAGGTGTTGCCATATACCACAGGTCTGCAACCCGCGGCTCTGGAACCGCATGCGGCTCTTTCAGCCATCTCCTGCGGCTCCCAGTCCTCTGCCATGTGCAGTCCAAAAAAAAAAAAAAGGCAGGACTAAAAACTTTCAACCAATCAATTCAAATATGCAGGGTAGGGGCATATTTTGCCTTGGCTCCACTCTTCAATCAAACCTTGTTTTGTGTATGTGTGCATGTACGCGCATGCGCACACATTTTTTTGCGGCTCCCAGTTTTTCCTTTTGTGAGGGAACCGGTTCCGAGTGGCTCTTTCACTGTTTCAGGTTGCTGACCCCTGCCATATACAGTACTTTGGCATACATTGATTAAACTCTACAAAAAATATATTTTGCATTGTTTGCAGGTGTAATTTCATCATTATTGTTTTTATGCTGTGCTTGATTGACAAAGATATAGACATCAATATAATTGTAAAATAAGGCATTGGTGGGAACAATCTTATCGATTCCCCCCCCTGCAATTTTAGCAATGTTTTGCTAAGAAGTATTTTAAAACAATCAAATTTTACCCTCTATTACCCTCTATTGAAATGGTTCTTGGACATACATTAGACAGATGAGCGAAACTATTCATACAAAAAGATCAGTAAAATATAATCAAGAGAACAAATATCTTTTCACTTAAGTATTTTAGTCTAGACAGTCAAATTTCTCTTGGATGTTGATGATGATGAAAATGACCATGATGGTCTTACAAGAACACTTTAAGTGGATGAATAACAGTAATTCAGGAGGGGAAAAATGAGCTGTTTACATAAACACAATACTTTGTATTATGTTTAATCATTAAAAAGAAACAAAGTGAAAATTTCTAGTATTTTGACTGTGCTGCATGAACAAGATCAGTTCTTGGAATGCCAAAATGCACAAAGACAATTTAATGCAGGTGACCTTCAGAAGCTTCTGTACAGTCTTTATCTCATGGAAAAAGCAATCTGGATAGTTCTGTGTCTGCATTTGGATTAAAATGTACTGTAGTACAAATGAAATTTGACCTAAAGAGAGCAGAAATTCAGCTTGCATTTGTTTGCCAGAGGACACAAAACAGCCCACTGTGTGAAACTGCCAATTGTCAGTGAGAGCTTCGGGCATCCTTAAGGCTTCCACTATCATTTATCTCTGCTTCCCTTTTCTCTCTCTCTCTTTTTAATTTACATTTTTATAATGCACAGTGTAACTGTTATTTATACATTTAAACACATCCAGCTAACTTGCCAACACAATTCTATTTTGTGGAACAATCCAGAATTATACAAACAAAAGATCACAAGAGTGAAATAAAGAGGAGAAGCATTTCTGCTGTTTTATCCTTCATTTCATTGCTTGATTATTTTGAACTTCATGTTTTCTGTCTTATACTAGCAAATTACAAAAGAATAATACATTTCATCACACTGATGGATTGGGGCATAGAGCTCTTTTCTGCCTTTTTAACCTCTTGGTTCAAAACCAGCTTCTTCTATCCATCTGCAGAAATCCTGAATCTTAATTTTTATTTTATTTTAATTTTATTTTTTATTTCATTAAATTTATATACCACCCTATTCCCATAGGACTCAGGGTGGTTAATTGATCCACAGGCCCTGATATGTTCTTATAAGTAGATACTGATTCAAAAATTTTAATTTTGCTGAGAGTATATCACAGTTATTTCATAAGTTCACTTATTCCTGGAACAAATCAATTCAGAGTTTTTACTCAAGGTGAAAATAATCAGGGTTGATATTCTGAGCACATTAGGTCATGACCTAATTCTATAATTCTGGCAAATGATAAGGAATAATATATAAAATATAAGAAGGCATAAGGCAAAAGGAATAAGGATAGGCATAAACATAAGCATAAGAGGGTAGGGATAGGAAAGGAAAAGAAAGAGGAAAAGGAAAGGAAAGGAAAGGAAAGGAAAGGAAAGGAAAGGAAAGGAAAGGAAAGGAAAGGAAAGGAAAGGAAAGGAAAGGAAAGGAAAGGAAAGGAAAGGAAAGTCAGCAGCAAGATGAATGGAATTAATTGTAATGGAAAAATTGAAGGACCAGATATCAGGGACAGATCTTCATAGAGATCTGTCTCTATGTAATTGTCAATTACAGGGACGCAGTGGTTCAGTGGGTTAGGACGCTGTCGATCAGAAGGTCGGCAGTTTGGCGGGTCGAATCCCGAGTGCCGTGTAGCAGAGTGAGCACCTGTTATTTATCCCAGCTTCTGCCAACCTAGCAGTTCGAAAGCACGTAAAAATGCAAGTAGAAAAATAGGGACCGCTATGGTGGGAAGGTAACAGCGTTCTGTGCGCCTTTGGCATCTAGTCATGCTGGCCACATGACCATGGAGACATCCTCGGACAAGCGCTGGCTCTTTGGCTTGAAATGGAGATGAGCACCGGCCCTAGAGTCGGAAACAACTAGCATGCATGTGCGGTGGAAACTTTACTTTACCTTAATTGTCAATGACTTGATAGTACATAAAAATATCAACCAATCAATTAATTGAAATTTATTCCTATTCTAACTCTCTTCAACATTTGACAGATTTTTATGGCAATAAATTCTATAAATTATTATCTGCTGTGTATTATAGGACATTTAGATATTAGCACTCTGGTTTGTGGTACGTTTTAATGTACATTGCAATGGAATAAGGGAAAATTATTTCTGTATTGATCACTGCTAACCTGAGCGACTTCTATTCATCCAGCCAAGGAGCTCACTTTTAAATTTGGCAACAAGTTTCTTTAAAATCTTTCTGCTTCCTTTTAATCACTGTTTTCATTGTCTCATTACCTTCCTTTCTTCTAATGTTGTGCTCTTCAGCTGTATCAGCTGTATCCAATGTTGTACTTCAGCAGCTGCTGTTTTTTATTAAAAATATATGAGATAATAAAAAACAATTTATGGCATCTCTTTGCACCAGAAATGCCCAAAATACCTTCCCAAGAACAACTTTTCATACCTCCCTACGAGAATGACTTCTTGTGTGTAGTCCTATGTTTTATTGAAAAAGAAGATAGGAATAATATTACATTTATACAATTTATATCATAGATGTAAAACAAGTGTTGACTCTAATCCTTTAACTTACTAACATATGTACAGATATGAAAGTCAGAAATCAATTAAATATTAAAGCAGCCAATGAAATATTTGGGTTTTTCTTTTCTTTTTGTTTAAATAGAGTGAAAAATAAAAGACTAAATGAAAGATAATCTCCCCTTGGAATAGTCTATTTCATGACAAAAATGAAAAGGCTATATTTTTTACAGAATATGGAAATTGGCCTCTAATGTTCTTACATTAGTTGTAATGTTTTAGCAAAGATTAATTAATTAATGGTTAAGATATTGTTCTAAAGGGATGTAGTTACATAACATTGGCAGTTGGCCCATCATATAGATTTTAATGTAATTTTCTAACATTTCAAGGTTACCAGTCACATTACAGCATGAATTTCTAGTTAATGAAAGATTAAGCAATGGTTTAAAGATCTCTCATTCACACAGAGTTGGCTGGCATTTACTGGCAGTTCATTGTAATAGTTTTCCTTTGTTTACCATTTATTTATTTATTTATTTATTTATTTATTGGGACTTATATGCCGCCCTATCTCCCAAAGGACTCAGGGCGGCTTACAACAATAAAAACAACAATACAAAAATTAAAAAACGAATTAAATAACAGCCCCAAAATAAATTGACTACAGTTAAAAATTAAAACATATTTAAAAACCCATCATCAATCCAGGTCAGCCTGATGGAAGAGAAAAGTTTTGAGGTTGCGGCGAAAGGACTGGAGGTCCGGGGCCATCTGGAGCTCAAGGGGCAGTTGGTTCCACAGGGCTGGCGCTCCCACAGAGAAGCCCCCCCCTGGGGGTCGCCAGCCGACATTGTCTGGCCGACGGCACCCTGAGGAGGCCCTCTCTGTGTGAGCGCACTGGGCGATGGGAAGTCGTCCCCGGTAGCAGACGGTCCTGCAAATATCCCGGGCCTAGGCCATGTAGGGCTTTAAAGGTAAGTACCAGCACCTGGTCTTGCCTTTTTGAATCTGTACTCTATGATGTGGCTGTACAGAAGTACATACATCCTCTGCCTCATCCCTCAAGAATGCTAGTTTATGCAATTCATCTTAGGCTGATATGGGTAGTTAATTTGATATAAACTGACCATTTATTCCAATTTTAAATTATTTTTCAATTTTAAAAAGTAATTCAGAGTATCTATTTTCATTGAGTTTATTTTTTCCAGTTTTGGCCTCCTCCCGTTTAAGTTCACAATTTCCATGATTTTTCATATCTGTTAAATGGCCTGCATTCATATTAGTAACCATATTGTGCATATTTCTTCTAATTCCAACTGCTTAATTTAAACAGATTTCTGTCTTTTTTTTTTTGCAAAGACAACTTTGTGAACTCTATTATCATAACCTAAAGAGAGATGATATAAAAGTTTGGATGAACCGGTCCAGTTCCTGATCACATTTAGGCATAAATTCAGTCAGAAATAGATCTATTTCAGTCAGAAATAGATTAAAAAAAATCTGTACTCTTCATGATTGCCTCTAACGAAATATCACCAGCCTCTCAGTAACTTTGCTCAGTTAGCACAAGATTGTTCTCTGTGTGTATACAGGAAGGGACTTTTCATCCTTCAGTGAGAAAGGTCAAGTTAAAATGGTAAGAACAAACTTGAAAGTTCTATTGGAACATTTGCTGTATTATATTTTCCCCCTCCAAGATAACTCTTTCCTCCTGTGTGAAAGGATATCAATTATGCAACCTTAGGAATTGTGAAGGCTCCTTTTCCTGTTGGGAATCAATAGGCTAGACATAATCTAGTGCTCACTTCATAGGAGCTGCTCTAATCAGACCTTCTTTTAGGAAGAAATGTTTTCTCATTCTCCCTTGAAATCTTTATCCATCAACAATTATTTAAAAAATCAGTCAATTGTCTGAGGACAGTTATGAAAGGCTGTTTCAAGAAGCCTCATTCATTACCTTTCACACAAGATGTACCTCAAGGTGAATTAATTACAGCTGAAAGTCTGTGGATGCTGCTTAGCAATATGTATTTGTAATTTTGTCTGAAGTGGTGAGGCTTATTGCTAAAATGTCAGCTGTTCTATTATTTAAAAAACACTTATTTTCTGCCTCTCAAATATTAAAGCCAAGAAGGGATTCTATTCTCTGAATCTTTTATGACCCCTTGCATATAACAATATAATTATATTTTGAATATTTTTCATTGGTCCATAAGGTACATTTAAGTAACAAATTACTTGTGTTTCTTCGACACACCTTATTAATAAGAATGCTGCATTGTGATAAATAATAAATATAACAGTTCAAAAATATTTAAATACAAACCAATACAATTCTCTCATATCTCTATTCCTACTTTGTTTTTTGCCTAATTCTTTTGGAAAGAAACTCTGTCACATTTACCTGAAATCAGAGAACTTTAAAAAAAAACAACCCAAAACAAATGGGTGATAGTTGGGAATCTGCTATCAAATCCATATGACACTTATGAACCATATAGATAGTTATTCTACAAGACAGAATGACACAACTTGCCATGGGCAATTCACCACAGGACAACTCACTGTGGCCAACTTGCTATGTGACAACTGACCACGGCACAATTCAACAAATTCATTGTTGAATTATTTTAAATTTTGTCATTCATGTTTCATTGTGTCTCTCCTTTTACATCCAACTTTCACTTTCATAGCATATGACAGGAAATACCTGTACCTTGCGCTATTCATGTGCTATATAGACATGGACATCATAATATTTGAGTATCTTTTCCAAAGTGATTGTGGCTGCTCTACCAAGTGCTAGTTTGTAGTGCATTTCTTCATTGTTTGATGGTTGATGCCAAAAAGCAGAAGCAATCTACCACTTCATTATCAATTCTAAGGCTGGTTCTTATTTTATTTATTTATTTATTTATTTGTTTTTATATACCGCCCTTCTCCCGAGGGACTCGGGGCAGTGTACAGAGCAAGGTAGGTATACAATTAAACGGTAGTAAAAACAAACGAAACCCCAAGAGCTATCAGGCCAGGCCGGACTGCTGGAACAAGTAAGTTTTTAAGTCGCGCCGGAAGGTGCGAAGGTCGGGAGCCATCCAGATTTCGGTAGGCAAGCAGTTCAAGAGGGTTGGCACACCCACTGAGAATGCTCTCCCCCTGGGGGCCACCAGCCGGCATTCTTTGACCGGTGGCACCCTGAGGAGGCCCTCTCTGTGGGAGCACACAGGACGGAGGGGTGTTGACGTTGGCAGAAGGTGCTCCCATAGGTAATCCGGACCCATGCCATGTAGGGCTTTGTATGTCATCATTAGCACCTTGAATTTCACTCGGAAGGCAACCGGAAGCCAGTGCAGCTCACGGAGGAGAGGTGTGATATGGGAGTAACGGGAGGCCCCCAAAAGTGTTCGTGCAGCTGCACTCTGCACCAGTTGAAGCTTCCGAGTGGCTCTCAAGGGCAGCCCCATGTAGAGAGCGTTACAGTAGTCAAGGCGAGAGGTCACAAGTGCATGGGTGACTGTACGTAAGGCATCCAGGTCCAGATAAGGTCGTAGTTGGCGCACCCGTCGAACCTGAGTGAAGGCCCCCCCTGGTCACAGCTCCTATGTGCTCTTCCAAGGATAGCTGTGAGTCTAGGAGGACACCCAGGTTGCGGGCCCTATCAACCGGGGGTAATAACTCACCCCCGATGTTAAGGGATGGGATGCTCTGAGTATCCTGGCATGCCGGTATGTACAGCCATTCAGTCTTGTCCGGGTTGAGTTGAAGCCTGTTCCTCCCCATCCATTCCCGAACCGCTTCCAGGCAGCGGGACATCACGTCGAGGGCATCACTGATGTTGTTTGGGGTTGAGATGAAAAGCTGGGTGTCATCAGCATACTGATGGTACCCTACTCCAAAACCATGAATGATCTCACCTAGCGGTTTCATGTAGATGTTGAACAGGAGAGGCGAGAGAACCGACCCCTGAGGGACTCCACAAATGAGAGGCCTCGGAGTCGACCTCTGTCCTCCTGCCAACACCGACTGCGAGCGTCCCAGGAGAAAGGAGGAGAACCACCGCAGAACCGTGCCTCCCACTCCTAATCCCCTGAGGCGCCGCAGCAAGATACCATGGTCGATGGTATCGAAAGCCGCCGAAAGGTCTAATAAGACTAGGACAGAGGAATGGCCCCTGTCCCGGGCCCTCCAGAGATCATGCATCAGAGCGACCAATGCCGTCTCCGTGCTGTAGCCCGGCCTGAAGCCCGATTGGCACAGGTCCAGATAATCCGCTTCATCCAGGACCTGAGGAAGCTGATGCGCCACCACACTCTCAACAACCTTCGCCAGGAAGCGAAGGTTGGAGACTGGATGAAAGTTGTTCAATGAAGCTGGGTCCAAGGTGGGCTTCTTGAGGAGAGGTCTCTCCACCGCCTCCTTCAAGGAGGCGGGGAAGTAGCCCTCACTCAGAGAAGCAGAGATGACCGCCTGAAACCAGCCTCGTGTCCCCTCTCGAGCTGCATAAGCCAGCCAGGAAGGGCACGGGTCCAGTAAGCATGTGGAGGAGCTCAACCTCCTCATAATCCTGTCTACTTCCTTTGGAGTCACAGGATCAAACTCATCCCAGATGATGTCAACAAGACTGCCCATGTCCTGTTCCTCAGACTCTGCCCAGTTGGAGTCCAGGCCGGTTCAAATCCGAGCAATTTTATCCAACAGATATTGACCGAATTCCTCGGCTCGACCCTGTAAGGGTTCCTCCCACACCTCTTGGTTCAGAAGGAAGCGAGTCACTCTGAACAAGGCAGCCGGGCGATTATCTGCGGACGCGATGAGGGTGGAGAAGTAATTGGATCTTGCCACCCTTATCGCTGCGAGATAAGACCTGGTGTGGATTCTTAGTCGCAACCGGTCGGATTCGGATCGACTGGATCTCCAACGGCTCTCTAGGCCCCGTCTCCGACGCTTCATCTCCCGGAGCTCCGTGGTGAACCATGGGGCTCGTTGGGATCTGCGACGGGTCAGGGGCCGCAGGGGTACAACTCGGTCAAGTGCCTCTGTGGCTGCCGTTTCCCAGGCTTCCACTAAGGCATCCGCCGAGCTGTGAGCAGGGAGTGCAGGTGGGTTCCCAAGCGCTGCCTGGAACCTATCAGGGTCCATTAGGCGCCTGGGGCGGTACCATCTGGTTGGCTCCATGCACCCATGGCGGGGGGTGGCAAAGCGGAAGTCTAGCCGTAGGAGGTGATGATCGGTCCATGACAGGGTCATAACGGTTGGGGAGCCCCCACCAATATCATCACGCTACCGTCCAGATAAGAACACCAAGTCGGGGGTGTGGCCTCCCTCATGAGTCAGTCCTGAAATTATTTGCAACAGGTCCATGGCCGTCATGGAAGCCATGAACTGCTGAGCTAGTTCGGACAATCCTCCTAGGGACGGTAGGTTGAAGTCGCCCAAAACCATCAGTTTGGGGAATTCAACCACCAACCCCGAGAGGACATCGAGTAGCTTAGGCAGGGCTGCCGCTGTGCGATTAGGTGGAAGGTACGCCAGCAGCAGGCCCAACTGCGCCCCAGGACCGTATCTCAGAAAGAGAGACTCACACTTATATCTTTTATCATTAGTTTTATAATAATAATAATAATAATAATAATAATAATAATAATAATAATAATAATAATAATAATAATAATAATAATAATAAAGTTGGAAGAGATCTTGAAGGTCATCTAGTCCAACCCATGCTCAGGCAGGAAACCCTGTACCATTTCAGGCAAATGGCTGTCCAGTCTCTTCTTAAAAACCTCCAGTGTTGGAGCATTCACCACTTCTGGAGGCAGGTTGTTCCACTGGTTAGTTGTTCTAACTGTCAGGAAGTTTCTCCTTAGTTCTAGGTTGCTTCTCTCCTTGATTAGTTCCCATCTGTTGCTTCTTGTCCTGCTTTCAGGTGCTTTGGAGAATAGCTTGACTCCCTCTTCTGTTTGGCAGTCCCTGAGATATTGGAATGTGTGTATGTGTGTGTGTGTGTGTGTGTGTGTGTGTGTATCCACATATATATATGTATTCACACACACACACACACACACACATATATATGTGTGTGTGTATGAATATATATACATATACATATACATATACATATACATATACATATACATATACATATACATATACATATACATATACATATACATATACATATACATATATATATATATATATATATATATATATATATATATATATATATATATGTGTGTGTGTGTGTGTGTGTGGATACACACACACACACACATACACATTCTATTGAGAGCAGGCATCAGCATTTCATTTTTTAATGTGTGCCAGCATGTTCACAGAAAAAAAGTGAATATGCTGGCACACATTAAAATATTATCTTACCTTATCTTTTGTTATTCTTTGTGTTTGTCAATTATGCAGCCAACAGCAGCAATAATATCTATTATTTCTCAGCTTGATCATCTGACATCTCCCTAATCTGTACTTGATGACACTAAAATCTGTCTTGCTAGTGGAAGGTTTCCCCTGTCCAGTCCTGTCCAACTCTGCCCATCTCCATTCCCTGAGGAGCCAGCATTATCTAAAGACACTTCTGTGGCCATGTGACTAGCATGACCATATGCCGAGATCCATGGGACGCTGTTACCTTCCCACTGAAGTGGTACCTATTTATATACTAACATTTGCATGCTTTCGAACTCCTAGGTGGACAGGAGCTGGGGTGAGTAACAGGAGCTCACCCTTTTGCATGGTGCTCAGGTCCCAAAGCCAGGCTGCCAGCTTTCTAGATGAAAGCTCAGTGTCTTTAACCACTGAGCCATTGCCCCCTTTTGTTAGTATGTAAAGCCAAATGGATAGCGGTAGTTACTTCATTGGTCCTGGTTATATACAGCTGACCAATAATTAAGATAAAGACAATAGCTGATATATTTTTGTGAGAATAAATTCTGTTGTATTATAGAATTTATAGCTCATTTTTGGGATAATGTTAAATGAATATGTGACTTTAGTAAATCCAATGCAAGTGTACCTGATCCTACTGTTTTTGATCTGATTGGAAAGGACCTGTAATTATTTGAGGTCTGGTCCCTAAATTCCCACCCAATGCATTATTTATGAAGGTTGCATTACAGTGCTTTTTTACTTAATATGGTAGCTCAATTTCATTTATGCTTTTTCTCCATGCTGTCAAGTTGTCAATGGCTGCTCTACATGTTTTTTTTTCCTTTTCTCATTATCCCAAATAACTTCTTTCTGATTGCTTTATAGATCTCTCAATTCTTTTCTCTTCTCACAGCGTACAGTGTAATTACCAAGCAAGGTAAAGTCTTATAAAATAGGATAATATAACAAAATGGGAAACGTCAAGCAACACAATAATATAGCAAAAAAGCAATACAAATCAGTGTTACAACATGATTATTGTAACCAGTGCTTGGTGTAATATTACTTGATTTTTCTCGGACAACAAATCAGTTGCATGTAATGAAAACAATTACAGAGCTAGAAATTTATGGATTAAAACTCCATGAATTCATAAATACTAATTTCTAAGTCAGTTAATGTGTCTGCATTTTAATATATGGAGGATTTAAGCTATTCCCTTTTCAATTAAAGATACACAGATAATGAAACATGCTGCTCTAGCATGGAGACCTCATAGAATCAAAAAGGAAAAAAAAATCTTCTCTGCTTCCTCATGCATAAGAATAGACTGAAGATTTATTAGATCCAGAAATTAAAGGGAAAATTGATATGAAGATGGTCTGGGAATAGATATGAGCACTTGATCTCCATTTTAAGATCCCTGTTAGCTTGCAGCATTTGTACAAAAACACATGAAGCTTACAACTCAAAACCACCTCTGTGTGTTTGTGTATCTGTGTGGGCATGGTTATCTAACAGAAAATATGTGCATATGACTTGGAAGTACAGGTTTTGTGCTAATTACTTACACTGTGGATTAAATGATTCAATGGGGAAAACATCAACTGTTTTCTTAAAATACTGCCAAATAAATTCTGCAATTTTATACTTTCGTTAGCATTTCTACTTTACCCCAGATATATTGCTATTTTCAGGAAACCACTTAATAATCTGACATCAGATTATTCATTTTACCTAAAATCATAACCACAGTCTTAAATAGTTCATGTATTCTTTTCACAAAATATGTTATCCCTTAACTAAAAATCAGGGTAAATCTGTTCAATAATCTGCATGTAAATGATCTTATTTCCACTTTCCAAATTACTGTGCACATTGAAGCACAATTACTTTTCTATTTTTGCACATCTTTTGTGATTTATGAGCTCAGAAAAGTGCAAACATAATATATCCATCTTGTCTGCACACATTCTGAGACAGTGACATACATGCACAGATATGGACTTCAATCTGTTCCAGCATGAAACTGTGGATAATAAAACTATAAATAATGAATCTGAGTCTCTAGGACAGGCATGTCATGTATCAGAACTTTTTCCCATTGCCAAAAATGGGATGGGCGCGGTTTCTCTGTGACACTCTGGCCCGCGGGCCAGCAGTTAGTCACCCCTGCTCTAGAAAGTGGGATGGGTAGTGAGTTAGGTTCATTGTCTTCTTTCTCCTATTACCACTGTCTCTTTCTTCATTCCAATAATAATAATAATAATAATAATAATAATAATAATAATAATAATAATAATAATAATGGCTTGGGTCCGGGATATCTGAGGGAACACCTGCTGCCGGCATCAAGTTCCCTTCGTCCAGTGCGCTCCCACAGGGAGGGTCTTCTCAGGGTGCCACCGGTAAGAGATTGCCGGCGGGTAACACCCAGGGATAGGGCCTTCTCAGTGGGGGCGCCTGCCCTGTGGAACCAGCTGCCAGTGGAGCTGAGGACTGCCCCCGACCTCCGTTCATTCCACCGGGGCCTGAAGACCTGGCTCTTCGAGCTCTCTGGCCCAGGCTGAGGATTAATCTTATTTTAACTGGGGTTTTATTTATGCAGGGACAAATATATTTTTTTTAAAATTTGTTTTTAGCTTTTGTATCTTGGTTTTTTAATCACCCTGTAAACCGCCCTGAGTCCTCCGGGAAAGGGCGGTATATAAATGTAATAAAATAAATAAATAAATTAATAATAATAATAATAATAATAATAATAATAATAATAATAATAATAATAATAATAATAATAATAATAATTTTAGTTGTATACCGCCCTTATCCCGAAGGACTCAGGGTGGTGAACAGGACAAACATATAAAAATACAAGAATACAAATATAAAAAATAAAAATAAACAAGGTGCCCAAAACTAACAACAGTTGTTTTCTGTACAACTTTTCTCCTTCCCATTGCTCAATCAAAGTGAAACTCACTGGGGTGGTCCAATTATACAGGCTCCATGTGGTTTTCTTTTTTTTATTGTTCAAGTTTTATTGGTTTTTCAATATTTACATATACATGTACTTGTGAAGCAATATGGTGGTTGGGTAGTGAAAAGTAACAAATAACAAGTTGTTTGTAAATAGTTCAGGTTGCATCAATAAAAATTCCCTCTCTGATTCCCTTAGTTTTCACATAGTCAAAGTAAACAAGTTAGTATATTTCTAGATATGACCTAATCAATTAAGAAAGTTTTCAATGTAATTAGACTAATACATATCAAAATCCTGTTTTTAAGTTTTACCTAATTGCAATAAAATACTCTCAGGTGGCCTATAAAATACAGAAGAAAGCTTACTTTTTGGGTAATCTACAATTCCCTATTTCAGTAAAGAATAATTCTCTTGTCTACAAAACTTACGTTGTTCATTACAAATCATTCTTATAATTTAACAGTAAATTCAAGTTTTCATCTTAACAAATCACCAATTGTTAGAAATTTTTTTTATCTTAACCATTCAACAGTTGTTAAAATACTATCTTATATTATAAGATTCTAAATTCTATAGTATAATTCAAAGTTTTATTCTAAAAGCTTAATTTTGTTTTCCTTTAAAAATCTAAAAACTAAATATGAAATCAGTTTATATTATTTTTAAGATTCCCCTTAGTCTATCAAAAAAGATTTTTTTTTTAAGTTCTGTCCTTACAAATCCTCCAAAAAAGACACGTCTATATCTTTAAATCTAACTCTCACCTTCCTTTTGTGCCAATCAAGCTTCCATCTTGGTGTCTTTAAATTCTTAAATGTGTCTCCCTTTCTTCCTCCACCTCTTATTTGAATCCATGGAGACCATCCAAGTGACAATTTTGCCAGGCTGGTGTCCCCTTTATAATCATTGAAATATTGCTTTAATAGCTCAGTTTTTGATGTTTGCTGTACTTATTGTTCCATTTCCATCTGGGTTAGGTAGAATGTAGTAGCTAATGTTGTTATCGTTTGATCAGCTAAATCCTCAACATACTGTATTTGGAGGCCTTTGATATCTTCGCTCTTAATGTTGCTTTCTTCGAGTGTTGTTGTTTTTTGAACTGTAAGTTTTGTAGTTTGGACTTCAAAGTTCTCTGTAGGCTACGTTTGTTGCTCTTTGAAGTCTCCTATTTCAGTATTAATTTCCAGTTCTTCTATTTTTGGGGGGTTGCCAGTTCATCATTTAAGATCAAAGTTTGGTCTGGTGGCTTTAAGTTGTCAGGTTTATCATACAATTTGGCTTTAATTTGCTCAGTTATAGCCAAAATTGTGTCTAAAATCAATTTGTAATTAAGTGGTGGGATATAGCCATCCATTTAGTTAGTGTTTACAGCTAAGTCTTCCATGGAGGCTGTTTTAATAGAAGTCAGTAATTTTACACCTCCAATGCGCTTAAAAGTTGTTTTCAGTGCCAGGTGTTCCCACACTAGTCTTTGAAGATAATATTGACAACTTTGTTATTCAGTTAACTGTCAGAATAAGCAAAAGATTTACTTGCAATTCCAGGTTTAGCCACAGGATGTCATCAGTAGCATATAGAATAAGTTGTAAAATTCTTTTTTCCCCCAAATTAATATAAAGCTTTTATATAATTAGTCCATTCTTTTTTCCTTAGTTCACATCTTGAACAGAAAATAGGGTAGTAGATCACACAAAAATATAAGCTTTTTAATAGGTAGAAATAAGATTGCTTAGTTTCTTTGCTTGATCAGATGGTGTTCCCCCTGACACTTTGCTTTTAAGGCTTAAAATGTTATTCCCCCAAGTATACAAAAGCTGTTTTTTCAAAAAAAGGGGGGAGAAGATTTTCAGAAAAGTCCCACAGGCAAGCAGTTAGGGGGATAAGAAAGGAAAGGTCTCACCCAAGTCCTCCAGATTGCTTTGTTGTGTTAGATGGTGCTTTGGCTTTCAGCAGGGAACGGCTTAATGATTGGCCATGTTGATGGCCGGTCTCTTCTTCTTCGGGCCAAAAGGAGCTGCTCTGGATTCAAGTGGAGGGCTGCCACCCTTCCATGATCACAGAATGGCCTCCTTGTGGTGGCCGCCCCTCCGGGGTGACTTTTGACCCTTTTCAGGGTCCTCCAATGAAGAAAGATCGGACGGCAGGGAGGGAGCTCTATCTGTGCATCTGAAAGCGCCGCACGCGCAAACCAGAAGCCTCCATGTGTTTTTCTTGAACCATCTAGTCTTTTGGGGAGCAACATTGGCAATGATGGGAATAATCCATTTTGTTTCACATGGCTGACCCTGGTCTCTCAACTCCATGCAACTGTTTTATGAACTCAGTAATCATTAATGTGAGTTGCATAGTGCTTATTCTTTATTTCTCAAGCCTATATAGCCATTCACCAATCAAAAGGAATACTGGGCAATAGTAGTGTCCAGGAGTGTACCAGATACTGGAACCAAGAATCTGGGTCCTCATTTTACTAACCTGAGACAGATGGAAGACTAAGTCATCTTGAGCAAGTCAGGATTGAAATCCTGGCAGATTTAGTCTGTAATACTGCATTCTAACCACTTTGCCACTACAGCTCCTATGAATTATGAATATTACCATATACCACCCTTTTTGACTTCCTTTGGATGAAAGAGTGATCTAGAGACAAATATTGCTTTTGGTTTGTTTACAAATAACAAGTAATGTTGATATAGCCATTCATCAAGTTATTGTTTCTTCCTTTACATAAGCATATTTTACAGACACATACGTGCACACACCCTTCATACCTTTGGAGTATGTCTAAGTTGCACAGCTTTCATATCTCTGATAATCAACATTTAACAGATTTCTGGTGGCTAACATTCAACAAATAATATTTTCAAACCATTTGTTCCCATTGGAAAAACACTACAATCCCTGAGCTATCAATAAACAATTTCTCTAAGAAAGTACTGGGTCAAAATAGCATGAATAAGCAATTTCCTGTAATGAAAAGAATTCTCTTGGGAGGATGCTCATTTGTGGCCATACCCCAGGAGTAATGAGGCTAATGATGGAACATTAGTAAAGCTGGCCATAAAAGAAAAAGAGAAAGAAAGAAAGAAAGAAAGAAAGAAAGAAAGAAAGAAAGAAAGAAAGAAAGAAAGAAAGAAAGAAAGAAAGAAAGAAAGAAAGAAAGAGAGCTGTGAGAGCTCCATTAATAAGATATGTCAACTCATTGACAAAGCCCAAAGTACTTCTCTTGAATCATTTTCAAAGTATGCATAACCCCGAGATTTTTTCCTTGGTACTTCTCAGTGGTTGCCATTTTGCCTGCTTTTCAAAAAGGTATTAACACACCAATAATTTATTTTCCAGCGTAAGTCAAGATGGAGCAGCCACTTTATATGATTTTTTTACATGATTTTGGTCTGTAGGTGGCTTCATTTAGTAACCACTATCACTTTCAATTACTTTTTCTTTATTAAGTTTGTGTAGCCTCCAACCAAACCAGTTACCACAAAACCATCTCCCTCTAAAGATAAAACTTTTCTACTTTTCGAAATTATAAACTGAGGCTACTTGGAAGTGAATTATCTCATTTCTGTGTGCAACTGTTTAGTCACAAGTGACTTCATTTAAACCAATATAATATTTAAATCATCTGTAAAGAGAATAAAAATTCCTCAATAAACTCAACCAATCAAAATGGCAAAGATACCACACACACAATCCCAACGATCTTCAAGCATGTGAACTCTCCTTCTTCCTTTCTCCCTACATAGAGCAATCTTGTTATTGTAGACATGAAAAGGTGGTTTGCTTAATCAGCACTCTTCAATAATTGTTAGGCAGTAAAAAGGCTTAAATTTCCCTCTTTCATTGAAGGGATTAGCAAAGCAGTTGACTTTGCTGCTGGCACTTTCCATCTTTCAATTGAATAAGCATGGATAAAAAGGTATCCCTTCTTATGCTAATCTGGTTAACTACTCACCACATTCCAATTAGGTAAAACAATCAAATTGTATCCATTTGTGTAATTAGCTAATTGAAGGAACCTGTGTCTGCATGACTGGCTCCTGGAAAAAAGTGGACTTTCTTGGAACTGTCAACATAACAGCCAATCATTATTAATCAATCAATCAACCAACCAGAATAGAGCTTGAAGGGACCTTGGAGGTCTCCTAGTCCAACCCCTGCTCAAACAGGAGATGCAGACCATTTTCAGGCAAGTGGCTATCCAGTCTCTTCTTTAAAACCTCCAGTGATGAAGCACCCACAATTTCTGAAGGAAAGCTGTTTGAGCAGTTAATTGTTCTCACTGTTAGGAAGTTGCTTCTTTCCTTTGTTAGTTTCCATCCATTGTTTCTTGTCTTGCCTTCTGGTGTATTGGAAAATAAGTTGACCCCCTCTTCTTTGTGGCATCCCCTCAAATGTTGGAATACTGCTATCATGTCACCCCTATTCCTTCTTTCCACTAGATTAGCCATATCCAATTCCTGCAATGGTTCTTCATATATTTTAGTCTCCAGTCCTTTGATCATCTTAGTTGCTCTTCTCAGGACTTTCAAGTTGATGAAACTAATAACTAATAGCATTAGAAGAGCCTTGGTGGAGCAGTAGGCTAATGCCTCCTTAAGTAACACCAGCTGCCTGCAATTAGTGCAGGTTCGCATCCCACCAGGCTCAAGGTTGACTCAGCCTTCCATCCTTCCGAGGTAGGTAAAATGAGGACCCAGATTGTTGGGGGCAATTAAGCTGACTTTGTAATAATGCCGCTTGGGGTGTGTGTGAAAGCCCTAACAAGCAGGCATATACATAGAATGAAGGCTACTGCTAAGCTTGTAAGCCGCCCTGAGTCTTCGGAGAAGGGCGGGATATAAATGGAATTAAAATAAAAAAAATATCTGTGTTAGGAATTCAACTCTCCTTATAAACTTCCATTTTTCTTTGTCATATAGAAACTGTTGATTGCAACTCAATAAATCATTTTCTTTCCTTTTCAGCAGTGAGTTCTGCTCTTCTTTGTTTCATTTCCGTGAATAAAAGGAGTCATATTTTGCAATATGTCTACTTTAAATGTGATGAAGTATGAATCCAAGGTAATGGATTATATCAATACATTATGGTCCCTGTCCAGTCCATATATTTGACAATGTTATTGCACTGTGTCTAATTCAAACAGATGCAATTTCACATTTGAAGAAGAAGCACATTAAAACACACTACCATAAATCCTTATCATTAAATATAGAAGATGACTTAACAGGGAAAACATATAAGCTAGTTGGGGAGAATCAGAATGGAAGACAGAAAAAGTGTACACACATACAATACTCTCTATTGTGATGTATTATACCTTGAGCTGTCACTTTTAATCATACTGCTGATGAAAAAAATGGATTGAAATGTGGATAGTATCTCTAAATTGTCTCAATGTGCACAGAATGACTCTATGAATATCTATAAATTGTGAAACGTTGGGAAGAATTTTTATGGACTTTCTATAACCTTCAAAGACTTTTTTTGATCTTTTGGACCAGTTAATATTTAAATATCTTTAAATGTTTTATTTCAATTAAAACATTTTATGTCTTTGTCAATTAATCTGAATATTTTTTAGGCTTGATGTAAGTGATTGGCTGCTTATAGATTTTTAGCAGGTGATTTTTACTCTTTCGTTCTGTGTTAAATGATCCATTGTAGTCTTTAATTTCATTCTTTGTGCCAATTTTAAGTCTCAGTGGAGAAGTTGATTGTATTAGGGATAGACCTTTAAGCATAGTTTTAAACATTACTGTGAATCAGCAATTTATATTATGAATAAGCTTGTACTCAAAGTGAGATTGAAATAATTACCTAAATCTTTCCTTATAAATCATAAAAATTATGTTAATCTATAAAGATTTCAGACATGATTCTTTGTCCATGTTGGTATCAGGACCAGTTTTCTGTAGTGGTTAAGATATTGAACCAGATGCTGGGAAACTATGAATTCTAGTCATCCCTTAGGTTTGAAAGCTGGTTGAGATAGTTGATATTGGAGAAGTCACATTCTTTCAGTCCTCCATCCCCACCCCCATAGTAGTTGTGTAGAAAATAAGAGATGAGAATATTATGTATTCCAGCTTGAGCGATACAAAATAAATATGGGATACACATCTAATAATATTTGTGGCCAATATCAGGGGACAAATATGAACGGATAAAGTTTGGAATCCTTTGTTTCACTTCTGGTGAGTTGTTAGAAATAATGTGAACAGTAACTGATTGCTAAGCAAGATAGTATCCACGTTTCTCTTCTAGACAACTATGGTGCTTGCATTATTGTTTGCTGCTTTGCTAACACTATGTTTTTTGATTATATAGGGGAAAAAATTAAGCAGTATAAAACCCATTACATGAAGTTATGAAATTGGGAAAATTTATGGGCTATTTCTTTTAAAGACAATGTTTTCAAATCCCATGACATCTTCTATAGTTTTCTGGTGCAACTAATTTAAAAAAAAACAAAAAACCCTGAATGACTTTGCTTGTCAGAAAGTCACTAAAGGTAATCACATGACCCCGGACATTGCAATCATCATAAATATGAGTCAGTTGTCAAGCACCTGAATTTTGATCACATGACAATGGAGATGTTGCAAAAGTCATAATAACTTTTTTCACAGCTGTTGTAACTTTGAATGGTCACTAAAAGAATTGTTGTAAGTCAAGAACTGCCTGTGTTGACTTGAACCAAGATATGAATTTGAATGTTATAGAACTGGCAAATCCATGCTATCTTGACACAGATTTGATTGTCATTTCAAAATGTTTTGTCTATGTATTGAATTAATAAAATGCCAGATAAATTTCTATATCATTACAGAACTATTTCATGCAAATCACTCTTAAAAGAAAACTTTATTTTGTTTATTAAATAATAATAAATAATAATAATAATAATAAACCTTTATTGTCAAAGTACAACATGTGTACATTGAGATTAGCTGAGCCTCCCCCTGTGCTCTCTCCCCCCAGCACACAGTGATAACAAACCCTCCATCCCACCACACTATATGAACCAACTACACCAAGCTGATACCATCCTTCTTTTTGTGTAAATCCTAAACGGTGAATATTTAAACTATGTGGCTGCAGCAATGTCTACTAATTTACTCTAGTTTTAAAAGAGAGTTAGACAATTAATTTGGGAATACATTACTTTGAGCACAGTGCCTATGTTGGATTAAACCATAGTTTGTTTAAACATTGCTTATTAAGTCACAATTGGCTGGATTAAAAAGTAACCCATAAATGATGTTTTATAAATCATTTGATTGGATTCCTATAATGTCACCCCCTGCAGTCAATTTTTAAAAAAGTATATTCAGCTAATGAAATAGCTAAATGCATAAGATTGCTCTGTTAATGAATGCAAAGTGTTATTAACCCTAATTGCAAAATGCCATATCCAAATCAAGGCTAGCATATTTGAATCAGTTGCTAAGAAACAAGAGTAAAGTAAGCCCTAAGGTCTTGCACATTGGTTATCCAGGGACATCTGAATAACTATTGTAGGAAATTGGGTCGTGGACTTAATATTCCTTTGGTCTGAGCAGCCTTGCTATGCTTATATTTTAATGTCCAACAAAATAGTAGCCATATGTATCTTGATAACATATCATCCCTATGCTCTACATCAGGCATGTCAAAGTGTCTGCCCGCGGGCCGGATGCATCACAACAAAACCGCACCCTCCCCATTGCTGGCAATGGGGGAAAAGTTGCGATACGTGGCGAGTTTGACATACCTGCTCTACATTAACAGGCCGTGTTCTAACTTTATGCTGCATCAGCCCACATGGTTTAGAGTAAATTTTACTGTTTTTCTTGTATGCCGGACTTGATTTTGAAATCTTTGAAGGAAGAATAATGATGGAGAAGGGAAATTTTTTCAATTTATTTAAGCTAAATTTGCAGCATTATGAATAAAGCATGGAAAGTTCACAAAATAAATATTTGCCTGCTGAAGATTATCTGATTGGATCCTGAAGGGAACTTCTCCCTTTCCTACACACAAACACACACACACATACACACACACACCATGACAATTTACATAAATTTCATTCATGAAATATATGGATTTTTTTAAAAAAATTGCTTAATTTACTGTGCACATTTTAGGCGTATCTGATGCCACCCTGTGTCATGAAACACTTACTTATTTACATCTGTCATGTGGAATAATTCAAGTTCTCCTCCATAAGATATCTGCTATAAGTTATCTACAAAGTTTTACTTTTTCTAGAATCATCTTCCACCATCCACAATCTTCCATGTTCAAATAAAGGTAAACTTTAGAAACTCTAACACTATCTATGCCAGTAGTCCTCGATTTATGACTGCAATTGGGATTCAAACTTCTGTTGCTATGTGGTCATTAAGTTGTGTTGTGCGTATGTTATAATTGATTTTACAACCTTTTTTTAAGGTGGTCTTTAAGTGAATCATGTGGTGGTTAGGTGAATTCTGCTTTCCTCTTCAACACTGTTTGTCAGACCCCTCTGGGAAGATTACAAACAGTGATCACATGACTCTAGTATCCTATAATCATTGTAAATAAGTGCCAGTTGCCAAGAGGTAAGTGCATGGACATGTCTTCAGTACATTATTTCAGTGCTTTTCTAATTTTGAACAAATCATTAAAGAAATCTAATCAATGCAATGTACATTTCTACATATGTAGAACGTGTGTGTGTGTGTGTGTGTGTGTGTGTGTGTGTACATTTTCTTTGTAGTGGAACTCTGGTCAACAGTAACAATGAAGCCAGTACTGTACTATACTTCTAAATTATACTTTTGAAGTTTTTTAGACACAGTTTCAGAAATAGGGGGACATTACTCTAGGCATGAATTAGCATGGCTATGCTTTAGATAGCAATATCTTGCTTCCATTCCTTACAGTGCTTATTTATGATATGCACATTTGACTGTCAAAGATCCTTGCATCTTTTTTTCATTTTTCCCTAGAATCAGAATCTGGATATCATCTAGGTAGAGTGTTCACCTGGGTGTTCACCTGGCACAAGAATGTAAAGGTAGTGTTTGAGAAGACTAATAAGACAATATAATAACAGTGACTGTGCCTTCTTATTTCCAGACTGAAAACTCTATTAAATTAGCACATCAAATACACACTGCCATTAAATATATACTAATCAATTCTGGCTGTTTGGCAGTACTTATAATATAGTTATTTGCAATGTAATCCTTCACTGCCTACTGAAGAGTTATCAGAATCAATAATGGTTCTAATAAAAACATGGGGATGATTTTGAAAGCAAAGTAGAGAAAAAAAATCCATTCATCAAGGAAGAAATTAAATGTTCATAAGGTACATGAGGTACCCTACAAGTACAGCCTGAACTGGTTCTTAAATTATGGCAAAGGTCCCTGTGAAATTGGGTTAAGGATCTCATTATGCCCCACATAAAGACAGACAACAAAGAGGATAAGGAGAGAAAAAAAAACATGTTCATATAATGCATTTAGAAAGGTTATCAATTCATATGATTATTGTGGCATCTCTACCTCCTTCATTCTTTTTATCCACAAAAGGAACGAAAATCCAGATATCTTTATTGTGGGATTTTTGGTACTCTCTGTGATCTGAGAAGATCTTTCTTCTCCAGAATCAAGTAATTCTGGGCATCTTTGCAAATAAGAATTATGTAGATTCAGTATCCCTAAATAGGTTTCCATCAAAACAGTTCAAAAAATTTACTTAATCAATAAATCTCATATTTCTTTTTTGCTTTATTTAGAGCCTTTCTCTCAATTCTCTTATTCTTGCAAGAAAAGTTATTTTGGGGGGGTGGGGGTGGAGGGTTGTGTGCTTATCTTTGTGTCTTTCTTCCTGGCATCAAATAAGCTATTTTACAGTCATGGAACAAATGCCTTTGGTTGAACAAATGGCAGCCACAGTTCCTTGAAAACATTGAGATCATTGGATGTTTTCTTCTCTGTGTAGTGAGTTTATAGAAGGCATGTGATCCTATATACAATATGAAAAGAATGCTATAAAAACCTATTGGGAATTACTTCTAAATCAATTTTTATTGATTTCACAATAAACCTATATACATCAACCCAGAAGTAACTTCCACTGTTTTCTTCTTCTTTTTCCCTTAGATTACAGCTTAAACCCTACATATCTCTGCTTTTCTGAGTCTGATTTTTGTTTGTTTTTGGTGCTTGAAACTTCAGAAATGCAATAAAATATGTTCTTTGTTCTCCCTAAGCTTGCTCTCTGGTTGTAAAATTGTGGAGTTGGGAAAAGTACCATTTATTAAAATAGAACCTTTTATGTAGAATAACATGGTTTAACTACTGCTAGCAAAAAAATAATAAAGGTCATTAAAGTATACCTAAAATTTATTCATTGTGTGATTTTTTTTCCTTTCAATGACCCTGCAATCCTTTGCTTCAGGATGGGATTGGGGAGATTGATTGGAACTGGGTGTTTATTGGCTGGATGCCCTTCCTGCCACCTACATGGAGTTCACAGCAGTTCACTCATTGCACCCAGAGAGTTTCTACATTGTGTAATAAACAAATATATGAAACATTTCCTTTGAAATTCAAACTACCTATGTCATAAATAATTTCCTTCTTGAAAAAGACTAAAGTGCTCTTAAGCAGAATGCACATTTTGTCCTTCAACAGTTTTATTCACCTGTGTTTTAAAGAATATTTCGGAGTCCCTTGATTTTGAAAACTGCCAGGTTTATTAATATTAACCAAGCAATGTGAACACACTGAGTTAAAGCCATGAGAATGTTCTTATACACTACAGGATTGGACCGATTCATTCACCACTTTCACTGTATTGATGTTTTGGATATTATTATTATTATTTTAAAAAAAACATTGTTTGACAATTGCCTGAATATGAATACTATTTGATAACATAGCAGATTTTCCAAATAATACATATGTATTTAGGTTGCTTCTTTATTATAATTTACAGAATGGTGTATTTGAAATTCACTCAGAAAATACTGTTTCATGGACTGTTCAATTGTTAAATAGCTTTATAGCTACAGCCAGTTTTTGTGCTGTTGAAGCTAATTGCCCCACTATGACTCAATCTACCCATTCAGAGATATAAATATTAATGCAATCCTCTGCTTGAACAACTTAGCTCAGTTATGATAGATTTGCAACCATTTCTGGCCTAATAGATTGCTAAATCAATTATCTCTGCATCTCATGAATTTTATGATTGCTTGACAGAAAAGTGAAAAAGTGGTTGAGTATAACTAGAAATGTCTATACGCAGTGCTTTTTTTGTAAAAGAAAAAGGTGCCGGAACTCACACATGTCATACAACCTGCCTTGCCTACCCTACAAGGTTCCATCCAAAAAAGGTGCCGGAACTCTGTTCTGAACGTTTTATGAGAAAAAAAGCCCTGTCTATACGTTTTATGAAATGTGATGACTAATGAAAGTTGGTTGGCATACCGTCTAGCATTTTCTCCCTCATCCCACACAAGATAAGCTGACTTTTACCTTGTGTACATAGAGAGCAGGTTAAGATGTCTGTTAGCTGGCTACCTTAGTAAGCCCTTTACAAACCATGTAACAAATACTGCTGTAGACATGTAGAAATGAGATCACATGGGAAACAAATCTGGGAAGGTGAGAAATTATAGAAACATTATATACTTAGACCTGACTTCTATTATAGTTAATAAACAACCCCAAAGATGGTAAGACATTATATATTACTTTGATTATTCAGATTCCACTCTAATGAACTGTAATGACAAGTAAAAAAAAAACCCAACAACACTGTGTGGATGAAGCAGGTAAATGCCATTCTACCATCTGATTTCATAGATATACAAGCTATGTGACTGCATGATAAAAGAGCGTTGAGGCTGGATGCCATCTGGGTACATCCTCCACCTACCTATCTAGTGGTAGCTGTGAACCTAGAGAGACTCCTCAGTTGAGACTTACTTCTTTTGGGTGATTGCTTCAGAAGTATCATAGAAGAAACAAGTGACATATGCAGTGTAGTTTATAAACAAACAGCATCACTATTTTGCAGGGATTTAATATCATCTTCTTTATTCCCCTCTAGATTCTAAAAAAAACCTTTAGACATCAGGTCAGGACTTGCCTGCTTTGTAAGGAACAGAGTTGTAGGCACAAGCAATTCCCAATCTTTGCATGCAATTGAGTAATATATTGTGCTCAACAAAAGTTGAAGAACCAGAAAGATACTTGTCCCCACATCCAAGTCCCAATGTAATTAATCAGTAGGGCAACCAATGAGAGTTCTGTTGCATATGCACTTGTTGAATGCTTAGACTGCTGCCTACCAGATTATTAAGATTGTTGATAGAGAACTCAAAGGGATATAATATGCTAACTGCCCTCATTTTTACAGCATTATTCCAAAAGGAAAGAAAATATTTTTTTCTGATTCTACTTATCAAGGAACTCCATGTACAAGTGCTTCTTCATAATCCCATGGAATGGAATTTTTCAGTCTAAAAAGATACATATGAGATATGCACAGTGTACACAATGGTTAATTGTCAATTATGGCAAGGATAAGAGTCTGAAACCAATTCTGACCCCACATCACACATCTCATGAATAGCTCATGTAATTAAAAGTCTTGTTGATGAATTCATCAGGTTTTACACTTTGACACATAAATGTCTATATGTTGCTGATACTGACCTTCACTGCTCTCCACCATCTCCCAAGTAATGGTCTGCAATATCATCAAGAGGCAACAATGGTTTATTTTACTAGGTTCTTAGCAGTTGCTCAATGATGCTATTGTAGGCCTCAGGCTAGATGTTAACTGTCCCTATAAATACGCCTGCATAATTTTTTAGGACCCAGATGGTTACTTCACTTAAAATAGTATACCAGGTGTTTCACTCTAAATAGTAAGAATGGAGCCACAAAGAAACAAAATTAATATCACTTCATCTAAATATACATTTTATTTGAAGTTAAATACAGATCTTTATTTAATATTTTTTCTTACAACTGTGATAATAATATTAACAAATTAGTAAAATTTAAGTCTCTTAGAACTGTATCCAAAAAATTTTGGAGGCATGCATGTCCCTAGGAATACAGATGTTTACCTCTATTTGTAAAATATGGATGGCAATCATTTTTCTGGATCAGGCCTTGCAGAATTAAAGATTCATCTATTTCTCACATGTGCCACTTCTTTCTTTTTCTGTAATACACATACAATATTGCAATGTGCTTTACGTGGAGACTACAACTCATTCAGAATGGGGTGGCACATGCAAATATGAGTATGCCATGGCATACTTGTATGTCATCCTTGCCCAGGGAGATGCACTGATTTCCAATTTGCTTCCACATACAACTCAAGGTGCTGGTGATCACCTTTAAAGCCCTTTATGACATAAAGACTGGTCATTTGAAAGACAGCCTATCTCCAATAGTTTCTGTCTGTCCAGTGAAATCACACAGAATTAGTGGACTTCAAGTCCCCTTAATTAAACAGTACCATCTATCATGACCTAGTAAATGGACTTTCTCTGTTGTGGCATTTGCCCTCTTTGCCCCCAAAGATCAATACAGCTTCCACCTAGATGATGTTTGCAAAGTCCTTGCAAACTCAGGCTTGGGTTAGGGTGGGTATTGAGTTCTTGTTGGTGCTCTTTTTTTCTTAATTGTATGTTTTCTGGACATACATGGATGTTTTTTGCTTGGTTTTATGGGTATTTCTCATTTTTAACTGCAAACTGCCCAGATTCATTTTGGCCTTAGGCAGCCTTCAAATTTAATTAATCAGATAAATAAATAAATAAATAAATAAATAAATAAATAAATAAATAAATAAATAAATAAATAAATAATAAATAAATAAATAAATAATAAATAAATGCTTTACCCCCTGTTCACCTTATACCCAACTCCAGCTTTCTCATTTTCTTCCCTCTTTAGAAGGTGGAAATAAGACATTGTCATCAGTTTTGTGTCAGCTGGTATGAAAAGCCATCTGCTGGCTCCATGGGAGGTACTAGGGAGATTCACAGCGCTGGAAAGAGCCATTAAAACCATCAGATCAAATCCTTACTCATCACAGAATACAAATGAGAGTATTCATAGCAGATGTTTTGAGCCTCTGATTGAACATGTTTAATGAAGAGGAGCATAATTTCTCTCTAGGTAGTTAGCACCATTGTTGGACTTCTGTTGGTTAGTAGGTTGTCAGAATAGAATAGAATAGAATAGAATAGAATAGAATAGAATAGAATAGAATAGAATAGAATAGAATAGAATAGAATAGAATAGAATAGAATAGAATAGAATAGACCTGGAAGGGACCTTGGAGCTCTTCTAGTCCAGCCCCCTGGTTGAGCAGAAGAACCTATACTAATTCAGACAAGTGACTGTCTACTGTAGTCTCTTCTTAAAAAATTCCAGTGATGGAGTGCCCACAATTTCTAATTTAACTAAAAATTGCCTTCCTTTAGATAAAGGACACGGCCCAATGACTTGTACTCTGGAATGATCTATACCAGTATTTTCAAATTTGGAAGTTTAAAGGTATGTAGATTTCAACCCACCAGTTAGCATGAGAGTTGAAGTCCAATTATCTGAAAGCTGCCAAGGTTGAGAAACACCAAACTAGTTCAATGAATTAAGCCATTATTAATTAATGTATACATTATAAACAAAAAGCAATGAGAACAGGGATAGCTTCATTCTAACTGGGATGTCCAGAAACCCTGATTTACCATGGTTTCTGATTATGATTACAGTATCCACTCTTGCACCAGCTTCCATATAAAGTAAGATTGGTTCAGTTGTACATGAAACACAAAGTTCCAAGCACAAAGCATTCTGATGTCATCTGGAACATTTTCCCCCAAAGTATGACAGTCTATCCATTCTGTTCTTAGTTGGTAGTTTTCCAAAATATATCTCCTTCCGGCGCGATCTAAAGACGTATCTCTTTGAACAAGCTGGCCTGGCCTGATGGGATGGGGTTGGGTTTTTATTACTTTTAAATGTGTTTTAACCTATTTAAGAGTTCTGGGCACTTTGTTTAATCTTTTTTAATTTTTGTATTCTGTCTTTTTAACATGTATTGCCCTGTTCACCGCCCTGAGTCCTTCGGGAGAAGGGCGGTATACAAATAAAATTATAATAAAAATTATAATAAAACAAGAAGTGATCCCTGCTGTATTGGACGTGATCTGGCTCCATGGCATTTTACTTACTGAACTGCAAATATATCAATCAACTTCTAAAAATAATTAGAAAATCAATAATAAAGATAATCAGCTGGATCAAAATAACATCCAGTTAGTTAAAGTAAGACGATTGTTGTGGAAATGATATCACTAAGTATTTTTGGTTTGATAACAACTGTCTATTGGTTCTTCATATTTCTCATTTAAATCCAAATAAACAATATGGCACGTATTCCCAATATCACAGGACACTGTTCAAAATTGAGTACCCAACATGGTATTTTAGAATACTGGTTATATCACAGAGGTAGCATTACTGATTTAGCAAATATAGTGATAAAATGAATGTGGGTGTATTTTTTGAAATGCCTTTTGCTGATACTGAGAATTGTACAGTGATATGGAAAGGGAGAAAAAAGAAGAAATAGACTAGCTTTCTATATAAGAAACTTACAGATACAAAACCAAGGTGAATACAAAATGGGAACACACTGCATTTCTCAGAATACCTGAACTGTATATCATATGACCAAAATAATGCTTTTGGACTACACTTTCAGAAAATATAGGAGAGTTTTATTTCTTTTCTTTGCAGTCTGCATGTCCTTCCCAAAACTGAAGCCAACATTTATGGTACTGATTTTTGTGTTGGCTTCAGCATTCATAAGTTATTTTGTTTTTGATTCCTCTAAAAAGAATGGATTTGTCTGAGATGCTTAGTGAAATAAATGGTGAAATACAATTCTTAATATTAATAATAAAACATAAAAGACTGCATCCTTTGACAACAAGATGAATAGACTTTCAAAGTGCCCCAAATAGACAGTCTTGAATGTACTATGTATGTGCATCCATCTTGAAATAGCTCTATACGTCTATTTTATATATATAGTAAATTTAGGAATGTAACTGACAAGGAAAACTCTATATTAAAGAACTGCTACATCCATACATTGATAATATTTTTATTATGGTTATGAAAATATCTACGGCCACAGTCTACCAGCTTTGTCCTCAATCATCTCAATTCTGCTTCTTTATTCAGCAACAAAAGCACGATTCTTTTTTAAAAAATGAAACGGTTTTATGGGGATAAAAATTATTAGAAGCCAAGTTTGTTTGATTGAAAGGGAAAATACAAAATAAACAATCCATATGAAGTATTTTAATCTATCAAGGGAAAAATAAACATACAAAATATAGGATTTTAAAAATGAATACATTGCATCTTTTGTTTAATGAAAAGCTGTATAAAAGTTTGCACAGTTCTGGAATCTACTTCACAATTTTCAACTTTTCTGTTTTGTTTTTTATCTTATGTTGAGTTGAATGGCAAGTTATTTCAAAATGTTGTTTGTCTGTTTGATTTAAGATCCCTGATTAAGGTGGATAAAGATTAGTGAAGGCTTTGGAGTGAAGAGATACTATTCACACACAGTCTTTGCTCATCCCATAGCCAAATATTGAAAAAAAATGACACTCTGCACATAAAAAACTCACTGACATTTTCACTTCCTTTGAAATAAATTTCAAAGGCAAATTCTCTTTCATCCAATGGAATGAAAACTAATAGAACAAGAAGTATTTGGATTGTGTGGTATATTTTTTCATTCCTGACTGGTGTTTTTTTCCTTTTTGGTCATCATTGCCATTTTTTAATTATTTCTTTTGGTCTACTCTAGAAATTTTGTCCTGTTTTTAATTTTTTTTATTTGTGAACTCCCAGGAATCATTGGGGATTGGGTGATAATCTCTTTAGAAGTGCTGAGGAAATATTTGTGGGTAAATGCAGGAGGGTTTTTCTTCCAAAAAACTAAAATGCCTAAATAGCAATAATACTTAGATTTATATATTGCTTCATAGTGCTTTACAGCTCTCTCTAAGTGGTTTACAGAGTCAGCAGATGGCCCCTAGCAATCTGAGTTCTCATTTTACTGACCTCAGAAAGATGGAAGGCTGAGTCAACCTTGAGTTGGTCAGAATCGAACCCCTGGCAGTATAATTCCAAACTGAGTTTGTCTGTCTGTCTGTCTGTCTGTCTGTCTGTCTGTCTGTCTGTCTGTCTGTCTGTCTGTCTCTCTCTCTCTCTTTCTCTCTCATATTTATGTCTTCTCTTTGTCATATGTTTGAAAAAGGATTTTTTTTTATTTTGAGAAGAAAGAGAAGAAAAAATAAACATGAAGTATTGGAAAAGCAAATTAAAGAATATTTAGACGCATGGGGATGGGGGAGGCAGAAAGCAAAATAACTAAAGCAAAGTGAAAGCAACATAAATAAATGTTATTATAGCACCTCTTCTTCCTCTAGAAATGGTTTTCTTCACCCACTGAAAAATACCCATTAATAGAAAATTATTTTTAATTAAAATTATTAAAATGAAAAATTATTGAAAATTGCTTCCAAATCAAAACACCTTGTCTGTTTTAGAAACTTTCTTAAGAGAAGAAGCTGGAATAGATTATATTTAACATCAAGCAAATACTTAACCAAAACCCCCATAAAGTCACAGTTAGCCACAAGCTAAGAGTGAGAACAAATATCAATAAACGTGCAAACCATTCTGATAGCACATGGCTTCATCAGTAGTCACGCTTCTTTCCTGTTTTACTGTTATGATTATGTGTACATTAAAAGCCCAACACAGATTAATAGTTTCTCAATACAATTCATTAGAAAAATTCAATAATGTCAGTACTTAAAAGCTATACACAGGAGTGAAGTTATCTAAAGAGGATGCAAAATAATGCATACCAAAAGGAACATAGAAGTTAAGTGTACAGTTGATTGCAAAACTTCTAAAGGCATCAGCCTTGTTATAGCTTCATTTTCATAGCCTTAGAAGTAATAAGTTTCCAGTTTTTATTTTACAGCACTAGAGACATTACATTTTCTGCCACTGAATAATTCTTGATGCTACAAAGAAATCAGTGAGCATTTCTTTAAAATTTAAGAAGATGGAAGGAAATATCTATCTATGTCTAGATATATTCTGAACAGCAATCTCATCTGAGTTACTGAAGGATGAAGAATGTACTCCAAGCTTTCCCCAATAATCCAATGCCACATTTGATATTCCATCTGCATCTTAACATTACCTATAGCAACATAAAGCTTGTCATCCACATATCTACATTTTGTTATTCCAGGAGGAAAGAAAATGCCAGCAAAATTTGGCACCGTGTCCTCATAACACACATGCAGAATAGAACCATTTTTTGTTGCTCTTTGTACAGCCTCTCTATGTAATATTTATTTATTAAAATTCTATGGCCATCTATCTCACCAAAGAAACTCCTGGTGGTAAACATAAATAAACCTGTCTATTAAAAAAAAGCCCAAGCTAAGTCTCTATGAAATATTTTCCCCCTATATTACCTACATATAAATGCCAATGCCTCAATGCCTGGGTAAGAGCCAGGTCTTCACAGCCTTCTGAAAATCCCCCGAAAAGAAGGCTCACTTCCTAGGTCACCCCAAATAACATTGTTTCACCATGGGGAACCAAAGAATGCCCACTCTGCCAAATCTGATGGGATGGGCAAAAACTTTCAGGCACAAAGAATCAAGACCATTCATAAGGTTGTAGCATTGAAGATTTATTCAACTCTATAAACAAGAATCTAGTCAACTAATGGTCAGCACAAAGTTGGTGCTAAAAAGGATCAACAGAATTCAGGAAGAGGATTCTAAACTGATGATGTGTTAAACTGTGCTCCTCCAGTTTGTCTGCTCCTCTCCTGCAGATCCGCTGGGGACAGGTAACCTCACATGTAACCTGGCACCATGCCATGTAGACTTTAAAGATAGTAACCAGCATCTTGAGTTGTACCTGGAAACCTTTTGGAAGTCATTAAGACAATGATCAATGGTTTTCACTGTCTAAAATTAGAATAGTACTACAGTAATTGTCAACACCAATCACTCATTCAGAATATGCCAGAGTAATGTTTATCACCTCTGAGTACTCCATCCAATCATTCTTCACCCCATCAGCATAGTAATCTAATGATCATTCAGAAAGTCTCATAAATATAGTATGGTCAGTTGGATGTGTGCAGCATGGATGCAAACCTTCCTTAACCATTTAAGAAAGTGGTTTTGGTGGGTGAGAGAAATGTTGGAAGATGCTCTTGGTACCATTTGCATAATTCTTCCAAATGATTATTGACCTATCAAACCATCGGTCACTAGGCAAAGAATTAAAATTTGGCCTCATTTGACTGCCTGCTAGTGATCATCTGGACTGGTACAGACAAAATATAACTTTTACATAAGTGAGGTTGAAAGAATTATTTTCTGAAATTACTGAAATCTGTATCAAATCCTATCATACATTCAATTCTGATCATATAAAAAGAGTAGAAAAATACAAAAAGAAGTCTAGTTGTTTGTTAAAGCCATATCTGCACCAAGTGACATTCAATGATAAAGGTAACAACAGCCTATGAGAAATGAATGCAAGGAACCAGGACTTCACCATGAAAACTGCCACTGGGAAAGGAATCCCCCACTTGTCTTTGAATTACACTTCAGTTACATGTTATTAAGCAAGGGACAGTGAATCAACCTCAGGGTTCCACACTGTCTTGTTGACACATAAGCAAACAAACAAAGTCAATTGAGTGAGCCAAAAACAACATTGCAAATATGTCCTGAGACCAGTCACACACCATACCTCTCAAATTAGTTTTAGAATGAACAATATCTTAATTTTTCCTTTTTTAAAAAAAAAATGCAATGCATATGCATTGCACTGGCATAATGGCTGTTGTGTGTCATAGTATATTTCCTGTGCTATTCATTAGTTAAATTGATTTTTTTTCTGCTGCTGTCATACATTACAAGACTTTAAAGAAATTGTAGATCATTGAGGGAACTCCAATTATTGGGTGGGTTAATAATCAATCACAATTCACAACAGGTTTCTCAAAGACAGATTCTGATCTTCATCTACTATCTTCTTGAGCAGTAAATCTTTGTGCCCTGATTTTGTGCCCCATTTTCTTGTCCTTTCTTTCCTCAGTGACTTAAAGAAACAGGATAATCCTTCCATTTATTAAGCTAATGTTCCAAGGAAAGAGATGGAGCAATATACCTATTAAAGTAAATTTGACTTTCTCTCACAAAAGTGAGAGTTTATTCATTCAGTTTTCTCTTCTGTAAGAATCTCAAACCCCAAGGTAGATTGGAGAATGTAGAAGCAAATAAATATTAAAACATTTTCATAAGTTTTGCCAATCTCTCTTTCTCTTTTATACTGGGAGGCAAATATGAAAGGATTATCTCAATAGGATAGTTAGAAATGGCTAAATGTGTTCCATTTTGCAATGAGATACCAACTGTTTTGCCTCAGGATCAATAAAATTGAGCCAAAGCATAGTGCTACCCTAAGCGCTGACTCTTACGGATGATGTTATAATATAAGACAGCTTTATTTTCTGAGGCAGCCAATTCAAAATGTGGAAATGGTTATGGAAATTATGCAAATAGAAGAAAAGAGCTGACATTACACTGTGGAATGGCTGTGGCAGTTTCTGTATAGCTTGAGGATAGCCTGCCATCTAATCTTTTATAAAATCAAGTCCTTCCATTTCAGAATAGTCTAATCAGAAGCTAAGATAATGCCAAGACTAGCATTTATGCCTGCTTTCAATGCTGTAATGAAAACCCTCCATCTTCTCTGCCGTGGAAAACTTGTCGCCCTCTGCAAGGAACAGCATGACATGGCACCAGAGCGGTACATTTCTGTTTCAATCAAGTAATTAATTCAAGTCTTCACACCAAACTACATTCATTTATTCAAAGCAGAGGCTTATAAACACATTTTACATGATGGTTTATATGGCCACAGTTTGCTTTACTGACTGGTTGTAGATGTCTTTTGCATCTATTTGCCAGATGCTTGAAAATGTAAAATATTCTTGGCAAGAAAACAGTCCTCGCTTTAACAGAAATTTGTTAAACCTGATGTCAGTTAGGGATATTTTCTAATTTACCTTCCCACATTCTGAATTCCTACTCACTTTCAAAGCTATAAAATGTTTTATTAGCAAATTAAAATCTGTTTATTTATGCCATACCGAAGAATAAACTAAATTCCTGAAGGTTAACTTTGTTGGAATATAAATGATAGAATTGGGTGCACTGTTGATTAATTCATGTTGACTCAATGGTTTTCATGGACATCTTAGAACAGGGGTCTTCAAACCTGGCCCTTTTATGACTTGTGGACTTCAACTCCCAGAATTCCTCAGCCAGGCATGCTGGTTGAGGAATTCTGGGAATTGACATCCACAAGTCATTAAAGGGCCAAGTCTGAAGACCACTGTCTTAGAAGGATTGATAGGGGAAACTTTTTATATATTGGTCATATGCTGTCTTCACACTTACCTTAGACTTAGGGCAAACTTTTCCTTGTTTCCTACAATTTGCATTCTACATTTTAGCATTCTTCATTCTACATAATTAGATAAAATTTTATATTGGGTAGTTTCCTCATGAAGCATATCAGGAAAAATATGGAATCTTCAGTTTAAAAATAAAGGAGAAAAAACACATTGCTTATATGTTATGTATGTATGTATGTAAGAGTTTTTAAACTAACAATAGAGGAAACATTTTCATGAGAACAGAGTTCTATTTTGATTTTTGAGAATCCAACTTTATGACTAGGAATGGATCTGAAGTGGCTGCTTCTGGGCTAACTCAGATCAAGTCAAATCATAGCTTCCAAGGAAGAAAGAGTTTAGGAACACACACACACAAACACACACACACACACACACACACAAACACACAAAAAAACACATTACTGCAGGCACTCCAAGTTGACAAAAAAGCTTTACTTTGCAATCTCCCCCAAAAATATCCTATGCAGGACTGAACAAACTTGCAATAAATCAAGTTGTCATTGTTTATAGCTAGGAAATATTTATATATACAGTAGTTGTTCCTATATATAAAATTATATATAAATTAATCCATCATGGCCATTCTTCCTATAAACTACCTATGATTGTGAAGGCACAGAAATTGTGCAAAATCAGTCAATCAGCTACTCAACTTCTAGTCTGAATCTCTGGTCCAGGCAGGAGACCTTATAGCAGGGGTCTTCAAACTTGGCCCTTTTATGACTTGTGGACTTCAACTCCCAGAATTCCTCAGCCAGGCACACTGGCTGAGGAATTCTAGGAGTTGAAGTCCACAAGTCATAAAAGGGCCAAGTTTGAAGACCCCTGCCTTATAGCATTCCAGTCAAATGGTTGTACAATCTATTTTTCAGAACTTCATTTGCAGAGCACCACAAATCTGGGAGAGAAGTTATTCCACTGATTAATCGTTCTCAGTCAGTCAGTCAATTAATTAATTCTGACTGCACATTTTATTTTCCTGCTTTTGTCTAATTAAACATGATTTTTTTTAAACTTACAAGGAAGCATATTTGGATTAGATTATTTATTTGTATTAATTCTTTATTCACATCAGGTTTTATTCCAAACAAAATAAATCATGATTGTATAGCTCTCCTAAGTTATTTTAATTATTGAAACAATTGGAAGGCAAGTACAAACTTAGGTGATCTTCTAATTTCTTTTGCAAAATTTCTACTTCTCCTAGTCGAGATTCTAATGAAAGTCCATGTCAAAGCATGTTGATGAACACTCAGAAACATTTATTTGTTCAATTCTGTAAGAATTTACTTAAAAGTTAAAAGTTGCTTTTCACTGAATTCAAAATGAGTGTCAGCTGTATAAAATCCTGTGGGAGAGAGAGAAAAAATGTGACTAGAAGTGAACTTTTTTCCTACTGACTGTGAACTCTATTTTCCAACTGAATGAAACTGGTTTTGAGAGGTAATAATGCACTCACAGAGAGAGGTTTAGGCAAGATTTATGTAGGGTACACCAAGCAAACAACCTTTCCCATTAAAATGTTTGTATCTGAAGGTTGAGAACCATACTGTCAAAAAAGCCATTTCATTTTGCACCCCTCTTTAGGGGAAGTATTTACAGCAATATTTGGGGGGTGGAAAGGAGAGAAAATTCAGGTATTTTCAGGCTCTGGGTGGAAAATCATCATGATCAATAAAGCTATAGCAGTGTTTTGTTTTGTTTTTTGTGTTTTTTTTTAAAAACTCTTTTAAAACTCCTCTTTCGTTTATCTACTATCTTTGCTAGTGTTAAGGTTGAAAATGTATTCTGCATTAAAAACAATAATAATAATAAAAAAAATCTCAGTACATTTGATGGAAAAAAATGTGTACTTTGCTTTCCAAAGAAGAAAAAGAAATGATAACATGTTTATGGATGGAATATGGGTTCCCTGCACTTTCAGTACATAAAAAGTATTTGGGGAGTATGTTGAACATTGAAGATAGAATGATAGAGTTGGAAGGGACCTTGGAGGTTTTCTAGTCCAACTCTCTGATCAAGGCAGGAGACCTTATACCATGTTGGTCAAATGGTTGTCCAGTTTATTTATCTATCAATTGCCAATGATAGAGCACCCTCAACTATTCCATTGATTAATTATTCCCACTCTCAGAAAATTTCTCCTTCTTCTAGATTGGATCTCTCTTTAACAAGCTTCTACCTATCACTTCTTATCCTGCCCTGCATAATAAGTAAGTATATATAGTTGAAGTTGACATGACCCAGATCTCCTCCTCCTCCTCCCAAAAAAGATGGGAAGGTGACCTCTCCCAGGCCAAATGATATTTAGGAAGCTACTGTGGAACAACAGAGGACAATTATTTGAAGTATTGGTATCTACCATGAGTTTGAAGCCAAAAGAATTGCGAGCTACTCATGTTTCCAGACACACACACAAAAAAACTTGGAGTTGAAAAAGTGTGTGTATGTGCATGAATATATGTACAGGTAGTCCTTGGTTTAAAATAGTTCATTTAGTGACTGTTCAAAGTTACAGCATCACTGAAAAAGTGACTTTTGACCAGTTTTCACAGTTACGACCATTGTAGCATCCCCATGATCATGTGATCAAAATTCAGACGCTTGGCAAGTGATTCATATTTATGGTGGTAGCAGGGAACTGGTTTCAAATAAGTCAGCACTGAGCTAAATCAATTCATTTCTCTTAATCCAGCATCTGATAGAAAATTATCTAATCCCTAAACTGTTTTTGAATTACCACAAAGCTGCTTGCTTATTGCCTAGTGAGGATTTATAAATACTGTAGAGAAGGTGTGCCCATTCTTTTTTGCACACTATTATTATTTCATGGACATATTTATAATTTGTCAAAAAAAAAATAACCAACCCCAAACAACAACCCACTGTCAAAATGGTTGCCAGTAGTCTGGTTAGTCAATCACTTTTTCTAAGTTCTGAACTTACACACACAAACACATTGTAAGTTCTAGTTATTTTCCAGTCTGGAGAGCCATGCCAAACACATAATTCCCATAGCACTGTCTTAAATGCCTAAGGATATCTAAACATGTAATAGGGCTATATTATTATTATCCTTCTCATCTTTCCTACTATCTTCTCCTATTGGTATCTTATGACTTATCACGTGTTGTTTGTATCTTATGATTTATGATTGTATCTTATGATTTATCACTTTGTTGTCTGTATTACCCTGAGAGACAAATTCCTTGTGTGTCCAATTGCACTTGGTCAATAAAGAACTATTCTATTCTGTCCAGACCTTCACTCTACTTTACTCTACTCTACTCCACTCCACTCCACTCCACTCCGGTCTGGTCTGGTCTGGTCTGGTCTGGTCTACTCTATAAAGAACTAACAAAGATTTTAGACTTCATGGTGACTAAAAACTATATATGTCTTTAAAAAAACAACAACTGGCTAGTATTTTCCTTCTCTGGTTCCTTTGTGCTTATGCATTTAACTCTACACTATGACTAGATTCATATTTTACATTAAACCCAAACCAAAATATTCTGGTGTTTATTTGAAAACTGAAATAGAGCATAAATACAGTTTGAGAGTTTTAGAGGCTCTTCATGTCACCCACTGAGGATTTTTAAACAACACCCGTGCACCTGCAAGCTACAAATTAGATAAGGATTAGTATATAGAGATCTTCAGCACACTATATGTATAAAAAGATGAATAATATTTAGAGATTAGATGGTCCAGTCAGGAGGGACAATTTTTTCCATAATGTATGTTGTTTCTCTATATAACAACTGCCTGCACAGGATTTTTAAAAAATGTGGCTGGAAAGAATATTATTCCATCTTCGCTGCCCAAGTAGGTATTTATATGCACCAGGAGCTATTTTCTTCTTTGGTTAGAAATAAAGCCATATCAGGCTGCTGCTGTCACTGCTTCCTCCTCCTCCAGTGAAAGATGCCACAATGGAACAATCATGCAACAAGAGGATTATTACCTATTTCTTTCATGAGAAAAACATTGGGAACCAACAGGTTGAAACCAGATTTAAGTACAAGCAGTGGAAATTAAATGATTAAATCCATCTTTATTATGATAGTATAACAGAACATGAAAATTAAATGCAGGTTCTGCAAATGTTACAACCTATCTGCTTTGCAATGATATGTGAGTTATATGTAATTAAATCTGAAATTGAAATCTCCACGACTAGTACTACTACTACTGGGAACATCCACTACCTCTAATATACATAATTTATTAATCTGCATTTTGATATGTGAGTTTCATATCACCATGCAATGTAGCATTTAATGGATTATGAAGTGTTTGGTATTAATAAATCCAGTAATTCTTAGCATAGATGCCTTATACAGTATAGATAAACATAAACATAAATCTGACTATGTTTTTCTTGGGAGAAAAGAAAGCTTCTTTCATTGCAAATGCATTATCTAGTTGAGAAAATTGATGGAATCTATTCAAGAATTTGCAATATTGTTAAATGATCTTGACTTCTTAACAAAGGTTGCATTATCTTATGTGCAAAATCACATAATCACATACCATTTCTTTAGTCAGCCTTATGGAAGAGCTGGCTTGCAACAGGAGTAAGGAGAAAACAGTGATTGTGATGTAAACCATTCTTCACTGTCACCAGCATAGCTAGCTAAATTTAAAATTAAAGTCCAATCAGATGAATGTACTTATATGTTTTGTAATCAAGAGTGTTTGCATACAATTGTAGAAGGATCTTGGATACTGAACATTCTCTTTCATCTACAATCTTCTTGCATCTTCTCACAATTTCTGCAGGACACCCGAATATAAGTCTTTATTAGGTCTATGAAGATTAAAAAAAAAATGACTGGAATTTTCAGGCCAAAAAAGACAACAGGAAAGAAAAAGAAAATACTATTTATATGTTCAGGGTTTATGTGAATGGCTGGACCTCCTGCAAGAAATGCACATACATTTATACAACATTGACCAAATATGTAGAGCACAATATAAGTCTCAAATAATTTCTAAGAAATAAAACTCCAAAATATAATTCTCATGAGCCTTACCATTTCCCAGTTTGCTGTATTTCTTCCTGGATCTCCAATCCTTGATTCCTGGGGATTCTGGTTTCGGAACATCTTGGATTGGGGCCAGACCAGGAGAAGCTATTTCATCCCAAGAAATCCTGGCTGAAAGATTTACACAGAGATACAAACTTGAACTAAGGAGGAATTTCTTGATTGTAGAGTTATGAAGAAATGGAGTAGTGCTCCTCCTGAAGCTGAGTTGCTCTAGAACTGGAGATTTTCAAGAAAAGACTAGACCAGGGGTCCCAACCCCCAGTCTGTTGACCCATACCGGGCTGCGGTATGCCAGCAATTGGTCCGCACAAACAAGCAAAGCCCTACCTGTTTTCTGTGCAGGCAGCACACAAAACCACACACTCTCTGATCTGCAGAAAAAAACTTTCTCCATGGAACCAGTCCCTGGTGCCCAAAAGGTTGGGGACCTCTATACAAGATTGTCCAGAATGGTATGAGAATTCCTGCACTGGGTTAATCTGTTTGATTAGACCTCCAAGACAGTAGCATCAGGAAGAAGGAATATGAGAAGCTGGAAAAATATCAGGGAACCCCTTTGAAGGAACTAGAGAGAATGTTTAAAGAAAGGGCAAAATGACCCTAGTGTGGTAGGAACACTTGGAGCTGTGTTCCTAAACTGGGAAAGTGGCTCCAACAGACCCCAAGAGCAACACGTCAAGAGGAGTACAGTGATGGGAACAGCAAAGATACTGTGCAGAGCCTGAAAATGCATAGCTCAAGTTTAAAGAAGACATATTCTACTCATAGAAGTGTGGGGTGAGAAGTGGTGAGGGGTGAGAAGGGTTGTATATAATCAGCTCAAAGTGGCTAATATATCTAATACTCCTATTTTCCCCACAACAACTCTGTGAGATGAGAGTCATTTCTGGGCTGAGAGAGAAAGTGATTGGCCCAACATCACCCAGCTGACTTTCGTGTCTAAAGCAATTCATTCTCCTGGTTTTTAAGTGGCCATCTTGACCACTACACCAAACTGGCTTTCTCATCTTGTTTAGAATTTGTTATAAGTCAAAGGCTGATCTTCAGTCTTAATGTTCTCCTGCTGTTAGGAAGCAACATGCCTTGTTGCAGGCTTTCAGTGCTTCAACTCATTTCATGTCACACTGAGAAATACACAAATTAATATATAAATGGAAGAACTGGAACAAGCTTTTGCGTATGTGTCAACCATGGGCAGAAATGTTTTCTAGTTATATTAGCACCGCTGGATGAGAGGTACTGAGCAAGGCAAAATGAAACCATGTGTCTATTTCCTTTACTTTTAGAAGAAGAAGACAACAGTGCTTTGCAAAGCAGTTTCAAAGAGATGCTTCACATAAACTTTCATCAAGAACCCCTTTGAAGATTTGCACAGCCCTTCTTCTTGTATCAGGCTTTGTTATTTTTCACATCTCAAATCACTATAGCTAATTGATTATGGAGAGAATTCTTTTGCCCAGAGATCTATCTTCCTTCCTTCCTTCCTTCCTTCCTTCCTTCCTTCCTTCCTTCCTTCCTTCCTTCCTTCCTTCCTTCCTTCCTTCCTTCCTTCCTTCCTGTATATTTGAACAATTTCTCAAAATCTATTATAATATTGAAATAGACAAAAGCTGTGACTCAAAGTAAGCCATTCCCTAGATACCAATGCTTTGACTGTATGTTCAGCCTTGCATACAAAGGCAGGGATCACAGATGGAGGGCTGTTCCTTGGCCCTTCTTTCCATGGCTGACAGTTGAGATTGTCCACTGGCAAAGCTAGCCTGACCAGATGGCCATCTGGTTTCAGTCCCTCCTTCAAATGCCTGTACTTGATATCTTTACATAATTGTGCATCAAAGACAGCTTTCAACAGTTTAACCAGCATAGGACAAATATTCAACATAGCCAAGATTTCAAGGCAAACTTGCCAATACAATGGTATAGTAACACTACAGGCTTAATCAGTGACAAGACAAAATATATAAAACAGCTGTTATGCTGTCAACTCTTCACTTAGCATCCTGAAGGTGTGAGAAATTTTTATCTTTGATGTTATTCATCTTTTGATGTTGGTGAATTGCTCAGTTTTATTCAGATTTTTTGGCTCCTTACTCAACAACTTTGAGATCTGGAAAAATAGAGACCTCACATGATTTTTTTCCCCTCCCTAAACCTCTTTTTTAAAGTACTGGAATCTTCCTTTAGAGGTATTCAAGGAGAACCTTCCAAGATTTTAAAGTTGTCTATGGAAAAATAAGTCAGAAATAGTAGCTTCATCATAAACACACAAGAAGGGGAGAAAAGTGAGATATACTTCTCTTTTTCATGCTGGAATGATTTCCTCATGCTTGAACATAGCCTCATGGGTGTCATTGAGAAGAATGTCTGCAAATATACACTGGATATAAAAGCATATACTTACTCTACTGGGTAGACAATCATTCAACACTCAACATAGTGGAAATAAGAACTAATAGAAGCAGTAGTCCATCCTGGTATCTTTCTCATATGTAAGTTTCTCTTGCACATAATCTAATTTAAGTTTGTATACTAATCATTCAGCCCATGCATACATCTGTGTATACTCACACATTCACACACACACTTGCTTGCAATTTAATTTTGTCATTTTATTATATTGTAAGTTTCAAAGCAAATGTGGGAAATGAGTAACATATGATAGAAACTGCAAATCATCAAACAAAATCAAACATATTTACATAGTGCTGTAAATAGTTCCAATTCTGGCAGAATCAATGAAAAAAAACAGGAATTAGGTTAGCTAGAATGAATTTTCAAAATGAGTTGTAGTGTGAAACATGAAATAAAACAAAAAGAAAGGCATGATTGTTGTACCTGTTCTTTTGCAATCATCTTGAAAGATATATAACATTAGATTGTGTGATATTTATTTTTTGATTTTTGATACTTTCTAGAGCAAAATATCTGTAGCTTTGCCACAATCCAATTTTTGAATAAATTCTACTAAACAATTTCCATTCCATGTAAAAGCATGTGCCAGATTTTCTGTACACCCCTTAAAAATGTCTTCTAATAAATCAGGAACCTAACAATATTTCTTCCTTGATGGAACCTTAGTACACCTTTTACAATAACCTGAAAACTTGTGTAAGATGTATTTCCTGTATGTCTCTCAAAATCATAAGATAGATAGTGATGCCAGAAATCAGAATTAATGATCCAAATTTTACAAGGTCAGTGGAACCTGAAGGTATAAAAAGCAGGCCTAGGAAATGCCAACCCATCAGAATCAGATTCTGGGCTACTAGGTTAGTAGGTACTGCCTAGGACAGTACCGTTTGGCACCAGGGACCGGTTTTGTGGAAGATAATTTTTCCAGTGACTGGGGGAGGAGAATAGGAGGAATGCACAACCTAGATCCTGCACATGCACAATTTTGCTCACCCACTGCTTACCTCCAGCCAGTTCCTAACAGGGCACAGACTGGTACCCTCCATGGCCTGGGGATTGAGGACTCCTGGCCTAGAATGTGGAACCAAGAATTTCAGCACAATATGGCACCTCCTAGGAATCAGAGCAAGTATTGTAACTGTGGGAGGGATGGCAAGTCAAGACAGGATGTTGTATCAGGAAGTTTGGGTCTTTTTTGCAGTGTTTTTGCAGTGTTTGGGTCCAATAACCACATGAGATAGGTGGAAAGGATTAAGATTTTTACTTGCAAAAAAAAAAAGATTGCCCCAAAACAAGTTCAGAAATGGGCATATCACCTGTCTTGGAGTGAACTCCTTTTTATATAATTTTTTTACAATATACGTTACTATGAACCAATCATAAAAAGGAACATCATGCATACATTTTTAGTAGTCATGGTAATCTGGTTCAACCCAAAGGTTAAAAAGTATCCCAAGGACTTTAACAATCTTACACTAAAAGCATGCTTAGTAACTTGGTGTCTGGGTCTCATCAATTCCTTTGATGAGCAGACGTTACTAAGGAAGAAGGCAAATAGCTTGGTATTCATCTAAGCAATGTTGCTCAATAATCAATGCATGTCTAATAGGTACAGAATACCATTTCTATTTTTTTCGTGCCGTATGAATGAAAATAGTTTACCAGTACTTGAATAATGAAAACATAAATTAAAATATAATAAAATGGACTGTCTCATCAAAGAAGCCACCTTTCAGGTGGGTTTCTTGGGCCCTCATTCTTTATGGCTTATTCTCTGTCCCTTGCTCAATGGTCAGCTATAACCTATAGCAGAGGTCCCCAACCTTTTGGGCACCAGGGACCGGTTAAGTGGAGAGAGGTTTTTCCGTGGATCTGAGAGGGGGCATGGTTTTATGTGCTGCCTGCATCCTGTGGATGGGGCTTTCCTTGTTTGTGCAGACCAGTTTCTGGCATGCCACAGCCTGGTACTGGTCCACGGACCAGGGGTTGGGGACCCCTGACCTATAGTATCAATTCATTTTAATTCCCTTGTGTCAAAGCTGACTCCTGGAAACTGCTTGGATAAGTCCTTGCAATTTTCCTGGGAAGATTTTGGAAGTGATTTGCCTGCTTCCTTGAGCTGAGAGAGCATGTCTGGCCCAAGGTCATTCTTCTGACTTTGTGCCTGAAGCGGGACTAGAACTCACGGGCTCCAGTTTCTGGCCTGGTGCTTTAACTACTATGCCAAGCGAATTCTCACATGATTAACAGAACTAAGTAAAAAGCAACATGCCTTGCACAGAGTTCTGATAAGCTGCACATTAAACAAAGCAAAAGCAAATCTCTCAACTGTTCCCTACCTGATGGTTCTTTCTTGTACTGCCATACCTGATGGTTGAGACCTAACCAGCTCAAATCTAAAACCTTCTTTTTCCTATTTCTGGATTGTCTGAATTTTTAAACAGCTTCTTTTGTCTGTTTGGAGTTAAATTAAGCTTATTTGAAAGAGACAGATGGTACTTCTGCACATCAGGCTTCAGTTGTTTGTCTACTGTGCATAAATACTCAGGAAATGAAGGTAGATTTTAAAAAAAAGTTCCTTTCCAAATTTCAATGCTTTATTTTTTTTTGCTTTGACCGTGATATTATCTAAAATATTTTGTCACCATGAAATTAACTGACTGATTAGTGCACGGGTGTCAAACTCGTGATGTCACATGATGTGTCACAAAATGTCATGACTATTTTCCCATTTCCGGCAAAGGTGTGAGTGCAGTTTTGGCATGATGCACCCGGCCTGTGGTCCTGGCGTATTCGGGTCTTTTCCTGTGTAAGATTAAGGGTGTCTTGGTGACATTTCGACGAGGTACCACTCGTCATCTTCAGGCTTGTGTCTTCGGCTTTGTGCTTGTGCAAGCAAAGCATGATTGGAAGCCGAAGACACGGGAAAAGACCCGAATACGTATACTCCTTGGTTTTCTAAGCCAATTATGTCTTTGGGGTTTCTTAGGATGGTGAATATTTTTCTGTCTGTGCAGAATGCTGTTTTGATGTTGTGTTTTTGGAGGATCTTGCTGATTCTGTCTGTGGTCCCTTTTAAGTATGGGAGGAGGGCTTTGCCATTTTCTTGTTCTCTGTCTTGGATTTTTGTGGGTGTCTCTCTTCGGATTAAGTTGGTAATCATGTTTCTTTGGAATCCGTTGGCTGTTAGTACATTAGTGAGAGTGTGTAGTTCATTTTTTAGGTGTTGTTCGTCAGCTAGGTATTTTGTTCTGGAGATGAGTGTCTTGGCTACGGAGTTGATCTGTGCTGGGTGGTGGTGTGAGAGTGCATTCAGGTAGAGGTTTGTGTGTGTTTTTTTATGGTAGATAGTGTATCCTAGGGAGCTGTTGGATTTCCTGTGGACTAAGACATCAAGGAAGGGAAGTTGATTGTTAGCTTCTGTTTCCATGGTGAATTTTATTTTGGGGCATAGGCTGTTGAGGTGTGTGAGGAAGTCATCCAGTTTTTCTTTGCTGTGTTGCCAGATTACGAAGGTGTCATCTACGTATCTGAGCCAGAGTTTGGGTTTGTGGTTGGATTTTTCTAGAGTGAGGGTTTCAAAGTGTTCCATGTAGAAGTTTGCGATGACAGGTGAAAGGGGTGATCCCATGGGTGCTCCTTCCATTTGTTTGTATCTTTGTCCATTGTAGATGAAGTATGTGTTTGATAGGCAGTGGTTGGTCAGATCTAGGATGTGTTTTGGGGGGGTTGTATTTAGTTAGGATAGCTATCAAGGCTTCTTTGATTGGCACTTGGGTGAAGAGGGATACAACATCGAAGCTCACAAGTAGGTCACAGGGCTGTAAGTTTAGTTTACTTATGATCTCTATGAATTGGAATGAGTTTTGTATGTGTGAGGTGATGGAATTTGTGTAAGGCTGTAGTTGTTTGGCAAGAAATTTGGCTAGATTTTGTAGAGGTGAGCCTATGGAGCTGACTATGGGTCTGAGTAGGGTTCCTTCTTTGTGTATCTTGGGGAGACCATAGAGCTTGGGACATTTGGATAATTTTTCTCTAGGAATGATTGTTTGCTGGATCTCTTCACTGATGGCGGTGGCTTTTATTTTGGATTTTGTGGTTTTTTCCAGGTAGGTGGTGGGATCTGTCTTGAGGAGTTTGTATGTGGAGTCTCGGAGTACAGCTGCAACATTAGCCACTTTAAACCCCTCCAAACCACACAATAAGCAAACTGACACCCACTATAAAAACATGGCACCACCACAAACACGGAGCCGAACAAAAGCAGCACAACTCACCAGTTCAGGTCTAAGGCTGGCAGCTGAGACCAGCCCATCCACTCAAAACACATCCCCACCCAATCAGAACACAGCCCCCATTCAAAACACACTCCCACCCAATCAGAACACAGCTAAGCCCCCACCCAATCAGAGCACACCTCCACCCCATCAGAACACAGCCAAGCCTCCACCCACAGAACACACCCCCTCTGTGGCAGTTTAAAAAAGAAGAAAAAGCAGCCACTATTACACACTTCTCCCAGAAGAACAAAGCTGAAGTCACCAGCCTGAGGATGATGGATGAGATTTTGAAAAAATTGAGAAAGGTTTTCAAGAGGAACAATTTTGACAATACACCAATATCAATAAAGACTGTGCCTATGCCATTCATACAACCAGGCCAATTAAAGATTTAACAAACCTACCTTGTTTTAGATAGCAAATGATACAGAGTTTCAATACTTTCAGCCCTGCAAAGACTCCTTCTGAATCAGGTCTTCCTTTAAGCAGGCCATGGTAGATGAATATACCTACGGTATATTGTAACCAAGTTATTACTGGAGTTGATCTAAATATGTTTAGCCAAATTATCACTTGAAAAGCCAACTGATTAAAGACTAATAATATCCATAACTTATTAAACATTAATTACATCTGTTCTAATTCTCATATGCACATTACTTTTTTATTCAGAGTCATAGTGTTTCTTGAGCAAGGAGCTCTTTGATATCACTCACTAACCATAGCAGGAACATTCTTTATTAACCCATTAAGGAAGACATAAATGGATGATAATTGTCTTCCATTTATTACTGACCTGCTGGAAAGGCTGATTAAAATCAGGTTTTTCATATGCTGCCAATACAAACCTTGCCTTTTAAACTCTTTTATGGAGCAGGGAATATACTGTTGATCTGTAACAGCTGTAGGAAACTTCATGTTTTGGCAATGCAAGAATATGAAATCCTATGTTGTATCAAGTGTCACTTCCCATAAATTCTCCTTTCCAATGGAGGTATCTTTTGGGACCAGAGAACAGGGAAGGGAAGTATCTGATGAGAAAACCACCCATCATACTAAATTTGCACACAGAAACCATCACAGTAGGCAGAAAATATTTCTGGAAGACCAATAGAAATGTATTATAAAAAGTATTATAAGAAAGATGTCAAGACTCTAGAAAGAGCACAGAGAAGAGCAACAAAGATGATTGGGGGACTGGAGGCTAAAACATATCGGGAACGGTTGCTGGAATTGAGTATGTGTAGTTTAATGAAGAGAAGGGTGAGGGGTGACATGATAGCAGTGTTCCAATATCTCAGGGGACGCCACAAAGAAGAGGGAGCCAAGCTATTCTCCAAAGCACCTGAAAGCAGGAGAAGAAGCAATGGATGGAAACTAGTCAAGGAGAGAAGCAACCTAGAACTAAGGAGAAACTTCCTGACAGTTAGAACAACTAACCAGTGGAACAACCTGCCTCCAGAAGTGGTGAATGCTCCAACACTGGAAGTTTTTAAGAAGAGCCTGGACAGGACTTCCAGTGGCGACGCGACACCGAAGACAGCCGTTTTCGGGCTGCCCGCTCCGCAGCTGTGTTTTTCCATCGTAAACAGCGCCGATCAGCTGTTTAGATGGATTTGAAGCCCCCTCCTCGGGAGAAGAGGAAGGGGTGAGGCCCCAGGTAGGGGTTGAGCTCTCTGGGGCTGCCTGAGCTGAGAGCTTGGGCGGCTGAAGGATGAGCCCCCCCGAAGCCTGGGTTGCTCCAAGCTGCGCAGCGCCTCTGCTCTGGGATTATTGGAGCAGAGCCAGGCGTTAGCAACCACCCCTGCCAAAAGGAAATAACTTTGATTATCAAGATGCAGGCAGAGCGGTACAGGAGGTCAAGGTGAAGTGGACTCTTTATTTTTACTCTCTAGCTCAATGGATTTTATAGCTTCAAAGTGAAAGTGAGTAATAAGTGAAAGTGGGGGAAGATGGCGGCTAAAACTTCTAAAGCTCTCCGAAATGCGGGGTCTTCCCTGGTGCAAGAGACCTCATTGCAAGCTTTGCTTCCTCCTGCATCTCTCCCGGCATTGACGCTTAAGGATTTACAAGACGCTTTTGGAAAGCATGCACAATTGATGTCTGATATGATGGATGAAAAGTTGAAAAAGCTGGAGGAGAAAATGGAGGAGAAAATGGAGAAATTGGAGAAGATAGAAGAGAAGCTGAGAGCAATGAGGGTGGACATTTTGTCTAAGGTTGAATCCGTAGCTGAATGTGTGCTACAGCTGGATATAAAAGTGGAGGATCTCAGTCAAGAGAACTCTATATTAGAAGCAAAGGTATTAGAAAATGAAAATATAAGGGATAAAATGGACGAAGAATTGAGCCTTGTTCAGTATAATCAGATGCAGTATGCTATTAGGGGTTTAAAGGAGAATGGTAAAGAAGATTTAAAGCAGCTGATTTCTGAGGCTCTGGAAGGGGTACTGAGCCAGTCAGCATCTGAAATTGAGGGAAATATGGACAAAGTTTTTCGTGTAAATTCATGGATTGCAAGACAGAGGAAGTTACCCAGAGATGTAGTGGTCTATTTTACAAAGAGAGTAATGAGAGATGAAGTCATTCAAGCTGCTTATGATACTAATTTGGTAGTGGCTGAGCAAGAAGTTTTGGTTTTAAAAGAGATCCCTCCGAAGATTCTAAGGAGAAGGAAAGATTTTGCATTTTTGGTACAGGAACTTAAGAAACGTGATATTAAGTTTAGATGGGAGATTCCAGTTGGATTGGTGGCGACGCATGAAGGTAAAAGACATCGTTTGGTTACTGTGGCTCAGGCACGTGATTTTTATAGTAATGTGTTAAAAGCAACCCCCCTATCATTTTTGGAAGCTGCAAATGGATACAGTGGGGGAAAGCCTCAAGACGTTACAGATAGACAGAAAGAGGACAATGGTGTTGGAGGGGATCAAGTCACAGTTTCATCAGTTGCTGCAGGAGGCCAGAAGATGACGCGTGCCGCCCTAAGAAGAGCGAGACGAGAGCAAGAGCAAGACCAGCAGAAAGTTATGGAATCTTCAAAGTGTGCTTACAATGAAGATGTAGGAGGAGAGCGGTCTAAAGAAGTTTTGGGGGTCATGACAGAGGTGCTCCAAAAGTTTTGGGGTGTTAAGATTGCTGATTAATTTTTAGATTAGAATGTCAATGGAGTAAAATTATTATAGAGGAGAAAGAAGGTTTTTTTTTCTTTTTTTTCTTTTTGTTAATATTTTACACAATTTAAGATTGCTTGCTAGAAAAGTATATTAGGGTTATGGACTTAAAGTATGTGTTGAACTAAGAATGGGTATGTAAGCTCCTAATTAACAACAAGTTGTCTTAGAGATTGCCTAAATCTTTTTTTATATATATTCTTTGTATTTGAACTTTTATTTGAACTTAAGGATGATTTGGAACTGCGAGACATTTGGTGTGATACATGCAAGAACTATTTTTGATCGTAGTTTAGTTTGGTTGGAGATTATTAAGATTAACAGAGATAGGCGCTTTTGGCGTGTAACTGAGAATTTGTTTGGAAATTAGAGAAAGGTGGGAGAATGCAAATAGCAGGTGAAAGTTTTTTTTTCTTTTCTTTTTTCTTTTTTTTTGAAATTAATATGAATAAGGACTGGGATTAAGAAAATTTATTTTGAGTAAAGCTCTTTTTTGTTTTCCTCTTTTTTTCTCTACTTTATTTGTAATGTTAATATTGTTTGTATTCATTTTATATGAGCTAGAGAGAGATAGAATTTATAGTTTATTGTTGATAACATAGGGGTGTTTATGTTTGTTTTTTGATTTTATGCCCTGTATTTAGCTCTGGGAAGTCGGGGGGGGGGAGGGAGTGGGGGAGAGGGATAGGGAGGGTTGGATAGGGGTGGGGGAGGGAGGATTAAAGTCAAAATGTATTGTAAAACTTTTTAAATAAAAAAAAGAAGAGCCTGGACAGCCATTTGTCTGAAATGGTATAGGGTTTCCTGCCTTAGCAGGGGGTTGGACTAGATGACCTCCAAGGTCCCTTCCAACATCATCATCATTATTATTATTATTATTATTATTATTATTATTATTATTATTATTATTATTATTATTATTATTATTATTATCTGTATAGGTGGACTAGATGTTGCAATGCTTAATTCAGAAATTAGGCTGGGGTCATTTTACAGGAGGAGGAAGGAAAGGGAGAATGGACTTTTCTGCGATTGCTGCAGAGATAACTGGAAGATTCCTCTGTCCACCTCTTTGTCTGCCATCCATGGCAAGAGAAGTAACAGAAGAGAAGCAGAGAAGCGGGTCTTTTGCTCCTTTCTGCAATCTCATAAAACATTTTGAGGGATCACACAGATGGCAGAAAGGAAACCCTTCCCTCCACTTTACTATGTCCTGTCTGCGTCCTTAGAGACATGAAAAACCATGGATGACGTATAAGATTTGCAAGATGTTAAAAGCACGGAATGTGGCTTTTAAATCGGGAGATATGCTGGCACTTAGAACAGCCAGTGCCATTTTGAAAAGCACCATAAAAAGAGCAAAGCAAGCCCATAGTTAGAAAGTTCAGAACTTTTTTCAGGACTTGACAAAATATGTGGCATCCAGGCCGTTACAAATTATAAACTGGCTCCATTATATTGTAAGGGCAACACAGACTTTTTAAACAAGCTGAATATATTTTTTGAAAGATTCAAGGCATCGAAGAGCAAAGAGCAAAGAAATCTGTGCTCCATCCTGACAGGTAAGTGCTTAGCTTTGATGTTACCTCTGTCCAGAGCACATTGTGGAAAGTTAAGCTTTGGAAAGCAGCAGGCCCAGATAATATCCCTGGGTATGTTCTTAGGGAATGTGCAGACGAGTTGGCTTGTGTTCTTACAAATATTTTCAATCTTTCACTGCAGCAGGCAGTGGCTCCATTCTGTTTTAAGACTGCTATTATTTTGACCCAATTATGGGTCTTAATGATTACTGTCCGGTTGTACTTACACCCATCATTATGAAATATTTCAATAGTTGATAAAGGACACTATTGTGTACAGCCTCCCTCCAGTATTTGACTCGCTTACCATCCAGATTGCTCTACAGAGGATGACTATTTCTTCTGATCTCCATCTGAGCTTGGCACACTTAGAAGAAAGAAACACTCATGTGCGAATGCTGTTTATCGATTTCAGTTCAGCATCTAGTAGACAAACTGGGCCTTTTAAGCTTTAATACTCCTTTGTGCAACTAGATTCTTGATTTTCTTATGGATAGGCTCTAGTGTGTGTGACTGAGTCAGAACTGAAGAAGCTTCATGGATGAGAAGTGAAATGTCTTCAAGGAAGAACAAAGAAAGTATAGTTGCCTTTTGAAAAAGCACCTTTGGGACTACTTTTCTCTAGTTTTCCACTACCTGAAGGATCCGGTTTTTCTAACATTCAGAGTCTAATCTTCATTTTTGCTACCTTTTAAAAGGTTCTCCCTCAGTTTTCAGCTGCCACAAGCTTCTACCTGATCATTTCCTCTCCCTGACCATATATTGTCTAGTAGCTAACTCACTAAGCTACTTCTTCTTCTGGTCCTTTGTCTAGTTGCCTTTTACTCCAACAAAATCTTCTGCCAATTCTAGAAGACACTTCTCATTTTCTGCCTTCCTATAAAACATATCTGTCAGCTAAAAAAGTCTCCTTCTCCTTCTCCTCTTATTTTTGCACCTGTCAGTCAGAGAACCAAAAGAAAATTTTTGATCTTGGTTTTAGCACATAGCAATTTCTTTTCTTTTGGACCAGTTAATCCTTATATACTACCCCTTCCTCTCCCTCCCCCTCCATCCCAGTTGCTGTAAATCTTACATCAGTCTAGTCATTCTGTGCAACTGATGAAATGTGCTGTATAAAATGTATAAGTCAGAAAAGGTGCCAACATATTCTTTCTGATTTTCTGGTTACTCAGGACTAACAGCTCTCCTCCTACAAAGATTTTTAACAGTTTGTTTTTCTTTTGGGGTACCTAAATATTCAACCATAATAGAATTATTTATTGGCCAAGTGTGATTGGACACACAAGGAATTTGTCTTTGGTGCATAAGCTCTCAGTGTACATACAAACAAGAGTGATAACTCATGATCATAATCAACATAAAAACACATTCATCATAAATCATAAAATACCACACATTCATCAAAATCATAAGATGCAACACTTAATGATAGTCATAGGATACTAGCTAAGCAAACAACATAAATCATACTAGGATACTAAATAAAAGAATATAAATCGCAAGTGATATTCATAAAAAGACAAGGATAGGTAATAAGAAAGATGAAGAGAATAATAGTAATACAGCTTTACTACGGTAAGTAGTTTGACAGTGTTGTGCAAATTAGTTGTTTAGCAGAGTAATAGCATGGGGGAAAAACACTGTCTTTGTTTCTGGTTGTTTTGGCGTACAATGCCCTATAGCAGGCATCTTCAAACTTGGCCCTTTTATGACCTGAGGACTTCAACTCCCAAAATTCCTCAGCCAGACATGCTGGCTGAGAAATTCTGGGAGTTCAAGTCCACAAGTCATAAAAGGGCCAGGTTTGAAGACCCCTATAGGGTCCTCTTGAGGGAAGAGGTTAAAACAGTTTATGTCCAGTATGTGAGGGTTCTGTAGATATTTTCACAGTCGTCTTTCTTTCTCATGCAGTATACAGGTCCTCAATGGAAGGTTTAGAAATATAAAAAATAAGACAGGACAAGCTCTGTCATGTCCTGATCTCAGGATTTTAGAGAATTACACACTAATCCATTTAGAGACCCAAAGTGAATTTGTAGCTACTGTAATTTTTATCTGGGAGTTTTTCAGTTTATGATGTCTTCTCCATCTCAATCAAAACATCTTGGAGAATATTGCTTCATTTTTGCCTTTCTGATCATTTTCAGTTGTTCTTTGTTCCTACTATTATTCAAAATGATTGTCAAGGAACAGCAAATTGTAAACAATTAGCTATTGGAAAGAGAAATATTAGCAGTTGGCAACTCTTGGCTGTCCTTGATTGATCTAAAAAAAAAACTAAGCAGAGTTGAATCTACTGGTAGATAGCTGGGAGACCTCCAGAGAATACCATAACCATAATATGGCAACTGGCTATTTGAAAGCCCCCCCCCCCACCAAAAATAACCCAATGCAACCCACTTCTGTGTTATTGCCAATAAATCTTTCTCTCCCTCTCCCTCTTTCTTTTCATCTTCCTCTCTCTCTCTCTCTCTCTCTCTCAATCTTTCTCTTTCTTCTCTCCCTGTAATCATCTGAGATCAAGCTGCATATTAAGACATCTAGGACATCTTCAGTTGATGTCATCTTAAGACAGACAGAAGGCTGTCATTACTTACTGAATAACAGTTGCAGGGCTATTATTGTAAAGAATATTTAAAGAATTATTGTTTAAGCCTCAAAGACAACACATAGTGGCTTGTATAGTGTTCAGTACATTGTTTGTGAATTCTTTCCCATTATGAAATCTGCATAGCATGCTGATAGATATGTTAAATCTTGTAGCGTTTATGCCATTTAGTAAGTACTGTGATTTGAATGTATACTATGCATTTAAATCTGCTTGATATGCAACAGAGGCACTAGTTTCAAATGAAGCTTTAGGGAGAAAGTGTTTTGGAGTCTGTACTGGTATAAGTGGGGGAAAAAATGTTACACCACTAATTCTGAGCACAAGTTTCTCTATGGATGAAAAAAGGATTCATCCCATTTTGTTCAATAATGTTTAGTGCAAATAGTGTAAATGGGTGTGAAACCTTCTTTGACCTGCTGAAACTGATTGATAATACTATTTCAATCCATTACCAAGGCTTTTTATGGTTTTTTTTCTCATTGAGGAGAGGAAGAAAGTTGATTCCAGTAGTTGTTCCTGGGCTGGGTGGTCTGATCTGACATCTGTACTGTTTATTCTTCAATTAAATATCTAGGGAATTATTTCTTAGGGATTTCTCAGTTTGGAAAGAGGGTAACTGAGAAATTTGTAAATATTGGTGAGAGATGTGTCCTAAAAGCTACATGAAAAGCATTTTTTTGCCACAGCAGTGAGACTGGTGGAAGAGAAAAACTAAAGATGACTTTCATAAGGGAAATTGCTGGCTAAGGCAAATAACACCAATTGCAGTTCTAACAGAGATCAAAGAAAAGCTTTTAATAATGGTATCTTCTCTTTCCAATGTACTGTTGACTAATACTGGTACCGACATATAACACTATTTTTCTTAACTTTTATGTTGCCTTTGCTTTCTCACTATCTTAACTTCTAATAAATATGTTTCTGTTTTTAAATCAAAGACACCAATGTTCTTTACTCCAAATTCCCAAACAATAGTAAGTGCCTTGCAATTTTATCTGATGAAAGAGGTTCTTGGGATAGGAAAAGTGCACACATATTGCATTTATTTATTTATTACATTTCTACATCACCTTCCTCATCTAAGTGACCTTGGGCAGTTTTACAGTAAAAATTGCACTAGAACAATCTTATCTAGGATCAGTAATACCAGTGGCTACAGTTGTATTTAAAGATGATTCCCTATCAATGTTCATAGGCCTTCAGAATGAGATAATGGAAGATTTAGTAAAAATTTTGATACCTTATCATTTTCTTCTTCTATGCATTAATATAGCATTTCCTGATCAAATCCATATTAGAAAATATTTATTTAAAGTATGCTGCATAAATTTAAATAGTACTTCTATTTTGTTGGCTGAATTCCAAGATTATCTGCCTCCTTTGGTCTGCTTCATGGTCTGATATGCAGACTGTTTTCTGTTACTATTATTATTATTATTATTATTATTATTATTATTATTATTATTATTATTATTTTGTAGACTCTTGGTTCAGGAATAGCATAAGAGATGCACGAAAATAGATGCCATATAGAAATGGAGACAGAAATAAGTTGTTTAGGATAAATTTGTACAAAATACACACTAAATATTCTGGTTTAGCAGAATTACAGGATAAAGTCAATGTTCTATGGAGACTATCAATTTGCTCACTTAATGTCAAGACCCACTTGATGGGACATTACCAAATAATTAATCAGGCAATCAATGTTTATATCACCAGCAGATTCTTATTTAGTACTTTTGAAATGGCCTATATTAAACCCTAGCTCTAATCTCAGCCTCAAGCATTCCATTTTCTTTTCTATGAAAATACAAATATAACAAACTGTGGCAAGTTCTTAAAGAGATGGGAGTACCAGACCATCTTATTTGTCTCTTGAGAAACCTATATGCGGGTCAAGAAGCAACAGTGAGAACTGGACACAGAACCACTGATTGGTTCAAAATTGGGAAAGGAGTCCGGCAAGGCTGTATACTGTCGCCCTGCCTATTTAACTTATATGCAGAGCACATCATGAGAAAGGCAGGGCTAAATGAATCAAAAGTTGGAATTAAGATTGCTGGAAGAAATATCAACAACCTAAGATACGCAGATGATACCACTCTAATGGCAGAAAGTGAAGAAGAACTAAAGAGCCTCTTGTTGCGGGTGAAGAAGGAGAGTGCAAAAGTTGGGTTGAAACTTAACATTAAGAAAACCAAGATCATGGCATCTGGCCCTCTCAATTCCTGGCAAATAGATGGGGAAGAAATGGAGGTAGTGACAGATTTTGTTTTCCTGGGCTCCAAGATCACTGCAGATGGGGACTGTAGCCAAGAAATTAAAAGACGCTTGCTCCTGGGAAGGAAAGCCATGGCAAATCTAGACAGCACACTAAAAAGCAGAGACATCACCCTGTCGACAAAAGTGCGCATAGTCAAGGCTATGGTCTTCCCAGTTGCAATGTATGGCAGTGAAAGTTGGACCATAAGAAAGGCTGAGCGCCAAAGAATTGAGGCCTTTGAACTCTGGTGCTGGAGAAGACTCCTGCGAGTCCCTTGGACTGCAAGGCGATCAAACCGGTCAGTCCTAGAGGAGATCAATCCTGACTGCTCTTTAGAAGGCCAGATCTTGAAGCTAAAACTCAAATACTTTGGCCACCTAATGAGAAAGAAGGACTCACTGGAGAAGAGCCTAATGCTGGGAAAGATCGAGGGCAATAGAAGAAGGGGACGACAGAGAATGAGGTGGCTGGATGGAGTCACTGAAGCAGTAGGCGTGAGCTTAAATGGACTCCAGAAGATGGTGGAAGACAGGAAGGCCTGGAGGAACGTTGTCCATAGGGTCGCGATGAGTCGGACACGACTTCGCAGCTAACAACAACAACAAATATGAGCTGAACTTCACTTGTAGTATTTAAATTTTTTCAGACTGTAGAGAAAAAAAACACATTTAGTTTTCAAGAAAATTTATGTACAATTCATATATCCCATTATTTAAGAAATGTAATTTTATGTCACCATAAGCATCTGTAGAAATCTAATGGCAGGATATATTTAATTTATGTATGTTTCTATAGGATATATGTTATAACACAATATAGCCAATAAGTTCATAACAAAACCTCCTCCCCAAAAAAAGCCCAATGGTAGACAAAATATTTGAACTCTTAAGAGATCTGAGCACTTGGAAAATACCAGTGAGCCGTCATAATAATAGGATTTGTACAGAAATGTAATGAAGATAAGCTAGCCACACTTTGGCAATCAGTACTGAACAATTTGGTGAGTGTGTATGTATATTCAATATGATATGACCTAAGTAATGGAAGAATTTTTTTAAAAAGCTGTTAGATATAAATAATGCATATGAGATTCATTGATTTCCTACTTATTATTTTCCCGGCAATTTTGACATCTGCCAATATTCTATGAGAAATATCTCACAAAATGTTTAATGTTCCAGGAAAGCTCCTTCCTGTTCTACTTGTGGAAAAATTCTTTCCAGTATTACAGAAACTCCTGTAGGTGTCTCTGTTGCTCTACTATTTGTGAGGAGAGGTTTTTTTTTTTTTTTTTTTAAAAGCATCCGTAATATGCAAGTGACAATACTGGGAAAATGTCAACAATGAGAAGTTTCATTGATATCTAGCTCCTCCAAGAGAAGTATCAAGTTCAATGTTGGCTGCTTCTTTTCTTGTGTGCTAATTAAGGAATCAGACACTCTGTAGAGATTTAATTTGTAAAAGATCAACTGCAGATGGTTTGTGCTACTGTATTTCTTCAGCATAATGATCACTTTGTGGATTGTCTTCCGAGCACTAAGGTGCAGGACAAGAAATGGCGATGTTCTGGTAGACCTCATGACAGCAATGCTCTGGAGGCCTTTATCTCAGTTGTTTAATGAGTCCTTAGAGATTTCCTAAAACAAATAATAATAAAAGGCTGTTGGAATCAATCAAGCAGTTCTGTATAGTATAAACAGTTACTTGTAGGTATGCTATTCAAAGTCCAGTTGGGTAGCTAATCATTTTTGTCAACAACCAGCTTTAGGGTCCAAATAAATCACCTGGGTAATTCTGTTTCTGAAAATCTTATTGATTATTGAATACATGGCATGGTACTGTCATAGCAAAATTAACTCTGGAGTTCCCAGACACCAGTTCATAGAATTAAACAATAATCTCTCTGGCCAAACCCCCATCCTCTCACATAGTCTATGTAAACAATTTCACTTTGTTATGGGAACCATCTGCTTCTCCTCCACATCTGCTGCAGTGTCCTTGGAATGGCTTCAGGCTCTCATAGTCTTCAGAGGAATCATAAAGGTTTCATTTCTCCATCCAACTACTTCTAAAGCAACACATCCCCCGCAAACTCTAATGGCAAGTTGAAAGGAAGAGGCAGATAGCTCCCAAAGTTTCATTCTTGACAATCATATTTAAATGTAAGATGAATCCACAAAGACAGGATTCCAGAATCTTACATTTGCATCATGCCTGGTACCTTCAATGTATCAATAAAAGCTGTTTTTATGTTTTTGATATTTTATTTGCAAAGTTCCTCTGTGGAGATGGTTTTGAAATATGATAAATAAATAAATATTAAATAATAATAAGAGCCCCTATGTCAAGATAATTTTAAATCAACAGGAAAAGATAATAATCTAGGACAAGGATCTGAAGAAACAGAATGAAGTATCATTTCCATTTGATGATAACAGATGCAGAGTGGTGTTAGTGAAGCTTTTTTTTTCCCCCTGCGAACACCCTGTGCAAAAATCAGGTGCATCTTATACAAGTGCAGCATCTTATACACAGAAAAATAATGGTAACCTCCACAGCCCAGGGCATGCCTGTGTGGGTTGCCATGCTGCCTGGTGCAGGTGTCAAGCCCCTGTGGGCTTGCCACTAACAGGAGGGGGAAGGGGCAAGATCGTCAGCCAGCCCAACTTCTGGATTTGCCAGCTCAGCTGTTCGGTGTTCTGCTGAACAGCTGATAGGCACAGAGAAACTTGCATATCAGACCGTCTTATACAAGGGTGTGTCTTATAGATGGAAAAATATGATATCTGTTTCTCTTCCTTTTCAAGGGCTGTATGGTAGCAAAGTAGAAATGATTGTTCAGTTACGTAAGACATTATATTATCTAATTTCAGTACTCACATATTGCCCTAAAGATACTTCAATACCTGAAAGGAGACATTTTGATTAATATAGAAAATATAAACAGTCTTTTACAAAGAGGAGGAGGGCTTACATCAGGGCCAAATCAGATAATCTGTGCTTACAAAAGTGTATAGAAGAAATGTACAAATAAAGAGAACTGAGGTTCCTCATACAGATCAAATATATCATTTCAAAGGTTCCACATGAAGATCCCACAATGGGGATTTAATTGTATTATCGCATTAACAGACCCAGGATATAGGGACATTATTATTACTTAAAAAAAGATTTTATATAGATTGACGTTCATTTCAGTCCTATGTGTGGGTGCATACTAGGTTATCCAATTTAATTTGGATGGATGGATGGAAATATAATGGTAAGAGAGATGACAGATAGATAGATAGATAGATAGATAGATAGATAGATAGATAGATAGATAGATAGATAGATAGATAGATAGATAGATAGATAGATGATAGATAGATAGATGATAGATAGATAGATAGATAGATAGATAGATAGATAGATAGATAGATAGATAGATAGATAGCCCAGTGCTTAAAGTGACTATTTTCTTCCACTATCCTCTGTCTATCAATAGTTCAATAAGCTAAAGAAACAGGGATATAACTAGTTTGAATTTATTTCTTTCTTTCTTTCTTTCTTTCTTTCTTTCTTTCTTTCTTTCTTTCTTTCTTTCTTTCTTTCTTTCTTTCTTTCTTTCTGGAATCAACTCTTGACCACAATCTTTGTAGTGGTGGTATCTTAATTATTATTTACAATATAGAGGGGAAAAAACAATTTGTGAATCAGTTTCTAAGCTTCATCATAACAATATTTTAAAGCATATAGTAAAGGCCTGTTAAGACTACATAAATCAATATCACTTACTCTTTTATAGACAGTTAAATCTGGTTCAAATCTTCATTTAACTAAAGCTTTTATTTATTTTACTTTTATTAATGCATGGAAAACTACATACTACTCAATACATCTCTACAAAAAATTCAGTTTGAACCCAAATACATTGCAAGAACTCTTGTGACATGTAACACTTATCCCTTTTGGCTTTTTTATAACCTTTTATACTACTGAATCTATAAATACAGCAAATGCTTGGGTAAACATCATGTGTGTTATATGGATGCATTTTAAGGGTAAATCAACACCTTGGCCAAGGTTCAAGGGTCAAGAAAATATGTCCCTTTAAACTATCACTTAGTCAATAGTCATGTAATACTATTTTCCTTAGAAATGTCAAATGTTCTGAGTTCCCTGCTAGAAAGATAGGTCCCCTGTGTGCTCCTGTATCAACTGATACTTCTGCTGTGGTTGTGTTCTTTAGCTGCAACTGGCAGAGCAGGGATTTGATTTTGACCTGCTGTATAGGACAGGGACAGAGCATAATTCATTCGTTTGACAGGGAAAATGATATTCTTAGATGTAATAGCTACAACAAAGGACATTCTTGGCAAGAAAACAATGCTGTAAATTTTAGCTTAGAGAGATTTCCCCTAGATATTCATGGGCAATTTGAAACATGAGCTCTTGTGATGTTTATATTTAAAGTAAACCAGATTAGTGTTTCATTCAGCTTCAACTGAGCTGTCCTAAAGTTTAAAACAAAACAAACAATGAGAAGGCACATAAGAAAAATTGGGTCATACTGCTGTCTTTGTGACATGACCTCAGGGTACTAGGGTACAATCACTGCATTACAGTAACAATTTTCATACACATAGACACATGCATATTCATATACATATTTTCATTTCATTTATATGTTGCCTAAGACCCTGTAGGAATTCCACATCCAGATGGACAAGCAGGTTACTTGTTATTATTATTATTATTATTATTATTATTATTATTATTATTATTATTATTATTATTGTTGTTGTTGTTGTTGTTGTTGTTGTTGTTGTTATATACTCTATGCTGTAATATTCTACTATAAAGATTAAACAGAAGCATTAGAATGAATGGAAATTCCCAAAGGCAGGACAAGAAGCAACATATGGAAACTAATCAAGGAGAGAAGCAACCTAGAACTAAGGAGAAACTTCCTGACAGTTAGAACAATTAACCAGTGGAACAACCTGCCTCCAAATGCTGTGAATGCTCCAACACTGGAAGTTTTTAAAGAAGAGACTGGACAGCCATTTGTCTGAAATGGTATTGGGTTTCCTGCCTGAACAGGGGGTTGGACTAGATGACCTCCAAGGTCCCTTCCAATTTTACTATTATGATTATGATTATGAAATGCTATTCCACATAGTGGAACAAAATAGATTTAGTCTAAAACCAAAGGGTAAGCAAGCAGAAGAGCGGTTTAAAAGATAAGTAAATGTTGGAATCCAGGGTGTAACACATAGCGAAAGAGGAATCAAGTAAGTTATATAAAGCTGAATAGCCCATGTCACAAGAAGCACAATGCAGGCCTTGGGACTCTAGCTGAGTAATTAACGAATATGCTTTAGCTACATAATCAATTTCTGGTATTTCCAGGTTTTGGTTTATTTAATAGATAAAAGATGATATGGGGGGAAAAAGCCATCTTCTTAGGACTGGCGATAGTGAATCAAAGCAATAATACTGGGCTTAATATACCAATGGAATGCAATTCTTATATAGCTTCATGTATGTACTTGATAATAAGACTAACCATGCAGATAAATAAGTGTGACTGTCCATTCTCTCACACACACTACAATCCTCATAAATGTGTTGTGTTGTTTCATTCACTACGCAGGTCTTTTAATGTATGTGACTGCCAGTTAGGAGAGAAATCTCTTTCATTAACAGTGTCCTATTATGCTGGTGGATGCATTGGATAACAGCTATGTAAATCCAGACTGAAAATGAAAGATTATTTGGAATCCAGTGGTGTCATATTCATGTAAATAATCTTCCTTCCTTCCTTCCTTCCTTCCTTCCTTCCTTCCTTCCTTCCTTCCTTCCTTCCTTCCTTCCTTCCTTCTTTCCTTCCTTCCTTCCTTCCTTCCTTCCTTCCTTCCTTCCTTCCTTCCTTCCTTCCTTCCTTCCTTCCTTCCTTCCTTCCTTCCTTCCCTCCTTCCCTCCTTCCTTCTTTCCTAATATATTTTTTTTAAAAGATCTTTACTGGTAGAATTATTCATGGCAATAGTATTTCCAGTTTGACAACAACAACAACAACAACAACAACAACAACAACAACAACAACAACAACAACAACAACAATGTATTCACAGAGCAGCTGACCTTTTGAATTTTGAGTTTGCATTCCAAAGATACAACCTAAGACAGGCCTTCCCTTTTCTTCTCAGCTTTTATTTGAAAATAATTATAGGAATACAAACAGTCAAGCAAATCTCCTAAATCAAAATAACATATGATTCAACTATAGATTCTACAGAGCAACAGATTCAGAAAAACAGCATGCCTCTGGCTGTTTGTTATAAGTTTCACAAGTGAGTCAGATTAACAGTAACACCTATTAGGAGTTTTTATGTTGTTCATAGGAAGAAGCAGAAAGTGTGCTTTTTAAAGAAATAATATAAGTACTTAAGCTAGAATACTGCAATAGATAAGGTAGGCAAATTCAAGCACTGTCTGATTATACACCGCTGCCCTTTAATAAAATAGATTTGCCAATTCTTGCAACTAGTCTGATTATATAAAAATTCTGCAGGGATACAGTAAGGGCAAAATGCAGCTCCTCTGTATAAAACTGTAATATTTTTACTGCCCATACAAGCAAACATGTTTATAAAATTTACATATTGATTGATTACCGAGTCCTGTCAAGATAGAATATAAAATAATAAAGCTGAAAGGGACCTTGGAAGTCTTCTAGTCCAACCCCTGCTTGAGCAGGAGACCCTATTCCGTTTCAGATAAATGGTTGTTCAGATTATTTTTTGAAAACCACCAGTGATGGAGCATCCACAACTTCTGAAGGCAAGCTATTCTATTGGTTGATTGCTCTCAACATTAGAAAATTTCTTCTTAGTTCTAGATTGCTTCTCTCTTTGGTTAGCTTCCATTGATTGTTTTTTGCCTTGCCTTTAGGTGCTTTGGAAAATAGTTTGACTTCCTCATCTTTGTAGGATCCCTCAAATATTGGAACACTGCTATCATGTCTCCCAGTATTTTTTTTTCTCATTAGAGTAGATATACCCAATTTCTGTAAACATTCTTCTTTTGTTTTAGCCTCCAGCCCACTAATCATTCTTGCTGCTCTTCTAATATGATAGATTTTCTTAATCATGATCTATCCCTAACCTACTGTACTTCTTTGGTTTCCCAATGATGCACTCATTGTCACTATACCTGAGTCCTTCCACCTTGCTTCTGATTTTCCTCGTCTTTCCTTCCATCTTTCCCAGCATTGGAGCCTTCTTCAGAGAGCTGGGTCTTTAAAAAATGTATCTGAAATAGAATAAGTGGGTTGTTTTTCCATGGTATTCTGTGGAGTCTTCTCTAAACCAAAGTTCACAAGTGTCAATACTCTTCCTATCCTGCAGCTTCAATGTCCATGTATAGTAATAGGAATAAAAAAAAAATCTAGTTAAAAGTTATTTTCCCCTGGTGAAATAACATAAGAAATGAAAAAGTGTTCATTTCCTTCAAACATATGGTCTTTCTTTAGATAGCTATTTCTTGTATATGTACTGCCAATTTCCAAAATAGCTATTCATGTTGTTAGACAGAGCTCAAGTCTTCCGATAAACAACTATGGGTAAAAAAAGTAAACATTATACTAATCCCTTCTCATTTGTAAAGTTTCTAGGGGTATCCTCACCTCTTTCCAGATGTGTCTCCCAATTTGTGCATAGCAAAGCTCAGAGTTAATGGGGGCATTATGTTGTGGCTCTTACAATATTCCAGATGGTACTGTTAATTAATTGAGAGGGAATCTCCAAATATCGATAAGAGGTATCATCATTCATCTGGTCCCATTTGCCTCCTATGGACAGTATTAAGTTTTCATTCATGCCCTATAAATAACATAAACTCTGACATTGGAGGGTCTGTGATCTCCTATGGCATTCTAGCTTAAGACCAGCTGTTCCACTTCATGGCCTAAAGCCAGAGGCAGAAACACAAAGTTGTAAAATTGTCTAGAGATCAAAAAGGTTCAAAAGACAAAATATAAGTCATATTCTTCAAACCAAAAAGGTTATACAAATGATATCCAACAGAAGGGGTTTAAAGGGTCAAATCAAAAGCCTTCTCAAAAACAAGGTAACTGTTTTCACAATAAAATATTGAACCACAGAGCCCTAAACATCATTTCCACTGGTTCTAATCTGAAAAACTAATTCCTAAATTCAGGTGGCCATTACAGACCACATGCTGTATGTTTTTATATTTTTTAATTTAATTTTTAATTTTAATTCCATTTATATCCCGCCCTTCTCCGAAGACTCAGGGCGGCTTACAAGCTTAGCAGTAGCCTTCATTCTATGTATATGCCTGCTTGTTAGGGCTTTCACACACACACCCCAAGCAGCATTATTACAAAGTCAGCTTAATTGCCCCCAACAATCTGGGTCCTCATTTTACCTACCTCGGAAGGATGGAAGGCTGAGTCAACCTTGAGCCTGGTGGGACGCGAACCTGCACTAATTGCAGGCAGCTGGTGTTACTTAAGGAGGCATTAGCCCACTGCTCCACCAAGGCTCTTTATATGATTTCAGAGAACTCCTGTTCCTGAAAATCTACTGTCTCATAGTACCTTTTCTGTTAGATAGCGTGGGCTGGACCATGAGAGAACAGATGACAGCCAGAGGTTCAGTAACTCAGCTTTATTGTGGTAGTCACATCGCACTCCCGGAGCCCCTTTTAGCCCTTTAAATACTCTGGCTGGTGAGCTCTTAACCAATCGTTTGTGTTGGAATGTCCCGCCAAAAGCTGGCCGGCCAATCCGTTGCTGGGTGCCGAGCTGTCAAATACCTATAACTATGTACATAACACCCCTTCCCCCCATATAAGAACAATAACAATAAACAAAATAACTTGACATAACTTGACTTGTACTTTCTTGCTTGCCCCCCATACTTTGACCTTATGCCCTTATGAAGTCTTCCAGATAAGCTGGTGCCTTGCGAGTCCTGCAAGAACGCCTTATAGGCTGCTCCACCCTGGCTGTTGTCAGGTCTAGATCTTCTTCTTCCCCACTGTTCTTGAGGGCTGGGTCAATAAGTTGACTACCCTGGTCCAATGTTATAGTAGCTGGTTCAGTGTTTGTAAAGGTCTCTTGCCTCTCCAGAGTTTGAGAGGCTGGAAGGTACACATCCAGGGCCCTTGAAGGTGTAGGTGAGCCTGGGGGGAATGGTGCTGACTGGCGGTCTTGGGCCTGTTCAAATTGCTGGTTTTCTTTGGCCCGTTTCCTTAGCTGATCGATGTGCCGTCTAACCTGGCGGCCCCCTTCCCCCTCTATAATGTAAGATAATGGTCCCGTTTTATCAATTACCACCCCTTGCACCTAGAAGTCCCCAGAGGCATAGTTCCTGGCCCATACTTGGTCACCAATGTTTAGCTCCCTGATGGGAGTGGGCTGCTCCACCTCAGCAGCCACTCGATCAGGGTGCAGTCTGTCCAATTTTGTAATGAGACGCCGTCCCCAACACAGTTCAGCAGGGCTCTTGCCAGTGGCTGTTGATGGTGTGGAGTGTTGACTTAGCAAGAATTGAGCCAACCTTTGGTGCCAATCACCGGAGATGATGCGGCTCAAGGCGTCTTTAGTCGTTCTTACCATTCATTCAGCAAGGCCGTTAGTCGCCGGGTGGAAGTGGGTGGACGTGATGTGCCTAATCAAGTTGGCCCTGATGAAAGCCTGGAAATCAGCAGATTTAAATTGTGGGCCATTGTCAGATACAATCACATCCAGCAGAACATGCATAGCAAAGAGCCCCCTAAGCACCTGCACAGTTTTGGCAGTGGTCATATTTGTCACTGGAACCACCTCCAACCATTTAGAATAACTGTCCACAACCACTAAAAAGAGCTGACCCTGGAAGGGGCCTGAGTAGTCTATGTGGATTCTTGACCAAGGTGTGTGTGTTGGCTCCCATTTATAAACTGGGGAGTGAGGCTGTTCTGGCCGGGATTTCTGGCACTGGTAGCAGCCTGCTACCTGTTCCTCTATTGCTTTGTCAAGGCCTGGCCACTACAAATAGCTATGTGCCAACGCTTTCATCCTTACAATGCCCGGGTGCCCTTCGTGTAGGGCTTCCAGGACTCTTTTTCTCAATTTGTCTGGAATCACAACCCTGCTACCCCATAACAGACAGCCTTTATGGGAAGACAGTTCATGCCTCCTAGTAAAATGTGCCTGGAACTCATTCCCTGGGCTCTTTTCCTGCCATCCAGAGGCTACCCAAGTTAACACCCTGCATCGGATTTTATCAGCAGCAGTACTGACTGCTATGTCTTTAGCTTGGAGAGGGCCCTCAGGAAGTTCCTGGATGACTAAAATATTACTAGCTGGGGCAGGGTCTGGCTCACTCACTGCTAGGGGCAACCTACTTAGACCATCTGCGTGGCCCATCTCCTTCCCTGGTTTGTACACCAATTTGTATGTATATGCAGAAAGGAACACGGACCACCTTAAAATCCTGGGAGACAGGATTTGTGGGGTTGCTTTGTCAGTTGTAAATAAGCATAACAGGGGCTTGTGATCCATAAAGATGGTGAATTTCCTACCACAGAGGTAGTCATGGAACTTTTTTACGCCTGCAACAAGGGCCAATGCCTCCTTATCAATCTGGGCATAGTTCCTTTCAGCTTTTGTGAGCGTCCTGGAGTAGGAAGCAATTGGCTTTTGTTCTCCATTTCCTTCTAAATGACTAAGTACTGCGCCCACACCATAAGGTGAAGCATCACATGCTAAGCAGATTGGTTTTTCCTCAATGAAATGAGTTACAGCTGAATTGCTGGAGAGCAGTTGCTTAAGGCTCTTAAAACTTTTGTCATGAGTAGTGGACCATTTCCAAGGGGCTTTTTTGTCCAGTAATCTATGTAATGGCTCTGCAATAGTTGCCTTGTGGGGCAAAAATGAGTGGTAGAAGTTAATTAACCCAAGGAAAGCTTGTAGTTCTGCCTTGTTTTTAGGGGTTGGAGCCATCTTAATGGCTCTTAACTTAGAGTCGGTGGGGTGGATGCCCTGTGCATCAACCCTGAATCCTAAAAACTCTGGGGAAGTCATTCCAATACTGCATTTTTCTTTCTTCAATTTTAAGCCAGCAGTACGGAATCTACTTAGCACAGACTGCAGCCTGTCAGCTAAAACTGCCTCTGATTCTCCAGCAATTAACACATCATCAAAATACGGACACACTCGAGGAATACCTTTGAGCATTTTTTCCATTACTTCCTGGAATATTCCAGGAGCTACGGAGATGCCAAATTGTAAGCGGTTCACCCTAAAGGCTCCTTTGTGTGTTACAATCGTTTGAATATCAGCTGTTTCGCAGGCAACCAGGATCTGCTGGTATGCCTGCACTAAATCTAACTTTGCAAAGATGGCACCGGACTGTATTGCCGAGAGAACGTGTTTCACTGAGGGGACTGGGTAAGCATGCGGATTTAAGGCCCAGTTTACTGTGGCCTTATAATCCGCACAAATTCTTATTTGTCTCTTTGGTTTAAGAGGGGTAACAATGGGGGTTTCCCAGTTGCCCCCTTCCACAGGTTCTAAGATCCCTTGTTTAACTAATTTTTCTAGTTCGCTCTTAATTTTGTGCTTGTGAGCAAACGGAACCCTCCTAGATTCTAATTGGCAGGACTTCTGGTTTTAATTGTAACTTAATGGGGGTCCCTGTGTATTTTCCCAGGTCGCCCTCAAATATGTCTGCAAATTTATTGCAGACGGATTCGAGGTTACCAGCCTGGACGTTATTAACTCCCCCCCAGCCAAATGCCTAGGGCCTCAAACCAATCCAGCCCCACTAAATTAGTTCTTTTGCCCTCGGTTACCAGCACATTTAAGCAGCCCTGGAACCCCTTATAACTGACTAAAACTGTGCCTGTCCCTTTATTTTAATTGGGGCGCGTTGGAAATCAGTTAATTTAATTTTGGTTGGTTCCAACAGAATCCGCCGCCTGCTTTGACCACAGATCATTAAATATGTCTCATAGGAGATTAAAAAGACAGACGAGCCTGAATCAACTTCCATTTGGCAAGGAATTCCTTGCAAATGGACCTCAATTTTGATCTTTGGTTTAAGTAGGCGGTGGATTGAAGACTGGCATGCCACTTCCAAATTTTCAACAACTATGTGTGCCCAGGTCCCTGGGGGCTTAGTGCTGTGGAAAAACGGGTTATTAGTACCTGCTGGTGACGAGTCAAGTTCGTTGAGGTTGTCGCGGTCATGGTTTTGGCAGACGGCTCGAATGTGGCCAGTTTTACTGCAAGAATGGCATTTTGCGCTGTGGAACCGGCAGGATGCCCTTGGGTGGCTGCCGCCACAGCTGGCACAGCTTAGGCTGATGTCTCAGGAACTGTGGCTTGGGTATCTTGGATTTTTGTTGGCCGCTGCTGGTTTCTTTTGGTTTGTGGTGTCGCGACGGATTTTGAATTTCTACAGCCTTTGTAGAATGGCATCGATCTCTGCCTCATTTGCTGGTTCGTCGTCTCAGCCGTCCACAACACTCTCCTGGTGAACAGATTCACTTGAGTTGTTGCTGGGTCGGAGTGAGTTCTTGTGGTTGATAGCCTCCTGAGCCATTATTTCATTAATGACTTCAGACAGGCTCATGGTTGGCTTCGCAACTATCTTCTGTTGGAGATGCTCATCACTCAGACCGAAGACGATTCGATCACGAATCCGGTCTTCCAGGTTGGGGAACCTGCACATGCGAGCGGCTTGCCGTACTGCAGCTACAATGTCGGTTGCTGACTCCCCAGGGAGCTGGTTCCTCTGGATGAACTGTAGCCACCAGAAAATTTCTAATTTCTTCAGCATGAAATGCTGGCTCAGTTTGTTGACGAGGTCAGCGTATGGTAGTGATGTGACAGGGTCTGGGTTACATAACCCAACAGCCACATCATAAACAGCCAGACCACTGAGGCACAACAAAGCCACCGCCTTCATTTGATCTTCCATTATTCGGTTCACTAGGAGGTAGCCTTCAACTTGCCCCAAGTGTGACTCCCAGTGACCAGGGCAGCGGATATTGAACTCATGGATGTGCCCAATTTGGGTCATGCTGTCCCGGTCCAGGATACTGCTTTAAACGGGAAGGAACTTTCAGGAAGAGTTTTCTCTTTCCCCCCTTTCCTGAGGTTGAGCTAGCGCTTCAGCTCAAGTGACTCAGCTAGTGCTTCAGCTCAGTTATAGCAGTATCAATCCCACCTTCATCGCCACTGTTAGATAGCCTGGGCTGGACCATGAGGGAACACATGACAGCCAGAGGTTCAGTAACTCAGCTTTATTGTGGTAGTCACATTGAACTCCCAGAGCCCCTTTTTTAGCCCTTTAAATACTCTGGCCGGCGAGCTCTTAACCAATCGTTTGTGTTGGAATATACCGCCAAAAGCTGGCTGGCCAATCCGAGCGTATGCTGACACCACCTGCTGTTGCCGGTCGCCGAGCTGTCAAATACCTATAACTATGTACACAACATAAGATCTCAGGTAAGGACTTCAACATGTTCAACTACAAAAGTGGTTACATTTCCTGCATTTTAGTTCTGCATGGGCCAGCTTCTAGAAATTTTTTCAGAAGCTTTCTTTTGGGCTTCATCCTGGACTTTTCCTGGAAAAAGATGTTTCTGTCTATTGATTCATTCTTTGTGTTTAAAAGCTTTTTTTTTTTAAAAAAAAAACTGTTTACTCCTGGGCCCTTTTCATAGAACTCATCATACAAGGCAGAAAATAAAGTTATAACAGCAATAAACAAGGACATACACTATACAGTTCATGTGTGTGTGTGATAAGACACTTATATAATATATACATTATTCAACTTGTAAATTATTTCTAAAAACAGAAAAAAAATCACAACCAATCATAAGCCTAAATTAAAGCTAATAAAAAGAGGTATGTTTTCAATTTACTGCATTGAATTTTAATCCTTCTTACAAATCCTATATATTTAAGCAAACAGCATTAAGGAAAGGAATAAAGTGTTTTGTCAACGAATAAATGCAGTCCATCAATAAAACACCTTATAATTAAAACATAATATGATAAGTGCTATTTTTAAATGCTTCTCATTTAGCAATTGGTGCATACCATACTTGACAGGTTCTCTGATATGTTAATGATTGTCTGAACATCTTTTTTTATTTAGTCACTTAAATTATGTATCCATTATTTTTCTATTATTGTTTTACATGCATAAAATTGAGTTTCCCTCCTGAAAGCTTTCGGTGACTTTGTAAAACAAATTTAGGATTTAATTCACTGTTAGGCCAAGTAGGTTTTGTGTGTATTTGTGTATGTGTGTGTATAGAGAAAGGAGAAGGATAACACCTCAGTCTGTTTGGCTACACAGATTGTGATCAACTGAATAAAGAAATATTTTTCCATGACATTTTGTTATATAGAATGCTAATCATTTCCAACTAAAAAGTTGAAGATTTCTTTTTTTTGTGTATGCCTCATAAATAAAGGAAATTAGGCAATATGTTATAATTTCCCATTTCTAGTTGCAGTTCCTTTTTCATAATGTGTTTTTCATGGGTCAGATTCACTGATGGTTTCAAATACACATTAAATATTCCTTACAATTTAGGTGTATCAGATTTGGGCTTCAAATTCCAGATGGCAACAAATATACAGAATCTTAATTCCTTAAATCCTAGTGGTCAGATGGATTTTTGTAGATCAGTTCTAAACATTTTTTAAATGAGGATGAACATGATAGAAGCATGTCCCAAAGCCACTTTTCAAAAGACAACTGGACTTTGTTTTCCCTTGAAGATATTTTACTTCTCATCCAAGAAACTTCTTCAGTTCTTTTTGGATGAAAGGTGAAACATCTTCCAGGGAAAACAAAGTCTGGTTGATTTTTGAAAAAGCATCTCTGGGAAAACCATGACTTGGGTGATAGAGAATCTCCACAGACACAATAGAAGCATATTTTTGACTGTGCAACCTACTTTAGATAGATACATCTCAGTGTGGAAATAGATTTCACTATAAGTCTGTTCTACACTTGCACCCAAAAATTATACCACAAAGATAAAGTTGTAACTGACATCCCCCAAACTCCACTGAAGGTGTTACCAAGCCTGGTAACGAAACATTCAGAAACAACTCACAAGCTTGGAGAATGAATCTTCACCCTCAAAGTTGTAACTCTCAGTAGCCATTCTGGATTTTAATACTGTAGTTGGACTTATATCATTCAGATAAATTATACTATGATTCAGTTTATATGCACCACTTTGTATGAAAACCTAAAACCTTTGTCTCTTTCATTTCACAGCAAGACAACTTAATTTCAGTGATATGTACTTCAAACCAATTAGTATAAAGCTAATTAGGATTGTGTGCAGTCAAATGTTACCTCAAAAATCTGATCTAAAAGCAGAAGTAGATTTTTGTCAGTTTCTTTATAGGTATACTATAATGTGCACCATATGGTTCATCTAATCATTCACCATGTTTTTGTATTATGTCTCAATCATCTGGAACAAGTTTTATTTTGTAAGCATCAGGCTCACTGTTCAATATTTGGAGTCTTGAATGGGATAAGTCAGAAGAGGATAATGGTGATGATATTGATGATACAACATTTCAAGTACACAGCATAATAAACCCAAATAGTTACAAACTTTGATTTAATAAAATTAGTTCACAACTTAATAATAAATGCAAAAAAATGTCAATAATAAAACTAATATACAAGGTAAAACAAATGAAACACGATCATAATATATAATATGTAACAGGATGCCCAATTATTCTGCAAAACACACATTCATCCATAATTTATACCAAACAAATGTTATCATGAAAACACCAGTAGTAATGAAAGTTGGATGAAAAAAAATAGATGTTGCACTAATCCACTAATCAAATAAAAAGGATTTTAAACTCTAAGGGTACTTCTCTGTTGGTTTTCAAGATCAATTTAAAATGTTGCTTTTTGACATTTACTTTAATCTTTTATGACACTGGGTATCCATAAAAAGTAATGCTAATCAGTGATTTACTTAAATTTTTGCATTGTCTAGTTAACACATAGTATGCATAGTTCTTTTACAATTCTGGTAGTAATCAATGTCCAGAATAAGGGTATAAGGAAAAGAATGAGAAGAAATACATAACGGGGCCTGGTGATTTGAGCTAGTCTCATACTTCAAGGTAATCAATAAATCTTTAATCAGAAATACAAGGTTAACCTTACTGAACTTTTCTGCATGCACACATTTTAAATAAGATGTTCTGGAGGGGAAAAAAGTGAGAATATGTTTTATTCTAGATGAACATGATTACAGGTAGTCCTTGAATTAGAACAATTCATTTAATGATCATTTAAAGTTACAATGACTCTGAAAAAGTCATTGCTGGAGAAGCATAAAACCTGGAAGTGCTTCATAAATCAGTGACTGTACTCTCTTGATATTAAAACAGAAAAACCTCCCAAATGGTTGCACCATAAATGAATGCTAACATAATAATTGAGGAGTTAAGAGAAAGGACATTTGTCTCCTGTCATCTGAAGAATGCAATCACCTTTCAAACATGGCTGCATAAAGTGAAGTTGCATTGTGTGTGTGTGTTTGTGTGTGTGTGTGAAAGAGAGAGTATTCCAAATTGATGGAGTTTTCAAGGAAAAACAGATACAGCAAATAAAAGTGTCAACTGAAACAGAGCAGCTGTAGTGCTTCCCCTCAACTAACTAACGTGGCTTCTGCACAAGCCAGGAAGCCACATTACTGAAAGGTAATCAGTCCCAGCTTGATTAGAGAGCATCATGTCTGTAATTCAAGAGTAAGCAAGCTAGCTTCACATATTCTGGGTAAATAATACATGTTGCATTTACAATGGGGAAAAGGGCGGTATACAAATCAAATAAATAAATAAATAAATAAATAAATAAATAAATAAATAAATAAATAAATAAATAAATAAATAAATAAATAAATAAATAAATAAACGTTCTTTAAAAACAAGCCCAAGTTTCACTAACAGAGAAAGGAAATGGCTATTATCTATGTGACTAGAAAATTGTAGCCAAATGGATGGGTCCAATTCTTCCTCTTTAATCAAATATACAATAAGTGTGATTATGCTTCATGGATTTATTCCAAGGTAAGTAGCTGTATAGTTCAAAATAAGATAGGAATCAGAAATGCATGAGAAATTCAGCGCTCCAGAAATGTTAGGTACATTTATTACTTTTGGAGCTGGAGCTATAAGGAAGGTGCTTTTTCAAGAGGCAACTGGACCTCCTTTGTTTTTACTTGAAGACAAGTTGCTTCTCAGAACTGAAGAAGCTTCTTGGATGAGAAATATCTTCAAGGAAAAACAAAGAAAGTCCAGTTGCCTCTTGAAAAAGCACCTTTGGGGCAACCGTGACCTGGATGACTGAGAATCATAGGCATCAAGAAGCTAGATTCATATGAAAACTAAAATCTGTAACCAGATTTTATTTTTAATTTTACACACACACACACACACACACACACACACACACACACACACAGTATACTAAAAGTCCAGCCACACAGGGCAATAGATGATTTTAAAAAGACCAGAATTTGTGAACACCAGAAACAAATGTTTATGTGCTTAGCAATGCTCAAAGGTCATGTGTCAAATGACTAAGAAAGTGTCTAGAAGAAAGTGGCAACCAGTTCAAATATTTAATGTAATTTATATAATAAATTATTTATGGGGCTGACTTTTGGTACAGAGAGAAAATAAGAAATGTTCACCTTCCTTAAAGCAACAGAAAATGTGGCATCTGATTGCTGCTAGTAATGGCTGATTTTGATCCAGCAATGGTTCTAGCTAGAACTGGATGGGTTATTTGTTGCTTCCCGTTCTGTTTCCATCACATTATTTTTGACATCTCTCTCTTTCTCTCTTCTCCCATATGAGTGATATTGTCAGAATCCAGAAGTGATATATTGCAAAAAAATAAATTGAGGTGGTCCCCTCTTAATTTTCAAGTTACCCACCCTTTTCTATTTTATGATGAGACAAACAGCTGAAAAAATGGCTCTTGATTTCATCTGACTTGATATATAGGCGTATGTTTTTCTGTAATAATATAAATGGTAATATTGTCTAAAGCAAAACAAAGCTGTTGCCTATTGCTTTTATTAGTACTCTAAGTATTACACTGAGAAAAGAGGCTGTTTACATACGTAAATAACTTACAGTGTGTTTGGTGAAAAGAGCTCTCTAATGAACAATATCCTTCAGATGATAAAATAATGGTTTGCCAACAGACACCAGATGGTTATTACAGATGAAGATTTGCATTCTACCAATGTCAACAAACCTGGCTGTCACACTCAATAAGTTCCTAACACAATCATGTCAGTATGTATCTACTTACAAAACTATCAAAGGCATCAACTGTTCTAGTCAGGCCCAGCTAAGCAAAGCTTTGTAAAGATTAATCCTAAACTGAATTAATAAAAGAGGGGAGGGAATCCTTTCAGTTAGCAGGTAATACCAGAACATCACACAATGAACACATTTAATCCAAGGCCAGTTGTTAAAACTGCCAAGCTATTCTGCAGCCCTGAATTCTATAAAAACTTCATGTACAGTTTGAGGTTTACTGCTTCCAAATGTACAGATCGAACAACACAATTTCAGTGATAAAGTTTCTTGCCTCTTCTGTACATGATCTCTTTTTAGAGGATGAAGAAAGGGTACATAGTCTATGATTACAAGACCAGTCAAAATGCCATTTTGAATATTAGGCTATCAGTTGTCATAACATACAATGTTTAATCTCTGCTAGAGCAGGGAAGAATATGTACCAGCTCTTACTTTGGCTTCATCTTCAATTAGCAAGAGACTTCTGATTTTGGGTTAAGATTCTATTTGTTTTTCATAGTTGTTTGCTCCACTTATGTGTAGGGCCACTTGGACAATGGAACTGTCCTGATCACAGAAGCATAGAGTTACAAAAGATCATTAAAGCTGTTGAGCCCAATTTCCTACTTAACACAGAGATCCAAATTAGAACCATTTTGACAGATGGCTACCTTGTCTCCATCTGAACAAATCCCCCTGAACAAATCCAGCTCAATTACCACCTTCACATAATTGATTTGATTGTCAAAATTCTGTGTTAGATTTTTTTTAACATATGATGGGAACTTATTTTCTTAGAGCTTAAATTCATTATTTTGGATCCTACTTTCTGGAATTACAGAAAACCTTCTTTATGTAGCATTTTCCAAATATTTGAAAAGTGCTCTCAGCCTTTTCTTATTAAGAATAAGCATTCCCAGATACTTTCAGTCTCTCTTCCTAGGACAAAGTTTCTAATCTCCATATTATTGCCATTGCTCAGAAGGTTGTCTCAATCCTTCTCAAACCGTGGCACCAAGAATTGGACATGATTCATGTCATACAGAATAAAACGTGACCAATACAGAATAAAATGAAACAATTACCTTACTTGATTTGAAAATAATTCTACTCTTGATGTGTGATTTGGAATTTTAGTCTCCATTAACATTTTTTGAAGTGAGATTAGCTTTTAACATAGCATCTGTGCCTCCTTTTAAAGTTTCAGACATCACATTTTTCCTTTGAGTCCAAACATTTATTTTCATGCAGAAACTAGACTTTCAGGGACCATCAATCAATAGGATGAGGAGGGAATGCAAAATATTTTAAGGGTTTCTCCTGTCGAATCAATACTATCATCTGTTCTTTAATTTATTGCTTTCTGATGCATCACATATATCATCTGTATGTATCATTTGTTTCTAAAAATCCTGTAAAAATATTTCACCCCTGCTTAATAAAATTATTTTTGCCTTGCCTAAAGTACTTGGGGCTCATATGTTGGGGGGAGGGAATGAAAAAGCCACTTTATAAAGGAATTGAATGTTTTTCTTCAAAGCCAGAGACAAAGTTCTTTCCAGCTCCATGCCACTCATGAGCAACAGATGAAGCCTAAAATTTCATTTGCTTCTGTTTGCCTTCACATTGCATTGCTACCTCATATTTTGATTAATTGCTACTGCAAGTTATTTTTTACAAATATTATTACCAAGCCCAGTTTCATCCTAATACTTGTACATTTGTCTTCTGCTGCCAGAATGAAAAAAAATGTACAATTGCCTTAAATTTCCCTCTGTTCCTTTCAGCCCATTTCTCTAACCCATCAAAATCATTCTCAGTTTGCGCTAATTAGAGCTTGGAGTTTGATTTAATAATCTCTTTGTTTTACAACTTTACACATAACTCCAAAGTGTTATGAGTCTCCATCTCTCTCACTTTAAAAAAAATGTGGGGGTGAAAAAACTTCTGAGAAGAATAGAATAGAATAGAATAGAATAGAATAGAATAGAATAGAATAGAATAGAATAGAAGCTGGAAGGGACCTTGGAGGTCTTCTAGTCCAGCCCCCTGCTCAGGCAGGAAACCCTATACCATTTCACACAAATGTTGTCCAATCTTTTCTTAAAAACTTCCAGTGTTGGAGCATTCACAACTTCTGGAGGCAAGTTGTTCCACTGATTAATTGTTCTAACTGTCAGGAAATCTTTCATTAGTTCTAGGTTACTTCTCTCCTTGATTAGTTTCCATCAATTGTTTCTTGTCCTGTCTTCAAGTGTTTTGGAGAATAGCTTGATTCCCTCTTCTTTGTGCAACCCCTGAAATGTTGGAGCACTGCTATCATATCACCCCTAGTCCTTCTTTTCATTAAACTAGACATACCCAATTCCAGCAGACTTGATAGTGATGTCAACTTTTACCCAGCACCTAATCCTATGGCTGTGTATAAACAATATATCCCTGATTATCTGACATGACTGCTTAAATATTTCAATTTTATGAAATCTGAATTCACATGATATAGTGAACCGTAAACCAACCATACAGACTATATTCTATCATACATCAGTCAACACAATCTTTATGCAGATATTTTCTCATTTGTAGATTATTTTAAAATAATGTCACAATCAATGTGGATGATGATGATGATGATTTTATTTTAAATCTTTATAAATCCACTTGACTCCCAACCACATGAAAATGAAGATTTATTTATTTATTTTATTTTATTACATTTGTATACTGCCCTTTCCCTGAGGACTCAGGGCGGTTTACAGGGAATTAAAAATCAAAACATACAAAAGTTAAAAACCAGTTAAAAAAAAAATTAAATTCACCCTGTACACTTAAAAACCCCAGTTAAAATTTTCTCCTTAGCCTGGGCCCGAGAGCTCGAAGAGCCAGGTCTTCAGGCCCCGGCGGAATGATCGGAGGTCGGGGGCAGTCCTCAGCTCCACCGGCAGCTGGTTCCAGAGGGCAGGCGCTCCCACTGAGAAGGCCCTATCCCTGGGTGTCACCCGCCGGCAATCTCTCACCGGCGGAACCCTGAGCAGACCCTCCTTGTGGGAGCGCACTGGGCGAAGGGCGTTTGATGCCGGCAGTAGGTGTTCCCTCAAATATCCCGGACCCAGGCCATGTAGGGCTTTATAGGTGATAACCAGCACCTTGAATTTCACCCGGAGGGCAACCGGAAGCCAATGCAGCTCGTGGAGTAGAGGTGTTACATGGGAGTATCGGGAAACCCCCATTACAACTCGCGCGGCCGCATTCTGCACCAGTTGAAGCCTCCGAGTGGTCTTCAAGGGCAGCCCCATGTAGAGAGCGTTACAGTAGTCCAAATGGGAGGTCACAAGCGCATGAGTGACTGTGCGTAGGGCGTCTCGGTCCAGATAGGGACGCAACTGGTGCACCAGGCGAACCTGTGCAAAAGCCCCCCTAGTCACGGCTCCTATGTGATCTTCAAAATTGAGCCGTGAATCCAGGAGGACGCCCAAGTTGCGAGCCCTATCAACGGGGGGTAACACCTCACCCCCCATCATTAGAGGTGGAATAACATGGTTAACCCGAGACGCCGATATGCACAGCCACTCAGTCTTGGCGGGATTGAGACGAAGCCTGTTTCTCCCCATCCAGACCTGAACCGCCTCCAGGCACCGGGACATCACGGAGAGGGCATCACTGGGTTGGTTCGGGGTGGAAAGAAAAAGTTGGGTATCATCAGCATACTGGTGATACCCCACCCCAAAACCACGAATGATCTCGCCCAGCGGCTTCATGTAGATGTTGAACAGGAGAGGTGAGAGAACCGACCCCTGAGGAACTCCACAAATGAGAGACCTCGGGGCGGATCTCTGCCCTCCTGTCAACACCGACTGCGAGCGGCCCCGGAGGTAGGAGGAGAACCACCGTAGAACGGTGCCTCCCACTCCCAACCCCCTGAGACGCCGCAGCAGGATACCATGGTCGATGGTATCGAAAGCCGCTGAGAGATCTAATAGGACCAGGACAGAGGAGCAACCCCTGTCCCTAGCCCTCCAGAGATCATTCACCAGTGCGACCAATGCCGTCTCAGTGCTGTGTCCGGGCCTGAAGCCCGATTGGTACGGGTCCAGATAATCAGTTTCCTCCAGGAACAGAGGGAGCTGATGCGCCACCACACTCTCAACAACCTTTGCCAGAAAGCGAAGGTTGGAGACTGGACGATAGTTGTTTAAAACAGCCGGGTCCAAAGCAGGCTTCTTGAGGAGGGGTCTCACCACCGCCTCCTTCAAGGCGGCAGGGAAGACACCCTCCTTCAAAGAAGCAGTTATTACTGCATGGAACCAGCCTCGTGTTCCCTCCCGAGCCGCATAAGCTAGCCAGGAGGGGCACGGATCCAACAAACAGGTGGTGGAGCTCAGTCTCCCCATGATCCTGTCCACATCATCAGGGGAAACAGGGTCGAACTCAGTCCAGATAACATGCTCAAGACCGCCTGATTCCTCCACATCAGACTCTGCCCAGTCAGAGTCCAGGCCAGTCCGGATCCGAGCAATTTTGTCCGCCAGATGATGACTAAACTCCTCGGCTCGTCCCTGCAAGGGATCCTCTCTCACCTCCTGGTTAAGGAGGGAGCGAGTCACCCTAAACAGGGCGGCCGGGCGATTATCTGCGGATGCGATAAGGGCGGCAAAGTAGTTAGACTTCGCCGTCCTTATCGCCGCAAGATAAGACCTTATAAAGGTTCTTAACTGCAATCGGTCGGATTCGGATCGGCTGGATCTCCAACCGCTCTCTAGACCTCGTCTCCGACCCTTCATCTCCCGGAGCTCCACAGAGAACCATGGGGCCCAACGGGATCTGCGCCGAGTCAGAGGTCGCATGGGTACAACGCAGTCGAGTGCCCTGGTGGCAGCCGTTTCCCAGGCCTCCACCAGAGCATCGACTGGGCTGTGGGTAAGGGTGATAGGTATCGGCCCAAGCGCCCTCCGGAACCGGTCCGGGTCCATTAGGCGCCTGGGGTGGAACCACCTGGTCGGTTCCGCCGCCCAGCGGCGGGGGATGGCATGACGGAAAACCAGCCTCAGGAGGTAATGATCTGACCATGACAGAGGGGTGATGGATGGAGAACCCCCTCCCAGATCATCCAACCACTATCCAGACAGGAACACCAGGTCGAGAGTATGATCCCCCTCGTGAGTAGGGCCCTCAATAACCTGGGTCAGGCCCATGGCTGTCATGGAAGCCATGAACTCCTGAGCTAACTCCGACGACCCCCCCAGTGATGGCAGGTTGAAGTCACCCAGGACTATAAGCCTGGGGAACTCCACCGCCAACCCTGAGAGGGTGTCGAGCAGCTCAGGCAGGGCTGTTGCCACACAGCTGGGCGCCAGGTATGTGAGCAACAAGCTCAACTGAACCCGAGGACCACATCTCAAGAGGAGGGATTCACTCCCGGCCATCTGGACAATGGTGACCTCCCGGGGACACAAGGTCTCCCGAATAACCACTGCCAACCCACCACCCCTGCCCTGAGCCTGTGGCTGGTGCAGCACCCGGAAACCTGGCGGGCATAACTTGGTGAGAGGCACCCCTCCCTCCGAACCCAACCAAGTTTCCGTGATGCACGCTAGATCCGCACATTCCTCCTCGATCAGATCACGGATGAGGGGAGCTTTGTTAACTACGGATCTAGCGTTAAAATAGACCAACCTGAGCTCAGGGGCCTGATCACCCTCATCCCCGGGTAAGAGGGTGCTAACCGGAGGGTCGGAGCACGCCACCGCTCGGAGATAGCGGGGGCGCGATCCCAGATGTTGATATGGCCCTCCGCGCAAACACCTGCTGCCATTCCCTATCGCCGTGGGGATTTGAAGCCCCACCCCCACATTCCCAGAACCAGCAGCCACCTCCCCAGACCCCGTCCCGTCAGGACCTCTAACAGGACCAGACTGAGTGCCGGTTAAAGATTCCCTCCCTACCCCCCCCCTCCCCCCCTCCCTAACTTCTTAAAATAACCGGCTAAAAATTTTATCAGGGGCCTCTTAGCATGTCTTAACTCGAGGCCCCTATCTAAGCCCAGCCACCTCTCGGAATCCCAAAGCTTGGGATCGTCATTAAGGGGAGTATGGAAACAGGCGACAGGTCACGCCCATGAGGCAGGAACTGCCCTAAGGGCAAACAAGTCCGCTCCGGAATAATGATAAATCATACTGCGCTGGGATAGTCTTTTAGGGCAGATGTTATGAATATGTCCAAGGATCGCTCAGTGATGGTGTATAGATGGTAAAAAAGTCCAGTAGGCATATCTCCTAATCTGCAAAGCCATCTCAGCTCTCACCTGAGATGGAAATCCAAGGGACAGCCTCAGTCGTCCTCTCACTCCGGCTGAGGAGTCCAATCAGGAGCAGAGAGAGAAAGGGAATCCTGAGCCAGGGCTACCCCAACTGGTCTCTCACACCAGTGAGGTGGCCGCTGACCAGTCCAAAACCATCCTCCCACCACGGTCCGGTCCCGGCCACACTGGACTATCAGTAGGAGGGATCTTAACTCCCATCAGGCATGGAGCTAGCCAAATGCCTGCCTGTCAACAGGGAAAGTAAGAACAGGCAGGCCAGGCCTCTGTCGATCCTCTGTCGATGACAATGAGAATTATACCACTACCAACCATATGAAAATCAATCAAAATTGGTCAATCTGATATAAAAAAATTAATAGTAAACAGATCAAAACTAAACTCGCAGATCATATAATGACCTTACTCTAGTTCAGTAGTGAACATTTTACATCCATGTTGGTCAATACCAGATTTGGCATGGGATGCAGACAAGAAATTCTCATTTCTAGTTTTTAAATTATCCTGACAGATGGCAACTAGTGGAGAACATATTTCAACACATTTGCCAGTGGTTCCTGATTTCAGCACAGAATAGAGTTTTTCATTCATTCAATTTATATTTTTCTACTCTAGCAAGCAGTCCAGGTGGTCAATATTTTTTTTTAAATGAAACAAAACTAACAGTCTAAACAATAATGACAAGAAAACATAAATATTAGTTCCCAAAGCAAGTAATAATTAAAATGTGAAAATGATGCATGTTCAGGGATACATTATTTGTTGAGACATTTTGTGCTAAAGGATAGTAAGTCAAGAAAAAATGGGATTCTGTTTAAGGCTATCAGGATTGATGTCTTCAGATTTTTCATATAGACCAGATGAACACAGCCACTTTTACTGATCCTTGGGTCTTGAGACATGACAACTATTTATTTATCCATTCATTTTCCACATTTTTATCCCAGTGCAACTCAGAGATCCTTATCAGTTTATTGAAGTTATAAAACCAAATATCACTTTAACTTATAAAAACATCCACAGTATAGCAATGATAAAAACATCAACATCCAACCAGAAAAATCACAAACAACAGTAGCAAAAAATAAATATGGCATGGTACCAGGAAAAAGCTTTCCAGATCAGCTCCATCTTTACAGCATTGCTGTTGGCTAAACCAGACAATGCCATCAATAATAAATGGAGTTCCATCTAACATTATCCAGGTGTTGTTTGGTTTTCTCTGTTGGATTTATCTTTAATGTCCTCCAATCTTTGAAATCTGCTTCAAATATTTCCATAAGTCTCATAGATCAGTGGGGACTACATACATAGTTTCACTTGGTCAATAAGTTCTTCTGGCTACTGTTCACAATGTTATAGGTTCATTCAATGTCAGCTTGGAGGCACAAATATAAACATTTGTTTTAATCCTTATGAACCCACTCCAGATTTGCCCCTTTGTTCATTTTTTTTCCAAAGAAAATATGGTCACTGTACTTATAGTGCAAGTCCTTGTGAAATCTTTCACTGAAATGGGGCACTATTCTAACATGTCTTTGGTCTATCACTGCAGTCATTCTGTCATAAACAGAAGTTAAACTGATATAAGTTCCCGACAATTCCTGTCTTATAAAAGCCTTATAGGGACTTCTTTAATATTTTATTTTCTTTGCCTTAACTAGGAGATAAACTAGACTTGATTTCTTTCGGAACCACCTGTAGTTATGTTTACTTTCATTCCTTCTAGAAGTTAAAATTTGAAGGCATTGATTGTGTTGACAGCTACAACATTATTTTTTTTGTCAAATATGTGTGTGTGTGTTGTTTGATGTAGTGAGCTATAAGCCTAAAAACCAAGAGACCATGACTTCTAGTTCTGCCTTTGGCATAAAGCCAGCGGGGAGAACTATGGCGCAGCCCCTGTTTCTCAGCCATAGGGAAGAGATAATGGCAAACCTCTTTCGGAATCTTGCCAAGAAAATTGCAGGGACTTGTCCAGGCAGTCACAAGGATTTAATACTACTCAAAGGCACAATAAATAACTGAAATATTTTTAATGCAAATCCAGACATTTATAATTACATTACAAAGGGCACATATTCTTCCTAAAATAACAACTTTTTGGAGGATTAGACATTAACAAAGGGGCAATGCAGAGACCATTCCAAATAATCAAAAGGGATTTCTGATAGACTGAAACAGACCTGAAGGGAAGAGCTTCTGCCAAACTGAGCTACACAGAAGAAAACCTGCCAACAATTTTCTATTCTATTCACAACAAAAGTGCTATGTAGAATCACATTTGAGATATTTACTCTCCTTGCAGTATCTCAAATGGATAGGCCTTGAACTATCGCCCTCTTTTATGACTTGCATGGCTGAGCATGGCTGGCTCAGGAATTCTGGGAGTTGAAGTCCACGAGTCATAAAAGAGCCAGGTTTCCTATCCCTGACCTAGGTGAAATCTGGTGCAACTCGATGGTAAACCCTTGTCTGAAGGTTGTCTGAATGTATGCATCAATATCTGCATCAGTGCTGTTTACTTTTCTTGGCACTATAGAATTGGTTGCTTGTAACACCTGTAGGTAGAAAGCTCTAGTTATAATTTAAAATGACAGAATTGCTGGCAATGGGATTCAGGAAGTAAACAGAGGTAGCTTTCACTCCCAGACCAAGTGGAGATCTTGACAAGCCATTTTCACTAAGTGTCAGAATCCATTTATATCACATTCATAAATGTAGGTTTAAAAAATTATTCCCCCCACATGGATTCTGCCATCTCCCGAGGAAGGAGGAGCGCATGTGGATTCAGCCTGCCTTAGGTTATTTCAAAGACCAAGGGAAACCTTTTGAATTGGGGGAACAAAAGAGAGGGTTAGAGAAGAAGGCATCTGGCCTGTGTCTTCATTTAATTCTGTAGAGGAAGAAGGCAATAACCATAAATATTCGAAGTTCCTTTTTTCCCACAAAAGGGATGACATGAAGTAAAATGATGGGGGCTGACCAAATGGGGTTGAGGGAAGGGGGGTTGAACCGGGAACCCTTTATAAAGTTTCAATTTGTAAAACAATACTAAGTCCTGTCTTGTATTTCCACAACCAAGTATGTCCTAGTAAAAATTCCTCTTGGACTAGAACTGACTCCAAGAGTTTTTGTTTTGCTAAGACGTGGATTGGGGTGGGTCCTGATACTAAGCCTTTTGCCCAAACTAACAGTAGATTTCTCAATGTTCCTTTAAATTGATAGAATTAAAACTTTAAAATGTTAAGGTACGGGTTTAAACTACCCATAAAATTCATAATTGTAATATTGTAATAATAATACCAGTATAATACCTTGTGTCATCTGTTCATATTAGTTTGAGAGATTAGGCTGAGTTTCATAATTATCAAATGATAATATCAACCTACTGAACTACTGAGGCATTTCTGTCTTGTATATGTAATATCATTGTCCTCAGTTTTCATATTTTAGTGATTGAAATTTGTGCAGTGTTCAGTAGTTTTCAAATTACATGGACATAGTTTTTTCTAAAAAAATGTAAATTATTTTTTTTCCTGAAGAATCAGTGATCAATATAGATAGGGAATTAACCTTCTGAATGTTTAAAAATGCTTTATTTGGCTCTCCTGAGGTCAGGGGTCAGGGGTCTTCAAACTTGGCCCTTTTATGATTTGTGGACTTATGGACTTGAACTCCCAGAATTTCTCAGCTAGCAAGCCTGGCTGAAGGATTCTAGGAGTTGAAGTCCACAAGTCATAAAAGGGCCAAGTTTGAAGACCCCTGCTATAGGCAAACTTGCATAGGTGTTTCTATGAGTAGCTATGCCTTTTTGAATTTTGTAATTCAGAAGAGACACAATGTAGGAAAACCAAAGTCTATTTGCCTTTTGAAAAAGCACCTTTGGCACAACCATGAATCTAGATGACTGAGAATCTAGATGACTGAGAATCTCCATAGACAATGTATATCTAAGGAAATATTACACAAATATATCAAAAATAGTGAGAAAAATTCAGGCAAGAAAGTAATACATTTCCGATAATTTAAATTCATTCATTAGAGAAAGGACTACAAATAACATTAGATAAAAATGTCAAAATCCTCTAAAATTAAATTGACAAAGTTGTCTATCTTTAGTAGTGAATTATACACACAGACCCACAGACACAGACACACACAAACAGACACACTTTTCTGATTAACTTTTCTTTCTTTATTAATTTCATTGGCCCTATCTTGCAAACTTTATAATTTCTGCATTTAAAAAAAATCTTTTTCCCAGAAGTGTTTGTTTTGGTGGACATTTGTTAATGGAATGTTGATTTTCCAATTGGATCTCAGTCATACTGGTACAAATAGTCTGTGAGTTAGCACTGTAATTGGGACAATAATTTCCATTGCAAAGCAATGCAGTTGTAAAGCATAATGTTACACAACTGCATCACTTAATGATGGCAACTCCCCATTATTATTAAGGATGGTTTGTCCCACAGCCAGATTTGTCAAAATCCTCTAAAACGCCTAGATTTGGCGTTTTTATCCACCTATCAAGTTTTTCCTAAGGACCTGAGTAGCCAGATGGATGTTTGATGAATTTAAAGACAGCATTGCAGGATGTAAGCTGTTCTGAGTAAAGCTGCCTTTTGCAATTGATGGAGGGTGAATTTGTCAATGCCAATGGTGTTCAAGTGGTGCTCCATTGTTTTGGGATTACACCCAAGCACCTGTTACTATTAATACTACATTTGCTTTACCATCTAAACATATGTCTCTGTGTGTGATAAATCATCATCATCATCATCATCATCATCATCATCATCATCATCATCATCATCATCATCCTATCCTTTTAGTATTTACTAACATTTTCATTGTTTAGATATATGCCTCCACTGCCTCCGAAGTTTTAGAACTAGGCCAGAAAGAGTTTTTTTATAAAACAGGCTGAGTTGTTATAGACTTTCCTTCATGATAACCATTTTTTTTAAAAAGACTGATGACTTTATTTCAATATTTCAAATGTGCACAACGACGTGGAAAAAGTTTGATTTTTTCCTGTACTAAGGAGCCAAGGCAGGAAATAAGCCAACTCTTGCTAAATCATTATTACCCCAACTAATGTTTGCTTTTTGCCAACACAGAAAACTTGCTGATCTGTACAAATGGTTTGATAAATATTCATACTCTAAATCAAGTTCACTTATGTCCTTAGAATACATGCAATAACCTTCAAAATGGAACTAACGTCAGACAATTGATTGCTGAAGTTTTACTGTACTTTGAGACCATGAATAAGAGAGACTAAGATAGAAAAAGAGACTCAGTGTAATGAATATGACCAATGAATAAATAACAGGGTAGCATTATATGGATGGCCTTAGCTGTTCTTGAAAGGTGAACTGAGTTGGCCTTGGTTAAACCATGGGGAAACAAATATCCTGAGAATCACAAGGCTAAGACCTGAAAAAAATGTGGAAGGGAATGGCAAACTAATTATGTAGGTTAACTCAAGGATCTCTTCCTGATTATATGATAATGATAATCAAGGATTAAGGAATAATAAGGGTAAGCTTAAAACCTATGGGGCCAATTATAAGGTCAGCCCTTGTCCTTTGCTTCTTGTCAGCCTTTTTACACTTTCAGTCTGAGGGTACAACTTTATCCTATGTAAGCCTTGTGATTTCATATTACAATAAGTCTGCTTCTCTTTCAAAATGATTGATATATTTTACTGAAAAAAGAACTGAATGCATGATTCATATTTTCTTGTCCCTGTTGTATATGTGTGTGTCATGTTGCATGGAACAGATTTTGTTCTATTAAGCTATATTTTGTGTCATGTCATACAGAAGATGAGCATTTTTTTTAAATGCAGTAGATCCTAATATGTGGATGATGGTTGCAAAAGACATCTTCACCAGCCAATGTCTCCTCCTCCATTTCACGTCTTCAGTAGAATTTATGGGATATATCCAATATTAACATTATTTAGAATTACTGATTTTTGCTTTTCAAGCATATCAATGATGCAGTTGCTAATATTATTCCACTATTATATTTATTGTTAGTTTTGAGGGTGAAGGTTCCTCCTCTGAGCTTGTGGGTTGGTTTCTGAACTAGGTAACATCTTCAGTGGCATTTAGGGGATGTCTGTGGGGAGGAGGGGGCTTGTGTGGGTTGCGTGGATCGGTTGACCTAGAATCAGCTTGCAAACCCCTCAGAATCCAAATCAACAACACAACCAACCAGAGACAGTACCAACCCTCAACCAACCACACAAGCTCCCTCCCCCAACAGTTCTTCACTTCTCAATGACCTTCGCCTGATGTAATCTCCCCATCACAAGACTCATCACCAGCCTCTCATTGATGACTCACACCTGACCTATCACAAGACCCTCATTTGATACACCCACACCAGAAACATTTATAAACAGAAAACCACTGATACAGACATCCTGTCAAGTTTCCAATGTATGGGCTTTTCAAGTGTCAATGCTGATAACATCGAATATTATTGTTGACACATCCCTTAAATGCTGCTGCAGATGTTACCTAGCCTGGTGATGAAATGTTCAGAAATCAGCCCACAAGCTCAGAGAACGAACCTTTACCCTCACCCCACAACCAAACTAGATATTCACCACTATTGTTAATTTTATTTGAATACCAAATATATTACTTTGCAATATTTCTAATGATTTCCATCCATTGTATACCTCTTTGAAATGGGAAAGATATAAGTGTAAAGAAAGCTGGACCAGAAGCAATAGATAGAAACTAATCAAGGAAAGAACCAACCTATCACCAAGGAGAAATTTTCTGTCAGGTAGAACAATTAAACAATAGAATGGCTTACCTTCAGACATTGTAGGTGCTCCTTCAATGGAGGCTTTTAAGAAGAGATTGGACAACCATCTGTCTGAAATGGTATAGGGTTTCCTGCTTGAGCAGGGGGCTGGACTAGAGGACCTCCAAGGTCCCTTCCAACTCTGCTATTCTATTATAAGAAATTTAGAAATGACATTTGAAGTAAGGGTGCTTTAAGGAGTGTACATGTATGCTACTGGAAAAGCATGAGAAATAAATGGGGAAAGAAATTTGATTCTGTTCGATAGAAGATGAAGCGAGTTTGAGGATACATGAGAATGGCCTTGGGGGACAGGAGGAGGCCCATAACCTAGGCAACAGTCTGAAAAGGGAAAGCTCAGACCACAGAAATTGGTAAGCATGATAAGTGTTTCAGAAGGGACCCTCCCTAGTTTTGTAGAGATAAAAAAGAGGTAAGAAATACTTTCAGTCTTGTAAGGTTCTGTACTTTATGATAAAGGTAGTTCTGATGCTTGTCATTGTCTGGACTACCTTAAAGGGCTAACATTTTCAATATTCAACAATTTCAATATTTCAGAAAACTAAGTAAATCCTGCTATGGGATAAATGTAATCCTCCTTAAATGCCTTAATACTTAGCAACTTTTTGAAGTTCCAGCTGACCCATTCTCCCCCCCACCCAAAAAAGCCACTTATGACCTGATTCAAGAATTCTGATGCCTGATCACCACACCTGTGATCACATGACTGCATTTCAGGTGTTTCGCAACCAGTTCACCTTTATGGCTGGTTGCAACGTTCCACATTGCACAGTCTCGATTTATAACATTTTTTCTCTCTCCGTTTCTGGCCTTTTTGTTTTCCAGCAAAAAAATAACCATAGGAATACCTGAACATGCTTAATGTCTGTGGTATTCACTTAACCACTGCGGCAAAAAAAATAAAATCAGACCTTATCATATGATCGCCTCAGCTTCCAACCATCATGACTTACAATGGAAATTCTGGGCTCATTACAGTCATAAATTGAGGACTGCCTGTGCAATATCCATTTCTTCCTACATCACTTAGTTTTTCTGCTTTTCTTCTCCTAACAATCAAATTCTCACTCTACACATTCTACACATTAATCATATTCTGCCCTCATGGGACTGTTTTCTTTCTCCAGGCTGCAAAAGTAGTAATTTCTCATTAAGGAGGAGACAAAATCCATTTCTTAAGTTAGAAGGGGTCAGTAGTCTGTGCTATAAGTATCCTCTGTAAAATATTTAGCAAAGATCAGGGCAAGGGTGAATAACCTTTCTGAGAAAAAGACCATTGTCCCTAGCAGGGAATATGCACTAAGAATAATAAAAAGGGCCAGTTTTTATTTGCATTTATGTTAACTTTATGAAATATGTTTAAGATGATAGTGATCCGATTTCGGATAGAAAAATGGCCTCTCTTATTTCACATTAAAAACTGCATCCTTTAGAAATTACTGATGATCATACCAAAGCATTACTCTTATACCTCAGACTATTTGTTTTATTTCTGTACATATATCCTTTCTTGCCCGTGTTCTAGAGCTATTATGTATTTTCAAATACATAAATTAATATAGACATTCTTTCAGTTTCCAATTAAGTACGTTGTGAGATTTTAGCTTTTATAAACAGAAGTACACACACAAGCAGAACCCATTAGGTATGGCTACTTTTGCAGTTTGGCAAAAGCTTTCAGGGAAAAAAATATCTCATTTTTATTTTCCTCCTTATGATCATTTCCATGTATGGAAAAGCATCTTCAGGGGGAAAAAACTGATGATTTATAAGATGTGCCTCATGTTGCATAAGAACTTTATTTCTTGGGCTCACTCCAGATCTTTCTGCTTTGCTCTTGCTTAAGCAAAGAGAAAGTTCCTGCACTTCTAGAAGCAAAAAGATATTAGATATTAGAAAAGAGAAAGCTTACAGTCTATCATTTTTATCATTATCTGGTTGTCTTTGGTGGGAAGATATGTTGCTGTTGGTGGTGGTGGTGGTGGAGAAGGAGAAGAAGAAGGAAAGGAAAAGGAGGGGGAGAGAGAGGAGAAGGAGAAGGAGAAGAGAAGGAGAAGCTAGCAACAAGAAGAGGATCAATCCTGCACCGGTAAAATGGATAATAATAAGGGAGCACCTGCTGCCAGCATCAACTTCCCATCGTCCTGTGTGCTCCCATAGGGAGGGCCACCTTAGGATGCCGCCGGTCAGGGAATGCCGGCGGGTGATCCCCAGGGGGAGGGCATTCTCTGTGGGCACGCCTGCCCTTTGGAGTGATTTACCTGTGGAACTCCGAACTGCCCCCGACCTGCGCTCGTTTCACCGGGACCTGAAAACCTGGCTTTTTGATCTATCTGGCCTGGACTGAGGGGGTTTTTAGTTTCAAGTTTTTAACATTGTTTTATTGTTGGGCTATTAATTAATTTAATTCTTTTTAATTCTATTTTTTTATCTTAATTTTATATTGACTTTTAAATATTGCCCTGTAAACCGCCCTGAGTCCTTCGGGAATAGGGCGGTATAGAGAACTAAATAAATAAATAAATACTAAGGATGGCCATATTTTCAGCAAGAGAAATAACAATTACAATTGCTGAACTCTGGATAAAACAAAATAAAACTATTTATTAATTTGTCTCTATTCCAGGTGTACAGTTTTTTCTAAAACAGTTATGGGACCATACTTTGGAAAGTCCTTGGAAATTTATGATAATTGGAAGGTTTGTAAGTCACAGCCAATGTAAAGGAATGTGTATATACTTGCTGCTGCCGCTATATCACATCAACAAAAATAAAATAATTGTTAAAAAAATAGGCAATAGTAATTTATTTTGTACCTTGGTCATTGTTAACTGCAGGTAATTGTCTTGACTAGTCCTGGGAGGGGTTTTTTAGCATGTTTTTTTCAGAAATGGTTTGCTATTGCCTACTTCCTAGGGATGACAGAGAGTGACTGGCCCAAGGTCACTCAACTGACTTCATGCCTAAGACAAAAGTATGTCTCCTGTTTCTAACCAGGTGCTTTAATTACTACACCAAGCTGACTTTCTAAGTAACCATAGAATAGTTGATAAAGGCTGTATCATCGCCAAGGAATTGGTGGAACTCCCCTTAAAAATTTTTCCTCTTCAAGTCCTATGCCTATAGCCAGCACAGAGATTTTCAAGGAATGCATAATTCTAAATGAAAAATCCAAAATAAACCAGCTAGACTACTTTTGAAACTAAAGCAGTGCAATAACTGTGCCATTCTTCTGTTACCACCTAGCATTCTTCTAAAAAAAATCTACATTGGATCATAAGTCATTATGCTGTACGTGCAGAGGTTGTATATATATATGCTGGACATCATTTGGCTGTTCCAACCATCCATTTGGAATGCATTCTATAATTCCATTAGGAGTTTGCAGCTAGAATGAGTTCCTTTTCTTCATTGTTAATGTGATTCCAGTCAGTTGCCAAAGTGTGCCCTTTAGCTGCAGTGGCATAAAACGGTAGCTAAACCTTATCTACAGGATAAAGCTTTTAAGCCTGAATGGAGTTCAGCTACAGCAAATTCAAATTTTCCATCTTGTCTTTTCTAAACCAATCTTTCTTTCCCTGTGCAATCATTACTGTGCTTTCATCCACACATTTTCCTGCATTGTCTGCTTATATAGAAACAGCCTTTGTATACTATAAATCATGCTGTGCCTATGTGTGTGTGTGTGTGTGTACACTTCTTCTTTAGCAAACTATTTAAATATTTCTCACATCTTCAACTGTAATTCTTATAAAGGAATCTGTAAAATATCATGGAGGCAATTTCACTGCTTCAGAATTGACAGGATTATTACAATTCTTTTTCACCCTATCTTTTAGACTTTTCTCAGTACAAGCATCACTCATTTTTATTTTGAAAAATTCTTTGATCAAAAATCCTACAAAGTAAGCTATTTTCCCCCTTAACCTGAGCCAATGTATGTGTAGCCAGAAGTATGTACATGTATTTATGAAGTTTGGGGCTCTTTCCCACTGGACTGGAGACTTAGATGGTTATCTAATCACGCAGAGAATGTGGACTCTCAGAAGATATTATTTCTCTATGCAGTCGATCAATCAATCAATCAATCAACCATTCAAAACTTGTTAGAATTATAGGCTAGCCAATGTGTTCCTTTGCATGTTCTTTTTTTCCTTCAAGAGATTAATTCCTGAAAAGAAGTTAAGGAGGGAGGGAGGAAGAGAGAGTTGAAAGCCTATTTTAAATGACCAAACATTCCTGTTTCTATATTTTAAATTTAAGTGCAGTGAAGCAGATCTACTCACAGGCTTCTGAAAGCCAGTGGAAAATATTAGACTCTCTGCTTCTCTGATTTTAGATGTTAATTATCTGCTCATAAAGTATTCAGAAATAAAATTTCTGGCATTCTCATATAATTAATAGTCAGAATAAATATGCATTTGTTGGTGACCGTATGTGAGTGATAACCTTCTGGGATTTCTTCATCTTTTCCACCCACCCTCCATCTTACAGGACCATTGTCTGTGATGGGCCCAATCAATACAAAAGGCAACAGCCCACATTACAATAAATGGAAAGGTTTATAGAATAAAATCTTGAATACAGTTGTTCCTTTAACACATTTCTCAGTGCCAATACACCTAATTAGAGATGCACATCACTGATCAGCACAATTACCCCAATTAAAGTAAGCTGAGAGGTTATCTAAATTAGTAATCAAGTAGTTACAAAAGTTATCTTGTAGCTTCTTGATTTCAGATGGATTTTGTAAGGTAAAAAAAGATAGCAAGAGAATACCAGGCAAAAGTAAAAGTAACAAGCAATAGGATAGAATAGCTCTTACACACTTCCATACACTTCTTCCAGCTGACACACAATCTTTGTCTTCTGTTTTACAGATATGTTGGACTCTGACCAATTGCTTTTCATTAATCTTTATTATTTCTTTATTTTTTATCTCACCTTTATTATTTTTATAAATATCTCAGAGCAGTGAATATACCTAATGCTCCTTCTTCCTATTTTTCCCCAACAACTATGTAAGGTGAGTTGGACGGAAAGAGAGTCACTGGCCTAAAGTCATCTAACTGACTTTCATGCCTCAGGCAGAATTAGAACTCACAATTTCCTGGCTTCTATCCTGGTGCCTTAACCATTACACTAAATGAAATGTGTCGATCAGATTGTCAATATATCTTTAATTTTATGGGGAAAAGTATTGAGCAAGGGTGCCAAATGTATGTTTGTATTCATATGTGTGTATGTATACAATTTATATTAACTATTTCATGCCTGAGGTGGGACTAGAACACACAGTCTCCTTGTGTTTGGCCCAAAGTCACCCACCTAGCTTTCATATCTAAGGTGAGACTAGAATTCATGGTCTCCCAATTTCTAGACTGATGCCTTAACCACTAGACTAAACTGGTTCACTTTTCATGGAAATATTTATTACATTTAGAAGGCAGTTTGGGGAGGGATCTTGACGGTTCTTCATTGTGTTCTGATCATTTGTATTTTTGTCTATCAGTCATACTTTATTGTTTGAAATATCATTATTTCAGACAGTATTCAGTTAGCATACTGTCCTATTGTTCCTTTGCATTCAGGTGGACTGAATCAAACTGAGTAAATCATAGAGTTCATTAACTCATTATTCATTATAATCATTAGAAAAGGTCATTTGCTGGACGAGCCTGCAAAGAAGTTACTTTCCATTTTAATATGGATTGTTTCTAAGTTTCTTCCTTCCAATAGATCCTGTCAATAGGATGTATCTTCTATTTTGCCTTCTTTGGGAGTAACTATCCACTTTGATTTTAATGACTTTTCCCCCTTTCTTTCTTGTTTGGCCCACCTACTCCTTTTGACACTAAGAAGTCTTGGTGTCACAGAGATGAGGGTAAGGAAAGATATTATTTCTTCATTAGCTGATGGTATTGGCTTAGCTATCAGAGGGCCAAAAATCAACAACACCTCTTCTGCTGATCAAGGTTTTGAGTGTGCAAACTCAAAGTTGGTGATTGATAATTCTACAGCAGAATTATATTCCTATTGCCAGCACAAATGAGCTCTACTGTCCAGTTTGACGACTAAATTGCAAATCTAGTATAGATCTAGTCCTTATACATCCAGACGTCAGTATTTTTAGTTCTATTTTTGTATCAACTTTCTAATAAAATGCATTGTAGTAGTGTGCACTAAATCAAAACAAAAAGAATAAAGCTATAAAAAACAACAAAGCAACTAAGCTACTCTGCCATTTCTTATTATTTAATCCTTTTCCCTCACACTTTTTTTTTAACTTTTATTGCAAATTGAAGAATCCAACTCTTTAAAAAGGCTATAAATCAAAAGGAAAGAAGATGCCAAGGTATGCTAGCAATATTTTATGCCGATACAGCAGCCTTCTTTCAAAAAGAGCTGGAAAGTGCTTTTAAACAAACTCTCTAAAATGCTGTAATGTAGTCTACGGGGATTACATATACCTTTCATTTGAATGTACAATGGCTGCAAAGGGAGGGGTGGTTAGACAGTTAAATCTGCTGAGATGGAAAGAAGGTAGATCAGAAACTAGAGGCAGGCCATAAGCTGAACTATACAAGGCAAGCAAATTGATTTCTAATGATTTAACATTGGTGGCAGATAAGCTCTCCCCCCTCTATTTGTTTATTAGACTTTGTAAATTGCAGATGTAGGTTTTTGTCAGTGTGGTTTATCAGTGATTGTGGAGCAGGAAGAAACAAATTTTACACTCAGCCATGAAAAGGACTTTGGGCCAGTTTCTCTTTCTCTCAGCTCAGCCTACAGAGTAAGTAATATAAGCTCAATTGTCCATGAATTTTCCAGTCCCCTTTTTAAACTATGCAGGTCCATTACCAGCACTCTGTTGGATGACAGCAAGTTTAACTGTGCCCTGTGCAAAGAATTTGTAATTCCTTTTATGAGTTCCAAAGTGAAAGACAGAGAAAAACTGACTTTACATATTCTGCAACATTTATTTTCCTTTGTTACACCGCTCCTAATCCTCTTTTACTGCCATTTCTTCATAGGCAGAATCCCATTTTAGCCTTTCATCATTTTGATTGTGTTTTATTTCAGAGTAACAGAGTTGGAAGGGACCTTGGAGGTCTTCTAGTCCAAGCTATTGCTTAAGCAGGAAGTCCTATATCATTTCAGCAAATGGTTGTCCAATACCTTCTTAAAAATTTCCAAACTCATCTCATCTTCTACCCAACAGAATTAAGTTTCCTTTTCCAGTATTAACTGTGTTGCCATTTTAAAATGTGCACTCCTTAAAGCTTCCTCACTTCCAAGGTGACTTCTACATTTCTTATAACAGAATAACAGAGCTGGAAGGGACCTTGGAGGTTTTCTAGTCCAACCACCTGCTCAAGCAGGAAACCCTATACCATTTCAGACAAATGGTTGTCCAATCTCTTCTTAAAAGCCTCCAAGGAAGGAGCATTCACATCTTCTGAACATAAGCCATTCTACTGATTAATTGTTCTAACTGTTAGGAAATTTCTCCTTGGTTCTTCCCTTACTGAGTTTCCATCTATTACTTCTTGTCCTGCCTTCAAGTGCTTTGGAGAATAGGTTGAGTCCCTCTTCTTTGTGGCAGCACCTTAGATATTGGAACACTGCTATCATGTCACGCTAGTCCTTCATTTCATCAAAAAGATCTCACAGATTTGCAATATACTTTCTGAGGTATGGTAATAAGAACTGTATACAATATTACAATATTGCTACAATATTGTAATATACAATATTACAAATGTGATCTCATATGAATTAATAAAAACAGATTACTTTGTTGGGCATTTTATTTTCAATTCCCTTTTAAATGATTCTAATCAAGTGCATTTTTCTTCTTTAACAGCAGCTGTACACTGAATTAATACTTTGATTGAGCAATCCACTATCAACATAGGATCTGATCAGCCACCATCAACTCAAATGCCATTTCTATATATATAAAAAACCTGCTTAAAATCATTTTGTACTTTGTTATGAATGTAGTGCTTGCCAGACTGTAGGTTGCTGACTCAGATATTAAGTACATATCAGAAACTTGGCTGTCATCAGGCTCCTTCGTTGCTGGAGAAAGAAAAGGTTTAATTCTTTCAATAATATAAGGTACAACCTGGCTGAACTCCATCAGTCTATGAACTGGGACTAGAAAAAAAAAAAGATGACTACTATTATGAGCCACACATTCTAATTACAATTTCTGGTCCCTGAACACTCATAGAAATTCAAGTAAGTCTTGCAGATGAATATTTGCTTTAGAAGTTTCTAGAGCTATAGAAATAGGTAACATATCTACATAAGAATTAGCGATTTTTATTGGCTGTCACAGTCCTTTTCTGAAACTCACCATACACATTATAGAAACTGAATATCAATGATTGCAAATTTCAAGCTGGTTTTCATGAAAATATATGTTTTTTTCCCCCATCTTTATCTTGTGATTTGTAATAGTTCAAAAACTTTCCTCTATCTCTTTACAGCTATTTCTGATAAAGAGTTCTTTATTAGTAGTAGATTATCAGCCATCACCTTGTGATCCTTCTAGAATATTAATTCCTTTTTGAACTTAAAAAAACAGTTGTCCATGATCTAGGAGCAATGTGGTTAGAACACAGTATTGCAGGCTAATTCTGCTAACAGCCAGGAGTTTGTTCCTCACCAGCTCAAGGTTTGCTTAGCTTTCCATCCTTCCCAGGTCAGTAAAATGAGAACCCAGATTGTTGGGGGCAATATGCTAACCCTATAAACCACTTAGAGAGGTCTCTAAAGCACTATGAAGCAGTATATAAGTCTACGTGCTATTGCTATCTTGATATTTTCTCCCAACACTGGATATTTTCATTTTATTAGTTAAAGTAAAAAGGGGTTTATACATTTTATATTTTTCTTTTTAATGACATTTGTTTTTGTTTAACTTTTGTGAGATTTGTGAGATGTTCTATATCTCAAAAGGAGGAAAAAGAGTGGTCACTTCTGTACATAGGATTTGCATATCATTGAGATTATTTCCCTTTTTGCCTTGTGATCTTCTAATCATGAGAAAGGCATTATACACACTAGCATTATAAATTAACTGATATTCTGAGGAATTACTAAGCTGCTAACATAAACCAGGAGTCAGAACCAGGACTTGAAGATTTTATGACAGAAGATTTGAGACTTCCATCATTCTATTCTTCAAATAAAGTCTTCTCCTATTAACATATTTTCACTAATGTGCATAGATGTATTGAAAACATACAGAAGAATGTGAGAGGTGATGGATTTGTATTATTTATTTATTTATTTATTTGTTTTTATAAACCGCCCTTCTCCCGAGGGACTCGGGGCGGTGTACAGAATAAGGAAGGTATACAGAATGAACAATAGTGAAAAAAAACAATAGTAAAAAACAAACTGGGACCCCAATTCGAGCTATCAGGCCAGGCCGGACTGCTGGAACAGGTAAGTTTTTAAGTCGCGCCGGAACGTGCGGAGGTCGGGGGCCATCCGGATTTCGGTTGGTAAGCTGTTCCAGAGGGCTGGCGCACCCACTGAGAATGCCCTCCCCCTGGGGGCCACCAGCCGACATTCCTTGAGCAGTGGCACCCTGAGGTGGCCCTCTCTGTGGGAGCGCACAGGACGGTGGGGTGCTGACATTGGCAGAAGGTGCTCCCGTAGGTAGTCCGGACCCATGCCATGTAGGGCTTTGTATGTCATTGTTAGCACCTTGAACTTCACACGGAAGGCAACTGGAAGCCAGTGCAGCGCACGGAGGAGAGGTGTGATATGGGAGTATCGGGAGGCTCCCAAGAGTGTCCGTGCCGCTGCACTTTGCACCAGTTGAAGCTTCCGAGTGGATCTCAAGGGCAGCCCCATGTAGAGAGCATTACAGTAGTCTAGGCGAGAGGTCACAAGAGCATGGGTGACTGTACGTAAGGCATCCAGGTCCAGATAAGGCCGTAATTGGCGAACTAGTCGAACCCAGGAGAAGGCCCCCTTGGTCACAGCTCCTATGTGATCTTCCAGGGAGAGCTGCGAGTCAAGGAGGACACCCAGGTTGCGGGCCCTATCAACAGGGGGTAGTAACTTGTCCCCGATGTTAAGGGATGGGATGTTCTGAGTATCCTGGCTTGCCGGTACGTACAGCCATTCAGTCTTGTCAGGGTTCAGTTGAAGCCTGTTCCTCCCCATCCATTCCCGGACCGCTTTCAGGCAGCGGGACATCACGTCGAGGGCATCACTGATGTTGTTTGGAGTTGAGATGAAAAGCTGGGTGTCATCAGCATACTGATGGTACCCTACTCCAAAGCTGCGAATGATCTCGCCCAGCGGCTTCATGTAGATGTTGAACAGGAGAGGCGAGAGGACCGACCCCTGAGGGACTCCGCAAGCGAGAGGCCTCGGGGTCGACCTCTGTTCCCCTGCCAGCACCGACTGCGAGCGACCCTGGAGAAAGGAGGAGAACCAGCGCAGAACCGTGCCTCCCACTCCCAGTCCCCTGAGGTGTCACAGCAAGATACCGTGGTCGATGGTATCGAAAGCCGCCGAGAGGTCTAATAAGACTAGGACAGAGGAATGGCCCCTGTCCCGGGCTCTCCAGAGATCATTTATCAGAGCGACCAATGCCGTCTCCGTGCTGTAGCCCGGCCTGAAGCCCGATTGGTACGGGTCTAGATAAACTGCTTCATCCAGGATCTGAGGGAGTTGGTGCGCCACCACGCTCTCAACAACCTTCGCAAGGAAGCGAAGGTTGGAGACTGGACGAAAGTTATTCAATGAGGATGGGTCCAAGGTGGGCTTCTTGAGGAGAGGTCTCACCACCGCCTCCTTCAAGGCGGTGGGGAAGTGACCCTCACTCAGAGAAGCGGAGATGACCGCCAGGAACCAGCCTCGTGTCCCCTCTCGAGCTGCATATGCCAGCCAGGAAGGGCACGGGTCCAGCAAGCATGTGCAGGAGCTCAACCTCCTCATAATCCTGTCCACTTCCTTAGGAGTCACAGGATCAAATTCCTCCCAGATGACGTCGACAAGACTGTCCATGTCTTGCTCTTCCAGCTCAGCCCAGTTGGAGTCCAGGCCGGTTCGAATCCGAGCAATTTTATCCAGCAGATATTGACCGAATTCCTCGGTATTAACTTTAAATATCCAATGTTCACATCCTGCGATTTGCAACAAAGAAAGCTTTAGACAACAGAAGACTTATTAGGAAAAAAATAAAATCAGTACAGGTAGTCTCTACTTACAACAGTTCAACAGCATTAAAAAAGGGGACTTACAATCGTTTTTCATATGACCATTGCAGGATCCCCATGGTCTCATAATCAAAATTCAGATGCTTGGCAATTGGTTCATATTTATGATGGTTGCATTGTGCTGGGGTCATATGATCAGCTTTTGTGACCTTCTGAAGCAAAGTCAATGGGGAATCCAGATTCACTTAACAGCCGTGTTATTAACTTAACAATTGCAATGATTCACTTAACAACTGTTGCAAGAAAAATCATAAAATGGAGCAAAACTCACTTAACAAAAGTTTCAGTTAGCAGCACAAATTTTGGGCTCAATTGTGGTAGTAATTCAAGGACTACCTGTATGAGAATACACAGAACCAGGACATGACTTTGGCCCTTAGAAATTATTCTAGGGAAGCATTTTTTTATAGTGAACACATTAATGATGAACATTAATGATTCTACAATTCTATAAAAGAAGCACCTGGATTAAATGACTTTCAAACCTTTTTTGTAACCTTCAAATCCTAGGACTATCATTTTTTGTAAACACACACACACACACACACACCATTTTCCCCTCTTAAATCAGTAGCTGTATTATTTATGCAGTCTTGAGTGTGTCCTTAGGGGTTTGCATATTTATGCAGTGATTTTATCAGTTATTCATTTTTACAAATTAATGATTTAACTAAGGTTACAGTGATACACACACACATTCACAAAGAAAGACAGAAAGAAAGAACAAGAGAGAGAAAGAGAGAGAATAAGTGCGACTGAAGTTAATCTAGTAATTTGAGAATATTAGTCCACAGTGAATTCCCTTTGCATCAAATTCAACTTCTGATGATCTCATGGATATATTATTGGATTTTCCTTGGCAAATTATATAGAAGTGGTTTGAAATTGCCTTCTTTTAAATGTATTCCAACATCTCAGAGATTTCCTAGTGTTCTCTGAACTAACTACTAAACAGGACTGAACTTACTTATTTTCTAAGATCATGCCTCATTAGTTAGCTGCTGCCACTTAGAGTTACACACAGGATAACTCTAGAAATCTCATAATAATTCTGTTAATATTTGTTTATTGAAGCAAATATCTATCATATTCTCCCAATGATTGCTTTTCAAAACAAAGTGCAAAGTGCAATGCTGTGTAATATCTCCCAAGATTATTGTCAACTCAGTTGTGTACCTAATTACTAGTAAATTTTACTTAAGAGAACACAGCTTATTCTCGTGAAAGAATTTCAGTCTTAAAGAGTGAGGGCTCAGATAAACATTTAGGGTAATATTCCCACTTATGCTGATTGCTAAAAAAAAGTGTGCATGAATTTGTGTATGCATAGACATGAATATGTGAGAATATACTTTGAAATTGCAAACATCACAGTACCTGACCTGCTTGCAGCTCAGACAATAAATTTAATTCCCTTGCTATTTTATGAAAAACAATAGAGTTTTGTTAAAAAAAATAAAAATATATTAAAATATTATCAAAACAAAATTCAAGCAGTATGCTTTGAAAATCTATGTTATTTTATTTTATAAAGTGTATAAACTAATAAGCAATCCCCTTGGTATTTAGTAGATTAGGCAGTGATATCAAAGAGGATATCCTGATATCTTGAATTTTTAGAAATAATTATTTCTTGTAAGATGTAAGTTTAACATGACAAGCTTAGGGTGAGGGCTCACATCTTCAGAGACTGATAATTAGATAAAATTAGAACTCAGTTCTACCTTGCATAGAAGTAAGATCCATCCTCAGGCAGAGAAGTCACAGAATGACTGTTGGCCCATCACCCTCATAAGATTTTTACTGTGGGGAAAAAAAAATGAAAGGAAGAATGTCATGAATAAGAAATTGGGACATAGATGCCTAATAAATAATAAATAAATAAAATTCTGCCTACAGGAGTTAAAATGCTTTTAAAAAATTACATTGAGTTGTCTTATTAACAAAACTTACTGACAGAACTGTCTTTACTAACAAAACCTTTGCTTTAATTGTGTTGCCACCTAAAGAGTGAAAGAGCATTGGAGGGGGATCCAGAATTTTCATTTTTATCTCTAAAGCTAATGTAATTCCCATTGGTATAAACCATTTATGTTGATTGAACATTAGATCAACAATGAGGTTCCCTCTACAAAGACACATACAGACCCACACAAGCACACAGACACAAACACAGAGACACAAACACAAGCACACACACATAGGTAAAGGTAAGGGTTCCCCCGCACATGCGTGCTAGTCGTTTCCGACTCTAGGGGCTGGTGCTCATCTCCGTTTCAAAGCCAAAGAGCCAGCACTTGTCCGAGGATGTCTCCGTGTCATGTGGCTGGCATGACTAGATGCCAAAGGCGCACGGAACGCTGTTACCTTCCCACCGGAGTGGTCCCTATTTTTCTACTTGCATTTTTATGTACTTTCGAACTGCTAGGTTGGCAGAAGCTGGGACGAGTAACAGGCGCTCAGTCTGTTACACGGCACTCAGGATTCGACCCGCCAAACTGCCGACCTTCTGATCGACAAGCTCAGCGTCCTAACCCACTGAGCCACCGTGTCCCTATTCACACACACATACACATACACAAAAGATCCAGGTGGTCCACAACAGGCTGGTGTTTCCCAATGCCTTGAACACTTAGAGCTTCATCTGGGCTTGTTCATTTAAATGTTTTTGTTATTGCCCAATTTTCTATCTTTTTAGTTCTCTGATCACACAATCTTGAAAACCTGATAGAATTTCTCCCTGCCTTCCTCTTATACCAATCAGAGTCAAGGCAAGGCAATCTTGATTTTTTTTCCCTCCAGCTTCTTGTGTCTTTTGGGGGCAAAGTTGATGTTTTCATAATTGCATCTCTGTGGTCCTCTACTTATTCTAGGAACCAATATTTTGGTCTTTCATTCCATAATTTCTTCTCCCTTTTCCAACTTCCCCTCTGCCAATCAAATTTGTCTCAATGGCTGTTTGGTGGCTCTCATTTAATTGCTAGGGTTTATGGCAAACAGTAAGCTTTCTTTACAACCATCTTAATTGAAAAAAGCAAATGCAGCCTGTAACCTCCATCAATGAATATCTGCTATATTTCCTGCTTCTTGATAAATGAAGTAATGAGGTCCATGATGTAAAACCACAATTCTATCAAGTCTTGTATAGTATAGGAATCTATTAATGGAACAGCTTTCTTAAATAATTTGTGTTTTACTCAGGCCCCAAATGAACCTTATCCATTTTCCCCATATCTCCAAAGACCATAGGGGTCTTCACTGATTTTCTGTAGGGGAAGAGTAAGCAGAGCCAAAAGGTGGAATTAAGTGAGTCGTAAGCCTAGTGTCATTACAATCCCACAGTCTAAGACCAATCCTCCTTGGATTCCATTGATCCTTATCTATTGCTAATTTTGTACTGAACACTTAGTTGACTAGATTCTTATGTACCTATAGGCTTGAGCAATAAATCTTCTTTGCTGCAACTTATTATATACTCCTGATTTTTCATGCCTGACACACTCTATAAGAACAAGGTTGACTGCACTGTGTAGTTTTCCTGCTTCCCACATATCTTTTATACCCCAAAAGAAGACCTTACAGTTAAACGCCTCCCCTAACATTTTTTTCATATTGTCCCCGTTAAGAAAAGTCTTGTACTTAAGAATTATTAAAAGGGTATTTTTCCTCATTTCCCTGGAGAAATTCACACAAACCATCTGCCTCATTTATTTATTTATTGAATATCAGGATATTCATATCTGTTCCTGGGATTAATATTGTGCCTTCCAATTTCTTGAAAACTGTCTTCCTCTCTGAAAGAGGTACCTGAAAAATAACTAGTGAAGAAGAGATGTGCCAAAGATGCAGGGTGGAAGATAAATCTGGAAATGACACTATGTGTGCTACTCAGTGTGTGTGTGTGTGTGTGTGTGTGTGAGTGTTGTTAAATAAATAAATAAATGAATTTGCATTAAAACTTTTTCACTTTTCTTTTCCTTATGATTATCTCAGCTGAAAACACATTAGGACATGACCCTTTTAACTTAAATATATATGGTACCTCCTTTTTGAGACAGAAAGAGAAAAAGAGTAAAAGAGAGAGGAGGAGGAGGAGGGAGAGAGGGAGAGGAAAAGGGAGAAAGAAGGAAAGGGAGGGGGGAAAGAGAAGCCATTTATAGTGAGACGAATAGACAGGGCTTTTTTTCTCATAGAACGCTCAGAATGGAGTTCCGGCACCTTTTTTGGATGGAACCTTGTAGGGTAAGCAAGGCGGGTTGCATGACATGTGTGAGTTCCGGCACCTTTTTCTTTTACAAAAAAAGCACTGCGAATAGACATATACAATGATGAACAAATAAATATTTCTTTTCATTTATTTATTTGTCCAATTTATGTGGACACCCATCTCAACAAGTGGTGGCCATATAAATTGGATAAATCCATCTCTGTTTGCTATATTTGCTATCAACTGAACAGTCCAATAGTTAGCATTTAGTTAAACTAGCTTTCTTCTTTCAGGTAATCATCAGTTGTCCTCCTACTGCTTTACTATTTATAAAATTTTGCTTTGGAATAATAGGTGTCATGAACTCATCACAAAAAAATAGTTGGAAAGGGAGAGTCCAATTAGTCTCTATCACAATAAATTAACCTTTGCTTAAGCAGCAACATTAATCAGTTCATTCACTCAAGTGTTCAGAAGCCAAAATCAGGATATGAATGTGACTTTTTTTTAGTGCAAGAGATAATCAAGAAAAATAGCAGTGCATAGAATGAAATTGGGACAATCATTTTCATAACAGATGAATAATAAATCAAATTTGTTTTGAAGTACCAGATTATTATTGATTAATTAATTCATTTATTTACACGTAGTCTACCAGATATTTTTAATTGGATTTGGTGCTGGATCCATCCCAAGGATCTAGAATAAAGATATTATTATGATATAAGTGCTGTTTCAAGTAATGCATCTTTTTGTAAATGAGAGAGATTGAATTCTACCCATATCTACTGTACCCAAGTTCTATTCCTTTTTTTTTTTTTGGTATAGCACCCAGTGCTGGCATTATTTCAGCTATGTTGTTTTTTTCCTTCACATTTGCTCAATTTCTCTATTTTTTCTATTAGCTTCTCATTGACTATTCTATATCTAGCTAACTCAATGTTAATTATCCATACTTGCTTCTTTTTAACTATAATCAGGCCTGTCTTTGAGCTAAAGGTTTATCAACTTGTATTTTGAACTTCCAACTACTTTTTCAACATTGTGATTCTCTCAGTTTTTTTATTGCTGATAAATTATAATTTTACTCTCGTGACAATAAATCAAGGAGGCTACCTGACTTCTGGTTTGCCATTACAGCCACCGCGGAAGCTGGAAGGCGAGCTCCGTCTCCTGCATTCGGTTTAGCTCTGCTGGGGGACCCTGAAAAAGGTCGAGAATCACCCTGTAAGGGTGACAAGGAAGGGGGGAGACCCCGCTTGATTGCAGGAGGGTGGTAGCCCTTCTGCTCGATCTGGGGCAACCCTCCAAACTGGCGGATGAAAGATTTCCCCCTCCCAATTTTAGCTTTCATGTAATTTATTTATTATCAAGAGCTGAAAATATGCATTGGCCTTTGTTTTCTTCATTACCTGCAAAGCAAGGATTAGATAAAAGACAAATTCAGTAATTTTTGACAGGTAAATTTGGAATAATCAATTATGGTTATCATTTTATTTTTGTAGCGAGGCTTCCTGAATGCACATATCTCTGGCATCTGTGCAGAGAATGGTGAGGATGATAAAAAAAAAGATTACTGGAAGTTCACTTCCTTCGATCCAGGACATGGCATATAAGCACTGCTTGACCAGGGTCTGTAGTATTGTTTGGGATACTTCACATTCCCTGCATGACTGTTTTTCTTTGTTACCTTCTGGGAAGAGGCTCCCCAGTATCTGAAGCAGAACAACTAAATTGTGTAACAGCTTTAGTTTAGTTTAGTTTAGTTTTATTTGATTTCTATACCGCCTTTCTCCCTAGGGACTCAGGGCGGTTCACAGGGCATATATAAATAACGATACAAAAGTTAAAAAGAAATTAAACCAGTGCCCAGTTAAAAAACAATAATACATTACTAAAAACACCAATTTAAAAACCCATAATCCCCCATAAGGCCAGACCAGCTAATTCAAATAAGTGGGTCTTCAGGCCGCAACGGAAGGTTCGGAGGTCTGATGCCATCCGGAGCTCCACCGGCAGTTGGTTCCATAATGCCGGAGCGCCCACAGAGAAGGCCCTCCCCCTGGGGGCCACCAGTCGGCATTCCCTGACCGGAGGCACCCTCAGGAGGCCCTCTCTGTGGGCACGTACTGGGCGGAGGGAAGTTGACGCCGGCAGCAGGTGGGTCCCTGAGGTAACCCGGACCCATGCCATGTAAGGACTTAAAGATCATGACCAAGACCTTGAACCTCACCCGGAAGACAACTGGTAGCCAATGCAGCTCGCGGAGCAAAGGTGTAACATGGGAGTACCGGGAAACTCCCAAGACAACTCTCGCGGCCGCATTCTGTACCAGTTGGAGCCTCCGAGTGGTCTTCAAGGGAAGCCCCATGTAGAGAGCATTACAGTAGTCAAGGCGAGAGGTCACGAGCGCATGAGTGACCGTACACAGGGCATCCCGGTCCAGATAGGGCCGCAACTGGCACACCAGGCGAACCTGGGCGAAAGCCCCCCTAGTATAGTATCAATCAGGGTAACTCTCAGGACTCTTTTTTCCCCACTCTGTATTAAAATGGACTGTGATTAATACATATACATATACATATACATATACATATACATATACATATACATATACATATACATATACATATACAATTTGTAATGTGTGCCCATATGTTCACAGAAAAAAGTAACAATAAAGGTTATCTTATACTATCCTATGTACTACTAACATCTATCATTCACTAAACATATGTATGTCTATATAAAGTATGTTCTGAAACTACAGGCTCACAAGTGATTTTAAAAGGGGGATTATATCATCAAGATTTAATAAGTTATTTGTATTTTAGAAATCACATTTAAATAGGGTATGGTCTCCAAAAAGAACCGGCAGGAAAAAGTCTAGAAAACTTTTGCTAGTATAGTAATTTTGCATCCACAAGATTTATTTTTATTTGGAAAACATTTAATTTAATTTAACTTAATTTAATTTATTAATATTTCTATACCGCCCTTCTCCCGAAGGACTCAGGGCGGTGTACAGGGCAAGAATAAAATACAAAATTACAAAAGTTAAAAGAAATTAAATACATGCCCGTTAAAAGAACAATTAATACATAATAAATAACCCCAATAAAATAATAATAAACCCCCCAATCCCTCCTCAGGCCAGGCCGGCTTGTTCGAACAAGTATGTTTTTAGGTCGCGGCGGAAGGAGCGGAGATCGGGCGCCGTCCGGAGCTCAACTGGTAGCTGGTTCCATAATTCTGGGGCGCCCACAGAGAAAGATCTCTCCCTGGGGGCCACCAATCTACATTCTCTGACCGGTGGCACCCTGAGGAGGCCCTCTCTGTGGGAACGCACAGGGAACGCACATTAAAGCTGTAATCTTCCAATTAGATCCAAAATATAACAAGTGTCCCAGTTGGAATAACTTTTCGTACTTATATTGTTGGTGTTTTGTTCATTTTTTGTGTGTGTGCAATATATCAGGCTTAATAGTTCTTAATAGCTGACCTGAATGCACTTTGGCATAACTCTTTAAAAGTTGTACATTACTGGTTCTTCTCTAATGATAATTTCCATCTTCTGCTTTCATCATGAAATAGAATCTCTACCTCTGATGACCCCTTTACAATGGCAAAGTTTGTTTTTATTCCATTTCACCTTCCTACAAAAATGGAGGAAGGGTTAGAAATTTCATAAAGTTCATAGGTTGAGGAAAAAATACAATCCCTAGACTATACAGTAGTCTGATTTATTAGAATAAATTATGAAATAAAGATAAGCTTAATTTCAATGATCATTCCAACTCAGATTTGTTCTTCTGCACTATCAATGTGATGTGTGTGTGTGTGTGTGTGAGAGAGAGAGAGAGAGAGAGAGAGAGAGAGAGAGAAGAGAGAGAGAGAGAGAGAGAGAGAGAGAGAGAGAGAGAGAGAGAGAGAGAGAGAGAGAGAGAGAGGTACACATACACACATATAGAGCTAGAACCCTTATAGATATAGAATGTTTCAAAACAGCATTGAATAATAGAACTCTATTAGCATGAAAATTAGGATTTTTTCCAATTGGGTGCATTTGACGAATAGTATCCATTGCATTTCAGATTCACTTGAATTCCCTTTTTAAATAACTTAGTGATATTAATAAAAGAAGCCTCTGTGTGCCTGAATAGCTTCTTCAGATTAACAAGTCCAAATAGAAATAGTACTTCTTTTTTCTCTTAGGACACCCTGGTATAGCTTTTTCCTATAATTCAGTTGGATTTATCTATGAATTCGGGGTTGATATATTTGTATATTAATATATACCTAAGAAAAATATATTTCTGGATATTATATGCTGTGGTGGCACAGTAATTAGAATGCTTTATAGCAGGCTATCTCTGATCACAGTCAGGAGTTCAATCCTGACCAACTCAAGGTTGACTTAGCTGTCCATCCTTCCAAGGTCAGTAAAATGAGGATCCAATTGTTGGGGGCAATATGCTCACTCTGTAAATTGCTTAGAGAGGGCTGTAAAGCACTGTGGAGTGGTATATAAATCTAACTACTATTGTTATTGCTATTATGTTCCTCATGCAGGTAAATACATAGTAGTAGACACCACTCCATTTAATATTCCTTGATGGAATCTGCAAAATTCCAAGATTAGCAATATATTTTAATAGTTTTCAATAGTTAAAATTTTGAGACGCTGCCAAGTCTTGTGAGATTTTTCTGTTCTTGCATAACATCCCATAAAAAAAAATTCAGGCAGGAGTTCATTAGTGTGGGGTATTCTATGGGAGATTACTGATAACTTATAAATGTTTTAACAGTTCGTTAACTTAATGTATTTCATAATGTAGTGTGAGAATGCATACACTCCCTCTTCTTTTCACTATAAGATTTTAACTAACTTAAAGAGCTGCAACTCCAGTTTGGTAATCCAATCAGAATCTATCAGGTGGAAAGAAGGAACTGTTCAGCTAACTGTTCAGAGAGTACTGAGTAGGAAAATCTGGAGGAAAACTTCCTCAGGAAGAGGAGACTGGGAAAATCAAACATCTATATTTAAAAGACAGAATGGATACCTCTCTTTAATCTCCTGGATGGGTGGAGAGAGATGGAGAATGGCACAAATGGAATGCCAAGGACAGTTCTAGCAGAGCCATCTGAGTGGAAGAGAAGTTTGGGGGCTAAATTCTTGGCAAGAGTAGGAAAATATGAAGCATCTGTTTATTAAGAGTGTTCTTGTCAGCATTGCTTTGTTTTTCTGCTTTCCCACTGAGCAATGCACGGCCTTCTTTTGCAATAAACTACTAATGCAAACCTTTTCCCCATGTGCCGCATTTTTATTCTTGGGAAACAAAAATTGTAAAGAGGAGAGGCAGGGAAATAAAATGATACTGAAATTAAAATATGATCTGCTGCAACAAGCACCAAGCAATTTTAACTCCACTTAATGGCAAAGCACCAATTAAAGGCTGTGGTTATTCTCTCAATGATTTTTTTTCCTTTAGATCAAATTATGTAAAGTGTGTATATTAAGACTGACCATTTAATCAAAATTAGCCATATAAAAATAGGGCAGTAACAATAGGAACTGAGTAGTTTACTAAGATGGAAAGGAAGTTAATTCTCTGTTAATTCTAACAGATTTCACTTGAGCAGTCTCTGAGAACAATCAGACACAGTTAACCCTCTGTTTTGTGTTTTTCAAGAGCATCATTCTTGTAACGAAATAATCCTTCACTTGGACATATGAAGGTGTGTTTTAGAAAAGCAGATCAAAGAAGAGAGTTGTCTTTAAAGACATGGGGAAAAGAAAGTTTTCCTGATGCTCCATTACTAAGCAAATGAACAGTCAAGCAGGCCAAGCAGCACTAGTTCTAAGTGCCGTCTTAATTAAAAGCAAATATATAAAAGAAAAAGCTAGCTCCACCAAGGATTCTATAAATCCCGATAATCTCTGGAAACAGGGAAAAATGTGGCTTCTGAAGTAAAGTACGGAGTGGGGCCATGGGGTGGATTCTGTAAAAGGAACCGTAAGTAATCCTTTCCTGTGCCCCCCCCCAAAAAAACCAGTTTAGGCTTAATTCCAACTTCATTGCTTAGAAAATTCCAGCATCTTCTGAGAATTCCAAATAGGCATAAGTGGTTCTGAAAAAAGTGGCAACATCTGATAGTGCCAGTCTGTAGCTAGTCCCTTGGACCTGACTGAGGTACAATTTAATATGGTTACTGGAGAAGAGTTTGAGCCTATTGGTCCTAAGACATTGTCAGAGTACTTGGGATTGTGAGATGGTCACCTAGATGATTAAGGTTTCAGGAGAAACAACATATGATTGGATCCAGGTAGTATTAAATGAAGGAGATGGCTCTTCTAGTTCCTAAAGACCTCAAGAAGTCATCCCTGTATTCAACAGCACTGGATAATTTTGGTCCTGCTTCCAACTCCCTTTTTTATGGAGGTGGTTGGGAAGATGCCATTCCAGATGGCTTTAAAAATGGAATATGAGTACACTTTCAGATGGGTTTCAGACCAGGAGATAGTATTTAGAGAACACTGATTGATTTTTATTTTATTTTTTTGCTTCTTTTGTCTTGTTCTGAATTCTGATTTCACTATGTTCTTTTTTCATCAACAACACAGAGGGATTACAGTCTTCATATTGTTCTAAGTGGGCCATCTATGAGATGAAATGGGGAGTTGAGAAAGTAAGAACGGCAGAGGGGATCATGGAAACAAGGGATCTTGTTTTTCAATTATGTGCAATCCATGTTAAAGACAGGGCCGTAATTGTGCATCCATGCCTGCCATGTTTGCTTGTATATTTGTTTGTTTACTTTCCCTGAAGATGTCAGTTCGGGCCATCAGATTCAGAGGAAAAAAGAAACAAAATAACACAGAGGGAATATTTTTTTTCCAATTTTTTTTTGGTTTCCTGATAAGACCTTTCAGGCTCATCCTTTAATTAGTTCATTCTGAAAAAATAAAATTAATCTATATATTGGGATCAGGGCAAGATTACTGCACAACATAATGAAGACAATGAAGACTAAGAACAGCCTTTAAATCAAGAATTGAGGTCTAGCAGCAATGGATATTTCTGATGCCAACCTTTTAGGGAACATTGATTCCACTATCATTCTGGACTTTCTAGGTTTGCTGAAAAAACAAATATTAATAGTAACTCTAAAGTTGCACTTTTGGCTTTGTTCTGTATTTATTTTTCTTTCTCAACTTAATTATTTATTTCCATTAGTTTTTATCTTTCTTATTTAAAAAAATACAGTAAAGCTATTTGAAGAAAGAAAGAAATGCTCTTCATTTTGGGAAAAAAATAGCATTATCTTCAAGTGAGTGTTAGATGAAAGAAACATATTTAGGCTGAGGAATCAAGGTGCCTACTCTTTTGGTATCAGAATTTCCATGGGTAAAATATTCTTAAAGATTCAATTTCTTTGTCTAGCTAAGCCTATGTTTTGTTTTATTCTAGCAGCTAATGACCAAGGCTATTTCTGTCTGATTCTGTAACACATGTATTGAATAGAAGATACCTGGTCTTTAAGGAGAATTAAACAATACTCTGAAGAAAGGTCTTCTCCTTCTGTAAAGAATAAGTTTTACAACATGAATATCCCCCATGAGCATTTGGATTATCAATTAGTGATGATTGTTGTTTTCAGCAAGATAATTACTTTTGAAACATATGACAGCTGGTATTTAGCAATCTGTTCTAGCTGCATGGTAGGAACAAATATATAAAATAAATAAATGCATTTTTTAAAGATAAGTAATTTATGTTGGAAGGAATGGAAAAATGTATAATCTAGTGTGCAGTTTAATTATGAAATAACTAAGAGTTCTGTATAAATATCTGTCTTTCTTTGTCTAACCATTTTACGGTTTGCAATTATCCTGTTCTCCACACCTGTATTATGTTCCCAAAAAAACCTCTCAAATTTTAAGTAACCTCTTGCTAAGAGGATTTTTGAGAAAAGGAAGTAGGGGCAACCAGTAAGATTTTGAAGTGGTATATAGAAAAAAATAAAAATCTCTAGCATGTGCAATCATAAAATATCCCCAAAACACCACCTCCAAAATTTCTAAACCATGTTTATGAGATGATAAAACAGGAAATTTTTTTATAACCAATTAAAATTTTGCAAAATTGGAAGATAGATTTTGGCATGGATTCCATGTAAACTTAGATCTGTTCTGCTACCTCAGATTGTAGAGAATATTATATTATAATATTATATTCCTATTATAACTACATTTGCTCATGGATATGGATTAATGAAGACAAACTGGGTTCTCTAGCTAATTTCTCTTTCATTCTATAACAAGAATTCTAATTTTCCAGCCTTTTCTAAGTCTTACAAAAATATGAAAACCATCAAAAAGTGGTATTATTAATTAGACTAATTTACATTCAATGTACAGTATCAAGATTCCTTATATGCTTGATACATTGCATATATGTGATGTATATGTGTTTACTATTTATTGAAGAGAAATTGAATTAGCATGTTAGTATTAGAAGTAGATATGGAGGAAGAAACTTCTGCATGTTATAGTGTAAAGATATAAAAATGGTAAGCATCAGCATAACTTGATGTCTGAGAACATCAATCAGAACAATATTGGTTAGTTTTAACAATTCCATACTTTTATTTTTAAAATAATAAATACTTCTTTCTCTCCTTATATCTCTTCCAAATTATTTTTGCAATTTTGACTAAGGTTCATAATTTCTTTGTGGATTATTGTTAGGAATACATCTGAGTTTGTTAAGGCTTTTCCCATATATAAGTAAGATATAAATAAAATTTATTCATTTATTGTCCCTTGATTCTAGCCAACTTGTTCCCTGTGTGGTAAAATAATTTATTAAATGAATCAACAACAGTGATGTTAAGAACTATAAATAAATTCATAGCTGATGTCAAATGAAAATGATTAATCAATGGAACAGTTTGCCTCCTGGAATTTTGGTAGTTTCATTGCTGAAGGTTTTCAAGAAAAGATTGGACAACCATTTTTCCAGGATGATATAAGGACTCATGCTTTGAGCAGAGGGATGGACTAGAAGACCTCAAAGAACCTTTCCAGCCCTATGATTCTATAAAATAAGTCTTAAAGTTGTTTCTTCTATGAATTGCTGTCTATCACCCATCAATCTGTCTGTCCTGCCTGTTCTTTCTCTCTAAATGTCTGTCTGCCTGGCTGCCTGGCTGCCTGGCTGCCTGCCTGCCTGCCTGCCTGCCTGCCTGTCTATCTATCTATCTATCTATCTATCTATCTATCTATCTATCTATCTATCTATCTATCTATCTATCTATCTCTATCTATCTATCTATCTATCTATCTATCTATCTATCTATCTATCTATCTATCTATCTATCTATCTATCTATCTCTATCTATCTATCTATCTATCTATCATCTATCTATCTATCTATCTATCTATCTATCTATCTATCTATCTATCTATCTATCTATCTATCTATCTTTCAAGACCTGTGGACTTCAACTCTCAGAATTCTCCATCCAACATCTATCTATCTGCCAGACCTTTCCTCATCTTTGCAGCAGTTCAAAAGATAATCCTACTTCTATTTGAAAAGGCAAAATTACAGAAGTTGTTGCAACCATGAACTGAATAAAAATAATTCCCATCCTTTCTTGAGAGGCACCACTCCCTTAATATCTTGCAGAAACAATGCAACTTTAAAAACCCAATTGTAACATGAGGGAAGTAGGAAATCCTTCGACCAGAGAAAAGAAGAGTCATGCATTTCCTGTCCATTTTCTACTTGCAAATTAGGACCCTGCACTGCATTTTGACTGGATTCGTTAAACAACTAAATATAGGCAGGAGGAAGAGAATACTCTTATGATGCCCTTTGCTGATTTCTTTTCTTTAGCTGCCAAATTTGGCTTATGGGACATTTGCATATTTGACTGACATAGATAATGACAGGGAGCAATATGTTCAAGCTCTCTTTCCTTTCACTAAGCATTAGTGACTGTTGTCTCAAAGCAGCAAGAACACTGTTAAAATTTATGACAGTTTAGACAGGTAAAGTAGTGAACGATCTTGCCTAATAACTTTGACCTATAGAATCAACTGAAATAGCAAAATAGCATGGGTATTTAAGGGGCCAGCTTAGTTATTGCTGGTGCCTTGAGTTTTCTGATGACTAACTCCAGAGTAGGTTCACTGAACTTTTTGACATCCTTTCAGAAAGAATGACAGGAAAAGTTGAAAGCGTAATTGGGGATAGTATGTGTGTGGGGGTTGGCCAAAAGTGATTCTTAAGATAAAAAAAAAGTTAATAATGAAGATAAACATTCTTATCCTGCTTATTTCTTCCCATGCTAGTAGCAGACAACCTGTGGTTTATGAATGATGTCGGATAGGGAAAACAAATCTGTTCCTTTGTAAATTTGAAATATTGGTATCAAATTATTACTATATTGTCATCCCCTGGCTGCTGAAGATTTAAGAAGAGAGGTTCTGGTGGGATATATTCTGCACCATCAATTATTTATTGAATGCATGAATAGTATAATGTTTGAAAAATGGATTACTTTATTACTATATTCATTTTTCCCTTCGGCTCAATCATGTCCAATTCTATAGATCTTACTCAATACTAAGGTGGCTTGCTCACTTTTTGCTAAATGCATTGGAGGAATGGAGGTTCTATGGATTTTATCAATGGGCTGCGCTGAGTGCCAATCAGTTATTTACAATATTTTAAAAAGTACTTCCTGCTCTTAATTTACGATTATGATACAATTCAGGCAGAAAATAAGATGAAGAGAGAAAAAAACTAAAACAACTTAATGCATTCTTTTTAAAATATTTATCAATCCACAATGGTTACCTAAGAGATTCTTTTTCCAAACTTCCAATGAACAGGTTGCAAATCCACTAGAGAGAAGGATTACTTGGGTCTCATGTATCTTCCTCTTATAGGATTTTCTAGCTGAGTTTCAAAAGGATTAAGTATCATTGAATATGTTAACCTGCTGGGTCATGTACAATCATTGAGTGTCAGTGGCATGATGTTTCAGCGAAATTGGCAATTCCAGTCAATAATCATGAAGAGTAGCATTCAAAGATATGATGGGGCACCATCAGAGTTTAATGCTCTCTCCTACAATATTCAACATCTATAGGAAATTGCTGGAGTAGTTATCAACCAGTGTGGTAGTAAGATGTCATCAGTATGACAATGATAGTCAACTTACATGGCCACTTCAGGAATTCTATTGAAAGTTTCAAGTAGACATTGTCAAAATGTGGATAGAATGAAAGACTAAATCCCTTCAAAAAAGATGGTATTATTTTTATCAATAAAATCCCAGGGTAAAGAACATGTAACATAGAACAGTAGGATTGGAAGGGTCCTTGGAGATCTTCTAGAATCAATTCCAACCCTTGCTCAAGCAGACTCTACCATTCTGGACAAAGAGCTGTCCAGACTCTTTTTGAAAACTTCCAGTGATGGAGTACCCACAACTTTGAGAGGCAAGCTGTTCCATTAATTAATTGTTCTCACTGTTAGAAAATGTCTCCTTAGTTCTAGGTTGGATTTCTCTTTAATGATTAATTAAAGATTAATGATATTCCACATTGCTTGTCTTTCCCTCAGGTACTTTGGAAAATAGATTGAGCCCTTCTTCTCCGTGGCAGTTCGTCAAGTACTGGAAAACAGCTATCATATCACTCCTAGCCCTTTCCTCCTTTGTTAGACTAGACATACCCAGTTTCCTCAAGTGTTCATAGTATGGTTTAGCCTGCAGACTCTTATCACCTTTGTAGCTCTTCTCTGCACTTTTTCTAGGGTCTTTTTTGTATTTTGCTGACCAGAATTGGATGCAATATTCCAATTCTGTACAGATGAAATTATTTACTCCTGTACAGCTAGGGTTCACAGTCCCATGAAGATAGATCTGGATTTGGCCAGGACACCTTGGTGACATTGGTGAAAGTATCCCATGGTTTGACAAACATTTCTTTGGATTATTATCATGAACTCTATGTGTTAAAGCCTTTGGAGATGATCCAGAAGCTGCATTTGGTCCAGAATGAATCCTTAGCTGAAATATGAGTTCCATCACTGCAGGATAACACCATTTCTGCTACATTACGATTTTTATTGCTATCAAACATAAATTAGAAAATATTTGTAATAAATGAAAGTTTTAAGTTTTAATCTTTCATAGTTTTCCTCTATTCATATAAGGAACAGTTGCTGGAATTGGGAATGTCTAGTTTAATGAAGACAAGGACGAGGGGGGACATGATAGCAGTGTTCCAATATCTCAGGGTTTGCCACAAAGAAGATGGAGTCAAGCTTTTGTCCAAAGCACCTGAAGGCATGACAAGACGCAATGGATGGAAACTGACCAGAGAGAGAAGCAACCTAGAACTAAGGAGAAACTTCCTGACACAACAATTAATCAGTGGAACAACCTGCCTCCAGAAGCTGTGAATACTTCAACACTGGAAGTTTTTAAGACGAGACTGGACAGCCATTTGTCTGAAATGGTATAGGGTTTCCTGCCTGAGTAGGTGTTGGACTAGACAACTAGATGACCTCCAAGGTACCTTCCAATTTATTATTATTATTATTATTATTATTATTATTATTATTATTATTATTATTATTATTATTATTATTTATTTTCATCATCGTAAAATTTATTTCAAATAAGATATGGAACTTATTTATTCTGCATCTTACATAATTTTAGGCAAATAATTAATTGGATTTTTTTTAGATGACTAAAATTTGTATCACCATTTTTAATTTACTGTTTTATATCAATTTGTCAAGTTCAGCCTCTTGGCATGCAATGTTAGTATTTAAATAAAGATGAGAATTATATTCAAGTTAAAATTTATTCCAGGTTGACATCAACCTATACTTAATTGGAACCAAATTTTTATAAAGTACAATTCTATAGCAGAAATAATGTAGACTTTTAGAATAATTTTGTGTTGATAAATTGTTAAGTAGACATGCATCTTGAATTAACATTGCATCTAGAAATGAAGAACTGTGGCTATAGGCAGTGATAAAAATGTACATACAATTACTGATTTACATACATTATCTCAGAGTTTTCCCTGTCATTTTGAGATTATTTTGACTGATTTGGACAGCTTGATTTAAGGGACAGATATAAGATATAAAGGAAGGTGTTGACTTAGTTAGGAGTCAATAAGAGGATTATAGAAGGACTGGGGTGTGTTTTACAAAGTATTTTTTTTTTATTTTTTCAGCATTGACAGCTTTATAAGAAAGAAAAACTATTGCTCCATTATATTACAAAGAGAATAGTACTTCCTGCTAAATATATATGAAGAATAAAATATGAAATAATAGAGCCAGGGCATTATAACCAACAATCATAATAGAATTAGAATAAAATAAAATGTGGAGAACAAATAAAAATCAGTAGGGAACCTTTATGAAGAATTAAAAGATCAAAATATCTAGTTGGTATCCTTCTGATTTACCCATTTGTTTTCCCAACTTTCTTGCACATTTTCAGAAATGATTTAATACATTAATTGAAGATCAAGACATAATAAAATGTGTTCTGGGAACATTTTGAATAATGTTTAAACAATATTTCCTGTTCTGATTTGAATCAGAGACCAAAAGGGGAGAGGACAGAATCAAGGCAAGCATAGAAGTCTATTTGTTTCATGTATAATAAGCAACTTAGATTTAGTTGGAATATTTATTTATTAGTTGTTTATTAGTTCTGTACCAGCCCATCTCCCTCAAAGACAGATGCTGGGAAGTGTACAATAAAATGTTAAAATATAAAACACTACATATAAACATTAAAAAATTAAAAAAGAGGAAGCAAGAGATTAAAATTAGTTAAAAGGCAAAAGAATAGCATTCAGGGGACTAACCAGCCCCATGACTGTGCACTCTCCTGAGGTCCCTATCTTAACTCGTTTTCAGAAGCCTAGGAGTAAAGAGGCCTGTCTTACCTCTGAGGGAAAAAATATTCCATAGGGCAATAAGGCAATAGCAGAGAAGGCTCTCTTTCTAAACCCCACCAGTCAGAATTCTTTAACTGACAGGGTCTGCAACATACTTGTCCTGCCTGAGCAGGTGGGATGGACTGATGTAATGAGATAATGATGGTTCAATAGGTAGCCTGCCCACATAGCATAGGGATTTAAAGGTCACAACAAACACTGTGAATTGGACCCAGAAGTAAACTGGCACCCAAGGCAGCTCATGGAGCAGAGATGTACATGTACCCTTCTTTGGGCACTTAAAATTGCCCGTGTAGTTTGCACTTTCTACCAGTTTAAACTTCTGAATAGTTTTCAAGTGTAGTCCCATGTAGTGTTTTGCAATAGTTCAAAGTCGCTCAGAGTCATCTTATAGGGGAGAAGGGCAGCACAAAATTTAATAAATCAATAAAATTACAGATGATCAGGACATGAATGACTTAATGGAGAGATTCTCTATCTAGGAAAAGGCATAACTGGTGCACAAATCAAAGCTGAGTAAAACACCATCCTACCCAGACTCCTCTTGGCTGCTGAGAATATCTTTCTATATAAGTACAATACTATGCCTTGACAAAATTCAGCTGACATTAGGCCAATGGTGCCTTCAATATGAAGATATTTGAGGGTCACCACCAAAGACTGTGTATTTCAATATATTGTTCTCCATAGTGATCACTATGCTATCTATGGGAAGAACATATGGACAATATAAAGGCTAGTTTAGAGCTGAGCACAAATGGCTTTCTGAAATTCTACATGTGTAGGCTGAAGAACTGGATGGATGATTTGTCTGAGTTTCTCCTGGGAAAGCAGAAATTTCTCATGAGATTGATGACTATAAGATTTTATTAATTTTAATTTTAATTTTAATTTTAATTTTAATTCCATTTATATCCCGCCCTTCTCCGAAGACTCCGGGCGGCTTACAAGCTTAGCAGTAGCCTTCATTCTATGTATATACCTGCTTATTAGGGCTTTCATACACCCCCCAAGCGGCATTATTACAAAGTCAGCTTAATTGCCCCCAACAATCTGGGTCCTCATTTTACCTACCTCGGAAGGATGGAAGGCTGAGTCAACCTTGAGCCTGGTGGGATGCGAACCTGCACTAATTGCAGGCAGCTGGTGTTACTTAAGGAGGCATTAGCCCACTGCTCCACCAAGGCTCATAATAAATAATTCCCACCCAAAATGTCTCAAGTATACTAATTTTAAAAAGTCCTATAGCTGTATGGAACGTGGGATATAACTGAAATACGGAAAAGCAGAAAGAATACAAACCATTGATAATATAATCACATAATGAAAGACAGATCATTCTTATGCCCCTTACTAAAAAATCTTATATATACACATTCCATTTACCAAAATATTTCTAAACTACCCTTCTTGCAGAAAGCAATTTTCTAACATAAATTAGAGTTACACAAGGAGAAAAGAAGCAATGAGAGGAGTAAGCAGGGCAGGGAAAAAAAAGGCCATACAGGGGGGGACAAACAACAAGAGAAAGAAAGGCAGAAAGATAAAAGCAACAGCAGATGGATCAGTGAGTCACAAGGGAAGGAGTCACCCTATCATATTAGGAAGTTTGAGATTTCTTCTTTTTTTCAGGTTTATTAGGAAAATAGATGTTGGATGCAACTGATTTGAGAACTGGTGCAGAGATTTAAGATGTCCGTATAAACTTTACCACGTGCAAGCATGGTAAAAAAAAAGAGATTTGAAGCTGTGGATTTTGACTGCATATAACAGGAACTCAAAAGGTGAAAGGTCTGGGGAAAAAGCAACTTCAGAGAAGAATCTATATTGATAAAGAGAAATCTGTAATGACTTACTGCACTACTTAGACGGCATTGGAAAATTTATTGGTGTCTGACAATGTAAAAGAGATGACAGCGTGATCCTTACCTTGGTAAACTATTTGATGGAACGGGAAAAAGAGGAAGGGGAGAAAGGCTTCTTTTTCTCTTGGGATTCTATTCTTTTTGAGCCCAGCTGAAAACCTTGCATCAAGAATGAGGAGGGTTACTCTAATCAAAACAAAACTACACTTAGGTTCTAGGAGACAGGCTTCCATAGTTTGTCAGTATTATTTTTGTTATGTATATATGTATATAGGGGATGTTCACAGAGATAGCCACTGACACCACCAGGTGGCAGGGTGCCCTGTCAGGATTGGCAGGGCAGTCTTTGGCGGGAAATCCGGACAATGGGATTGGTTCCAAGTATACCTGGCTAGGCATATAAGTGGGGCAGTTGCCCCTTTGTTTGCCAAGTCTGTGCTACATCAATAAAGAATATTTATGCTGAACCCTGTTGCCCTGCGTCGTCCATCTTGGCCATGTGGTCCAGAACCCATGATCTAACAATTTTCAATACTGTTTAATGAAAATGAGAAGACAACAGTGGCTGATAAATTAGAACCAGTGAGCTTTTGTGAGATGGCCAGAATTGTCAAGAAATAATGCGGTTTTTCTTACTCTATGCACAAGAGAGAAAATTAAAAGGAAGGAGAGAGTGGAAAAGAGAAGCACTGATCATGCTTACTTCAAATAGATATAACAGGGAGCTTGAAGGTCTAATATCAAATAGGAACATGGGATAGTGTACTTAGGGGTGCAGGTCTCTCACAAATCTTTGGGGATCATTAAGCCACAGAATTCAGGGTATAGGCCAAGTGAAGGGGGGATTCCCTTTTGTGATTTTTGTGGCCAAGCATACTGTTAAATAGTGGGTTCTTGGGTGCAGGAATGACAACACGAGGCTGAGTACAGGAAACTCATACTTTTATTTCTTGCTGGAAACTATACTGAAGCAAAGGCTGCAACCAACCGCAATATATAGTCTAGCCCCTAGGCAGCAGCCAATAGGTTTGAACCACCCATTGCCACCTGGGGCTAGCCAATTGCAGGACAAGAGACAGTTAGTCTGGGTTGCTGGAGAGCCATTAGCTGCTCCATCAACCCACGTGGTGTAACACAAGAGCCCAGTACATAACACATACTATCTCTCAAATTCCTATAACACAGTTCCATTTCTTTACTTCCATATTGTCCTGAACAAAAGAGGAAAATAGGCATGTCAAAAAAAGCTTGGAAAAAAGCCCAAAGAAGGATTTGATGTAATAAAAACTTGAGGTATAGTTGGTGAGACTGGAGGCCTTAGCACGCACTATTCAAAATGGTTGATCAACCATTTTGAATTTGCAATCCAATACAATTTGAACTTCAGTTAAAAAAATTGTTCTGATTTAATTCAGACTCCAAATCAAATTGCTGAATCTAATCAGTTTGGACTTTCTAGCTGATTGGGAGAAAAGAAATATCTCTGTGTGCAGATATAATTCAAAATGTCCAAATCAATTTGGATGCATGCAATTCAGTTTGATGATTTGAAGTGACTTATCAAGTTAGCTTAGCAACTCAATCAAATTCTGGTATTCAAGTTAATATTTTGAATATATTTGTATACTTAGTGTACATTTCAGTTTCATGTTCACTGAACAAAGTGGAGTGAAATTCTGAGTAAATACTAAGAATATTTATTAGGGCAAACTCTGCAACAATATTTTTGGCTTAAGTTAGCAGTAGAAGCTTCTGCTGCTCAGTTTTCACCCAGAGACAAAAGCAATTCTATTATTTGAGCCTGAAAAAGTCTGGTAATTCATATGGAGAAACATTATAAGTTTAAATGGTACAATAAGACACTGATTAATATTTTGATCACTATTTTTAATTGTCCTGTGATCATGCTAGCACTGAGGATGAATGGTGTCTACTAAGGACAAACACAGAAGCTCATTATTATCTAGTGCTTCGATCAACTAAAGTATACTGATTTTACAAACACAGTCCTTACAGGTGGAAGAACAAAATGATAAAATATTTAAGTGGACGGAAAACACATAGCTCATATCTGCATTGTCACTTGGCTAGGCCTTCTTTACACTTTGGATACAGTTTGCATCATTGCCTTTGCCAATTTCAAGCCCCACTAAGTTTTCTTATTAACATGATAAATTATATGTTCAGAATTAAAATACTCAATTCGTTAATGTCTATTTAGACAGCACCGAGGTCAGTGATGCCTTGTTTGCTGCACAAAGGTGAGTCCAGATAAACAGAGTAGAGTATAGCAGAGTAATGGATTCTTCTTTCTAAGACAGCTGCTTGCTAGTGAAGACCATTGTGTACTTTATCACCTCAAAACAAGGGCAGTGATTATTATACCTTCATTGTATAATTGACAGATATATAAGGGGGGAAAGGCACATTTTTTTTAAAAAAAATCTATTTATATGTTATCTTCAAAAATTCTGGGTTCATGACAGAAATGAAGTTTAATCTACAAGTTGTGTCTCTGACACATTCTAGCATGACCCAATGCTTCCAAACCAAGCAAATGGAGATTAATTAGAACTCCATTTGGTTTTCCATGGCTGGAGATGGCAGATAGCTGAAATAAAATCAGTTTACATTTACCTTCACCTGGCTATTAAAAGCAGCTGCTACTGCAGGTTAGACTCGGGAGAGATAGCAATTTAGTGGGCTGCCATTACCCTTGCTTTTGACAAGACATTGGTTGACAGAGGAATGTAAGACAGAATCTCCTTTTACTAGTGAAGAAACCTTCTCAAAGAAAACATTGGAATGGATTGTAAGAGGTTTGTATTCTGCAGGAATAGCTGTGGTCCAGTTCTCCTGACATAGTCTAAATGGAAGGAAAATTGTTAACAAAATCAGAAGCTGGCACTGCTGTTTTGCCTTCTTTCCAATTCTATTCCTCAGGGTTTAGAGGGAACAATTCACCTTCTAATTTTATTAGTGGAATCAATAAGATTGCCCTATAAATAATATCCCTCTGAGCTATCTCCATTTTGAGAACATCAGCGGAGGCAATGCAGGCATATGACAATACACTTATCAGAATGTCATCAGATAAGCAACATAATTTAGAGAGATGTTGTGGTATAATGATCAATGGTCATTGAACCTGAAGCAGGGAACCCCAGGTTCCAGTCCATACTCAGCCACTGGATAACTTAAAGCCAATCATACTCTCTCGGTTGATGTATCTCACAGGATAATGGGAATGAGCAAGAGGAATGAACACTATGCATGCTGCCTTGAGGCAGGGTAGACATCAAATATATTAATAAATAACTTAAGTATTTGCCTCTGATAGCTTAACACAAATTACCCACTAGCTTTATTTATGTGTTTATATCATGATCCATGTTATCATTTTGACATCACTGCTTGCAATGGATGCCTAGGTAAGAAGGAGAAGCCGCCATATCATTCAATATGTGATACATCACTCTGTTCTAAAAAAAAAGTCTGAGTTAAATCAAAGCATCCAATTAGTGAAAGATTCCAATTTGTTATCCCAATTAAAAATTTTAATTGGGATGCTATTGAGCACACAGCTACCTTACAGTCTCTGCATGTTTTCCCTTTACTCCTTTGTCTCTGGAGATGGATAGTATAACTTGATTACTCTGTTCATAATTTAAACAACATACTTGGTCCAATCTTATGTTCCTTTATTTAATGAGGAGCAGAATCATCAAGGTAGCTAATAGCTTGATCATATTACAAAAAAAAATTACATCATTTATGCCTGATTAGAAGCGTACCTTTCCAACCTTGCTTCTATGAAATCAAAGAAGAAAGGTCAACTATTTATTTGTTTATTTATGTTGCACTATGTTTACATTTTTAACATTCTTCTACTTTTTTAAAGATAAAAATAGAATTATTTTTCTTCAAAATGTGCATTCAGAATGATTCTAAATAAGGAGTAGACAATTTACCATTGACATCTAAGGACAGAACTTAGCATAGCTCTGGATCTCTGTTCCATAGGACCACACCAAGTTCAGTTGAATGAGTCAGGATGAACTTCTGAATATTTGTTGATGTTTTGCTCCTTTGTTTTTTGGGAGTTTAGGGTGGGAATGGTAATGACAACATGAAGCTTTGGGAAACAAAATACTTTCATTCCCACATTTTTTAAAAAAGATCATACTCTGAAAAATGGCCTAATGGAATCTTTTGCAGGATATGGACAAGTTCCAAAACAACTTATGTTTCCCACCCACAGCCCACAAGTCCACAAAAGAAATATCACTGTGATGTTGAGGATGTGAGGTCAGAATATTATAGGAGACCAATTTTGGAGACTGGCTTTTTGCCAGAAAACTACTGCATACTGCTAAGAAACCTATGTTAGTGAAAACTCACAAAAGTTAGATGGTGCTCAGTCTTTTTATAAAGATCCTCTTTTAAAAACATTTAGGATTCTCCAAACAAAAAATACAAGTTGATCTCCAAATGTCTGCAACTCTGAGCATATTTGTTTTATTCAAACACTAAAAACTCTGTTATTGTTTTGCCTACACCTCTGGACTATGACTGTTATACACCATCTTCTGAGCTGTTATGTTCTTAGTTCAGTTAGGCATTGCTGAGGCAGAGTGTTGAAACAGCAAGCATGTTTATTAACTCACAACAGAAGCAGCCCTAGAGGCTGCTGAACAGCTATATATACAGTTCGCCTCTAGGTGGCAACCAATAGGTTTAAAGTAACAGTTTCCTGCTCCAAACATAATTATCAGCTTGGAGACAGACAGTCTGGGTTGCAGTAACAGAAACTGCAATTAAATGCAGCAATTAAGGTCACAAATTAAGCAAGTGATATCAACAGTTGAGGCCAATATATTACACCCCTTCCCCCTAGATAGCTCAAACTCTCAAATTCTTGACATAGTCCTGCAAATACTTAAGTGGCCTTTGCAACCGACCCGAACATCTAGGGTTTGCAGAAGCCTCCCGGTCTACTTGCTCACCTGCCAGGCTGGGTAGACCAGGACTCTGAGGCCCAGTGGATTTGGGTTGACTCAAGTTCCTTTGGCTTGCCGGTTTCTGTAGGCCGAAGCCAAAGTCCATTTGTGAAGCAAAGTCTTATTAGATTAGCCCTGAGGAAGGACTGGAATTCTGCAGCAGTGAATTGGGCCCTATTTTCTGAAACCAACACGTCTGGTAACTCATGCGTTGCCATGATCCTGCGCAGTTCCTGGATGGTCCTGGCAGTAGTCATAGTTGGAACTGGTGTGACCTCTAATCATTTGGAGTGACCGTCCACCACAATTAGGAATAGCTGTCCCTGAAAGGGCCCGGCAAAATCAATGGGGATTCTTGACCATGGTGTGTGTGTGTCTCCTTCCATCGGTGGACAGGGGCTTGCAGCATCTCGGGCCTGGATTGCTGGCAAGTATAGCAGCCATGTACTTGGGCCTCAATAGTTTTATCTAGTCCTGGCCACCAAAGGTAGCTCCTTGCGAGTGCCTTCATCCGGACTATTCCCAGATGTCCCTCATGCAAAGACTCTAAAACCCTGGGTCTTAAAGAGCTCAGGACTATGACCCGACTTCCTCAATGGTTGCATTCTTTATGAGCTAACAGCTCATCTTTCCTCATAAAGAAACTCTGAAATTCTGGTCCTGGACATTTGTCCAGCCATCCTGTGTGCACCCAATTCAACATGCAGCTAAGCATTTTGTCACCGGCTGTCTCAGCAGCCAGGTCCCCAGTGTGAAGGGGAGACTCCAGCAAATCCTGGATAGCCAGGATGTGTGCAGCCGCAGTGGGATCTGGTTCTACGTGTGGCAGGGGCAACCTGCTAAGGCCGTCTGCATGGCCCATTTCCCTGCCCGGTTTGTGAATCAGCCTGTAGCTGTAGGCAGAAAGGAAGATAGACCACCTAAGGCAGGCATGTCCAAAGTCCGGCCCGCGGGCCATTTGCGGCCCGCGGGGCGGTTTAATACGGCCCGCAACAGCCCTCCCTGCTGTATGTAAATGCGGCCCTCCCACGGCCCTCCCTTCTGATTGAGGGCCGCCCCTTCGGGAGCTGCTCCCACCTCCCCCGCCGAGGGGCCGCCCCAGGAAGCGCAGGCCGGCCCAGCTGCCGCCCCCACCCCGCCAGCCAGGCTCCGGGGCTCCACGCGGCTTCCTCCGCCTCCTCCTCCTCCACCAGGCCTGCTCGGGGCCCAGGGCGGCTCCAGTGCGCAGGGGAAGTGCGCGGAGAGCAGATCGCGCCCTCATCCCGGCCGGAGCGCAGCCCAGAGGAGGAGCCGCTGGGCCGGGCATGCCCTGAGCGGCCGGGGGTCTCCGGTCGGGCCATGCGGCACTGTGGGTGAGGCGGGGGTGGCCGGCGGGGGTCTCGGCCTGCCCGCCCATCCCGCTGAGCACCTTCCCTGCACGCCGCGGCTGCCCATGGCGGCGGCTCCGGCGGCGCTGGGGCTCCCGGGCGCGGGGGCTCCGGCGGTGCTGGGCTGGCCGCTCTGGTACCACAAGGACCTGAGCCGGGCGGCGGCCGAGGAGCTGCTGGCGTGGGCCGGGCGGGCCGGCAGCTTCCTGGTGCGCGACAGCGAGAGCATGGCCGGCGCCTTCGCCCTCTGCATGCTGTGAGTCCGGGGACCCGCGGGCGCCGCCTTGGGGACGGGCCGCAGGAGGGAGGGAGGGGAGGGGAGGGGGCCAGGGCACGCCTGCAGAAGACTCCCCCCCGAGGCTGGGCATTCCGTGGTGGCGGCCCCGGAGCCTGGAGCGGGGTCTGTCCAAGCCTCCGATTTCTTTCTTTCTTTCTTTCTTTCTTTCTTTCTTTCTTTCTTTCTTTCTTTCTTTCTTTCTTTCTTTCTTTCTCTCTCTCTCTCTCTCTCTCTCTCTCTCTTCTTCTTCCTCTCTCCTGCCTCCATTCTCTCTTCTTCCTTCCTTCCTTCCTTCCTTCTCTGTTTCTCCTTCCCTCCCTTTCTCCCCCCCTCCCTCTCTCAGCCCTGCCTGGCGCTGGACTCCCGGGGGTGACCTTCCGCCATGGAATCCGAGACGACTTTTTCAGCTGCAGAAATGTCAGCCTCCCGGGACGGGCTGGGCGACCCCCCCGGCGGGGAGAGGTGACTCCCCTCCCCCTTCTAGTGGCTTTCCCGACTCCGGCCGCGCAGATCTGCCGCTCCTCTGGTGGGTTTAAGGGCCGGCTGCCTGGCCAAACTGCCATGATCCTTCCCCTCGCCCCGGGCTTGGCGCGGCGTCTGTGCCGGTGCAGCGAGGCTGACGGTGCGCGCCTGGCCTGGCTGAGCGCGTGGCAGTTCGGCCAGGCAGGAAAAGGTGCAGGAAGCGGCCGCCGCCTGGTAACGGCGCCCCGGCTCACAACGTGGAGGCGGCGAGCAAGCGCGCGTTCAGGGCGAGGCGGCCGCGGTCCAGTGAGGGAAGAGCGCCGAGGGAGTGGCCGGCTGGGCTGCGCTGCTGCCGAGCGAAGCTCGGCCGGGGCGCACGCTCTGCTCTGCCTGGCGCCAGCTCAGAGACTCCGCCCGCCAGGCCCTTCTCCCACTCAGCCAGGCCAGGCGCGCACCGTCAGCCTCACTACACCGCCTCCACGTTGTGAGCCTGGGCGCCATTACCAGGCGGCGGCCGCTTCCTGCACCTTTTCCTGTCTGGCCGAACCGCCACGCTCCTCCCCCCGCCACGGGCTTGGCGCGGCGTCTGTGCCGGTGCAGCGAGGGCGCGCCTTCTTTGCCACCGGAGCTGCCCCGGCTTCGAAGCCCTCTGGCTCCCCTGGGCCTTGGCGACATCCAGGGAAGGGCGGGTGTGTGTGTGTGTGTGTGTGTGCACGTGCGCGCATTCTGTGTTTCACAGCCATTTTATGGGCTGGGATGTGGGGAGCTGGACAGGGGTAGGTAGGGCCCTGGCCTAGCAGAATTTGTGAAGTGGTGGAAGTGTGTGAGCTGTTACCAGACAGTCAAAGTAAGTTTGACAAGGTCAGACTCTCTGGTAACAGCTCACACAGTAAGTTTTTTTTTAAATTTATTTAAAATACATTGTGAAAACTCAGCTGTCAGTTGATCTTATGTTATAAAATGAAAAGTATGCCATTTGCAATTAAGTTGGCATAAAATAATTCATTTGCATTTAATTGTAATTGTTCAAAGAATGTTCGGAAAAATGTTCGGCCCTCCAGCATGTTCACTTCATCCAATCTGGCCCTCTTTGAAAAAAGTTTGGACACCCCTGACCTAAGGATTCGAGGAGAAAGAATCTGAGGTGTCTGTTTGTTCATGGTGAACAACCCTAGAAGTGGCTTGTGGTCCGTGAAGACCATGAACTGGTGGGCATACAATGAGTCATGGAACTTTTTTACTCTGGCCACAATGGCCAAGACCTCCTTGTCAATTTGTATGTAATTGTGCTCTGCAGATGACAGGGTCCTAGAGTATTAAGCAATGGGAGTCTGCCTCCCATCAGCCATTAAGTGGCTCAACACAGCCCCGACCCCATACGAGGATGCATCACACGTGATGCAGACAGGCAGCTTCTCATTAAAATAAGTGAGGACTGAGTTCGAAGACAGCAGCGATTTGACTGCCTTGAAACTTCTCTCGTGGATGCTGATCCACTGCCACTGAGCTTTTTTATCCAAAAGCCAGTGTAACGGCTCTGCCACTGCAGCTTTGTGTGGGAAGAAGGCATGGTAAAAATTCAAAAGGCCAGAAAGGCCTGATGGATGAGGGGGGGACATGATAGCAGTGTTCCAATATCTCAGGGGCTGCCACAAAGAAGAGGGAGTCAAGCTATTCTCCAAAGCACCTGAAAGCAGGACAAGAAGCAGCGGATGGAAACTAGTCAAGGAGAGAAGCAACCTAGAACTAAGGAGAAACTTCCTGACAGTTAGAACAATTAAACAGTGGAACAACCTGCCTCCAGAAGTGGTGAATGCTCCAACATGGGACGTTTTTAAGAAGAGACTGGCCAGCCACTTGTCTGAAATGGTATAGGGTTTCCTGCCGGAGAAGGGGGTTGGACTAGTTGACCTCCAAGGTCCCTTCCAACTTATTATTATTATTACTATTATTAATAATCAATTGTGGAATACACTTTTTAAAAATTCTCCTAAAGTCTAAAGTGAAAAATTGCATTAGTATCTGAAAGTGCAGTACATTTCCTGTAGAGTCTAAACTGTAACTTGTGGATTCATAAAGTAAACATGGAACACAAATGTATGCTAATTTATAAGAGAGATTACAGTACTGACTTGCATTCTATGAATGTATCTTAATCATGTTACAAAAAGGTCTACATCATTTTTCAGCTAAAAGTATCATAGCAGCCCTGTGATAAGTTGTGCCAGTGTGGGAAATACCACAGAATATTTTAACAGTTTTATAAGCATAATAATACCATCAACTTGAAAGAGAGATATTAAAGTACTGCAAATATTTACATTAGAAGTACATTTTCCATATTCAAAGAAGGATTATAGCTGGAATAGGTATAGGAAATCTTGTTAAAGCATACAGATGGAGGGAAGAAGAGAAGATTCATCGGAAAGAGTCCTTGTTACATCTCCAAGTTTAAGTAACACTTAAAGTTCCTATCTCAGGCACATTTATCTATGAGTAAGAACCACTTAGCTTAGTGGGACTGATTTCTGAATAAAAATGGATAAGACTGTTCTCTCTGATAGCTATGCTCAAAGTGAACTTTGAGAAGCAATAGCTCTGTTTGCTAAGGGGAACAGGAACCTTAGCTGGAACATAATAATAAAGATCTCCAGTCAGCATCTGTTCAAGTTTCATGATCTTCCACAAATCCTTTTCTTCACGCACCAAGAAGCTTTCCTACAACTTTTAGAAAACTGTGAGGCTTACTAGGTCAAATTGTATGATATAAATACATTGCTTTCTTATTGAAAAATAAGTACAGTGGAACCAATTGTTACAGAGAAATTTAGCTCCCAGGATACAACATTTTCTTTCCCTTATAATTGGGTTACCCAGCTTGCACCTTGCTGATATGTTATGTGGGGGCAAGTTTCCAAAGAAGCATCCTAAATTTCTGCTGTATAATTCTTCTGAGTAACACAGAACACCAAGATTCAGCAACAACAGAGCTTTATCAATTCAAATAACAAGTGTGTATTCATTCACTCATGCAATTTGTGTAAATTCCACAGCTAGGCTGACCAGGTCTTTTCTAGGTTCTGGAAAAGTCAACTATTTGCAGATCACAATAATGGGAACTTGCAACAGATGCTACTTGTGTAGCTAGTACTTTGATTATCCGCTATTTGCCTCCAGCTCACCTCCTTTTTACCTCATCTCAGTCTTTTGTTAACCTGTTAGGTTGCTGGATCAACTGTGAGTTGCTACACGGTAGAACTTTCATTTGGTCATTTCTGGCTGCTGTCTTATGGCCTCTGTCTGAGGTGATCTTCATGAATGGCTTCCTATTTCATGTGATCAATGAATGATATTAGCATGTGCCAATTATTCTGTTAGAAGACATTATTTGTAGCTTGGGATTGAACTGTGGCGTCCTTGGTGCTCTCTGAGTTTGGCTGTTTTCTGGCAGATATCCATTTAGGCAATATCGTTATCAAGTTGGATAATGAAACACTTGCAAGAAAGCAACCAAACTTTGATTACCAAGGACTCCATTCTTTCATTACAGAGAGTAATTTCACAATCCTCTATTATTTTAATTATCACTAGTTGAAAGTTGTTTGCTGCTGCCCATAGTCAAGAAAAAAGAAGAAGTTGCTTTGGATAAACTTATAACAATAATCTAGATAGTGTTAAGATTAGTGGATCTTTGAATTTTTGACTACTGAACTCTGAATCAATATCAACCCCATGTGTAGGATCCTTGCTGCTCTCTGAGCTTGCTTGTTTTCTTGCAAACTTTTCATTATCTTAGCTAGGCAACATCATCAGTGCCAGTAAGGACTCTGTTCGCTATCAGTTTATATTCTGGAGTCTTGCCTGTCTGGTGGGTGGGGGTGGGGTTAGGGATTCTGTGGTTGGTCTGTTTACTAATGGCTCTTTGGCAGTTTCTTGATTGGGGTAGTGCTTACTTGATTGTTGGTCTGAAGGTGACCTTGGAGTTAATCTAGGTTAAATTGAGTGCCAATTACTGGTGGAGAAGTGCTAGAGTCTTTTTCTCTTTTGGGTTGGTTGACTATCTCTTTTGCATGGTATATATATATATATATATATATATATATATATATATATATATATATATATAGAGAGAGAGAGAGAGAGAGAGAGAGAGAAAGAGATGGTGATGTTAAAAGTACAGGTATTACTTGTTTATTGATAGAGGTCTCAGCAAAAGATAGGTCATTGTTTTTTCTCTATGTACTATGGGATTACAGAAAAACACCTGTATTACATTGGAGACTGTAGGTGAATGAGAAGAATGTTCATTTATTTATTTATTTAGCATATGGCTGGTCACACAGAGAATTAAAAGCACTTCATAGGGGGGGCCTTTGCCCAGGTCCGCCTGCTGCGCCAGTTGCGGCCCTATCTGGACCGGGATGCCTTGCGTACAGTCACTCATGCGCTCGTGACCTCTCGTTTGGACTATTGTAATGCTCTCTACATGGGGCTGCCCTTGAAGACTACTCGGAGGCTCCAACTGGTGCAGAATGCAGCCACGCGAGTTGCGTTGGGAGTCTCCCGATACTCCCATGTTACACCTTTGCTCCGAGAGCTGCATTGGCTGCCGGTTGCCCTCTGGGTGAGATTCAAGGTGTTGGTAATGACTTACAAAGCCCTACATGGCATGGGTCCGGATTACCTATGGCAACACCTGTGGCCGGCGTCAACTTCCCTCTGTCCAGTGCGCTCCCACAGAGAGGGCCTCCTCAGGGTGCCTCCGATCAAAGAATGTCGACTGGTGGCCCCCAGGGGGAGAGCGTTCTCTATGGGCACGCCAGACCTGTGGAACCGCTTGCCGGTTGAGCTCCGGATGGCCCCCGACCTCCGCTCCTTCCGGTGGGATCTAAAAACTTACTTATTTGAGCAATCCGGCCTGGTTTGATGGGTTGGGGGTTGGGGTTTTAACATGGTTTTTAATTATTGTCTATATCGGGCATAATATTTAATTGTTTTTTAACTTTTGTACTTTGTTTTTTAATACTTATTGCCCTATACACCGCCCTGAGTCCTTCGGGAGAAGGGCGGTATAAAAATTTAATAAATATAAAAAAAATAAATATATTTACAAGTTAGAACAGTTAAAACATTTTTTTTAAAACAAGCAATTATAAAACCTAAGAGGAAAACAGAAATAACATTTCAGAGTTTAATGTCGAGTTTGGAGATCCAGTCAGTAGCTGCCATTGTTACGCAGAGCAAGTCCTTAAAATCTCCTGGGTATCTTCTATTAGTGCATTCCCTCACTATATGTTGGATAGTCTGTTGGGGAGCCCCGCAATCACATTGTGCTGAAGGTGTCTTTCCCCATTTATACAGAGAATTGGCACACACCCCATGAGTTGTTCTAATTCTATTTTATGTCACCCATATGTGTCAGGGTAGATTAAATCCTGGAGGTACACTATTAGGATTAATATGCTCAGAAATAACTTGGGAGGTATAGCTACTCCATGCTTCCATCCACTTTTGTATAGTGCTCTGATGTTCGGCCAGCAGCTTAAGCGCTGTGAGGAGTGGTGGATTTCTTGACTTTAATCGACATCTTAAGAGATCAGAGGTATAGGCATGAATGGGCAGAGAGGAGTTTAGCAGGATGTTACTATACTCCCGAATGAGAGCTTCTTGTCGTCATAAGTGTGGGGGAAGTATGTGGCTAAGAACTGGTAGCCAGCGAATAGGTGTAGATTTTATGCACCCAGTAATTAATCTCATTGTACGGTTGAGTTGAACATCAACAAGTCTTGTATGTGAGCTGTTTATCCATACAGGTGTGCAGTACTCCACTACAGAGTAGCAAAGCCCAAGGGCTGCGCATTGAAGAGTTGGAGCTGAAGCTCCCCAAATTGTTTCGCATAGAATGTTCATTTAATTTGTGGAGCAGGAGTTTGATCTGTTTAGAATTATCATCTATGGCAGGACTGTCAAACTGCTGGCCTGTGGACCAGACGCGTCACCAGGAAACCGTGCCCACTCAAACATCTTGTGAGTTTGACATGTCTGATCTATGGCATAATATAGAATACTGGGTTTCATACACTTTTCTGTTAAAAACATAATAAATACTTTAGAGAAGAAGGATCTCAGAATAAATTCAACAGTAGGTATAAATATCCAGAATATATAAGGATGGATTTTTAAGATTATAATTATATTATAATTATATTATAATTATAATTATATTATAATTCAAGGTGCTGGCAATGACCTATAAAGCCCTAAATGGCTTGGGTCTGGACTATCTAAGGGAACACCTGCTGCCAGCATCATCTTCCCATCGTCCTGTGCACCCCCACAGGGAGGGCCTTCTCAGGGTACCGCCGGTTAATGAATGCCGGCGGGTTATTCCCAGGGGAAGGGCGTTCTCTGTGGGTGCGCCTGCCCTATGGAACCAACTACCCACAGAACTTAGGACTGCCCCCGACCTTCGCTCATTTCGCCGGGACCTGAAAACTTGGCTCTTTGATCTGTTTGGTCCAGACTGTGGGGTTGTTAATTTAACTGGGTTTTAGATTTACTCTTGGGGCTTGAATTTAATTTAATTGTTTTTAATTTTTTGTATTCATGGTTTTAACTGCCCTGTAAACCACCCTGAGTCCTACGGGAATAGGGCAGTATACAAATCCAATAAAATAAAATAAAGAAATAAAGAAATAATGTTCAAGATTTCACCTTAGGTAAAAGAAAGGTTAAAAAAAGTACCAAGAGTCTCTTTTAAGAGACCATTCAATAATAGAAGGCCATCTGAAGAAGCTCATCCTATCAGCAAAAAGAAAGAGAAATACGTTGAGAAACAGTGAGCTACCAGTACATTACATCCAGTTAATCATAAGTGCCGGTTTTTTTGTCCAGATAATTATTTTCTTTCTCTTTCTGTCAACTTATTTTCTTGGCATAGCCAATTAAAAGATTCCCAGCTGAGAAAATTCTCTGCCATAGATTTTGGAGAAACATGTTTAGTTGAGGCAGTGATGAAAAACAGAGAAATCCATTTTTCAGTGTAAACTATCTTCGGATATTTAACCAATAATTCTGCACCATTTGGTATAAGTGGAAAATGCCACAGCCACTAGCATTCTCACATGGGATCATTATCTGATATGAAATAAATGTCAGAGAAAGCTGGCTCTTTTTTTTTTCTTCCCGTAAGATCCGTTTAGGGATTTCAAAGAAAGAGATAAACATTTCATGAAGATGGTCAACTATCAGCAGTTCTTCATCATAAAAAAACTTAGATTAATAGTGTGCACTAATTTAGTTTACTTGGGAGATTTGGTAACATTTCGTTCTCTTGTTCTTTTTGGAATATTCCTTCTGAATTCCTTTTGGTAATAGGCTACTTCAGGTTATAATCCAACTGAATTCTGTTATGCTTGGTTTCTGTCCTAATGGTATATGCCTCATCCCCAATTTATCATTAGTTGCAGATTTTGAGAAGCACTATTAAAACAATTTTACAGATCATTAAAGAGGCTATGAAATAAAAATGGATCCATTCTAGATCCCCAAAGTGCCACCTATACAATCCTTCCCAAATGACAGTAATTTATTCATCAGTATCCTTTATAAACGTCCTTCACCAGTTTTCAGTTACATTTCATGAAATATCGTCAAAAGATTATGTATAATGATAGCTTGTGTAAAGCAAAACTGAAAAGACGGATGCTTCCAAAAATTATTCTCATTCAATGTTCCCCTTGCATTTCAGAGTTAGATATTACTCATCCATCATTTTCCCCAAATGATATTAAGATGTAGGCAAGATTTTAAGTAAAAGATCTACAGTAAAATCTGAAAATAAAGCAGAATAAAATGGGAAAAATAAAAAAGGAGCATAAAAGATTAACAGAGCTCCTCCTCATTATTAGAAAATAGATATTGATAAGGTGTTAAAACATGCAATGTGTAGAATTTAAATTCCCCTTGGCAAAGTCCATCTTCCAAGTATGTTTTGATAAAAGATAATTACAGTACAGTGCTACCACTTTGCATTAATCTTCAGATGTATCTTAGCTATCTGCTTGGCAGAGGCAGCACTACGTGATGAGCCACACAGCTTGATAAATGTCAGGGTGTGGGAGGCCTGGCTGCAGTGGTCCTACCTTTGTAGCCAAGGTGGCAATAGAAATTATGTTCTAATTTCTAGTCTGGTGCCCTAACCAGTATATCAAACTGGCTCTAATATTAGTATTAGAATATTTTTTTGATTGGGGTATTTTCTTTACCGATTATAATGGTATTTGTTTCTTAGAACAATCAGTCATGATATCCTTAACTGTTCTTCTTATTCCACATGCAAATAATTGGCATAACTGTCTTAAACACTATTATATCCATTTTTACAGTTCTTCCTAACAGAAGAGTCTAAAGCAGTAAAGTATAGCAAGCATGTTTATGGTAATTGCCTGTTAATATGAGATAATTTTACTATCTTATGTTTTATACCTGTTTGAGAATATTTATAATATTTTGTGACATAAAAGCTGTTCATTCCAGAAATAGAAATACCCTTTCCTTTGCTTTTCCCCTTTTTCATTATTCTTTCTGAAACTTCTATAAAAATAAGGTTATATATTTTCTCCTTAGAGGTTAAATAGATATTAATACAGGCTAAAATAAAGTATGGATACAAATACTAAAATACCAGGGGAAAAAATCTAAAATACAGTATTTCCCAGTGAATTGCTAAATTACAACACTATTAAATAACTATGAAATATACATATAAAGAAATTGAGCTTCAGCCAAAATTACCCTTTCTACAAAAAAAATAAGCCTTGTACCAAAAAATGTCACAAATATTGATGTGGGCATTAGTCTTGGCAATATGGAACAGATGAAAACAGAAAATAATTAGGTGATTTTCCTTCCCAGTTGATACTTCCCTTCAAGTTATATCGTAGCACTGGGTGGGGAAAAAAACTGGATCTACAAAGCTATAATTTCTATTCTATTTTGTTATTAAGTAATGAGCTTTTGGTAACAGAGAGTTGGTGCTTTAATTCTTTCTGTAAAAATTGTACTCCTTAGCAAAGTAGAAACTGCAGTCTAGCAGGAAGATTCTCACTGTATAAAATAGTTCCACTGTTTATGTCAGTTGTGTAGCTGTGAACCTGAAAAAATGCACCCCTTGTGCTTTGATAGCTCTCAGTGATTTTCATATTTCAAAGTTGTCAGAAGTGGGCAATTTGCTAAAAAAAAGCAACTGAGGAATTATATACTGTAAATAAGAAAGGAAATATTGCAGAGAAAGAAGAGAGCAGTGTCTTTAAATATACCTTTATACCCAATTTCCTTTTTGTTTTGAAATAGAGCATCAAGTGTCTATGGAGATTCTAGGTCATCCTGGTCATAGCTGTCCTTAAGGTGCTTTTTCAACAGGTAGCTGCACTTTCAGGAAAGTCCAGTTGCTTCTTGCAAAAGCACCTTTGGGACAGAGCATCAGGTGCTTTTTTCTTCTGCATTGAATTTGTTTTAATTGATATGCCCATATTCACACAGTTCAGGCAAAAGTACAAAGCTGTCATGGGTTCTTTTTTTCAAATTGTAGGTAAAGGTAAAGGTTCCCCTGCACATGCGTGCTAGTCGTTTCTGACTCTAGGGGCCAGTGCCCATCTCCGTTTCAAAGCCGAAGAGCCATTAATAGAAAGTATATAAGTTCAATAAATAATAATAATTAATAGAAAAAAGGATTGTCAAAGAGGGGGACTTAAGACAGAAAAGGCTTCAGAAAGAAACATTGATGCATATTAGTAATGATTGTTGTTGTTGTTAGTTGCGAAGTCGTGTCCGACCCATCACGACCCTATGCCCTCCTGTCCTCCGCCATCCTCTGGAGTCCATTTAAGCTCACGCCTACTGCTTCAATGACTCCATCCAGCCACCTCATTCTCTGTCATCCTCTTCTTCTATTGCCCTCAATCTTTCCCAGCATTAGGCTCTTCTCCAGTGAGTCCTTCCTTCTCATTAGGTGGCCAAAGTATTTGAGTTTTAGCTTCAGGATCTGGCCTTCTAAAGAGCAGTCAGGGTTGATCTCCTCTAGGACTGACCGGTTTGATCGCCTTGCAGTCCAAGGAACTTGCAGGAGTCTTCTCCAGCACCATAGTTCAAAGGCTTCAATTCTTTGGCGCTCAGCCTTTCTTATGGTCCAACTTTCACTGCCATACATTGCAACTGGAAAGACCATAGCCTTGACTATACGCACTTTTGTTGACAGGGTGATGTCTCTGCTTTTTAGTGTGCTGTCTAGATTTGCCATGGCTTTCCTCCCGAGGAGCAAACGTCTTTTAATTTCTTGACTACAGTCCCCATCTGCAGTGATCTTGGAGCCCAGGAAAATAAAATCTGTCACTACCTCCATTTCTTCCGCATCTATTTGCCAGGAATTGAGAGGGCCAGATGCCATGATCTTGGTTTTCTTAATGTTTAGTTTCAACCCAAGTTTTGCACTCTCCTTCTTCACTTGCAACAAGAGGCTCTTTAGTTCTTCTTCACTTTCTGCCATTAGAGTGGTATCATCTGCATATCTTAGGTTGTTGATGTTTCTTCCGGCAATCTTAATTCCAACTTTTGATTCATCTAGCCCTGCCTTTCTCATGATGTGCTCTGCATATAAGTTAAATAGGCAAGGCGACAGTATACAGCCTTGCCGGACTCCTTTCCCAATTTTGAACCAATCAGTGGTTCCGTGTCCAGTTCTCACTGTTGCTTCTTGGCCCGCATATAGGTTTCTCAAGAGACAAATAAGATGGTCTGGTATGCCCATCTAGTTCTCGATCCACATACTGCTGGAGTCTAGGTTGTAGAATTTTAAGCATAACTTTACTAGCATGAGAAATGAGTGCAATGGTGCGATAGTTTGAACATTCTTTGGCACTGCCTTTCTTTGGAATTGGATCTTTTCCAATCCTGTGGCCACTGTTGAGTTTTCCAAATTTGCTGGCAAATTGAGTGTAGCACTTTTACTGCATCATCTTTTAAGATTTTGAATAGCTGAGCTGGAATACTGTCACCTTCACTAGCTTTGTTGTTGCTCAGCTTTTCTAAGGCCCACTTCACTTCACATTCTAGGATGTCTGGCTCGAGGTCAGTGACCACCTCATTGTGATTATCAGGGACGTTAAGCTCATTCTTGTATAGTTCTTCTGTGTAATTTTGCCACCTCTTCTTAATCTCTTCTGCCTCTGTTAGGTCCCTGCCATTTTGGTCCTTTATCATGCCCATTTTTGCATGAAACGTTCCTTTCATCTCTCCAATTTTCTTGAAAAGATTTCTGGTCCTCCCTATTCTATTGTTTTTTTCTATTTCTTTGCATTGTTCATTTAAGAAGACATTCTTATCTCTTCTAGCTATTCTTTGGAATTCTGCATTTAATTGGGCATATCTTTCTTTTTCTCCCTTGCCTTTCGCTTCCCTCCTTTCCTCAGATATTTTCAAAGCTTCCTCAGACAGCCATTTTGCTTTCTTGCATTTCTTTTTCTTTGGGATGGTTTTGGTTGCTACCTGTTGTACAATGTCGCGAACCTCTGTCCATAGTTCTTCAGGCACTCTGTCTATCAGATCTAATTCCTTAAATCTATTTGTCACCTCTACTGTATATTCAACAGGGATATGATTTAATTCATACCTGACTGGCCTAGCGCTTTTCCCTACTTTCTTTAATTTAAGCCTAAACTTTGCAACAAGAAGCTCATGGTCTGAGCCACAGTCAGCTCCTGGTCTTGTTTTTACTGACTGTATAGAGCTTCTCCATCTTTGGCTGCAGAGCATATAGTCAATCTGATTTCTGTGTTGACCGTCTGGTGATGTCCATGTGTAAAGCCGTCTCTTGGGTTGTTGGAAAAGAGTGTTTGCTATGACCATCATATTCTCTTGACAAAATTCTATCAGCCTGTGCCCTGCTTCATTTTGTACTCCAAGGCCAAACTTGCCTGTTATTCCAGTTATCTTTTGGCTTCCTACTTTAGCATTCCAATCCCCCATGATGATAAGGACATCATTTCTGGGTGTTAGTTCTATAAGGTGCTGTAGGGCTTCATAGAACCGGTCAATTTCATCCTCTTCAGCACTGGTGGTTGGGGCATAGACTTGTACTACTGTGATATTGAATGGTTTGCCTTGGATTCGAACTGAGATCATTCTGTCATTTTGGGGATTGTATCCCAGTAATGATATAAACCATAAAAGGTAAAGGTTCCCCCGCACATGCGTGCTAGTCGTTTCCAACTCTAGGGGCCGGTACTCATCTCCGTTTCAAAGCCGAAGAGCTAGCACTTGTCCGAGGATGTCTCCGTGGTCATGTGGCCGGCATGACTAGACGCCAAAGGCACACGGAACGCTGTTACCTTTCCACCGTACTGGTCCCTATTTTTCTACTTGCATTTTTACGTGCTTTCGAACTGCTAGGTTGGCAGAAGCTGGGACGAGTAACAGGCGCTCACTCTGTTATGCGGCACTCGGGATTCAACCCACCAAACTGCCGACCTTCTGATTGACAAGCTCAGCGTCCTAACCCACTGAGCCACCGCATCCCTTTCAAATTGTACCCAACTGGATTGATCAAGACTCAAGAGAGACACAAAAGCACTGAATCCTGGATGTGGGGGTTTCTTTAGATCTCCCTATAAGAGTCAGGGAGATGTTTTATTCTGTGAAAACCAACCCATGGCACTAGCAGTAGCAGTTAGACTTATATGCTGCTTCAGCCCTCTCTAAGCAGTTTACAGAATCAGCATCTTGCCCCCCAAAATGTGGGTCCTCATTTTACCAACCTCAGAAGGAGGAAAGGCTGAATCAAACTTGAGCCGGGCAGGATTGAACCCCTGGCAGTTGGCAGAGTTAGCCTGCAATACTGCATGCTAACTGCAGCGCCACCACACCATTCACATAAAAGAGATGTGACTGCTTCCTAAATGCTGTCTTTTTGCTATCTCTAGACTATTGCTATATTGCTATTAAATATGACAAATACTATATACTATATCTATTCAATATAGTAAACTCTATTACTATTATTTATTACTCTATTGCAATTAAACACATGCTATGGTTTATATAGGGGACGTGGTGGCTCAGTGGCTTAGGATGCTGAGCTTGTCGATCAGAAGGTCGACAGTTTGGTGGGTTGAATCCTGAGTGCCGCATAACAGAGTGAGCTCCTGTTACTCGTCCCAGCTTCTGCCAACCTAGCAGTTCGAAAGCACGTAAAAATGCAAGTAGAAAAATAGGGACCACTACGGTGGGAAGGTAACAGCGTTCCGTGTGCCTTTGGTGTCTAGTCATGCCGGCCACATGACCACGGAGACATCCTCGGACAAGTGCTAGCTCTTCGGCTTTGAAACGGAGATGAGTACCGGCCCCTAGAGTTGGAAACGACTAGCACGCATGCGCGGGGGAACCTTTACCTTTTATGGTTTATATCATTACTAATATGCATCAATGTTTCTTTCTGAAGCCTTTTCTGTCTTAAGTCCCCCTCTTTGAGAATCCTTTTTTCTATTAATTATTATTATTTATTGAACTTATATACTTTCTATTAATGGCCAGTATATGTAAAGCTCTTGCACCTTTTATTGCTTTGTGTTTTGTCTTGCTTTGCCTCTATACTTCTTTTCCAACCTATTGGGCAATCTACAGTATAAAGGAAGGAAAAACACCTTTTTGGTTTGGCTGTTCCACTCCGTTTGCTGGTGCCTGCAAACTTCTAAAACATGCTTCTTCTCCATTTTCCTCCATCACTTCCCACACTTGTGTCGAGGGTGCAGCTTTATTGGCAACTCTGCCATGCTGATGTTGGGAACAAGGCTGAAATGGAAGGGGAGGAAGAAAACACAGGTGCCTGCAATTTTGTCAAACAGCTTTCTTTTCTACAAATCCTCAAATGGAAAAGAGGGGTGATTTGGACTGCTATTCCACACCACTTTTTTTAAAAAAAGAAAGAAAATAGTTCATCCCAGGAGGTACAGAGCCTCCAGGTTTGTGTGCCTCAATTATTAATAAAGAAAACTGAATTTTGTAAAAATAACACTTCATCAATAAACAAACCCTTTTTGTTGCCAGGTAGAGAATTATAGAAGTTATACTTTACACTCCAATATTCATTCATAGCTGCCTACCCACCAGCTAAACACAGACTAAACTGACATCAGGCTTTATATTGAATAACAGGGAGTACTTAGGTATTAATCATTTTAATGATGTCTCTACCATTTAGTATTGATTTCAAAATTTTCTGAACTAATCTGATATATTTGATAGAAGTATTTTCATTGACTTGATTCTGTAATAAATTAGAAGCTTTCAAAATTCCTTTGTAGCCGTCTTCTGGTGTTACTGCCTTTAACAGATCTGCATTGTTAAGCTGTTGTCAAACCTTCAAATGCTCTGAAAACAGCCATCTTTCTTCATTTTCGGTTGCCACAGCAATGGGAGGGGGGAGATGCATTCTTATAGTTAGTCAAAACAATAACTTTCTTGTGGGAACCAAGGTCAAGCAGCCTAAGTTTTGAGCGGGCTGGAGCTACCATTCGAGAGCCCACCAAAAGTGTTAATTGGGGATTGTGATTTATGACACACTAAGGGGTGGGGAGTTCAACTTTTACTTTGTAACTTTTTTTGGGGGGGGGACTTTCAGTCTTGGTTTTACTTTTGTTGGGGCTGATATTATGTAGCCATTAAAATTGTTCTTTGAGGAAAGCAATTGCCTCAGAGTTCTTATTTCTACTAGTCTCATCTATCGGAACCATGACAGCTGTATTCCATCATCTTCAACAATTTTGCCTGCCTTTATGGCTACGGTTGCATATTTGTCGATGCCAAACAACATTCCAATATCTTTACTGAATTATTTTGTGCTTTTTAATAAGGAATCTAGTTCAGCTTTTGTTTTTCCAAATAATTTTAAATCAACCACATGGAGTAAATGCAAACTTTTTATTCCTTTATTTGGCCAAATGTCCACAGTTTGACTTGTTGAAAATTATTGCCAATGGGGCCATTGATAATATGAAGGGTAAAGATATGATGTACCAGGAAAAGAAAAGAATGGTGAATATAATGTAATCTCTCTATTTTAAAAAATAATTATAGCATCCTTGACAGATACTCTGTTTAAAAGCCTCTACAAACAGTAAACCTAGCATCTCCTAAAGCATTATGTTCCACCATCCAGTAGTTTCTCCCAACCCTTAATCAAAATCTTTCCTGCTATTTTCATCCATTGCTTCAAATCTTGCCCTCTAGAGCTATAAAAAAATCCTCAACTCTTTGTCACCTGCATGACAACTCTTTAGGTATTCGAAGAACTGCTCTTAATATGCTCTTCTTCAGTCTAAGAATACCAGCTCTTTCAGACATTTATCACTGTGTTTGGTTTTCAGAACCTTCATCATTCAGGTTGCTTTTCTGAGCACACAGACGTTCTAATTTTTTTCATTATTTTTCTTAATGTGGTGCATTTTTTTTTATTTTGGGAGATAGATTCCAAATACAGAAAAACTATTAATATGCATCAACTTCTGGGAATGATAGAGAATAAAGAAACTGTATTTGCTTCTAATCATGATGAGGTAGAAGTCTGTATTTACAAGGCAAAATATCCAGTTTGGATAAGCAATGGCTATATTATAGTAAGGCATATTATTATTATTATTATTATTATTATTATTATTATTATTATTATTATTATTATTATTATTATTATTATTATTATTATTATGAAAACAGGACTTCAGTAATTGAAGTTCAAAGCAAAAAGTCACACATCACTAATAAGTCACCAATCAACTAATAAGGCCAGTTTTGCCTTAACTCTTAGACTTGTGGAAGAATCCAAATTATAGCATACCAAAAACTTTTGATAAATATACTTAAGAAAATAGAACTTCTCACTTTTCTGAAGCATTGATTCTGCTGCCAACCGCTTTATATTATCAAGCCTATTCTTAATTCACTTTCTTGTTATTTAAATATTATTCCAAGAACAGAGGGCAGATTTTAACCTTCCATGCAACATGGAAGGGCTATTATATTCTCAAAAATAAATATACAAATTCCTTCAAACTTTTCATTTTAAACCTTCTCATTCTTAATCCACCTTGAAGATTTTCTTAACCCATCTTCAAAGGTGATGTGTAGGACCTAGGATTTGAAACAGAACAATGAAGAATAGAATACTTACGTCCCATGATTTGGTATCTGTACTTCTGCCAATATAGGATAAAATTACTCTTGTATTTTGGTAGCTACATTATACTTCTCTAAAAATCATCTTTTAAAACATCAGGTGGGATAGATAATTTGGTATGCATAAGGGTGATTCTAGAAGAATATTAAGGAGTGGGAGGACTGTTGTGTATGTAAATAGTTATTAACAGGGCAAGCAAGAGATTGCAAACACATTGCAGCTTAGCAAGGTTCAGAGCGGGAAATTAAGGTGCATTCATTGGACGCCACAACCTAGGAGCGGGAAAAGAGACTCCATTGATTGGTTACAGTTCAAAGGCTTTCTCTATAAAAGGGTTGCAACATTTGACAGTTGACAGTTGACTTTGTGTATTCAATAAACTTGTTCATTGTTAAAACCACTCTGAGTCCTCGTCAATTAGAACCAAACAAGGACATTCTGGAATATGTAGCAGCCTCCATTTGATTCACTGAATACCATTTTGGAATTCTCTATGGGTAGGATTTTAAAAATTATAATAGTATATTGCTGTAAGAGATCAACAGAAACATTATGTACTCTTAGTTCAAGTTTAGAACCTACAGGTTACATGAAATGTTTAAGTCTAGTCTATTGATAAGATCACTCTCACTCTGTAACAGAGTGAGCGCCTGTTACTCGTCCCAGCTTCTGCCAACCTAGCAGTTTGAAAGCACGTAAAAATGCAAGTAGAAAAATAGGGACCACTCCAGTGGGAAGGTAACAGCGTTCTGCGCGCCTTTGGCATCTAGTCATGCCGGCCACATGACCACGGAGACGTCCTCGGACAAGTGCTGGCTCTTCGGCTTTGAAACAGAGATGAGCACCGGCCCCTAGAGTTGGAAATGACTAGCACGTATGTGCGGGGCAACCTTTACCTTTACCTTATTGATAAGATGGATTACGGGAGACATGATAGCAGTGTTCCAATATCTAAAGGACTGCATAAAGAAGAGGGGGTCATCTTATTCTCCTGAACTCAGAATCAGAAGCAATGGATGGAAACTAAACAAGGACTGAAGGAACTTAGAAATAATGAGAAATTTCCTAATGGTGAGAGCAATCAACCAACGGCCTTCAGAAGTTGGTGTTGCTCCATCACTGGAGGCTTTAAAAAACAGACTGGATAACCATTTATCTGAAATGGTATAAGGTCTCCTGTTCAAGTAGGGGGTTGGGCTAGAAGACCTCCAAGGTCCCTTCCAACTTTATTATTCTATGTACTATGTTCTAGGTCTACACCAGTCCTTGGTAAATTGTTTTTAAAAATCAGTCCTACTTATATCACAGTCAACTGCTATTTCATTTAGGATATACTCTGATACTGTGCTGGTTGACAAAGGAAAAAATGGAAAATATGAATAACAATAATAGATAAGCTTTAACATAGTCACATTTTTAATTTTTGATCATTTAACCCCAAGATGGTGATGATATATGGTGCTGGATGAGGAGGGCAACAGTTTGTAAGCTCCACACAGTGCTAATTTTATTTCCCTTTTCCCTTTGCTTTCGTGAACTGTTTATTTTATTTCATTATATATTTGATTTATTCTATCTCACTTTATTTCTATACTTTATTGTATTTATCCTACTAACCTGCTACTCTGTCTGCTGCAATGAGCAAGAAATAAAGATTTAAAACCAGCCCTGCAACCCTGAAATCAGTGACGGGAATAAAACAGTTTAAAATTAATGAGCTTCTCATTACAGAGGCTGATATTGAAACTTAATCTCCAGGAATCCAACAAATTCAGTGAACAGATTTAAGATGCTTTTCCAGCAATCTTCTGAAGCATCAGGCTCTTTTACCTTAAATGAAGATGATGGATTCCTATGGAGTGATAATTTTCAGGAAAATATTGTGGCCAGTAAGTGTGGCACCCAACATGAAGTTAGCGTTTGTACTTGTGGCTCTAATAAACTTTTAGCTGAAAAACTAAATAAGGATGGAGCTGTAAAATCTTCCTCAGATTTTCTGGGTAAATATTATCTTTAAACGTGCAGCTCAGATTCAGCAATTAACAGCTATTTTTGTTAAAATTGGCGGTCTAAGGAAAACATTTCATCTCACAAATGCCCTCCAAGAGAAAGAGCAATAATTTATACTTGCATTCTTAATGAGGACACTGGTGGTATTGTGGGAATTTTGTGTTATAATGTATAGCTTGCTGGTGGAACTCTTCAATATAAAACTTTAAACCAAGAAGCTAAAATAATTATAAACTTGTTATGTGTTTGTCATCTGTTTATTATGACAAGAACTTGCTTTTCATTTTATTTATAATGAAATGTGTTACCAGCATTAAAGGCTCCAAGATATATTTTCAAGTTGTTGTTTTGCTCCTTCTCCTCATGATTCATTGAGCAATTAACTAGCAAATTCTTTCTTTCTTTCTTTCTCTTTCTTTCTTTCTTTCTCTTTCTTTCTTTCTTTCTTTCTTTTTTCTTTCTTTCTTTCTTTCTTTCTTTCTTTCTTTCTTTCTTTCTTTCTTTCTTTCTTTCTTCTTCTTTACATGCTCTAATAGGAGTAAGCATTCTATCAACCAAGCTGTTTAATTCAGTGTTGAAAAAAGGAGGAGGAGGAGGAGGAGGAGGAGGAGGAGGAGGAGGAGGAGGAGAAGGAGGAGGAGGAGGAGGAGGCCATTGTATCCAGTTTGGTCCAAATGTATTACAGGTGCCGAAAAATCTGAATACTATTAGTTTTGCAATCTATTTTGACCATTCTAAATGTATGGTATTTTAAATTGACATTTAAAGAGCACTTGTAAGATTATTGGTTATTTGCATGGAATTTTGAATAATGAGATGGAATAGTAAAATGTTTAAAACTTTTCAAGAATATTAAGTATTTCTTAGGACAGATGAATTAATTCAACAAAATAGCTTTTTCCATATTTAGGGATATCTCAGAATGTACAGAAACTGTTGATAGTCATCTTCATATGCTGAAAGTTACAGTGATGACAAATACATTTATACATAATAGAACATGTAGCTTATTGTCCTGATTTAATTCAATATTTTCCACTCATTTTGGGAAGGAAAATGGATTTCACAATGCAATATTGAATTTATGGACTTCCTGGGGTTGATTTAACAAAGTGTTAATTGTAATAGCAATAACACTTAGACTTATATACTGCCCCATAGTGCTTTACAGCACTCTCTGGATGGTTTATAGTGTTAGTATATTGCCCCAACATCATTGTACTGACCTCAGACGGATGGAGGTCTGAGTCAACCTTGAGTCCCTTCAAGTTCAAACTCCAGGCTGTGGGAAGAATTTGCCTGCAATACTTGCATTCTAACCACTGCATCACCAGGCTTCTTTACAGGTCACAGGTCCTCTGATATGAAGTCAGCAATTCCAGTCCATTTCATCTTGCTGAGCCTCAGGATCTCCATGTTGTATCTTGACATTTCTACTTTGCTTTTCTTCATGATTTAACACACCAGTAATTTATATATCACCATCTGAATATTTTTGCAGCTGTAATCCAGCCATATCATAATGATTACTGCTATTGGCATTTACCCTCTGTTCTTGCCCAGGAAGTTGTTTTTGCTTGTGAAGCTCATTTTCCAGTATGATGTTGACCTTGCCTTGATTCTGAAAGTCCATTTGTGTCAGCCTGCAAACTCAAGAAAGACATATTGAGGTTCTTCTAAGCAGTTTTCTTTATCTCATCTTACCAAACTACAACTTGCTTGCTGAATAATATGCTTAAATACATATTCTGAGAACTCTTAGGAAAGAGCTGTGTTAACTCTCTTTCTCCCACACAAACTTCCCTGTCTTTTGCATCTCTGGAATGTGATAATTCCTTCCTGGTAATCCAGACTACATTCCACAACAATTTGATTTTCTTTTCAAAACACACACTGAATTAGTTTATCATTTCCTTGAATCATATATAGGTTGCTGCTGAATCAGTGACTCTCTTTTAATTATATATCTCATAATGTCACTGGGAAATGGATATGTTTTGCATATTGATCACAACACACATTTTCACATGATCTCCTCCTGGTTTTACACTGATGCAAATAGGGAATAAAACTGACCTCTGAGAAAAGTAATTACTCATTTACCACAGAATACGGTGGTAAAATATATTGTTTAACAGTGGCAAGACAACCAGCATATAGAGGAAAGAGCTGAGATCATTGCTCAAATTTTGTCAGTCGAAAAAAAATCTCTTATTTTTATCCAGTATATCCCGATCATCATAATATTACATCATACTAGCAGATTAATCAACAGGTGTGCCTGAGTCATTCTTTTTTGTCTTTTCTTGAACCAGATGCATTCAGAACCATGCTGCCTATTTTATACTGGCACTGGTTCAGCTGGCCTGCTGGTAAGAAATAGCTAGGTGATTCAAAGGAGATCACCCATTATAGCATTGCAGAAATCTCCCTCAAGGACTATGAGCAAACAAGTTATTGGGGCTGGATGAAACTGGTAAATTCTGAACATCAAATTTAACTTATCCTAAAACTTTTCCATCCAGTTATCAATAAGTACAAGACACTGTTGCCTTAGGACTATGGTCTCAAGCTAAACCAAACAATACTAATAATATTATTTTTAAAAGAAGAAAACAAAAACTTTAGAGATACTGGAATTTTGAAATAACCTTTGTGGAATAACATTTTTAAATATAGATCAGCATTTGTTTCTTTTCCCTTGGCATTGAAAAAGCAGTTCCTTGTGAAATATTTCTAGAAAGATAGAGACTATATCTAAAAATATCAGATATAAATGGATGATGTTTCCATAGCAGCAAAGCCTCTAGGTATTCTTTCAAAGTATCCATACCTGTTGTGACTGGAAAAGGTAGGAATAGGATTACTGTTGCACTAATGCATTTAGACAGCAATCTATATATACTTACCTGACAGAAAGCATGACTGAAATCAAGGGAATTTAATTTAGATTTGTATCTTTTCTTAACAGTATATATGAAATGAAGTGGTTTAACTTTACCTTGATAGAGGAAAACCCTAATAGAGGTTTTTATTATATTAAGTAAAAAAGTTTTATTTTACAGTATATTATTTAAAAGACAAATTTGCAGAACTGGAAGAACAAAAATGAAACATGAAGAAAATGAACTTTCTCACACTGATCAACTACATCACAGATATTCTGCCATAGATGTCAGGGTAGTCATACTGAAGAAAAGGCTGGTTGAAAGGCCAAATGTATAAAATGGAGGTTGAATCACATAAAAATAGCTAGGTGATTCAAAGGAGATCACCCACTGTAGAAATCTCCCTCAAGGACTATGAGCAAACAAGTTATTGGGGCTGGATTATATTTTATATTTTTTTTCTGTCATGAGGACTCTGACTTGGAGTGAGAGGTGGAGACTGACAATGAGTAGCCAGAACCAGCTCCAAAAGAACCAAAACACAATAAGCAACCAGCTAATGCATCACCACTGCTCCTCCGAGCAAGAGGCCAGTAATTATCAGACAATGGCTGTCACTTTCTGAAAATGAGGGTGTGGAATTACTGCCCCCTCCCAACACAAGACCCTAGAAAAGGGTATCAAACTGCTGGCCCATGGCCAGATGCGTCATGCCAAAAAAGCGCCCACCACATTGCTGGCAATGGAAAAAAAGTCATGATACGTCACGACACATCACGTGACATTGTGAGTTTGACATCCCTGCCCTAGAAGGTTGCAAAGAGAGTAGAACATAACTGCTCACACAGGAGTCCTGCCTCACAAGGGCAACTTCTAGCTATCCATTGATGACAACCACCAGTTAACTCCCACTCCATGTGCCTTGACTCATGAACCTCACAACTCTGACTTTGAACCTGGATTGGCTGATGATTCTGCTACAATCTCTGGCCTTTGGAATCTGCCTGATTACTCCCCCTTGTCTTGCTTTGGTTTGAAACCTATAGGATATGGGACGTTGGAGAGCGACCTCTTTGGCTATGATTCCACATCCATATTCCACCAGATCCATAGAAAAAAATATCTTATGAGTCCCAACTAATAAAGAATGTTATCTGATGGGGCCTAGGAGGAGAACCTTTTCTATTTTGGTGTTTACCCTTTGAAATATCATGCTCCCAGAACCTGGATTGCCCCTGACCATACTTGCCCTTCAGAACATTATGAAGAGATGGTTTCATTTTCATGTTTAGGGACTGATTGTTCTATGAAATCTGTTAGTTGTCTGTATTAATTGTGATGCCTGAGTTGTAGTCTCCTGCTGATTATGTTTTATGGTTTTAATTTGATTTTATCTTTCTCATTGTTTCATATTCTGTTTATTTTGTTGTTGTTTTAATTATGTGAGCTGCCAAATGTCACAAATATAAGATGGGTGACTATGTAAATTGAATAAAAAAACAAACAAACTATCAAATACATAACAATAACAACAACAACCATCTTGCCTAATATTGGAATTATGTAAGTCATGATATATGTAACCTGGGGATTACCAGCATCTTTGCCTATATGTGGAAATGAACTTAAAAATGGGATATATGTATGTGTGTGTGTGTGTGTGTGTGTGTGTGTGTGTGTGTATAAAAAGAGGAACAAACAGCCACATGCTTCTCCCAGAAGAAGGAAGCAGAAGCCACCAGCCTGATGATGACGGATGGGATTCCGTCGAAACGTCGCCCCTACACCTTTAGTTCTACGCGGGGAAAAACCCGAATAACCAAAGATGCACATACGAACACCCGCGAAAACCTCAGAAAACATATATATATATGTGTGTGTGTGTGTGTGTGTGTGTGTGTGTGTGTATACATACATACATACGTATATCTCAAGATAACATTGGTATATGTGTATGTATGTGTGTCTAAAGGGCAAGATAACATTGGTGTATATGTATTTGTGTGTGCATGTATCAGTGTGTGTGTGTGTGTGTGTGTGTGTGTAGAGAGAGAGAGAGAGAGAATTTATTTTTAATGTATTCTCATAATAAATTCTGAGTTCTCTGACATCTTCAGTTTTGAAGTACTGTATAGCTATGTCAATTTATCTGTATTTGTTGAGATGTGACAGTTATAATTAAGATGATTTGGGCAACTTTTCTCCATATCTAGAGTTTTGATCCAGATCTTTAGCCAAAAATGCATAGTCCTTTCACAACACTGTACTTTAGAAAAGGTATGATTTGCTTCTTGATTACACAAGGAAAGAAAAGAAGAACAAAAATTCAAATAAACATAAGGGTAAATCCCTGATCTCAATGATAAAGTGAGACATGAATGTAGGAACACATTAATGAAATATATTGATTATCTGGAAGAAGACTAATGCAGGAAAAAGTTCTATATAATAGAGATTACTGAGTGAGAATACTCTGGATCCAAGGAGAACGATTTGATGGTTCATATTCTCTTTGAGATGAAGCAAGAAGTCTTTTCTCCCCAACTTAATCAGAGTCCCATAACTCCAAGACAGATTAAGTGACATAGCTCCAATCCCTAAAGGACCCTTCTTTTCTGTATACTATATTTTCTATAAAAGGAAGTCATGCTCATACTAAAACAAATTTCAGAAAGAAGTTATTAAAATTAAACCTGGGATACTGTTTACGCTTTCTGTTTTTCTTTTGAGATGTATGTTCACCAATGGGAGAGACTTCTTTGTGGAATATGTCATCTCATTATTTCATCATATAAATCAGTTCCCACAGCTGTTTGATATCATTTTTCCCTTGCAAGTGATGGCTCTCAAATGAATATATTCTAGCAAACAGCTTATAATAAATGGGGAAAATGATATGTGATGGAGAAATAACATTAAATATTGACAGATGGAACTATATGAGTCAACAATCATTGGCAAGCACCACACTATTTCTTTCTGAGTTCACTTTGACTTACAAAGAAATAAAGTGCATTGCTTAATACCAGAGACAGAGAGATAGATTTATCTATTGAAACATTAATGGGGCCATCTATTAAGTTACTTTCTCCAAGTCTTTTGGAAACTGAAAGTGGTATATCACCTAACTTAGCCTCAGCCAGGCAAGACTGCCATTCTATACTCATATACCTTGGAATAATTTCTTAAAAAATACAATGGAAATTATAACTGAATAAATATAGAGACCATCACTGAAAATCTCTCTTCTCTACATTTCATCTTGCTATTTTGGGTCCATTACCAAATGCAGACACAGTGAAAAGTTCAAAATTAATATTAATATTAATGCCTTAGTGGAAGCCTGGGAAAGGGCAGCCACTGAGGCACTTGACCGGGTTGTACCCGGGTTGTACCCGGGTTGTACCCTTGCGGCCCCTGATCCGATGCAGATCCCAGCGAGTTCCATGGTTCTCCACGGAGCTCCGGGAGATGAAGCGTCGGAAACGGGGCCTAGAGAGCTGCTGGAGGTCCAGCCGATCTGAATCCGACCGGTTGCGGTTAAGAACCTACATTAGGTTTTATCTCACAGCGATGAGGGCGGCGAGGTGTAATTACTTCTCTACCCTCATCGCGTCCGCAGATAATTGCCCGGCCGCCTTGTTTAGGGTGACTCGCTCCCTTCTTAATCAGCAGGTGAGGGAGGATCCCTTGCAGGGTCGTGCCGAGGAATTTAGTCAACATCTGTCGGATAAAATCGCTCGGATTCGGACCGGTTTGGACTCCAGCTGGGCAGAGTCTGGCGATCAGGACACGGGCGGTCCTGTCAATGTTATCTGGGAGGAGTTTGATTCTGTGACCCCTGATGAAGTGGACAGGATTATGGGGAGGCTGAGCTCCACCACATGTTTATTGGATCCGTGCCCTTCTTGGCTGGGTTATGCAGCTAGGGAGAGGACACGAGGCTGGCTCCAGGCGGTTATATCTGCTTCTTTGAGTGAGGGTTATTTCCCCACCGTCTTGAAGGAGGCGGTGGTGAGACCTCTCCTCAAGAAGCCTGCCTTGGACCCAGCTGTATTGAACAACTTTCGTCCAGTCTCCAACCTTCGCTTTCTTGCGAAGGTTGTTGAGAGTGTGGTGGCGCATCAGCTCCCTCTGGTCTTGGATGAAGCAGATTATCTGGACCCTTACCAATCGGGTTTCAGGCCCGGGTACAGCACGGAGACGGCATTGGTCGCTCTGGTGAATGATCTCTGGAGGGCTCGGGATAGGGGATATTCCTCTGTCCTAGTCCTATTAGACCTCTCGGCGGCTTTCGATACCATCGACCATGGTATCCTGCTGCAGCGTCTCAGGGGATTGGGAGTGGGAGGCACAGTTTTTCAGTGGTTCTCCTCCTATCTCCTGGGACGCTCGCAGTCGGTGTTGGCAGGGGGGCAGAGGTCGACCCCTAGGACTCTCGCTTGTGGAGTTCCTCAGGGATCGGTCCTCTCGCCTCTCCTGTTCAACATCTACATGAAACCGCTGGGTGAGATCATTCGTGGTTTTGGAGTTGGGTATCATCAATATGCCAATGATACCCAACTTTTCATTTCGACCCCAAACCACCCCAGTGATGCCCTCGCTGTGATGTCCCGTTTCCTGGAGGCGGTTCGGGTCTGGATGGGGAGGAACAGACTTCAACTCAACCCTGACAAGACTGAGTGGCTGTACATTCCGGCATCCCGGGACATTCAAAATGTTCCATCTCTTTCTATGGGGGGTGAGCTTTTACCCCCCGTGGATAGGGCGCGCAACTTGGGAGTCCTCCTAGATTCATGGCTTACTCTGGAAGATCATATAGTGGCCGTGACTAGGGGGGCTTTTGCCCAGGTTCGCCTGGTGCGCCAGTTGCGGCCCTATCTGGACCGGGATGCCCTGTGTACGGTCACTCATGCGCTCGTGACCTCTCGCCTTGACTACTGTAATGCTCTCTACATGGGGCTTCCCTTGAAGACCACTCGGAGGCTCCAACTGGTACAGAATGCAGCCGCGAGAGTTGTCTTGGGAGTTTCCCAGTACTCCCATGTTACACCTTTGCTCTGCGAGCTGCATTGGTTACCAGTTGTCTTCCGGGTGAGGTTCAAGGTCTTGGTCATGATCTTTAAGTCCTTACATGGCATGGGTCCGGGTTACCTCAGGGACCACCTGCTGCCGACGTCAACTTCCCTCCGCCCAGTACGTGCCCACAGAGAGGGCCTCCTCAGGGTGCCTCCGGTCAGGGAATGCCGACTGGTGGCCCCCAGGGGGAGGGCATTCTCTGTGGGCGCTCCGGAATTATGGAACCAACTGCCGGTTGAGCTCCGGATGGCATCAGACCTCCGAACCTTCCGCCGCGGGCTGAAGACCCACTTATTTGAATTAGCTGGTCTGGCCTGATGGGGGATTATGGGTTTTTAAATTGGTGTTTTTTACTATTTTATTATTGTTTTTTTAACTGGGCACTGGTTTAATTTCCTTTTAACTTTTGTATCGTTATTTATATATGCCCTGTGAACCGCCCTGAGTCCCTAGGGAGAAGGGCGGTATAGAAATCAAATAAAACTAAACTAAACTAAACTAACTAATATTAATAATTATTAGGAAAGGGACTGAAAATAAAATTTGAACTATCACAAAGCTGTTACATGACTATTTGCCACTATCATATTTAAAGTACAGCATGCAGATCTGTCAATTGGCCTTTAGAAACTTGTGAGTATTCTGATTGAGTGAAGTATTTTTTATATTATTTGAAACTAGTTAATGGGAATTAAAAACTCTAAATTACAATCTCATTCCTCTGAATCAGTCCTATCTTGAAATTTCAAATCTTTGCTATTAAGTTTTCTTTCTGTATGTTTATATCTGTCTGACATAATACAGTTCCATTTCTGCTTTCAGGACCTCCAGAGCTAGAAACAGCCCCAACACTCATTATAGTGTCTCATATTTTTTAGCATTTTTAGCTGAACGATTCAAGGCTAAATTTTATTTATTTATTTTATTTTATTTATTTTTTTATTTTAATTCCATTTATATCCCGCCCTTCTCCAAAGACTCAGGGTGGCTTACAAGCTCAGCAGTAGCCTTCATTCTGTGTATATGCCTGCTTATTAGGGCTTTTCACACACACCCCAAGCGGCATTATTACAAAGTCAGCTTAATTGCCCCCAACAATCTGGGTCCTCACTTTACCTACCTCGGAAGGATGGAAGGCTGAGTCAACCTTGAGCCTGGTGGGATGCGAACCTGCACTAATTGCAGGCAGCTGGTGTTACTTAAGGAGGCATTAGCCCACTGCTCCAGCAAGGCTCTAAATGATGGAAGATGCAGGTATAAACAAGAACTCCTCACATTTAATTGTTGGGATGCTTTCTTAAAATGATATTTATATATATTATAATTTCAGCAGCAAAATGTGTCTTGTAGACTTGGGGATTTATACTTCTTTCCCACTTTGAGTTAATAGAGATTCTTCTTCATGTTCTCCATCAGTTCTCATTTAATTTAACAAGAGAACATTTGCTTTAGAAATGTTTGCTTTCAAAGGAGAAAAAGTCAGTATGGAGTTCTTATGTTAATTTAGTGCAAGCTGGTGTTTCCCCTGTCTTTCTTGTATAATTATTTTTATTTCTTTTTTCGATTTCTATGGCTGAACATCAAAGTTAAACAAGTGACTTTGCTCTAATTGCCTGTCCGGCATTCCATTGTTCTAGTACATCTCAAAAACGGAATTGTGAAGGAACTCCTGTCCTTTTTCATTAATGGGGAGACCTGTTCCGAGAAGACTAAAATATATGAAGAACGGCTGAAGGACTTGGATTTGGCTAGTCTAAAGAAAAGAAGAAATAGGGGTGACATCATGGTAGTATTCCAGTATTTGAGAGGCTGCCACAAAGAAGAGGGGGTCAAACTATTCTCCAAAGCACCAGAGGGCAAGACAAGAAACAATGGTTGGAAACTGATCAAAGAGAGAAGCAACTTGGAATTAAGGAGAAACTTCCTAACAGTGAGGACAATTAATCAGTGGAACAATTTGCCTTCAGAAATCATGGGTGCTTCATCACTGGGGATTTTTAAGAAAAGACTGGACAGTCGTCACTTGTCTGACATGGTACAGATTCTCCTGCTTGAGCGGGGGGGGGGGGCTGGAGTAGAAGACCTCCAAAGTCCCTTCCAGCTCTATCCTATTCTAATTCTGTCTCCACTAGCAGGGAGTTCTGTCCTTGAAATACTATTGAATAAGACCTACAGTATTTCAAGGAATTTACCTACTTTGTCCACCCACATGGTTGGACAGATAACTTTACAGAGGTAGTTTTATTTGTAGAAGATCAAGTAAAGCAGAAATAAAAATATTGCCAAGAAAACTGCAGGGTCCTATCTAGGAAGCCACTAGGAGTAAAGGCTGACTTCAACACACACAGAGAAAATGAAAATGCCACACAGAGATTACATAAATATCTTCTTAAAATGTTGGGTAACCACAGCTCAGCACTTTGAAGTTTTCCCACCTACCCAGAAAAAAAGACAAGTAAGCTTATATGGCAAAAAGAGCAATTTAAAAGTTGGAGAAAGGAACATCAATTTACCTCTTTGGCAAATGGGCATTTTGTGGTTGATTACAGCCATTGCAGAAGCCATTTTGTGAAGAAGTTAATCACCCTTCAAGCAGTTTTTGTTATATACAACTATTTGCTGTCAGACCCCGAATGTCCCTCAAGCTTGTGAAAGAAATCTACTTCTATCTGTAGCAGAATCACTACACCTTAAGGGCGGTGAACTTAAGATCTCTCTTTTAGATGCTTTGTTTTCCCAATTCTGGTTGCCTGTGTAGCCAGCCTTAATTATACTAATTTATGAAAATTATATGCTGCCTTACTCCCAGGGACTGGCTGGTTTACAATTATTACAAAGATTTAAAAACAAATAACAGCATAAAAACACAAAACCAACATTTTTAATAGGACTACTTTTAAGGCACTTTAGTTACTATTTATAGGCAGAGAAATTACCTGAGAGAACAATTAATCAGTGGAACTATCTTGCTTTCAGAAGTTGTGAGAGCTCCACCACAGGAGGTTTTTAAGAAGAGATTGGGCAGTCATTTGTTTCCTGCTCAAGTAGGGAGTGGACTAGAACAGAGGTCTCAAACCTTTCCGGGCTCGCGGCCTGGAGAGAAGGAGAGCAGCTTCCAAATTGATGCACACACACACATGCACACAAATGGAGCCACATGCACTGGCGTGCCACTAGTAGCCCCGTTTGTGCACGTGGCATGTGCTGGCACCTTGCGCATGTGTGAATGACCACGCACCCCTGCAGTGGCTTGTGGCCCTGTTCACACACGCACAAATGAGACACACACACATATACTGCGCTAGCGGCCCCATTCACGCATGCACTAATGAGCTATGCACACCAGCCTGGGGCTAGTGGCCCTGTTTGCATGTGTGCAAACAGGGCCACAGGTGCTAGTGCAAGTGAAGGGGAGTGCATGCACACACATGCGCACACCAGCCAGCCGTTTTCACGTCCTGCTGGCCAAGAGCCCATGGCCTGGACTAGAAGACCTGCAAGGTCTCTTCCAACTCTGTTATTCTGTTAAATATGCTTCATTGGTCTGAAACCAACAATCAAGCAAACAAATATAGAAGAAATCTTAACTTGTTCCAAAATCACTTAAGTTGTGTACCTGAATGGCATTTAGTGTTGTACACATGTTAAACCTGGCATCAGGTTTGTCATCTGGTATCTCAAGTCAAACCAAAATGAAAATTGAATTCCTAGTGTTTCAATGGTGACAAATTACATTTCTGTTTTATTAGGGGGGAAAGGAATAAAAGACAAAGTAGACCAGGGGTGTCAAACTCAATTTCACTGAGGGCTGCATCAGCATTGTGGTTGCCCTCAGGGGGCCGGGTAGGTTTGGCCTGGGTGGGCGTGGCCTACTGGGTGGGCGTGGCTAGAGTGGGTATGGCCTACTGGGTGGGCATGGCCAGCTCTACATCGTTCACATCAAAGCTGCCTATGGGGGCCTGGGCAGGAGTGGGACAGATCTGAGGGTCTCTGGCAGAAGGAGGGTCTCTGGGCCAGGGCCAAGGCAGTGGCGGCCGTTCCCTCACTGTTTCCAGGATGGCTTCGCGGGCCACGTGAAACCACTTTGCGGGCAGGATCCGGCCCCCGAGGCCTTGTGTTTGATATGTCTGAAGTAGACTTTCGAGTGCACATTGTAGATTGTCATCTTTGTTCCTGTAAATTGCAGCATCCCCTCTCTGAGTAAAATTAAAAGGACACTGGAAAATTTTGATCCATTTTCTGTTTTCATTGTTATCGTTTGAAATAAAACAGACCCTGGGAAATGAAGAGAGGCTCTGATTTTGATCAAAACAGTGGGGCTAGAATGTAGTGATGATACTTAACCCCTTTGTCCATTTTAAAATTTAAATTACTACCCCCTTTTTTTGGAAGAAGCTCATTTTCCCAGTCTTTTTTTTTAAAAAAAAAATATTCCAGTATTTTTCAGACCTTAGAGTTTTGCTGAATGGTGTGCCAAAATCTACTCTACATTTTTTTCCAGAAGCCTTGTTCCTCTACAAAAGAAGCTTCAGTTTTTCTACTTTATTTTCGAATAGGTTATTAGAGACGCACTGGACCATTGATCCTGGCAGAAACATTCATCCCTGTTTGGTCTACACTAAACCAATAAAGATGAGAGAGATCTTCAGTTAAAATGGAAAGATACAACCACATTAGACAGACGAAAAAACTTTTTCCCCCTTCCAGGCAACTGAACAGAACTGTCATTACATCATTAAATTAAGAATCATGATTCTGTCAATCAATTTGATTAGAATTCAGCCTTAATGACTTTTAATTCTAATCTCTTGGAGTTATAATTGCTTTTTTCTTTTTAAGCTTTTGATCAATGCAACAAAGAGCCATTATTTGGTATGCAGCGAAGACCATCATTCCACAGTTGCTAGCCAAATAATAGAAATAGCATCTCATATAATTGTAGAATAACATGCAATCAGAGACACAGTTACCAAGCCTCCAGCTGTGCTTTTCTCTCTGTGTGAAGGTGACTTCTGTCTCTATTGTATATGCACATAAGAACACTGTTAATTGTCACAAAAGGTACCGGATGTTCAAATTTACTTTGGTGTATCCAGAAAAGGAAGCATGTGCGCTGGATTAGTTGATGCTTATAAGGATAGTCCCATGTAAAACACATCATAATTCATTTAGCCATCAGCTATGAAGATGAAAATAAAAGATTTTCCAAAACAAAGAAAGGGTTGGGACAGAAATATGGAGAAGCTATTTAATTATTAATGCCCAATTTTGCATTAATGTGATTCTGATTAGTAGTCATTTTTTCCCTTACTATTTTTTTTCTCATTTGTATGGTTAGAACTGCTCAGCTGACAATTATATAAAGCTTCATCAAAGCACAAGAAATCTCACAGATCATTTATGCAAGATCAGGGTAGATCAATGCATCATTACAACAGCTTTTCCCAAGCTGGTGTCTTCTGTAAGTGTTGCAACTCCCAGGATTCCTTGTCAGAATAGCTAAGGGAGATTTTGCCCTGCGGTTCTGGGAATTAAAAACTGAACACATCTTGAGGGCAGCAAGTTGAAGACAGGTGGTCTAACAGAAACTATTTTTGAAATATGTATTCATACATACATATCCATCATCCAAATACACTACTTAATATATATTTAATTGATATTATTGATGAAGTGATGAAATACATATGGTGAAGCCAGACGGGATACCACTGTGGATACCCAGCAGCCTATATGTCAAAATGTCAATTGCAAGAAACAGCAATCCATTTTTTCCCAGCAGCTTCTGCAAGTAAATTCCCAAGTGACTTTTTTTTCTTCCTTTCCCTGATGCAGAGGTTAAGCAACAACAAATCTTCTGAGTCTTATACAAAAGAAAGAAACGTATGATGTCCTGTTGCATGGAAAGAACATTTGTCTGCATACCACCCCAGTTACCTAGATAGTAAGAAGGGCAGTACCTAAATTTGAAAAATAGATAAACAAATAATATAAAGCAAACATGTGTGCCATTCTGCTTCATATTCCATTGCATGAAGATTTCAGGCAGGGGCCATTAATATTACTTTGAGTGTTGGTAGAAAAGCAAAAAGGGATGCGGTGGCTCAGTGGGTTAGAGCACTGAAGGTCGACAGTTTGGCGAGTCGAATCCCGAGTGCCACATAACAGAGTGAGCGCCTGTTACTCGTCCCAGCTTCTGCCAACCTAGCAGTTCGAAAGCACGTAAAAATGCAAGTAGAAAAATAGGGACCACTCCGGTGGGAAGGTAACAGCGTTCCGTGCACCTTTGGCGTCTAGTCATGCTGGCCACATGACCACGGAGACGTCCTCGGACAAGCGCTGGCTCTTTGGCTTTGAAACGGAGATGAGCACCGGACCCTAGAGTTGGAAACGACTAGCACGCATGTGCGGGGGAACCTTTACCTTTTACCTTTTAGAAAATCAAATGAAAAAAAAATAATATTTGACCTGATTCATATGTGATGATAATCACAAGTGGTTTTGATTGGTTGGTTGGTTGGTTCTCAGAGGTCCAAGGACTATGTTCAGTGTTATCACTGGAATGAAAAGGACCAAAATGTTTCCTTTCCCTTTTTCAGATCTTGTGTGTTGCTTTGACTTATCATAGGCAGACCTGATATGAGCTTGCAAAAATCTGGTCACTCATTAGGTAGAGCAACGAGGGACTCAAAGTTCAAATTTTGCAGACTTCTAGTGATCTTACAAATTTTTGCCCCCAGATCTGAGATATCTGATGTCAAAATTATTATTAAACAATAAATGCTAATGTTTTCACCCCTTCCACCACTATAGAATGTTGAAATGTTTCGTTATTTAGATTTGATATTTAGGTCAAAATGTTCAACAAACTCTAAACTGTGATTAACTTATTCTACAATTATTTAAACCATTCTAGTTATATAACAGTAAGCCAAAGTTTATGATCATGCTTCATAGAAGAAGTCAGGATCCTAGTTTGAATATAAAAAATGAACCTTAATAGTTTGTTCACATATTATACAAAACTAAAACCAAAAACAGATCACAACATATATGTGCACGGCCACTGATTTGGGCTGGGAATAATCAAATTCTGCAGAAAATGCTTTCTAGTAGCAAAAATTGACAGAAAAAGGGAACTCAAATTTGAGATATCTCAAGGCTGCTCACACAAATTGAACTGCATATGCACACACACACACACACACACACACACACACTGGCCAACTACTCACCCAGCCCAGTTCCAAATAGACCATGGCCCGGTAGTGGGCTGCAGCCCAAAGGTTAGGGACCCCTGGTTTAAAGTATGCTGTTTAAGATCCGCATTGATTTTTAGAGAGGAAAAGTGTGGCTTGATGGGCAAATACAGTAAAAAAAAAAAAGATAAAATAAAATATCAAGGAAATGTGTTCCATTGTTTTTGAGTAAGGACAAAGTGAATTCAAATACAGAGATTCGTTCCCAACAGGGAAACTCTTTATATTAAGAAGAACTAAAAATAAAATACAACTAAAACAGCAATCCCCAAATTTCCTGGCTCTGCGGATCCACTGGCAGCTGGGGTGTGGGGGCAAGGGCATGGTTTCACACACGTTCCACTTGCACAAATGCAGTTTCATGTGTGCGAACAAAGACACAGGCATTTACCTCAAATTTCCTTTCCCAAACCCCCTGAAGGAGTTGTAATTGCCCTCTGGGACCATTAATAATGCATCTTCTTTAATGTTATTATGTGATTCAGGATACAAACGAGAGAATTGTAAGGACAAAAAAAAACCTATTCTGGGATGGGAGGAAAATTTTTAAGAGAGTTAATTTATCTGTATTGGAGAATCCATGTTGCAGGCTGCTTAATCTTTTCTTGATAAGAGTTAAAGAGCCTCCCATGGCTTGCAGAAAACATGAGTGGCACGTCTGAAGAAATGCCACAAACCAATACCACAAATACTTTAAATGTTCTCAATGTGGAAATGAGCCAATCATCACAGTCACTATAGAATGGTCATAGCTGTGCAAGACAAGTGCCATATATTTGGTAAGGGATTGATTTAATCTTTTTTAATTTGTTTTTAACTTTTGTATTGATTTTTCTTTTAAATATCCTGTAAACCGCCCTGAGTCCTTCGGGAAAGGGCGGTATATAAATCCAAATAATAAATAAATAAATAAATCTCCAGGCAAATCTGGCAGAAAATAAACTACCTGAAATGTTGAAAATAATGTTGCCTACGTCTTTTTTTTTTAAACATGCCATAAAGTGCAGATAAAGCAATACATGATAATTTTGGACATGGTCTACCCATAGAAGCAGACTTCATTGCCGACATGTTAATATTGTACTATTTTCTGATTCCCTTCTTCAAAACTCCCCTTCAGTATTTTTATTGTCATGTTTGCACCACCTTGCAGGCCTGTATATCTTTCCTCTACCACTTTCCTCTCTTTTAGTGTCCAGTTTTTGAAATTATGAGATTTTAAAATAGTTTGTATTAAAATATTTTACATGTAAAAATATAGTAAATGTGAAAGAAGAAAAGAAAGAAAAAGGAGGTAGAAAAAAGAACAGAAGATAACAGAAAACAAGAAAAGAAATGCAAAGAAATGGCTCTTCTTTTTCCTCTTGGCAATTATACATACATCTCTAATCAACTCTCTGTCTCTAAGATTACAGTTATAATTCATTTCGTTTCATAACCTATTCTTTATAATCATCAGAACAATAAATCATAAAATAATTTTCTTTTTTCCACAAAAAGTTCACAAGGGATTTCTAATAATTAATGAATGTCAACAATGAGAAATCATGAAATTCATTATTTATGTTACGTCTTGTAAAAATAAAACAGGATCTATTTCCCACAAGAAGGGAATTGTACTTTATAATTAATTCCAAAATCTTATTATAAAAGTTGATATATTCTAATGTTATCTGAACCCTCAGTCCACTGTAACTTCCTAAGATCAACATCTTATTTAGCTTTTTTTGCTATGTATTTCAGATTCTTTAAATTCTTAAGCTTATAATTAATTTTCCTTTTGTTCAGAATTAAAGACATACTCACCCAGCATTTACAAAGTTGTCATTCCAAAGGTCTCCAGTATTTTGAGCAATTTCTGAAAGTGATTAGAAGTTGAGATTTGCAAATTTAATGTCCTTTTAGTCTCTGCTGTGGTTGGAAGCAAGATGGTTAATCTCATCATATTCAGGCACTCACATTCCCAACACTGCTGTTCAATTGTCTCCTCACAGGAAGTAGCCATGAAAGTGTGATTTCCCATCCTCTCCTTTTGTAGAGAGGTTCCAATGAAGTGGTCTATTTAAGAGGTTCTTGGTCTTTGCCAGCATCATCAGCTCCAGTTTTGTAAAACCATCTTCAGTTCCCCAAATGCCTCCTGCAAGTTTATGTACAATTCTATTCAGATTGATTTAATTTAATTTATTCAGTTTAGGCCCTGCCGATAATGATATGTATCTGACCTGTGATTTGACCTTTCGGACTTGCAAGATTCTTTTAATGAAATCTTAAACTAGAATTAGTTCATCTATTTCTAATTGTGTTTCCTATTGGCTTACCTGGGCGGACTGACAGTGATAGACAATAAGAATAACAGAGTAGGAAGGAACCTTGGAGGTCTTCTTGTCCAACTCCCTGCTTATGCATTTATATACTTATACACTTCATAAGGGATGTGGTGGCTCAGTGGGTTAGGACGCTGAGCTTGTCAATCAGAAGATCGGCAGTTTGGCGGGTCGAATCCCGAGTGCCGTGTAGTAGAGTGAGTGCCTGTTACTCGTCCCAGCTTCTGCCAACCTAGCAGTTCAAAAGCACGTAAAAATGCAAGTAGAAAAATAGGGACCACTACAGTGGGAAGGTAACAGCGTTCTGTGCGCCTTTGGCATCTAGTCATGCCAGCCACATGACCATGGAGACGTCCTCAGACAAACGCTGGCTCTTCGGCTTTGAAACAGAGATGAGCACCGGCCCCTAGAGTTGGAAACGACTAGCATGCATGTGCAGGGGAACCTTTACCTTTACCCTTCTTTATGGGATATTTTTATTTTTTGTCTCTCTCCCTCTCTCTCTTTGTGTGAATGTTGCTGTGTATATTCACTGGAAAATACAAATATTAATTATAAACTGGATGTGTTTTATTCCTAATTCTAGCATGAAACTTGCCATAATTTATATAGTAGGGATGGATGTGTGGTTGTACTTAGGAAGAAGGCCTATGAGGGCAAATGACATCATTTGCTTAATGACATCAAGACATATATGATATCATTGTGACTTCTGCCTAATAGCTATAATCAGAAATGTCCACCTAATAGAGCAGAGGGCACAAACTATGCATTAGGACATCAGGTTGCAAAAAACATGCTTGTATTCTTCCATCACACAAAATGGAGTTTTCAACATGATTGCAAACTCCTTTGCTTCAATCACGAAATGCAAGGTAAGATTTATAGAATGCAAAATAATGAATGGTAAAATTAGATGACCATTTCCTCCCTACCAATACCAGCCCTGATATGATTTGAATCAGAGATACAAAATTCAAAAGGGACATGCTTCAATTTGTATTTGTTTTACAAGACTGAACAGCAGATTGATTTATTTGAAGCTGCTTCAAGAGTCAAGGTTCAGTAGAAAACTGGTGCATAGATTATAACTAAGAGGTATCAAATTTCCTGCAGACAGAGGGAAATGAATGGAGTGGGAATGCAGATCTCTTTCAGAGTATTAATTTAGTCTAATCACTTCAAGAATATCATTGCAATACCTTTTTGAAAAATCCTTCCTGCACCTCTTTGAAGGCAAGCATGAGGAAATAATAATCCTATGAAATTGTATCCATTCTCATCATTAGACTTTGTAGTGCCAGGAAGTTTGGTCTGGGCATTCATGAATTTTACAGGGAGGTCTCACTTGTTTCAGATCTATAGCTTGGATTAGCACTGCAATGTTCTACTTCCATAAGACTCATGGTTGGCCATATTCAAGATGGTGAGAAAGTGTCTGAATGTCAATAAATAAATAAATCTGAGCTTGCCTACCCGAAAAGAACTCTAATTAGTAGAGTTTAATAAGCTGCTAAAATTCATCAGTTGGCTACTAATGTTAATGATAAGAGTCCACTGCATTATCCAACCCTTTCATCTCCATGTTGTCCAAGGAGCAAGTGGCAACAATGCTGCAAAAAGATTTGAAAAGTTATGAAACACTTTGAAGTCACTTGTTTTGATTCACAGGATTGAAGGAGGTCCTGACTTTTATTTTTCAAATCTGCTTTGATGGGGAAATTCAATCAGATGTTTGGCAAATCAAAGTATTATTTCAAAACATTGCACAGCTATAGTACCCATATTAAAATGATAGAAAAATAAAATCAGTTTTATTAAATGAAAAAGAAAAAAGAAAAAGAAAAATGTAGGGTACCATATGTGTAATGTGTAGTGTGTGTGTGTGAGAGAGAGAGAGAGAGAAAGAGAGAGAGAGAGAGAGAGAGAGAGAGAGAGAGAGAGAGAGAGAGAGAGAGAGAGAGAGAGAATGATGGGCTTAACACAACAACAAAATAATGTTTGTTATGCATTGGGCACAATTGTAACACCACGTGGTAAGCTGGAGCAGCTAACAGCTCTCCAGCAACCCAGACTCCAGGTCTCCATTGCTGCTATTGGTTGCCCCTAGGTGGTAATGGGTTGCTTTAAATTTATTGGCTGCCGCCTAGGCTATAAATTGCTGAAGGCTGCAGCCCAATTCTCAATTCAGTTCCTGCAAGCAATAAACCATGAGCTTTGCTGAACTCACTTGCCTCATCTCCTTTCCTGCGCAAAGAACTCACTACACAACACTGGCGATGAGGGTGGGATCCTGCTTCTCCAAAAGAGCTGAAGTTCACTAGGGGATAGGCAGCTCATGCCTGGAGGGAAAAGGCATTCCCCTTCCTGTGGTCAGCTAGCAAGCCACACTAGCGACCACGTGCTCAGCGGATTCAGTCCTTGGGTCTTGGAGAAGCAGGATCGAAAACCGCAGGAACCAGCTGAAGACAGAATGCTGAAAGTTGGAAGACTATGTGAATTTGATGTCAAGAATCCAGAGGGATGGCCTTCCTACTTGTCCCAGGTAGAAAACTACCTCTGGGCAAACCAAGTTGCAGTAGATGGGCTGAAAGCCACCACGCTGCTCTGTGTGTGTGGCCCAGATACATTCGACCTGGCTGAAAACCTCTTCGCCCTGACACCGCTGGAGTCAGTTTCCTCAAGAAAAAGCTGGGAGAGCATTTCCAGCTGAAGATGTCGGTGATTGCTTGGCATTTCAGGTTTGAACAGCAAATGCAGCAGCCTGGCAAAACAGTGTCAGAATACATTGCGGCCTTGAGGCAGGCCGCACGCCTCTGTAAATTTTCCGACGTAGAGGAGCGACTGCAAGACCGGCTCGTCTGTGGCCTACAGAACCGAATGCTCCAGCAAAGACTTTTTGCCAGACTGAATTTAACCTTCATCGAAGCCCAAGGTGAAGTAATGGTGGATGAAGCCACCGGGGGTACAGTCCAGACTGATAAAACGATGAAGCATGAAGAAACAGTCCATCACGAGGATGCCAAATGCTCAGAAGAATCTTCGGAGGAAGGGGATCCTGAAGTCAACAAGCTTCACAAGCAACCCAACGCACAGCACCGCAGCAGCAAACAGCAAGAGAACACTTACAAGGCAGTTCTCTTACCTAGATGTAAAGGTTGCAGTGGCAACCCACAATGTGCTGATTGCAGATTCTGGTCAGCCACGTGCAGGGCCTGAGGCAAAACAGGCCACATCACAGTGGTTTGCAGAGCTCGCCAGAGGGACCGGCCACCCAAACAGCAGTCGGAAGATCCTACCAAGAGAAGTACCGGGGCCCAGGGTCCATTTAGTATGGGGTTTTGTAGAAGCCGTAGAAGTGTATACCGCACCAGGGTCCAACACCCCCTCAAACCTAAACTCAAACTGCAGGTAAAGCTACAAGGAGTCCCTTGTAAAATGGAGTTGGACTCTGGCTCTGCTGTCTCCATTATTTCTCTGGACACCTTCAATTTTGTATGCAGTCGCAGTAGAAAATGGGCAAAGCTAAGGCCCTCCAACATAATTTTAACTGACTTTCAAAATGATCAAGTCAAAGTTAAGGGGGAAGCCACCTTGGCCGTAAAATTTAAGGGGTTTTATGGGCACCTGGATGTCATAGTAGTAGGGGGCCAGAGAACAAGTCTCATAGGACTCGATTGGTTTGATGCTTTAGGCATTCAAATAACTGGTATCAACCGGACACAAGCTGCAAACCTTTCGTCAGTTTGTGAGGACTTTGCAGACGTTTTTGATTCAGCCCTAGGAACATACACAGGCCCGCCTATCTCATTCAAACTAGATCCAAACGTAGTTCCCATTAGGGTTAAGCCTTGAAGGGTCCCTTTTGCCCTCAAACATAAAATTGACTCAGAAATAGACAAGCGTGTAGAACAGGGCGTTTTACAACCAGTTGATGTTGGGGAGTGGGAAACTCCTATAGTCACTCCACTTAAGGCCAACAGAGAAATCAGAATATGTGCAGACTATAAATGTACAATTAACAAAGCCCTTAAACAAAACACTTACCCTGTTCCAGTGGTGAACCACATTTTAGCTTCTTTGCAAGGGGGTACTATTTTTGCTAAATTAGATTTAGCACAGGCCTATCAGCAACTGCCGGTTGATGAGGCCACTGACGAGGCCTCAGACGATCGTGACTAATAGGGGAGCTTTCAAAGTTAAAGCGTTTACAATTTGGAGTTAGTGTTGCTCCAGACATTTTTCAGAGAATCATGGAAAGCACATTTAAAGGCATTCAAGGTGTTTGCCTTATTTTGATGATGTACTTATTGCTGGAGAATCTACAGAAGTGTTAGCCAGCAGGCTCAGGGCTGTCTTACAGAGGCTTCAAGAAGCAGCCTCAAATTAAAGAAGAGTAAATGTAGTATTGGGGTTCCTTCAATGGAATTTCTAGGATTTCGAATTGATGCTAAAGGTATTCACTGCTGAATCCAAAGTGAAGGCCATTCAATTGGCTTCTAGTCCTAAATCCAAAGGAAAGCTACAAGCATTCTTGGGCCTCCTCAACTTCTACCATGCCTTCCTGCCTAACAAGGCTGCATTGGCAGAGCCTCTTCACAGGCTCTTAGATAAGAAAGCTCCATGGAAATGGACCAGCATTCATGTAAAAAGCTTCCAGGAATTAAAGGCACTATTGTCAGTTAAATCCACTGTAACTCATTTTAGGGAGTCTAAACCAGTCTGTTTAGCATGTGATGCATCTCCATATGAGGTTGGGGCAGTCTTGAGTCATTTAGAAAAAAAATGGAACACAAGTCCCTATTGCATTTTATTCAAGGACACTGTCCTCTGCTGAGCGTAACTACGCTCAAATTGACAAAGACGCCCTAGCCATTGTAGCTGGAATAAAAAAAAATCCATGACTATTTATATGGCAGGGACTTCACGGTCTTTACAGACCACAAACCACTGTTGGGACTCTTCACAACAGACAAACAAACCCTTCACATACTTTCCCAAGAATATTGAGATGGTCTATTTTCTTATCTGCATACACGTTTAAATCAGTTCACAAACCTGGTAAAGAAATGGGCCATGCTGATGGCCTCAGCAGACTTCCACTGCCACTAATGGAACCACACCCGGCCCCTGCGGCCAGAATTCTGTCCATTCAGGACCTACCAGAATTTCCCCTCCATGCTGGGGACATTGCTGCAGAAACAGCTACAGATAAAACACTTAGTAGAGTGCTTTCATGGGTACACATGGGGTAGTTAGATAAAAGCCCAGGCTCTGAGTTTCAGACTTATTTTGTCAGCTCACAAGGGGTGCATCCTATGGGGAAACAGAGTCATAATCCCCTCTTCACTGAGAGACAGGGTTTTACAGTCATTACATGAGGGCCATCCAGGCATTGTCAGAATGAAAGCTTTAGCAAGAAGCTACCTTTGGTGGCCTGGCCTTGACAAGGACATTGAGGCACAGGTACATGGTTGTTATACATGCCAGCAATCTAGGCCTGAGATGCCACACGCCCCAGTTCACAGGTGGGAAGAAACACACACTCCCTGGTCTAGAATTCACATAGACTATGCTGGGCCCTTTCAGGGACAGCTCTTTCTCATAGTGTGGACAGCCACTTCAAATGGCTGGAAGTAATCCCAGTTGCAAACATGACTATTGCTAGGACCATCCAGGTGCTGAGAAAACTCTTTGCCACAAATGGGTTGCCAGATGTCTTAGTTTCAGATAATGGGGCCCAATTCACTGCTGCTGAATTTCAGGACTTCCTAAGAACAAATCTTATCAGACATGCAATGTCTGCCCCTTTTCACCCATCCTCTAATGGTCAAGCTGAATGAATGGTGAGGTCCACAAAGGAATGACTCAAACACATCGTAACAGGTGACTGGCATCACAGACTGGCAGATTTTTTACTCTGCCAACATTCTACACCCTGCACTGCTACAGGCAAAAGTCCTACAGAACTTTGTTGTGGGAGGCGATTTATCACTTAACTGGACAGGTTGCATCCAGATAGAGTGGCAGCAGAAGCCTCTCAACCAAAACACCCAAGGGGGCTGCAAGTGGGTGATTGGGTATGGAACAGAAACTATGGACATGGGAATCTGTGGGTTCCTGGTAAAATTACCAAATCATCTGGTCCCCTTTCTTATGAAGTGGGGCTGGAGGGAGGGTGAGTTGTCAGACACCACATTGATCAACTCAGAAAACGGTTTCCAGAATGGCCACTAAGCGAGGACTGCATCATAAGTCCGTCCCAAAGTCCCCAAGCTGGCAGCCAAGCCAGCCCATACATGGACTCTCAAGACTCTTCCTTCTAAAGCAATGAGGAAGTGGGCATAGAGGAGGGGAGTCCAAAAGTGCAACATGGAACCCCTGAAGAAGCAAGCCAACCAGACTTTAACAACCACTGTGCCAACTCTGCTGATCAGTATGACTCTGGGGTGGGCCAACCTGGAGAGGCCAGCCAGAGAGCATCTAATTCCTTTGGCTCAAGTGCATCAAGAGACATTGGTCTACCTGGCCCGGTGGGTAATCTGGTAGACCAGAAAGTGACTGGAATCCCAAGGCGTTCCACAAGGGCACGCAATCCTCCCTCTTATCTAGCTGATTATGTTGTAAAATAAAGGAACTATAAAATTGTCTGTACTGTAACTTGTCACTGTACTGAAACAGTATTGGAGCTATGATGTTAACTGTCTTGTGTGTTATAATGGAAGTCTATTCATTCTGGCTAACTGATACTCTAATGTAACTTGTACTGTTTTACAAAAGTTGCTATGATGTTAAGTCTTGTAACTTGTACTATTTGCCAATTATTGCTATGATGTTTGTCTGATCTAAGAGGGGAGGGGTTTTATGTATTGGGCTCAATTGTAACACCACGTGGTAAGCTGGAGCAGCTAACAGCTCTCCAGCAACCCAGACTCCAGGTCTCCAGTGCTGCTATTGTCTGCCCCTAGGTGGCAATGGGTTGCTTTAAACCTATTGGCTGCCGCCTAGGGGCCAGGCTATAAATTGCTGCAAGGTGCAGCCCAATTCTCAGTTCAGATCCTGCAAGCAATTAACCATGAGCTTTGCTGAACTCACTTGCCTCATCTCCTTTCCTGCGCGAAGAACTCACTACACAATAACGTTTATAAAAGCAAGTCTTAGGCAAAATGTTCAATAATATCAAAGAAGGTCCTCACAGTAACTTCCCATATTTCACATGTTTGCAAGGCTCATTCTGCCCATTCTTTAATGGAATATTTCAGTCAACATGTAAGAGGAATGGTAAGTTAATCCATCAGGTACTCCAACAATGAGTGCCTCAGGGCTTGACTACTTTCACAGCACAAAACATTTGTAATAAATAAAGTATAATATATGTTCATCTGTAAGAGGAACCACACCATCAGGTCCTTCTATATTTTTTCTATAAATTTTATTCTTATCACTTTCTATTGTTGTAGCAATTTACCTGTTTTATATCAGTTAGAAGAAACCTATTCTTTCTATCTCAAATTTCTCTCATTCTCTTTTCTGTTAGCTGCTAAATAAACCTTTAAACAAACCGCAAAGGTTGGGTCGGCTTGCTAATGAGAAGAAACCACAGGGCTTAGAAGGGAGAAAACATTCCCAGAAGACTTGTTTTAAAATGAACTGGAAATAGTAGTAGGACACAGACAATAGTACTCCAGCATTAAATCTTCTTCACATTTTCAAATTAATTTCAATTTGTTTCCAGCATGCCTGCATAAATGACAGTGTGCTGAAATGATGGTTCCAGGAATGGATTATTATTCACAAAGATAAAGTACATTTGAGAAAAAATATATTAGAAGTGAAAATAATTATTATTATTATTATTATTATTATTATTATTATTATTATTATTATTATTATTATTATTATTTTGGAAGGGACCTTGGAGGTCATCTACCAGGAAACCCTATACCATTTTGGACAAATGTCTGTCCAGTCTCTTCTTAATAACTTCCAGTGTTGGAGCATTCACAGCTTCTGGAGGCAGGTTGTTCCACTGGTTAATCGTTCTAACTGTCAGGAAGTTTCTCCTTAGTTCTAGGTTGCTTCTCTCCTTGAATAGTTTCCATCCATTGCTTCTTGTCCTGCCTTTGAGTGCTTTGGAGAATAGCTTGAGTCCCTCCTCTTTCTTTCAATAGTTGAAGATGTGTCATGGAAAATCTGTTCTCCACCATTTTAAGAGTGTAAAGCAGGGGTCTTCAAACTTGGTTCTTTTAGGACTTCTGGACTTCAACTCCCAGAATTCCTCAGCCAAGCACACTGGCTGAGGAATTCTGGGAGTTGAAGTCCACAAGTCCTAAAAGGGCCAGGTTTGAAGATCCCTGGTGTAAAGCATCTTGTAAGAGGCAGGCCGATTCTACCTGAAAGTTACTGAAACTGTTAATTCAGCAGTAGACTAATTATCCAAAAATGGACTTCTCTGTTCCAGATATATTCAAATTGAAGCTGAAAGGAAATTTGTTGAAATACCTAAATTTGATTCCTGCTGTCATCTGAGGAACTGGAAGCAGTACTCTAAAGGTCTTCTTCCAACTGTTGAAGAAGGAATAAAGGAGAAAGCCCATGGGGGAAAAAAGACACTATCAGAAAACAGGATGGTTGGTATTGACGGTCTGTTTTTCCCTTTACTAATATTATTCAGAACAATTTTCTTGCACTATGTAATATCCGTTTTCATTCACTTTAAACCAAGACATTAGGTTTCAAAATTGATTTGAAAGAAAAAATAATAATTTCAGTTAAATTCTCATGGGAATATAGGAATGTTTCTGCTCTTCTTTTATCATAAAATAGATTAGGATCCATGTATTTGTGTTTGTTTCCCATGAAATTTCCCTTATGGGATTTTCTCAGACTAGAGGCTGGCAGGGAGAACTCAGACAAATGGAAAGACATGTAAATAAAAAAGTATCTTTCACTGCAGACTGGCCCTGCTTTCCCAACACTTTAAGAACTATCAATTAATTAATATAATTCTTTAGCAGATATGCCCCCTCCTATAGAAAAGAAGGAAACAGACCCATCCATGCAACTAACTAGAATTAATCCAAGGTTAGTTTTCTAACCTTTACTATTAGAGGTAATAATGCTTACCAATGACCCCCATTCTCCATAACATAAAATAATGTTATTGATAGATGATACATTCAGAGCTATTCAGTCTGTTCCATTATGGCTCCTATTATAATATTATACTAATACTATAGTTATACTATACTATACTATACTACACTACACTACACTACACTATACTATACTACACTACACTACACACTGTACTAAAATACTATATTAAAAATAATATACTAATATTTTCCTTGTACTATACAGATATGACCAGGTATTTCTACCTAAGCTTAATTTCATTCAACATTTTCATTGTCATATATATTTGAAAGTAATGTGTTGCTGTTGTTTCTACTTTTATTGGGATAAAATAGTATTAAGCTATCCATTGCTTTCCTGAGGATATTTTCAGGATTTTCAGCTCTAATAAAGAAATGTGTTTTACATGAATATTTCTGAAGCTCACTTTTTCATATAATTTGATAATCCACTATCATAAAGGATTTTACCATCAAAATAAATATACAATGAAATAAAATCTAGATAGCTGCAGCTTATACTAAATATTCTTGTCTACTTTCTATAGCCAAGAAAATAGATTCTGCTTGATTACATTTTTCTCAAGATTAATAATTAGATAATAGGGCCACTTCTCAATAAATAATTCATTTCGACAATATTGAAGGAGAGATGGATTTGCTATTCTATTACCAAAAGCAGAATAGTATTCCAAAGTTTACCAACACCAAATTACCTTTAAATAGTTTATTAAAAAACAACTGTATTCACTTTATTCTCTTTAAGGTGCCCTTTAGAGAGAAATTCATTCAATAGCATTTGATTTTCAGATGTAAGCTACACAGATGGCTGTGCTCTTTTATGTTTTGCTCTGCTATAGCATTATTGATTACTATTGTGGCTTAAGATATTGTAAATGGCATGCATACTAAGATAGTTTCTTTAATATGCACCTGATTTAATTGTTCCCAGCTTCAACAGGTTGTTCTCAGCCTTGAACTTTTTTTATTGTAGCTTATAATGTTGCTCCTCTTATCTAGCTTTTCATTTTTATGAGATGATCTTCCATACTGAAAGCACTGAAATGTTAATACTTCTTGAAGTAGTATTTCGGGTGAAAGAAAGAGCAATGATGTAAGATAATCATAAGTGTTCTTCATAATTTATTTAAGTAGGATTAATACAATTTTGTACAATTTGCATTCTGAAGGCAAAATAATATAAGTACGCTCACTGTGTTTTATTCAAATGGTTGAATAAAACCATTTGAATAAAACACAGTTCGAATTCAGCAAAAGGGGATTGGTCCATTGCAACAGAGCTCAACAATGCAAATCAACTAAAAGCATGGCAATCATACGTTTACCCCCCTCTATTTTAAAATATGTTTTTTTCAATCACTTTGAAAGGTTGAAATAGAAATTTAACTAATACTTAAAGTAAAGTCTCCCTTGGCCATTGAGAAACCTCCCTCATTAAAACATTGAATCTTTTTTCTCTGTGAACCCTCTTCGCAACTAAGTGATATTAGATTAGTCATTCTTTTTCCACTTGTGTAGATAATTATTGTGACAACAAAATAGATAATGAAAGTCAGATAAGCCACTCAATTGAAGAGTATGGTCAGTCATTTAAGAAATAAATAACATTTACTTAGATGGCAAAGAGACACTAGTTGGATCTATGGTTACATACTAAAGAATTTCTATCGGGCTTGGCTAATTCAAATGCTTTGTATACCAGCGACTATTGCTATATACCTTTTCATTTCTGTCTGTGAAGCCTAGTGCTTTCTGCAGATGGTTCCTGATTCAGAGACAGAGATTGTAAGGATCTAGGTCAGGGGTCGGCAACCTAAAACACTCAAAGAGCCACTTAGACCCATTTCCCAGAAGAAGAAAAAACAACAACACTGAGAGCCGCAAAACCCGTGCATGCGTGTGCTTGATTGAAGAGTTTAATTAAAAAGAAATAGAGGCTGATGTGCATAAGTTTTTTTTTTCTCTCTCTCTCTCCCTCTCTTTCTCTCCCTTCCTCTCTCTCTCTCCCCTCTCCTCTCTGTCTCTCCCTCTCTCCAATCTTCTGCTCACCTGGTAAGTTGGCTTCACGCTGTTCTCAGACAAGCTGACACACATTCTTATAGGGCTGGCTCTCCTGCCTTGATTTCTGCTGCTTCCTGTGGAGACGCAGCAAAGGCAGAAGCCCCACCCAATAAGCTTGTCAGCTTCTCTGAGAACAGCCTGAGGCCACTCTCTTTTTTACACACACACACACAGACACACACACACACACACACACACACACACACAGAGAGAGAGAGAGAGAGAGAGAGAGAGAGAGAGAGAGAGAGAGAAGGGAAGTGCAAGTGCCTCTCTGTGTCTCTGTCTCTCTCTGTTGCTCACTCTCTCTCTGCAAATGGCAGAGGATGACTGGGAGCCGCAGGAGAAGGCTGAAAGAGCCATATGCAGCTCCTGAGCCATGGGTTGCCGACCCATGATCTAGGTGAATTACTTTAGCTAGTAAGCTTTTTTCAAGCCCAGCAATTGTTCCACTATAGGCCTATAAATTGGAAAGAAATACCAAACATAAACAAACAAAGAATATTGTGCAGTTACAATATTGTCTATAAGAATATACCCCATGTACCCTCTCCCTTAATATGTGTTCCTTAACATGTGTCCCTTTGGATGAGGTGGATATCATAAAAATGTTTATCATCAGTTTTAATTCAAGCAACATATGCTTTTAACTTCTGTGCACCTTGATAAAGGAATTCTATTTTCTTTTGTTACTTTTATCTGCATTATATGCAACACCAATGGCTATATGACTGACTTTTTTCATGCATAAAGCATCTGGCAGCTCCCAAGTGCATATGGGATTATCTGTGACAGAAAAATAAAATGTGCCATGCATAGCAATGAAAGAAATCAAATTCCTCCAGTGTAATCTAATTCTGAGTAACATCTGCAAAGCAGTGTGTGAAATCCAACTCTACGCACAGTGGCTCATTAGGATATGACAGCATCAGCCACAAGAGCACTTGCCCAGTCCCCACAGAGACTTGTAATAAGAGTAATGTTTACCAGTCGTGCTCCAATGCCAACAGGTGTCAGCTACAGTGAATTCCATCTTCCTGCAAATAATATATGTTCATGTGGAAAATAACTATTTTTTTCTCTATTCCCCCCCCAAAAAAAAGTGTAATAACAAGACATTTTAGGTAAGCATTTGAACAAAGACCACTCTCTGAAGATTTTCTCATATAAATGCAAATTTTGCTAAATGTTTCAGAGGTTAAACCACAGACATATGGTAATTAACTGGGACTATCTTAGCAAAATCACTAAAGCAAACTATTAAAAGTAATGGATTAATTTTCTACCGAAGGTAACAATAGAAAGAGCTCTTAGACTTATATACCCCTTCTGAGTGCTTTACAGCTCTCTCAAAGTGGTTTACAGAGTCAGCATATTGCCTCCAACAATCTGGGTCCTCATTTTACCTGCCTCAGAAGGATGGAAGGCTGAGTCAATCCTGAGCCAGTGAGAACAGAACTGCTGAACTGCTGGCAGCCGGTAGGCAGCAGAATTAGTCTGCAGTACTGAATTCTAACCACAGTGCCACCGGGTAGAAAATGATATTGGCAGTGGTAAAAAAAGAACATTTAAAGATATTGGCAGTGGTAAAAAAGAACATTTACAATACTTACAGTACTTCACATCGAAGGTTCATAGCATAATTTTCAAGACTAGGTCTGGGTGATGGGTTTCTTGAAAATGGGGCTGAAGGGAGAATTCAAAGTTTAATGCAATTCAGGCTGAAACTTTAAAGGTAGCAAGAGTGATATCTTAAAACAATTCTTTAAAATAGAAGAAGAGAAAGAAAGAAAGAAAGAAAGAAAGAAAGAAAGAAAGAAAGAAAGAAAGAAAGAAAGAGAGAGAAAGAAAGAAAGAGAGAGAGAGAGAGAAAGAAAGAAAGAAAGAAAGAAAGAAAGAAAGAAAGAAAGAAAGAAAGAAAGAAAGAAAGAAAGAAAGAAAGAAAGAAAGAAAGAATTTAGTGCTAAGGAACTAGGAGCTATGATTTCACATTTTTGTGTATATAAAAATTGAGGAAATTAGGACTACAGTAAATGTAAGCCATCAGAGAATTTCTACATTCTATGAAAATATTGCAGACATATCAAAAAGTGTGTAACTCTACAGATATGATTTCCAGAGAATAAAGCCTCAGAGTATGAAATATTTCTGAGTAGGAATTGATAGAATTATATTGCTAACATAAGATTGCATCTTTTGTTGTTGTTGTTGTTTAAATCCTACATGCTTATCTGCACAGGAATATTTTCTTTTTTCCTTTGTTTTCAATTTGTTTTAATTTTATTCAAAAAAGAATTAAAATACAAAACTTCAATAAATAAATAAATAATAAGAAAAACATGCACAGGAATGTTTTCTTGATGTCATATTGAGTGAAATTTGGATTTTTGGAATTTGGAGCCTCTTTGAACCCACTTGGCTTTGCTTCCAAGTCAACATATCTAGGTTAGGGTTATAAAGCCCATAAGACAATTATTTAGAAACACATTGCAGCTGAACCATGCTTAATCAGGGGATTGGAAGATACCAGGTACCTCATCTGCGTATCATAGGAAAATCAATATAGAACCTAATTAGAAAAATGAAAGGACACATTTGTGTTTTATTTGCTGGGAGGCAAAGCTCTCAGACTTTCAACAGACAAATGAATAATTAAAACGCTAGGAAAAAGATGAGTCTTGGCAATGCGACTTGAGACACATTTTAAACAAAGCAATCAAATCATATTTCCCACAGGAGAAGCCCATGATCACTGAAAAGAGATTATTGTAAGCAATTGAACAGAGATGTCAAGGAACTGCACCTGACAGACATTGGAATGAAATATATTTATGTTCATGTTTATATTTATAGCTATAGCTATACACTCACACCACACACACACAAACACACACATTTTGTTTCATGTTGGAAGGACGGAAATAAAATGTTTAGGATTAAAAACTACACATTGATCCTTTTTATGTGTTTGTAATTTTTATATATAGAGAAAGGATTATTCTACTTTGAAACATAATTGCCTCATGGTTACTGTACTGCACACATGCACAAATACAAGCCAAAATTAATATCAAAAGCAGTTTGGAAGCCTGAAAAAGATATATCTGAACAGATTTTCTAAATGGTAAGAGAGAACCGACCAATCATATAGTTAGTTTCATAGCCATGGAAGAAAAAAGGACTGTCTCCTATTTGCTAGAAAGCTGGGAAATTACAGAAAGCATATATTAAAAAAAAAAGATTTCTCCCACAGATTGCATAGCTAGGCAAATTGATAATGGGACCGGCAATTCCCTAAGCATTTTAAAGGAACATATGGCTTTACAGATCAACGCCAACAGGTTAACATGCTAGTAAAATAACGTTTAGGATTATCCAATCAGATTAGATCTCTATATGGTAAGGAAGGTGCTAGATCAGGGGTCTTCAGATTCGCCCCTTTTTATGACTCATGGACTTCAACTCCCAGAATTCCTCAGCCAGGCACACTGGCTGAGGAATTCTGGGAGTTGAAGTCCTCAAGCCATAAAAGGGCTGAGTTTGAAGACCCCTGTCCTAGATGTTCAAGCTGGTTTTAGAAAAGACTCCAGAATAAGAATCATAGCTAATGCACACAAGTTAATGGAGAAAGCTAAAGAATGCCAGAAAGAAATCAATGTGTGCTTTATTGGTTATGGAAAGGTATTTGATTATACTTACTATAACAAGGTAAGAATGTGCTTAAAGAAATTGGAGTTCTGGAACATCTCATTGTCCTTATTGAAAAGCTACACTATATATAGGAGAGGAAGTCATAGACCAGATGGAACATGGTAAAATAGATTGGCTCCAGATCAGTAAAGCAGACAGAGTTCTATGGATCAAAACTAATCAAGGATGGAACCACTCAGAACTAAGGAGAAATTTCCTGACAGTTAGAACAGTTAATCAATGGAATGACTTGCATTCAGAAATTGTGAGTGCTTTGAGAGGTTTTTAAAAAGAGATTGGTCAACCATTGGTCTAAAATGACATAGGGCTTCCTAACTGAACAGGGGTTTGGACTGGATAACTTCCAAGATCCCTTCCAACTCTGATATTCTGTTATAACAAAATATAGGAGCTCTGCGACAAAATCAAAGTTTTGCACACAGCAGGACAGCCCTCAAGAAGAATAAATAAGATTTTTTTTTCTGATTTTTTTTTAAAAATTCCCGTTGCAAAGTGTGAGAATAAAATTGGATCAATTTAACAGCTGAGATTCAGCCATATTTTAAGTATTTAGTGGATTGCAAAAACTTTAAAATTGTTGGGTAACAGCAATTTCTTGCTCACAGTATTCTGAGCATTGGATCAAGGGTGATTCTATTTCTAAATTCTGTGTAACCTGGGCAGGTTTAAGTCTTTCACAAGGAGTCATAGCACAGATCTAGCATTTCACTGCTATAAAAAGAAGAGGCATATTTTCTGCATAACCATTTTCCCTCTGTGACTAATCTATCTTTGTGGTATTGTATTACATACAATGGCTTCTGTCTTTTGCTGCCTCTCCTAATTAATTAATCCAGAGTACTGCCAGCTAACCATAACTCTGATGCAACTAATTCTTGCCAGTGAACAGACAGACACATTTCCAGGAAGGTCTGAGCTTCATAAGCAGCTAGACCAGCCCTCCTGGCATTCTTGAAAAGAGAAAATCAATGTTCATTCTTCTAAGTCCTGAACAGAAGAAGTCAAGCTTTGCCAATATGCCCCATCCATCCTGGCAACCCCCAAGGCCAGTGTTTAGGAACTAAACTTACCTTTGAATAATTATGGACAATGCTGGAAATGTGTAATCTTATATATACTTAATATCTAGAAATAAAACTTCATGATCACAAACTATTTTTTTGATAAGAAAGGGCAACATTTTATTTTGCAATCGCAATCTCATGAATGCTTGCAAGCCAAAGAGATACTTACCTATTTTCTTCTAATTAACATGCATAGACTCAGACTTTAAAACTATTACATTTTTAATTGACTGTTGCACAGTAAAACATGAAACACACATATGATAAGGGAAAATGAGGTTCTACTTGTCAGCTTGCAGAGTTATCCACAATCAAGCAGCATAAAAAGATAAAAGTGAATAAATAAAAAAATATTATACCATTTGTATATGGAATATCAGTTCCTTTTCTGAACGTACTTTATGGAACTTAATTTGGAAAGAGAACATAGTATACTATGTGGCAGGGTTCATAAAGGTTCTTCCTGTAGTCTGTGAAAGCCTTAAACAAAACTTCCAATTACAGCCTTGAATTTCTGTTTGTGCTTCCTTGCTATTTTTATTTATTTATTTATTTATGTAACAAAAAATAGTCTATTGATTTCTGGAGATGTTTTTACTAAGCAAGTGCATGTAAGCAGGCAGCTCATTTATCCAATTTAAACCTTATGGAAATTGAAGTGGTTGCAATCTCTGAAGTCCTCTAATTGGGGTTGATTGTAGAAAGGCCACATCTACTTTAAACACAGATGTCCTCTGACACAGCAATAATAGCACAGCAGAAGAGTCAGAGGGTAAATTCAATGCATGGGAAGAATGGTATGATTGTACAAAACTATTTGTAACAGAAGGATATAGAATAGAACAACAGAGTTGGAAGGGACTTTGGAGGTCTTCTAGTCCAACCCCCTGCTCAGGCAGGAAACCCTATACCATTTCAGACAAATGGTTGTCCAATCTTTCTTAAAAACTTCCAGTGCTGGAGCATTCACAACTTCTGGAGGCAAGTTGTCCCACTGATTAATTGTTTTAGCCTTCAGTTTTAGCCTTCAGTTCCCTGATCATCTTTGATCATTGGTGATTGCCCAGAATTTCTCCCCCACTCAATCTTCAAAGCAACAAGATCTCAGGACTGGCTAATTTGTTTCATTTTATTAATATTAATTAATAAAATAAATCCTATCTTCCTCTTTTACATAAGTTCCTTCATATTATTGTATTTTAAGATAGGTTTTTCCAAATGAATGACTTTCAGGGATGTTACACCCTGACTGCTGTTTAGAAGGCCAGATCCTGAAGTTGAAACTCAAATACTTTGGCCACCTAATGAGAAGGAAGGACTCACTGGAGAAGAGCCTAATGCTGGGAAAGATTGAGGGCAAGAGAAGAATGGGACGACAGAGAATGAGGTGGCTGAATGGAGTCACTGAAGCAGTAGTCGTGAGCTTAAATGGACTCCAGAAGATGGTAGAGGACAGGAAGGCCTGGAGGAACGTTGTCCATAGGGTCGCGATGGGTCAGACATGACTTTGCAACTAACAACACACCTTCTAAATGTCTGCAAAATAGCATACACACTTGGAACACTTGCAGTCTAACTGCCTGCACAGAACACCAGCTCATCTCCCCACTAAAGTGGTATCCGGTGGTGGGATTCAGCCAGTTCGTACTAATTTGGCAGAACTGGTAGCTACAGTTTGCTGAATTCGGAGAACCGGCTTAATGCGTAGTGCTTCCGGAAGTCCAGTCTAGGCCTCGGAGGTCTGGAGGAGGCTTCCCAGGCCTAGAACAGCCCACCGGAAGTGTGTAGGTGCCACTTCTGAAAGTCCATTCTAGGCCTCAGAGGCCCAGGCCTGCATCCAATAAGAGAACCAGTTGTTCAGGTATTTGAATCCCACCACTGGTGGTACCTATTTATCTACTTACATAGAACATGCTTTAGAATTGCTAGTTGGGCAGAAGCTGAGATGAGTGGCAGGAGCTCACCTTGCCACGCAATTTTAGGGCTCAAACTACTGGAACTGAGACCATCTCCAGCATCATTAAGCCAGTGAGCCAACAAACCTCTTTTTCAAGGTTGTAAAAAAAAAAAGGCGGACAGACATTCAGTCAAGAGGAGCAAAAAGATTAAGAAGTCTGTATTGTCGCTATTTAAAACAAAAGAAGTGAGAGGTGGTTACCCAATTCAGTTTATGTGCAATATAATGATTTTAGATTGTACCGGGTTCTCTAAATACTTGTTTACATGGACCTGAAAATCAAGATGAGGAGCGCTTATGACCTCCCAAATGGCTGCACAGTGTGTGAAGTGATTCTTACATGGAATGATTTGCAAACTGGCTTTATATTGCAAGTTTATAATTATCCTTAGAGGAAGTCTATAAACTGATAGCAAAATTAAAAATAAAGGAAGGAATACAAACAAATGTCACCATCTTTTTCTAGAAGCAAGCTGTATTTGTTCAAGGAGTTACAAAAGTTTCTGAAATTTAACAAGGCCCACAATGAAATATGATTAAAAAATTCATAATAATCAGCCTAATTGGTTTGCTTGTCAAAATTAATGTTTCTTCATCCTTTTTGATATGTCAACTTTAAGGCAAATTCACAATTACAAGTTAAAGGTGCTGTTGTCCTGTGTTCATGACAGCTTGTCTCTTAACCAGATTCAGGGGAAAAAAACTGTCTGGGTTTTTTCCATCTGTCCTGTTTGCCATTGTTCACTCCCTAGAGACTAAAATGGACAATGTGAAATTTGAGTGGGCCCCGAACAAGGAGTACCGTATATATTGGAGGTGGTGACCCTTTGAGAGCTGTATGCAACAAAAATTCATTTTGATGTATGCCGATTGGTGTACATTCAAAGTGACAATAAAGTTATCATCATCATCATCATCAATGAAGAGAAGGGTGAGGGGTGATATGATAGCAGTGTTCCAATATGTCAGAGGCTGCCACAAAGAAGAGGGAGTCAAGCTATTCTCCAAAGCACCTGAAAGCAGGACAAGAAGCAATGGATGGAAACTAGTCAAGGAGAGAAGCAACCTAGAACTAAGGAGAAACTTCCTGACAGTTAGAACAATTAACCAGTGGAACAACCTGCCTCCAGAAGTGGTGAATGCTCCAACACTGGAAGTTTTTAAGAAGAGACTGGCCAGCCACTTGTCTGAAATGGTATAGGGTTTCCTGCCTGAGCAGGGGGTTGGACTAGATGACCTCCAAGGTCCCTTCCAACTTTATTATTATTATTATTATTATTATTATTATTATTATTATTATTATTATTATTATTATTATTATTCCTGATGTAAGAGATTGCACATGAAACTATCTTACAAAATGTTTCAGAGCCTTTAAGTAATTAATAGAAAATATAGTCTTTCACTATATTAGTTTAATAAATGATCATCAGCACAGACTACAATTCATATACTGGCAGAATAAAAGTTATTGTCTCCGAGCGGAATCTTGTGACGGTTGTGATTAATTATATGCTGTCAGGTTAGTGTTGATGACTCTTAGTAACTAAGAGTCATCACAATCAGTCTTTAACTTGGTCATTCAGTTCTTCTAATGGAGCATCCATCACCATTGTAATTAAATCTATCCACCTTTCTGTTTGTTCTTTTCTTCTCCTCTTTCCTTCCACTTTTGCCAGTATTAGAGTTTTCTCCAGAGATCTGGATCTTCACTTACCTATCCAAAGTAGGGTAATTTGAGCCTGGTCATTTGTGCCTGTAGTGAGAAGTCTGAATTGATTTATTCAATGATCCATTTGTTTGTTTTTCTCGGATGTGCATGGTATTCTCAGGAGACTTCTCCAACACCAATTTTCAAAAGCATCAATGTTCTTTTTATCTTCAGCAAAATGCAACCTTCTCTTTCAAAGAGTGTCACAGGGAATACCAGTGGTTTTGATTATTTATACTAGATGAATGAGTTTGTAGCAAGCAATTGAAAACAAACACCAAACTCTCCAAGTTGTAGAGAACCTGCTGAAGTTTATTCTCTCCATTCCTTATGCATTCAGACATGGGCTGAAAACTCTGAGGCCTCAGCTGCCCAAAACAAAAACTTATTTTGTGACCTTTCTTCCCATAGTTTAATAATAATAATAATAATAATAATAATAATAATAATAATAATAATAATAATAATAATAATAATAATAATAGGAGGATGGTGGTGGTGATGTTGGAAGGACCTTGGAGGTCATCTAGTCCAACTACAGTTGATAAGTTAGTAACATAGTGTTAAATGAATTTCTCACAAAAAGTGATCACATGGTACCTTGGGACACACAAGGATCATAAATGTGAACCAGTTGCCAAGCATCTAAATTTTGATCACCTGGTCATGGGGACGTTGTGAAAAAAACGGCCATAAGTCATATTTTTCATTATTGTTGTAACCTTGAACGATCACTAAATTGCAAGATGTAAGTTGTTGTAAGTCAAGGACTACCTGTATAGACTTTTCTTTATTATCATCTAGCATCTATTATCTCCACTACAACTGCCTTTCCTTCAGAGGAACCTTTGTTTAGCAAGAACTGAATCTGCATGCACTCATATTCTGTGTTTATGCACAAAGAGGCTACTGTTGTTCTGTCTGTCTGTCTCTACTCCATTTAAATCAGGTTGTAAAAATCAACAGCCTGATTTCCCATATTTGTCCTTTAGTGTTGCAAACTTGATTAATTATGTGCCATCAAATAATTTTCAATTATTACAGACAACACAGGGAGATTTTTCTCCATGATGATTTATCCCTAGCCTGTTTTTTAGGACTACTAATGATGTAGCCATTGCCATTGAGTTATACACTGTAACTGAGTTTATCCACCTTGCTATTGGTTATCCTCTTTTCTCTCCTTCCAACTTTCCCAATATTACACCCTGGATTTTTGCATTATGATTCCGAAGTTGGCTCATTTGTTCCTGGTCATTAGTGCCTTGAGTGAGAATTCTGGGTTGGCTTGGATCCATTGGCTTATTGTTGTTGTTGTTTTTGTCCACAGTATTGTCAGGTATCTTTTCCAACACCAAATTCAAAGGCATAATTTCTCTTACTTGCTTTTTCAAATCCCAGCCTTCACTTCTATAGATTGTCACAGGGAATACCATGGTTTGTGCGATTCTGATCATTGAAGGTATAGATACATTACAGCATTTAACTATTTCTTGCAAGACCTTTGTATCTACTGTACAAAGTGCTAATTTGTGATGTGTGTCTTGTATGTGTTTCAGCTTAGCTTTCAATAACTTGGATTTACTGAGCTAATACCATAATTAGCCCCATGTTTTCATTTCCTGCTGTGCTTGGCAGCACAGAGGAACTTTACAAATTGTGCACAGCACCTCTAATGCTTCCCTTAAAAAAGTATTACCAAGTGTTGCTGTTCATGATCAGAAGCCCATTTTCTCCAGATATATGACATACTAGACATGTATAGATACGTAGATACATATGACACCAGTACCTACCATTCAAAAGAGACAATCAAAAAGGAAACAAGATCAAAAGACTTTCTTGCCTGCAATCAACACCCAGAGAAGCAGAGGTTAACAAAAGCAACAACCAACCTGTAAACAACCAACACCCCAATGACGGAAATATCAAATCAGCAAACAATCAAATGATAAACAGCAACCTAAGAATACTAAGGATGTAAGCCACCAAGTACATTCCCAGAAACACTGACAGGGTAAACCATCTGTATATAAACAGAGCAAACCCTTCTTCCTTCTAGCCCTGATGATGATAGTTGGGTAATGAAATGTCTGCATGAAAATAACCAGCCTCAAAGAGTATCAAGGACTCCATATGACATACCCTTTAAAATGGATGCCACACACAAATCTGCTCTCTGTGTTATGTATGTGTGCGCATAAGCACCCCTGCGTAACAGACAATGATAATATAATGAGAGGAATGATTAAAAATAAAATGAAAGAGCTGAATGCTTCAAAAACCTATAAGAAAACAAGTCAGGAGAAATAGATTCCTGCAATTAGATCATAAGAGAAACCTTCCAACGGAATCAGACCTCTTGGAACTTGAGTCTTTGAAGTTTAAATGTACCTGGAAGAAAGCCATGTAGACAGTGACTTTATCTCTTATTCTGCAAGTAGGAGATTTGGCAGCAGCTGCAAGGAAATAAAGGTTATAATTGCAAATTTGCCATAACCATCTTTGTATTTATTCCATTAATATGTTTCAAGTTGGGTCCAGACCACAGGCCAATTTAACTTGCATGACAAACTTACATAATAAGCTCAGGGCACACATATTGGGAATTTTTATGGGAAATCTATCCTCCTGATCATACAAAGTCATTGCATGATAACATGATTGCTACAAGGATGACTTCACTGTTGATAGAATGAAATTACTTATTTCCAAAGATTCATTTTCAGTATGTTTTCTTCTAGTCTTAATATGAGTGGCTAAGCAGCTTATCATGCTAATCCCTAAGGCTAATTTGAGGCACTGGGAAATTCAATTGATGCAGCTGATTTTCTCTAATGCCATTCCAAATTTAATGGTCACAGGTTCGCTTTTCAGATTAAGTCTTTGTTTCAGGAAGTAGTCCTGCCAAACACTGACAGAGTGTGAGATTTGTATATTACTTTTTATAGTCATCAGATTCAAAAACAAGATGGTGTCAAAATCTGGAATTATAAAGAAGGTAGAAAAGATTCTAACACTTTGATTTGTACAAGTTGTTGCAGTTATTTTAAATTGAACATACAGACCAAGTGCAGAGGTTTTCAGATAATTATCACAATACCATGTGCTTTGACTTTTTGCTGCTGAATATGTAGTCAAGCAGTATATTTATTAAAATATTGGATATTCAGAATAAGCTTTGTAGTTTGATACATGTTAAATGATTGATTGAAACTTGTTTGAAAAAAAGATTAGCTTGCAAGTCTGCAAGTTCAGAGAATTCCTATATATTCAGTTAGTTCACAACTTACAACCATTCATTTAGCAACTATTCAAAGATACATCACTGAAAAAAGTGGAAAGCAATCCTATTTATGACCATCACAGCATCCCCATGATCACATGATCAAAACTGGGTACTTAGCAAACATCATGTATTTACAATGGTGGCAGGGTGCCAGGATCTTGTAACACAATAAGAGAAGCTGGGTTTGCTTAATGACCATATGTTTCACTAACAACTGCAGTGTTTAACTTAATGATCATGGCAAAAAGGTTGTAAAATTGGGCAAGATTCACTTAACAGTCATCTTGCATAGCAGTGGAAATTCTGGTCCCAGTTGTGGTAATAAGTCAAGGACTACATGTATGTATGTATGTAGATATACATGTATGTTAAGATTTAGGTGACCAGGAATATCAGGAGATGGCACAAAATAATTTGGGTGGAAAAGTAGGTAGACTAAAGAGGTACTTAATAGAAGCTCTGTTGCAATAAAATTCTGACACAGGAATTTAAGTAGCAGACAAGGATTAACATGTTTATCTTTTTAAATACATCCTTAGGTAGTTGAATAAATACAAGACTGTGATGGAAGAGTGGCCTCACAGGCAGCATGATGCCATTTAACAAGAGGTAGCATAGGGAAGTGATTTTATTCTGTGCATTAGATAAATCTTTTATCTATGCATGAATATGGCCCATTCTCATTTACTGTTTTCTAGAGCAATTAATTGTTGCTGCTACAGCAACAAAGTACTTGACTATCTCTTGTACATGTGTTATGTTTGGTGAGTGTGATTTTCAGGTTATTTTTCCATTCTCCCTACCGGTGCACTATAGTGTTCTCAATGTGTCTGCAATCAATTTTACATAGGCATTTTTTCCCCCAAATGTCTCCGTACCTGCAAAATTCCAGTGAGATATATTTTGCAACTAAACCAACAATGTCCTTTTAATAAAAGTTTCAGGACCAGTTCGTCATAAGCCATGGCATTTGCTTGAAGAAGAAAAAGGATCAATGGATACAGAAGTTACCTTCTGTGGGTAATCTTTCTTTTCCCTTTTCTAACATGACCTATGGATACTTCAAGAGACCTATGGATACTTCAAGAGAGAAGTTTGAAGAAGAAACACACTGAGAAAGAACAGAACAGAGGTGGAAGGAACCTTGGGGGTCTTCTAGTCCAGCCCCCTGCTCAGGCAGGAGAACTTATACCATTTCAGATAAATGTCTATTCTCTTCTTAAAAACCTCCAGTGATGGAGCGCCCATGATTCTGTAGGCAAGCTGGTCCAGTAGTTAATTGTCCTCATTGTTAGGAAATGTCTCCTTAATACCAGGTTGCTTCTGACTTTGATCAGTTTCCAACCATTGTTTCTTATCCTGCCCTCTGGTGCTTTGGAGAATAATTTGACCCCTCTTCTTTGTGGCAGCCCCTCAAATATTGGAATACTGATATCATGCCATCCCTATAAAGACTAGTTCTAATTTTATTGTAAGGTTACATTAACAGAATCTTGCAAATCTTAATGTACATTTGTCGCCCATTACCCTCACACTTAAAAAAAAAACACAGGGAGAGTCCTTTCTGAGATATTTGCTATGTCTACATTCCTTGTGCAGGCCAACCTGCCTCTTATCTGACAGTTCCCCTGGCTGTGGCTTGTCCCGCTATTCCCAAGGTCATTTTCACATACCATTTTAGCTATTCTGCAGTGTTGCTGGAAAATTGACTGTTTTTGGTTGATCTTGATTAGAGCCAATGGATGTGTATTGATTGGCTGAGATATCTCCCTTCACATATGGGCCAGAAATTAAGGATGAAGTTTAGGCGCAATCAGAAAACAAATATCTTTGGAAATATTTGACGAAAGCATATTGTTGGCCCAAAACATTTTGAATGACACATTATTTATCAAATTATATCAGAAAGTATTTAGAATCTTGCCTACAATATACAGTATATAAGCAAAATATTTAATTAGAAGGCATTATGTTTATAAAATGAATTCTAAATATGCAATACATCTGTTTTGCGACAGACAGGAAGGTATTAGTGGAAAACAACATCTTACACTATTTCTTTGCTTTATTATCTTACATGAAAAAATAATCATTTAACAGTCAGGGAACAGATGGAAAGAGTTTCCACATTACACTTTCTTTTGAAATTTGCTATTTGTGGAAGCAATATTAAAGATAGAAAGTGTGAATACTACATCAAAGCTGGCTGGGGGATGCTAGTAATGAAAGTCTTAGAATTAAACTTGCTGAGGTTGAGAAACTCTGGTCTAGATTGTCAGACTTATCCAAACCTAACCTTGTGGACCACAGAATACTTCTTTCAATTTAAAGGAGACCAGTTAAATCATGTTAAAGAAAGAATGTCAAACTCTGCAACAGCTTTCTCTGGGTCACAGAATATATGTGGGTATGTGGGTATATGCAATTTTGGGGGGTAAAATTTATGTAGTGTATATTGGAGATGGTGACCCTTTGAGAGCTGTATACAACAAAATTTCATTTTAATATATGCTGATTAGTGTACATTTAAAGTGTCAATAAAGTTGTTCTAAGCTTATAATCAATAAAGCAAGATTCATGTATTGCAAGATTATTCCAGGAAAAAAGAATTAGGTTATAGAATCTTAATTTCAGAAATTGGATAAGTTTATCATGAGCTGCATTTATCAACATATAGATTACACTTGAAGATAGCTAGTGTCTTTGATCTTAACTGAGTTTTGATTTAATGCAAAAGATGCTAATTGTTGATTTAAGACACCAGATTAGAAGTCAGGAGACCAAGTTCTTATCCTGCTTTAGGCATGGGTGTTGTTTGGGTGAATTTAGGTCAATCACTTTCTCTCTGCCTATGACATCAGGCTTAAGTGACAAGTCCTGTCACAACCAATGAGTCAAGCTCTGTATTTTCCCATCAACTCCCAATTAGGCAGATAGGATGGAATCTTTACTTGCAGATGCAAGGCACATGTAATGGTGAGTTGGCTTCCTCAAGTTATGGTCTACAATTATTAAAATTACAATTTTCACAAGTGGTATGTATATATACTTATCTGGTCACTACCACTATGACTCTTTAAAGAGATATTTTCTTTCTGCACTTTTTGATGCAGGATAAGGTGAGTAGGACTTTCCCTCTATTAGTCTTCTTACACTTCTATAGCTAGAAGGTCAGATGCATAGTAGGTTGTCTGCCAAAGTGTGACTATTAATTTCAAAAATAGATACAACTATTTTGGTACAGATTAGGTTTAAGGAGCTAATTATTAATTCAAGATGATGGAAAGAGAAAGAAAGAAAGAAAGAAAGAAAGAAAGAAAGAAAGAAAGAAAGAAAGAAAGAAAGAAAGAAAGAAAGAAAAGAAAGAAAGAAAGAGAAAGAAAGAAAAAGAAAGAAAGAAAGAAAGAAAGAAAGAAAGAAAGAAAGAAAGAAAGAAAGAAAGAAAGAAAGAAAGAAAGAAAGAAAGAAAGAAAGAAAGAAAGACTCTTGTAACTTCTGTGGGTTTTAACTCACAGCTATCTTGCCTACATGAATGCCAGGCAAGTGAAACAAAGCAAGATGAAGGATACAAAGATAAAGAAATGTTCCAATCAATTATCAGAATAAATAATAACAAGATCTTAATTTATAGCTTGTTTCCTATTTCTACAGGTATGTATTTCCTTTGGATATGTTTCTTAACTTGATGGGAGCCAGACCAGAGAAAGATGCTGTCTCTTTTGATAAAAGGCAAAAGCAAAATGCTTTTTTAAAAGCTCATCTGAAACAGCTTTTGCAGCTCTGAATTCAAGAACCCTAGAACTGATTTTGAAGTATGCAGTATGCAGAGACTGAGAACAAAACATGAATGAAGCCTGGGAAGTGAAGATATCAGAAAGAAACTTAAAGTGACTTCCATTTTTGCTCTTTTTTTAATAAAAAGGTGGGGAAAACTCTGATATGCTTTTAACATTTTACTATTATAGCCAATATTAATAATATAGAGTTCCGTTGTTGTTTTTCTGGGGAGTCTGTTTCTTGACCTGGCCTCCTTTGACTATCATCCTGATTAGTTGCTTAATGGCTGAGTTGTCTGGACTTTTGTGGACATTACCTGCTATTTAATTGGCTGATTAACTTTTTCTGAGAGCAGAAGCAAAGCCCTGCAGAAGATGGGGCCACCGTGGCAGTCTTCATTCCATTACCCCACTCTGGTACACTTCAGCTCAGTATGAAAAGGGATCAACCCTACTACTTTGAAATATTGTGTCCATTGATCACCACATGCTTAACTGAGTCAAGAATGCATGGTGGGCACAATAAAAATCAAATAGCCAAGTCAACTAACCATTGGGTGGTTCATTTGAGAATTAAACAGACTCAACAATGCAATAATACAGATTCAATAATGGATTCAACTAACTTCTTCCAATCAATTATATCATGACCAGCTTTGAAAAAAGAGGTGGAGAAAAGCTCTGCTGAGAAACCAAGTCTGTCCATGATACAGCCAATGCTAAGCTTAGACAATGAATGTGCCTAAGAAGCATTGTGCCAGGACTTGCCTACTGTTACTTTCCTGGCCAATGGCAAAGAATGCCATTAAATCTAGTGCAAAGACTCATTGGGTGCCAGTCATTCACAAGAAAAAAAATTGAGTGGGAACGCTGTCTTCCCAAAAATATACTTTTGTTCAATTAATGTGATTCTTAACTGCTAGAACTTCTGGGAAAGGAATCTAGAAAGCAAGGAGTAAATCAAAACTATTGTTGTAATAGCAACAATAGCAACTTCATAACCTGTTTGTAAGGAAAAGAGTGGCAGAACCTGGGGGCAGAGTTAAAAGTGGGATCAGCCTAGAACTGGGGTGTCAAACTACCAGCCCACAGGCCAGTTTCATCATACTGAAGCCACGCCCATCCCAATGCAAAAAGAATCGCGATACATTGCGACATGTCACACAACGTGATGAGTTTGACATCCGTGGCCTAGAATCTCCACATAACCACAAGAAAGCTAAATCCAACTGCCCTAAATTCCGTTGACCCTAATCTAACTCCTAGCAGGTGCTAACCATTAGTTGAAAAGGTTCCTGTGTTTAAAGGTGAGTAGCAATATATGAGCTTAATTGGATCTTCATGTGTGAACTGGATTTTTTGCTCCTGACACTTCACTGCTATTGTTTTATTTTCCAATAATATTTGTCAGGCTCTCCCTTCACCCCCCAAGAACCAAGAAAGACATGTGGAGTTACTTCTGAGTAGTCTCCTTTATTGTTCCTCACTTATAGACAGAAATCTTGTCAAACTAAAGGAACTATTTGCATCACTATAGATATATACTGTGAATCATGCCTTGATAAGATCACACTTATAATATTGCATTCAGTTTTGGTTGCCATGATGTAAAAAAGATGTTGAGACTCTAGAAAGAGTGCAGATAAGACCACCCAAGATGATTGGGGGACTGGAGACTAAAACATATGAAAAATGGCTGCAGGAATTGGTTATGGCTAGTTTAATAAAAAGGACATGGTAGCAGTCTTGCAATATCTAAGGGGTTGTCAGAAAGATGAGGGGGTCAACTTATTCTCCAAACTATCTGGAGGCAGAACAAGAAGCAATAGATGGAAACTAATCAAGGAAAAACCAATCTAGACTAAGAAGAAATTTCTTGACAGAAAAACCACTGGAATGGCTTGCCTTCAGAAGCTGTTGATGCTTAAACACTGGAGTTTTTTAATAAGTGATTGGATAAACATTTGTCTGAAATGGTATAGGGTTTCTTGCCTGAACAGGGGATTGGACTAGAACAGGGCTTTTCAACCAGTGGTACTGGTACCACCTGTGGTACATTGGCAAGTGGCAGGTGGTACGTGACCATCCTAGAGAAGTGGTAGCGGGGGAGGGGAATGAGCTGAACTGGTGGCAGCACTGCACAAGCCTGAGCGAGAGACAGTTGGAGTTACAAGGCTGTCAGGGCTCAGCAGAAGCGCCAGGATCAGCACAACTTTCCAGCTGATTGGTGCTTCTTCGGGGCTGTCAGGGCTCAGTGGAAGCAGCAGGATCAGTGCCAGGATCTAGCTGGAAAGCAGCACTGATCCTGGCACTTATGCTGAGCCCTGAAGAAGCACCGATCAGCTGGAATGTTGCAGCATCTTCAGGGTCTTGTGATTTACATTCAGATGCTTGACAACTGACTCATTTCTATGATGGTCACAGTGTCCCAGGGTCATGTGAAGTGACCAAAACCTGATGCAACCACCCAGCAGAGGTGGGGGAAATAAAAACCAAACAGCCCCCCCAACCCACCCCTGCTGCCAATCCTCAACAGAAATTCTCACAACAATGAAAACCTCAGATAGGAGGAAGAGCGTCGCCGGGCAGGCAGGCAGGTGTCTTCCTCAACTGTGGCTAGGGGGGGGGCACTTTTTTCAGTGCCATAATTGTAACTTCGAACAGTCACTAAGTGAACTGTTGTAAGTCAGGGACTACCTGTATTTCATCACTTTTTTTTCCTTTTTTTGGGGGGGTCATCATATTTTTGACACCTTACTAGGCGACTGGTGGTACTCGGATGTTGCCATATCCTAAAAGTGGTACAATGGGTGAAAAGGTTGAAAAGCCCTGGACTAGAAGACCTCCAAGGTCACTTCCAACTCTGTTGTTCTTTTATTCATGACCAAATTCCCCATGCTTTGTTGCCTCATTGCTTTTTGGAATGCAATCCCTTCCTCTTGGGAATCCAGACCACATTGCATCAAAGAATTATAATCTAAAACAGGCATCTCAAACTTGCGACATCATGTGACATTGCATGATGTATCGTGACTTTTCCCCATTGCCAGCAATGGGATGGCCACGGTTTTACCATGATCCATCTGGCCCACGGGCCAGCAGTTTTACATGCCTGATCTAAAAGAAGAAATGAATTAATATTTCTGACACAAAAATCCTTTCCACTAATTTTGGATTTGCTATTCTGGCTGTAAGTAGTGGAAAAGGTATTTTCCATGTGCTCAGAGATCCCTGAGGTAAGCAAGAGTATAAACTTAAGTGCAGATAGCTTAAATTAAGCTCTGATATGGGAAGACATCCAGATGCTTGCCCTATGACACTTGTAGAGAAATGAGTGTTTTGGAGTTCTGAAAAGAACAAAGCAAGTAATGCCACTTAATATGAACTAAATAATAGCTAGGAAACCATATGCTTAATTATAGAGCACCATTCTTAATGAGTCGTCTATTACGTTTGCAGAACTGCCACACCGGATTTAGGTCAGAGTGCCTAGCAATTAAAATAAAGCATAGTGCAATATTTGAAATGGAAATAATGAATTTAGAAAGCATGCTCAAGCACACCAAATGCTAAAATGACATTGATTTTGCTGTCTTTTGGAGAGTATTTAATGGCTCATGAATATGTAAATTTCCTAAGCTCCAACACTCTGCCAGGTTCTCAAGTAAACAAAATGACTAGCCAGATTTTTCTGCTTTTCATGGAGGGAAGTGGTGTGGGAAATAGCATACCTAAAGCCACCAGGCAGATATGAATCAATTATACCATTAAACCAAGAAAATGGATATCAGATAAATAGTCTAGCAGGGGCTATTTTATATGTTTATTTCCATTTGGATTGCAATCTATAATCCATATAAAATGTGTATTAGTTTGAATAGCATTGTAAGATTGCCAGAGTAGCTCGCATTTCATGAATGTCACATATCCATCAACATTAGACAAGTAATACCTGAAAGCTTAATTTCCAGTAAATATCTTCAGATTCCACTGAAAAGTTCAGCGCTTGATATGATAATTTATTTATTTATTTATTTATTTATTTATTTATTTGTTTTTATAAACCGCCCTTCTCCCGAGGGACTCGGGGCGGTGTACAGAATAAGGTAGGCATATAGAATGAACAATAGTGAAAACAAACAATAGTAAAATACAAACTGGGACCCCAGATTAGAGCTATCAGGCCAGGCCGGACTGCTGGAACAGATAAGTTTTTAATTCGCGCCGGGGGCCATCCGGATTTCTGTTGGTAAGCTGTTCCAGAGGGCTGGCGCACCCACTGAGAATGCCCTCCCCCTGGGGGCCACCAGCCGACATTCCTTGAGCGGTGGCACCCTGAGGAGGCCCTCTCTGTGGGAGCGCACAGGACGGTGGGGTGCTGACATTGGCAGAAGGTGCTCCCGTAGGTAGTCCGGACCCATGCCATGTAGGGCTTTGTAAGTCATTGTTAGCACCTTGAACTTCACACGGAAGGCAACTGGAAGCCAGTGCAGTGCACGGAGGAGAGGTGTGATATGGGAGTATCGGGAGGCTCCCAAGAGTGTCCGTGCCGCTGCACTTTGCACCAGTTGAAGCTTCCGAGTGGATCTCAAGGGCAGCCCCAAGTAGAGAGCGTTACAGTAGTCTAGGCGAGAGGTCACAAGAGCATGGGTGACTGTACGTAAGGCATCCAGGTCCAGATAAGGCCGTAATTGGCGAACTAGTCGAACCCGGGAGAAGGCCCCCTTGGTCACAGCTCCTATGTGATCTTCCAGGGAGAGCTGCGAGTCAAAGAGGACACCCAGGTTGCGGGCCCTATCAACAGGGGGTAGTAACTTGTCCCCGATGTTAAGGGATGGGATGTTCTGAGTATCCTGGCTTGCCGGTACGTACAGCCATTCAGTCTTGTCCGGGTTCAGTTGAAGCCTGTTCCTCCCCATCCATTCCCGGACCGCTTTCAGGCAGCGAGACATCACGTCGAGGGCATCACTGATGTTGTTTGGAGTTGAGATGAAAAGCTGGGTGTCATCAGCATACTGATGGTACCCTACTCCAAAGCTGCGAATGATCTCGCCCAGCGGTTTCATGTAGATGTTGAACAGGAGAGGCGAGAGGACCGACCCCTGAGGGACTCCGCAAGCGAGAGGCCTCGGGGTCGACCTCTGTCCCCCTGCCAACACCGACTGCGAGCGACCCTGGAGAAAGGAGGAGAACCAACGCAGAACCGTGCCTCCCACTCCCAGTCCCCTGAGGCGTCGCAGCAAGATACCATGGTCGATGGTATCGAAAGCCGCCGAGAGGTCTAATAAGACTAGGACAGAGGAATGGCCCCTGTCCTGGGCTCTCCAGAGATCATTTATCAGAGCGACCAATGCCGTCTCCGTGCTGTAGCCCGGCCTGAAGCCCGATTGGTACGGGTCTAGATAAACCGCTTCATCCAGGATCTGAGGGAGTTGGTGCGCCACCACGCTCTCAACAACCTTCGCAAGGAAGCGAAGATTGGAGACTGGACGAAAGTTATTCAATGAGGATGGGTCCAAGGTGGGCTTCTTGAGGAGAGGCCTCACCACCGCCTCCTTCAAGGCGGTGGGGAAGTGACCCTCACTCAGAGAAGCGGAGATGACCGCCAGGAACCAGCCTCGTGTCCCCTCTCGAGCTGCATATGCCAGCCAGGAAGGGCACGGGTCCAGTAAGCATGTGGAGGAGCTCAACCTCCTCATAATCCTGTCCACTTCCTTAGGAGTCACAGGATCAAATTCCTCCCAGATGACGTCGACAAGACTGTCCATGCCTTGTTCTTCCAACTCAGCCCAGTTGGAGTCCAGGCCGTTTCGGATCCGAGCAATTTTATCCAGCAGATATTGACCGAATTCCTCGGCTCGACCCTGCAAGGGTTCCTCCCTCACCTCTTGGTTCAGTAGGGAGCGAGTCACCCTGAACAAGGCAGCCGGGCGATTATCTGCGGACGCGATGAGGGTGGAAAAGTAGTTGATTTTGCCACCCTTACCGCAGCGAGATAAGACCTGGTGAGGATTCTTAATCGCAATCGGTCGGATTCGGATCGACTGGATCTCCAACGGCTCTCTAGGCCCCGTCTCCGATGCTTCATTTCCCGGAGCTCCGCGGTGAACCATGGGGCTCGCTGGGATATGCGCCGGGTCAGAGGCCGCAAGGGTACAACTCGGTCCAGAGCCTCCGTGGCTGCCTTCTCCCAGGCTTCCACTAAGGCATCCACCGAGCTGTGAGCAGGGAGTGCATGTGCATCCCCAAGCGCTGCCTGGAACCTATCAGGGTCCATTAGGCGCCTAGGTCGGTACCATCTGGTTGGCACCGCGCACCCACGGCGGGGGGTGGCAAAGGGGAAGTCTAGCCGCACGAGGTGATGATCGGTCCATGACAGGGGCATAATAGTCGTGGCACCCCCACCGATATCATCGCGCCACCGTCCAGATAAGAACACCAAGTCTGGGGTGTGGCCTCTCTCATGAGTCGGTCCAGAAATTATTTGCGACAGGTCCATGGCCGCCATGGAAGCCATGAACTCCCGAGCCAGATCGGACGATCCTCCCAGGGACGGTAGGTTAAAGTCGCCCAAGACCATGAGTCTTGGGAATTCAACCACCAACCCTGAGAGGACATCGAGTAGCTCGGGCAGGGCTGCCGCTGCACGATTAGGTGGTAGGTATGCCAGCAGCAGGCCCAACTGCGCCCCCGGGCCGTATCTCAGTAGGAGAGACTCACACCCGACCATCTGAGGGACGGTGATCTCTCGCGGGCTAAGGGATTCCCTGATGATAACTGCCACTCCCCCGCCCCTCCCATGGGCCCGAGGCTGGTGCAGCACCTGGAAACCTGGCGGGCAGAGGTCAACCAGAGGGACACCACCCTCTTGGCCCAGCCAGGTTTCCGTGATGCAAGCCAGGTCCGCGTGCTCGCTCTCCACTAGGTCACGAACAAGGTATGCCTTGTTAGCTACGGACCTGGCATTCAGGTAGACCAGCCTTAGCATGGGAGGCTGCACACCTTCGCTCCCGGGACCTCCGGGGAAGTACAGAGGGTCGGAGCATCTCACCGCTTGTACAGAGCGGAGATGACACTCCCGGTGACGATACGGCCCTCTGTTTGTGCACCTTCTGCCGTTCCCCACCATCCTGGGAATAGGATGTTCGTCAGTACGCCATCGGTTATTGTCGGCGACTGGTCCTCGTTTCTCACCATCGCGAATGGTCGTAAGCCTGGCCTGCGTTATGGCACCCGGAAGGTCTGCCTTCCCCGAGCAGCCATACTCTTTTCCCGCCCCCCTCCCTAACCCGACAAAAAACTTAACAAGAAACTTAACCAGGGGCCTCTTGTTGGTCTTGTGATGGAGGCCCCTGACCCTGCCTGGCCATCTCTCAGAGGCCCAATGGTCGGGCCCGTCATCGAGGTTTGGTGTATTGAAGGCAGGACGAACCCAGGAGAGGGGGGAACTCCTGAGGGCGAGTAGATCTATGCAAGAATATTGAAGACGCATAGGGAGCATTGGGGAGCATTGGGAAGGCGGTCCCCTGGGTGGAGCATTAGAAGGAGGGTCTAGTCGGGTAGGTGGGTATCTGGACCGTCACCCAGCCACTGCCACTTGGTTGGGTGAACCCCAGAAGCATGCCACTCCCCATCCTCTCACGATGGGTTGTGATTCTGCTTCTGGGGGTGGTCCAGGACCCACTCTGGGTGAAGCATACCCCATAGAGCTCTCACCTCTATGGGGCTGCAGGTGTAGGACAGGCCACTCTGCCACCGTGGCTTGCACCCAGGCCCATCATGTCCTGTGGGGCGAGGGAGGGCAGGGGGGTTCGGAGCTGGAGGAGGCCAGATGTTGATGGCCTCGGTGGTCTAGCCGCCATCATCTCCAACGGTCAGCTGCATCCTGGTGTCTTTAGGGGTGTTGATCGGCACGGAGATACCGTCGGCACCTAGGGTGCGGGCCGTGGACGCCACGCCGCATCTAGTGGTGCTGCCGTCGAGGGGTTTTCGGTGAGATTGGGTGACCGGGGCCTGGAGAAGTTTAGCGCCGCTGTCAAAGGCCCCTCGGTGGTGGTCGATCGGGTCCGCATAGCCGGTCTGCGGCATCTCCTTGATCCCAGGGAGATGCCGCCGTTGTTCAGGAGCAGGCCAGGAGGTCGAAGCAGGGCAACGACTCCGGCCCCGCTCAGGGCGGTTGCTGCGGCTGTCTCTTCCGCCGCCTAGCTGATCCATTTGATCCGCGGGGTCTTTCCTGATCATCCCTGGCGTCGCTGTTGGCCAGGGAGGCATAATAGGGAGCCGAGGGTGGAGGCACCGGCCCCACTCTGGATGGCTGCAGCAGTTGCAGCGGCTCGGGGGCGGGTTAGAGGCGCCCCATCGCCACTGCCCCCACCGGTGTTCGGGCCCGTGGGGAGATGACAGGCTAGGGCCCCGCGGGGTACTCGCCGTCGCCGCTGCCGACGATGCCGCCGCCTCCGCTACCCAGCTGGTCCGCAGCGCCTCCGTTGGTCGCTTGGGGACGCCGCCGGAGGAGTCGAACAGGTGCGGGGGTTGGGGCAGGGAAGAGATGTTGCCGCCGTCGCCCGGGAGCCGGTCAGGGGGCCGGGGAAGAGCAGAGCCTCCGGCCCCCCCTGGATGGCTGCGATGGTTGTCGTGTACCAGGGGCGGGCTTGGAGAGGCCCTGCCGCCACCGATACCGTCGCTGCCGGCTCCCTGAATAGGCGAACAGCTGATCCGCGGAGACGCCGCTGCCGCCCGGGAGCCGATCAGGAGCTGATCAGGGGGCCGGGGCAGAGCAGAGCCTCCGGCCCCTCCTGGATGCCTGAAGGCGCCTCCGCCGCACAGCTGATCCGCGGAGACGCCGCTCCTGCCCGGCAGCATGAACAGAGGTTAAATTAAATTAGTTATATTCATACTACTAGATCTGTAGTGGTATGTATGTATATTATATGTGTACATATGGGTGGATAGATAGATAGATAGATAGATAGATAGATAGATAGATAGATAGATAGATATGATATATGATATGGATACATCCCTACAGATTTAATAGCTGTTCCTAGCATTGCATTCTTCTGAACAGAGAGTTCAGATGTTGTTCCTGGGATCTGTTGGGATTATCTCCCAGTTAAGGAGTCACTGTCAAAGTTCCCCGCACCGCGCAGGCGCCACCACTGACAGCTCGCGGCTGTCAAACGCCGGACTACGAAGAAGCCTGAGCTGTCAAAGCGTCCACCGTACAGCGCAGGCGCAACCACTGACAGCTCGCGGCTGTCAAAACACCAAGACACGCGGAAGCCGGAGCTGTCAACAAAAGACGACGCGGATTGGCCCCTGCCTGACAGGGCGCCAAAATGAACACCGCTGATTGGTCCTCACTACCAGCTGCCGGCTATAAAAGCCGGACAAGTTATTCTATGTTTGCCTTTGCTCTTAAATAAATCTGTTGTTACTAGCCTGTCGTCCCGAGTGGTCCTTCGGCTACTTCACTGGCGACGAGGATGGGATCGCTCCGGAGCTGAAGTCACGGCCGAGGAAGGGAGTTCCCGGCAAGAGCTGTCACGGAAGTTTTAACTTCCATCGGAGCAACCCAGGACCGGACGACATGGCAAACTTCGGCCGTGTGAGGGAGTTTGATACCCGCCATCCCGAGAGATGGCAATCACACCTCGGCCAAGTCGAGGGATTCCTCCTCGTCAGTAAGATCACTGACGACCGAGCAAAGGCCGCCGCTCTGCTGTACATCAGCGGGCCCCCAGTGTACGATGCAGCCGTCGGGTTGTTCAGCCCAGTGCCCATCACTGAAGTCTCCTACGCGGACTTGGTGGACCAGCTGAGCAAATACTACATGCCGGCTCGATCAGAACTATACTGGCGGGTGCAATTCGCGCAAAAGAAACAACGGCAGGACGAGCCCGCCAACGAATTCATCGCCGGGGTCAGGCATGCCGCAAGGAACTGCTGCTTCCCCGACCTGGAAGACCGCATCAGAGACCAGGTGGTGATCGGTCTGAGGGACGAGAAGCTACAAAAAAAACTGACGTCCAAACCCGACATGAACCTGGCCGAGCTGACCAGGGAGATCATGGCATACGAACACAGCCACAAGAAGAAGCCGACCAACACGACCCCAGAGACCCCCGCGACCGTCTTCCAGGAAAGCGCAGCCTTCAGCGACAGCGGAGAGTCGGTAGATTTCACCGACGGAGAAGCCCTACAACGCCGAATGGAGCACCGACAGCCGAGAAGGGGAAAGACGTCGGACCGCCGGGGAGCCAGGAACCCTCCACCGCCACCGCGTTACGAGCAACGAGCCGCCTGTGCCAGCTGCGGGGGCAATCATGCCCGAGGAGGTTGCCGTTTTAGGAACGCGAAATGCCACAATTGCGGAAAGACCGGCCACATCAAGCCGGTGTGCCGCAGCAAGGGCCGGGACAACATCAATGAGGTGGAGGCAAACCCCCCAGGTAGGCCAGCTGCCCAGGCCAGCAGAGAACCCCACCCAGGGCCCCTGGTAGAGATTGTGGACAGGGTAAACAGCATAAGCTCCAAGGTTAAGATCTGGGTCAGGATTCAGGGGGTGCCCTGCCACATGGAAGTAGATTCCGGGTCGGCAGTTTCCTTAATTTCTCTAACAACCTATCAGGAGATCTGTCAGAAGGGCCGAGGACAAATCCCCCTGAAACAAACTCAGGTACACCTAGCTGACTTCCAGAAAACCCCCATTCCGGTGGAAGGAAAAGCCAAGGTCGTAGTGCAGTACAAGGGGTTCAAGGGGCCCCTGGAGGTTTTAGTCACACCAGGGAACCGCACCGATTTGATAGGACTAAACTGGTTCAGTCCATTAGGTATCGCTTTAACCGGGGTTAACACCATCCTAACACCCAGCCTAGAAGCCGTTTGCGATAAGTTCGCCGACGTTTTCGATGGCACTTTAGGGAAATACACGGGTCCCCCCATCTCCTTACAGTTAGACCCTGCAATCCAACCAGTTAAGATAAGAGCCAGGAGGGTACCTTTTGCCCTTAAGGAAAAAATCGAAAACGAACTTGATCGCCTCATAGGACTAGGGGTGCTTGAGCCCACAGAAGGGGGAACCTGGGAGACCCCTATCGTCACCCCAATCAAACCTAATGGGGAAGTGAGACTGTGCGCTGATTATAAGGCGACAGTCAACTTAGCACTCAGCCCCCATGCCTACCCGGTGCCAGCGGTAAGGGACGTATTTGCTTCCATCCGCTCGGGCACCCTTTTCTCCAAGCTCGATCTCGCTCAGGCGTACTTACAGCTACCTGTCACTGAGGACACTGCGGAGGCCCAGACAATTGTCACCCACCGCGGTGCCTTTAAGGTAAAGAGGCTCCAATTTGGCATATCGGCGGCCCCGGGTATATTTCAGGGTATCATGGAGAAGACCCTGAAAGGAATACCCGGGGTCTGCCCCTACTTCGACGATGTTCTCATCGCCGGAGAAAACGAAGCGAACTTAGCTGACAGGCTGTCAGCTGTGCTAAGCCGGCTCAGAGAAGCCGGCCTCAAACTTAAGCGGGAAAAGTGCTCTATTGGAGTCACATCCACTGAATTCCTAGGGTACAAAATAGATAGCCAGGGCATCCACCCCACCTCAGAAAAACTACAGGCTATTCAAACCGCACCCAGTCCTAGGAATAAGCAAGAGCTGCAATCCTTTTTAGGATTGTTAAATTTTTACCATGCCTTCATCCCCCATAAGGCCACTATTGCGGAGCCTCTGCACAGACTCCTAGACAAGGGTACAACTTGGTCCTGGACCAAAGAACATGAGAATAGCTTCCAATCATTAAAAAAGATTATCTGTCACAGTTCAACTATCACCCTTTTCAGGGAGGACACCCCAATATGCATCGCTTGCGATGCCTCTCCCTATGGAATCGGGGCTGTCTTAAGTCACATATTCAAGGACGGCACACAAAGACCCATAGCCTTCTATTCACGCACTCTAACCAAAGCTGAAAGAAACTACGCCCAAATCGACAGGGAAGCCCTAGCAATAGTAGCAGGGGTCAAAAAATTTCACGATTACCTGTATGGAAGACCATTTACTATAATTACAGATCACAAACCCCTGCTAGGCATATTCACGTGGAACAAAACTACTCCACAAATTCTCTCCCCGAGAATGCTAAGATGGTCAACCTTCTTAGCAGCCTATTCCTATCAACTAATACATAAACCAGGTAAAGAATTGGGTCATGCTGACTGCCTCAGCAGACTGCCCATACAAACCAGGGACCCAGACCCAGCCCCAGCCAGCCAGATTTTAGCAATCTCCCAACTTCCAGAATGCCCCCTGACTGCAAACATCATAGCTAATAATTCTGCCAAAGATAAAATACTTGCCAGAATCCTCAAATGGGCCACAACAGGATGGCCAGCTCAAAATCCACAACCTCAATTCCAACCTTATTATAACAGAAAAAATGAGATCTCAACACATAGAGGATGCCTGCTGTGGGGAAATAGGGTCATCATACCAGAGAGAAACATAGACCAAACATTACAAATTTTACACGAAGGACACCCTGGAATTGTAAAAATGAAGGCGATGGCTAGAAGTTATGTGTGGTGGCCAGGCATAGATAAACAAATAGAAAAGTACGTAGGTGGGTGTTATACCTGTCAAGAGACCAGGAATGAACCACCCCAGGCTCCAATCCATAAATGGGAGACAACAAGAAACCCTTGGTCACGTATACATGTAGATTTTACGGGACCCATCCAAGGCCAAAGTTTCTTAATTGTAGTAGACAGCCACTCAAAATGGCTGGAAGTCACCCCCCTTAGAAAAACAACGTCCCAAGCCACTATTCAAGCTTTGCGGAAAATATTCGCTACGCACGGCTTACCTGACACCATAGTTTCTGACAACGGGCCTCAATTCACCTCTCGTGAATTTCAGATCTTCGCTATGAAGAATTGTATTAGGCTGGTCACGTCGGCGCCGTTCCACCCTTCGTCAAACGGAATGGCTGAAATTATGGTACGATCCACGAAAGAAGCATTAAAAAAATTCGTTAAAGGAAACTGGCAGAGGCGCCTCAGCCAGTTCCTCTTAGCACAACACACAACACCATGCTCTACGACCGGCAAATCACCAGCAGAATTAAGATGGGGGAGAAGGCTAATAACACGTCTGGACAGACTGCACCCTGACACGTATCCAGAAAAAGAACCACACCCCCACCCTACCCGCACACTCAACCCAGGTCAATTGATTTGGGCACGATCATACACAGATAAAAACAAGTGGGTCCAAGGAACAGTAATAAAACAAACAGGGCCCATCTCATACCTTATAGCTACGCAAGCACAGGGCAACATACGCCGCCATATTGATCAGCTCAGACCCAGACAACCACCACACAATTCTGGGCAACCAACCAATGCCAGCATACAGCTCCCACCGGAAATGCTGCCTATTCCAAACCAGGAAGAAGAACACCAAAACGAAGACCCGGAACCTCACCACCCTCCACCCCTTCGCCGCTCAAACAGGAATCGGAGACCACCCACCTACCTAAAAGACTATCAGTGGGCAGGTTCAAACATCCAAGAAGACGGAAACGCACCAGGGGAGGGGTAAGGGGTGTGTTATATATGTAAACAATCCCCTGAGAGAGATGTATATATGTTAACTGTTCAAATAATACGGCAGCAGCAAGCGTATAAACTAAAAGCAGCCTGACAAGAAAACACGCGGGAACTTTGACAGCTGTCAAAGTTCCCCGCACCGCGCAGGCGCCACCACTGACAGCTCGCGGCTGTCAAACGCCGGACTACGAAGAAGCCTGAGCTGTCAAAGCGTCCACCGTACAGCGCAGGCGCAACCACTGACAGCTCGCGGCTGTCAAAACACCAAGACACGCGGAAGCCGGAGCTGTCAACAAAAGACGACGCGGATTGGCCCCTGCCTGACAGGGCGCCAAAATGAACACCGCTGATTGGTCCTCACTACCAGCTGCCGGCTATAAAAGCCGGACAAGTTATTCTATGTTTGCCTTTGCTCTTAAATAAATCTGTTGTTACTAGCCTGTCGTCCCGAGTGGTCCTTCGGCTACTTCACTCCGGCCCCCCCTGGATGGCTGCGATGGTTGTCGTGTACCAGGGGCGGGCTTGGAGAGGCCCTGCCGCCACCGATACCGTCGCTGCCGGCTCCCTGAATAGGCGAACAGCTGATCCGCGGAGACGCCGCTGCCGCCCGGGAGCCGATCAGGAGCTGATCAGGGGGCCGGGGCAGAGCAGAGCCTCCGGCCCCTCCTGGATGCCTGAAGGCGCCTCCTCCGCACAGCTGATCCGCGGAGACGCCGCTCCTGCCCGGCAGCATGAACAGAGGTTAAATTAAATTAGTTATATTCATACTACTAGATCTGTAGTGGTATGTATGTATATTATATGTGTACATATGGGTGGATAGATAGATAGATAGATAGATAGATAGATAGATAGATAGATAGATAGATAGATATGATATATGATATGGATACATCCCTACAGATTTAATAGCTGTTCCTAGCATTGCATTCTTCTGAACAGAGAGTTCAGATGTTGTTCCTGGGATCTGTTGGGATTATCTCCCAGTTAAGGAGTCACAGTCCCAACTGCTCCTATGATCACTGGGACCATTTTGGTCTTTATTTCTGCATCCTCTCTGATTCTTCCTTCAGGTTCTGGTACTTCTCCAGTTTCTTCTTCCTGATGTAGCTGTCACTTGGCACTGCTACATCTATCATCATCACTGTCTTGTTTGCTACCACAATATCTGATTGATTGCATAGTATCTGCCTGTTCGTCTAGATCTGGAGGTGTTCACTCTCAACCCCTCTCTCATCTAGGCACCTTTAGTAAATAATGCTACATAGTGGTATTTAGTAAATAATGCTAATAGTAAATAAAGCAAAGCCAGTTAAAAATCACACGAGTGATTTTGGCTGTTTGTGGAAAAAAGTTAATTTTGATTAGCATTTAGCTGGGAAACTATCAGGAAGCCCTACAGCTGTAGATTATTTATTTATTATTTCAATTTATGTGGCTAGCTAATGATCATGCAATTCTGGGCAGCTCACAGAGGCTACAAAAAGAAAAAGAAACATCAGTAAAAACACATCCTGCTGGAAGCTGCTTAGATTCCAAGCGTAAGAACTGAGCTCACAAAAAAATGTGGTCTCATAAAATATTTTTCCCCAATGGGGAAAGAACTAGATCCTCAAGTTTTTTTGTAAAGGCTCTTATGGTCAGGAGCATCTATATTTGGGGGAAATGTTCTTTGGGGCAGATATGACAATAGAGAAGGCCCATCTTATTTTTCCCTATTAGAGGACACTGCTTAATTCATGGCATCTGAAGCATGCCAACTGTGCAACAGCTTATTAGATGAGCAGAAATAACGTGATGGTTCTGCAAATATCCAGGAACTGTGTCATACAGGAATTTATAGGGGAACACCAGTACCTTAAATTTCACCAGGAAGCCTACAGGTAACCAGTGCATCTTGCATAATGATGGTGTTTATGCAACCATAATCACTCATGCCTCTGTATAAAATTTTAGCAAAATTAGCATCCAACCTAATTCTTATTTATTCAATCAGATTCAATTCTTGCTATCATGTATAATTTCCATGGCTAAAATACAGGTTTCCTGAAGATAACATTTTTGAAAACAGGGGAAATACAACAATATAGCACTCAGACAAACATCCATCCTATTAACAGTATAGAACAGGGGTGTCAAACTGCTGGCCCGCGGACCGGTTGCATCATATGGTGACTGCGTCCACCCAGCTCCGGCAATGCAAAAAAACGTCACAATACGTTGTGACATGTCACGTGATATGGTGAGTTTGACACATATGGCATAGAACATGGAAGGAATTGTGAAACTGTGGGGATATTTTAGACCGCATCTAATTCTGAAAATATTACTGTTACTAGTTTCTTCTGTGTTAGCTTGCACCAAGTATAAGCTCCTGCAAGCTCTTTCTCTCATACATTAATTTTAGTCAAAATCTAATGGGAAGGAAGGAAGGATGGAAGGAAGGAAGGAAGGAAGGAAGGAAGGAAGGAAGGAAGGAAGGAAGGAAGGAAGGAAGGAAGGAAGGAAGGAAGGAGTTTAAAAAGTCATTCTTCCTCAGGCATTCTTTTCTTTCATTCAGGCTTAGTTTCACTACAGTGTTAATCTCAAATTCTTGAAAGATTCAAAGGAACATTTTATCTTTTATCTTTAACAAATTCCTAATTAACTGACATTCATGTTTACATGACATTATTGGTGGTTTACAAAGATATAGATTAGAGCCATTTGCTGAAATTTTGCTACACAAAGATAAAGCAGTAAGAAGGAGGTGGAGGTTCAGGAAGAACAGGGGGGAAAGTCCAAAAAAGCAAACTTAAAAGAAATTCCTAATACACAGTGGAAATGAACAGGTACACATAAATACTGAAAAAACAGGGAACTACAATCAATGCTTAAACTAAAATTGATAGCAAAAGATACTGCAAGCAAAATTTAGAGAAATAAAGTGCATTAGAAGATAGGGTTGCTTCAGGACCTTGAGAATAAATATTATCTGGGGTGAGAAACTTTAAAATCTCCATACGGACTGTTAAATCCTGTGGGATTCAGATTCTACATAGCTATTAGTGACTTATCTGTTTCATCAGTGGGAATTTAAACATCTCATTGGCAAGGCTCTTAAGAATGAGCCTGGAGCAGTGGTTTTCTTTGATCAAGGGAAAAGACAGACAGAGCCTGAAGTTTGTGCTGCACATGTAGAACACTGTGTATTTAATTCTCTGTTTCTAATGCAACACAGGATAATTTTAATTGGAGTAACTAGAACATCCTCTAAAAGTGCAAAACTTCATTGTTTTATAATCAGTTTTAGTAAACTGTGTAGTCACCAATGAGTTTTAGAAATAATACTTTCCCAACTGCCCACTAGGTAGACCAGATCAGAAAATCAATTCCATGGGAAGACTAGAACTATATTTTATTGAGGTTGGCTATAAGAAGACAATCTTGAAAGTCTGATTGTGCTTTACCTCCTTCTTCTTAGTGAATGAAGGAGGAACTTAAACAGATTAATTCTAAATTCTATCTTGCTTCCTAGAACTTAAAGAATGTTTCAGCCCTTTTTGCTTATGAAATCTTCCTGCATATTTTTCTCAAGATCTTTACACTCTACATGTGCATTTTGTGATTGTGATTGTGCCATCTTGACTTTTTATTATTTAATTGTATTTTTAATCCACCCCACTGCAAATGGATTCTGGAAAGCTAGGAACAAAACATAAAAGCTAATTAGAGACAATAAAAAGTATCAAGTATTAAAAAATAACAATATAATCAATACTATTATGGCCACACTAGAACTAATGGCATGCTGAAATATTATTGATTTTACTTGTTTGGCAAACAAAGGAAGAGCTAGAGTCAAATTAATCTCCAGGGGGAAAATATTCCACAGGCTGGGGCTTCTACAGAAAAAAAAAATCTGCCTCTTGCTCCATGCTTCTTGTACATTATAAGGAGAAGGGGATATATGACCAGCTTGTGGGTCATCTCCAAAAACAATGCCATGAATTACTATCTTCAAATCAACCTGGTCCAGATAGGTTTACAGAACCTGGTCTGCCCCCCACAACTTGGTAAAAATCCCCCTGTGACAATCCTAGGTTATATTTGCTAGAATCTAGGAGGACATCCTTGTGGGTGGGGAATAACTTCAAAATCTACATTATTAGATTGTCCAGATATATATTGACAAATGATGATTACAACTTGATAGGATTTCATTTGAGATTTTTCAACCAATCCAGATTCTCATCCTTAAGTGACAGATGACTTCTAGCTTTTTCATGTAGATGTTAAATAGGATGAGTGAGAGAAAAGAAGCCTGTAGGATTTCATATTAGAACAGGGGTCTTCAAACGTGGCCCTTTTATGACTTGTGGACTTTAACTTCCAGAATTCCTCAGCCAGTGTGCCTGGCTGAATAATTCTGGGAGTTGAAGTCCACAAGTCATAAAAGGGCCACACATTGAAGACCCTTGTATTAGAATATTCACAGATTCGAGCACTTCTTCCAAGATAATCAACTGGACTTTCCTTTTCAGGAAGGAATTTAGTGTCCCAAATCCCAACCTACCTTAGAATCCACAAAATAGCCTAGTTAATGGATTGGAGTGCAAATTAGAAGTCTAATAGGATGAAGGAGGCTCCAGGTCCCAACAAAGGTGAACCACTCACAGTTTCCATTCCTTACTTACTCTTAACAGTCTACCATGCCCTCAAAAAATAAACCTCAGTAATTTATAATTAATTAATAGTGGAACTATATTAAGGACTCACACTGAGCACCATGGTCACCAAAGCAAAGCAAAAGCAGGGAAAAGTGGGTTTTGATGCCCAAAGGTTACAGTATATTCTCTTGGAAACCAAAGTCTACACTGAGCAGTATAAATGGATGTTGCTATATCACAGTATGGGCAGAGATAGGGTGGTTTCCTTGTGTGTGTGTGTGTGTGTGTGTGTGTGTATGTGCGTGAAATTTTCTTTTATTTTTATTTTATACTTTGTACTTTTTAGCAAAATAGGACTCATTCATTTTAAATTACATTATGTTTATTCAGAGCTATCCATAGGTATACCTATATGAGTAAACATAATGTAATTTAAAATGAATGATTGGTCCTTCTGATTTATCACATAGGGTGGGAAGCTTCTGGATCACTGGAAGTGTGGAATTCTGCCCTTTGTATGAAAACTGCATTCTTTCTAGATACTTTACCTGAGACTGCTGTGTTCTATTCAGTTCTGCAATTCTAACAAACAGCAGGAATCTTCTACTGAAGAAACCCACACCAGGTGTAAAGCTATCTATGGTCACATACTGATCAACACAAAACAAGTGGTATGACTATAATGATTAATTCATCAAGTGTAAAACTATGCTGTCTTTCATCACAACCTATTTCATTCCCAGAGTATTTTATTTGATTGCTACTTTAGTTTTCATGACCAAAAATTGATAGATTTTAATGTCATATTGTTCTACAATATGGTTATAATTAATGGGTAGAGAGCACTGACCATCCTAATCTTGGCACATGGGTGGTGGAAAACATGGATGTATAGTGTTGAAAGCTATTCATATACGTCAAATAAATTTTAATAGTAAAAAGGAGAGGAGACACCAAGATAAAGAGAACTCACCAAATAAAAGAACCATGGTGATGCAGTGGTTAGAATCAAGTATTGCAGGTTAATTCTGCCAACTGCCAGCAGCTCGATTCTTAATAACTCAAGGTTGAATCAGCCTTACATCCTTCCAAAGTCATTAAAATAAGGACCCAAATTGCTGGGGGCAACGTGCTGACTCTAAAAACTGCTTAGAGAGAGTTGTAAAGCATTGTGAAGCTATATATGTCTATTTCTATTTCTAATCAAATCTCCATCAATAAAACTGTTGGGATAGTTTCTTTTTCTTCCATATTATACATTCGCATTGCTTAATGTGAATATAAATATATCCCCAAAATGTTTATTGAGTTTGAGGAAAAAAGCCATATCCTCATGTCTCTTCATGATTGAAAATATTAATCAGATACTGAAAGACACAGAGAAAAAAAAAACTTGCACTGGATAATATACAAAAGCTTTTATAATCAATAGAGTTTTTGAGAGCCGATGTTCCAATTGCACTTCAAATTAAAATCATATAGAGACAATAAGTTTCATTCACTGCAAACATTCAAAGATGTTGATCATTCCAATTTCAAAGGTAGAATTATAGTTTCTAAGAATATAATTCAACAGTCAAGAGTCTTTATACAGATTTAAATACAGTTTTAATCTGTCTTTATAAAACAGATTAAAAAAACTTTAAGTACAAGTCTGCTGTCTGCTTGCTCATAAAGTGTGCATATAATAAAAATTGCATAAAGATATCCCCAATGTTTAAAAATAGTATTAACAGTTATGAGATTAGAAAAAATAAAATAGAAAGATAGTGATAGAAAAAAAAGCTAAGGTAAATATTCTGATAGCAATAGCACTTAGACTTATCACATTACATCACCTCAGATCATCACATTGCACAACCATTAAACTAGCAAAATGGGACCATTCATACTAACATGTAAATAAATAGCTTGTCCAGAAATATAAGTTCTGGTTTTAGCCTTATATAGAATAGGACTCTCTTTCAAAAGTGAGTGCTCATTTAAATCTCTCTGTAAAAATAGTAAATGAAGATTACAGCCATGGTGGCCTTTGCCCAGTTCTGGCCCTGTCTAGATGAGGAACATCTGGTGATAGTGACCCATGCACTCCTCAGAACAATCTTTGAAGAGGACTTGCAAATCACACTGGTACAGTAGACAGGTTTCTGTAGGCAAGACTTAATATTGATGTATAATTCTATCCTTAGCTACATTAGTTACTGGGAGGCTTCTGGGCCCAATTAAAGTGCTGGTAATTACCTGTCAAGCCCCTGATGTTATGACTTCAGTGGACTTCATGGATCTCTCTTTTCAAAATTCCTTCTTCCATTCACGCCATTTAGAGAGGGACAGTTCAAATTCCCACCCCTTTAGAAGTTAAAGGCATCATACATCAGAAGGCAAACCTTCTCTATGGTGGCCTTGTTGGTTTGAAATTCTTTAATTTCAGAGATGCAGCAGCTCTAAAGTGCTGACATTTTTCAAGGCTGTGAAAAGCAATTTTATTCCAGTGAGGTTTTAGATCAGGGGTGTCAAACTGCCGGATGTATCACACTGGAAGCTGCACCCACCCCAGCTCCAGCAAGGGGGAAAAAAGTCATGATATGTTGCAACACATCATGTGATGTGGTGAGTTTGACACCCCTGTTTTAGAGCCTGGGTTCAGTGGGAGATCAAAATCAGGAAGATGGGAACTTCATAAGGAGGTAATGCTCTATCTGCTCTCTTCCTCATAATGATTCCCCCCTCCCCCCAAGAAAAGTTAATAGTGTCTGGCAGCCATTTTCTTTTCTTTTATAAGATTGTACACAGATTGTCCTTTACTTATAATTGGTTGCTTAGCAACCATACGAAGCTGTGATTGACCTCCTTTGGAGTATGTACAATCTTCTTTAAAAGTTACAATGGCCAAAGCACTCCCTGCAATCACATGCTGGCACGTTGGACAGTCAGCAACAAGGCTACATTTATGGCCATTTCCAGCATCATGTAGTCATGTGACTACATTTTATGACAGTTTTTGCCAAACCCTTCATTTACTTACAGTTTTTGACAAAAAAGGGCCATAGTGAACCATTGGTTCACTTAACAATCATGGTGTTTGCTTAACAACCACTGCAAGGCCTTAAAATTGAGTTGATCATGAGGGTGACCCATTTTATGACTTATGACCATGATGGGCAGGCTCTGTCACACTTGTAAATTAAGGACAACCTGTATGCTTTGGAAGATTAATTTATTTTCCATTGTATGTGGGTTTTATGGTTTCTTACTGTGTGACTCAGTTCTGTGTTTTATGTTATCTTCAACAGAATTTGTTGGTAAGTTAATAAAACAATCTAGCAAACAAAAATCCAAAGCATGTTAATAAAAGTGGGATGTATCAGCTAGTCATTAAAGACTTGAAGTAAAAAGGTTGTAATCAAAAGAACAACATTGCCCTCTCAAGGTACATCTGTATTCCTAAGATCCATAATAAAAACAGAAGTATCCACTTTGTTGCCAATAAATAATATCTGAAACAAGCAGGTTAATATGGGTTAATAACATGGAACACATTCAGATGCTATCCAAATTTTGCTCTCTCGAGGTTAAAACAGTACGGTGTTAAATATATTGTTATAGTTGTTTTTATATGCAGGGTGAAAATGGTCAGAGCAAAAGACCAGCTCAATCAAAAATAAGAAATTATTTTTGAGGCACTGGAAAATACAAGAATCCGTAGACTGGATAATATGATATAAAGGAAACATTTCTGTTTTGGATAAAAGAAAGGCAGGCAAGCAGGTAAGCAAACGGGAAGACTCCAAACAACTTTATACATTGTTTTGTGGTACAATTAGACTACAATGAGTATAATCTGAAACTATAGATAAATGATGTCATATATAGCTTTGTTTCAATGGTACTTAGACAAACCTCAAAGCTAAATGCAGTGTTGGCTGAATCACAGGATTTGAGATTTGTCTGCAGGTATCAACTTTCCCTAATAATAATAATAATAATAATAATAATAATAATAATAATAATAATAATAATAATAATAATAATAATAATAATAAGAAGAAGAAGAAGAAGAAGAAGAAGAAGAAGAAGAAGAAGAAGAAGAAGAAGAAGAAGAAGAAGAAGAAGAAGTTGGAAGGGACCTTGGGGGTGATCTAGTCCAACCCCCTGCTAAGGCAGGAAACCCTATACCATTTCAGGCAAATGGCTGTCCAGTCTTTTCTTAAAAACCTCCAGTGTTGGAGCATTCAGCACTTCTGGAGGCAGGTTGTTCCACTGGTTAATTGTTCTAACTGTCAGGAAGTTTCTCCTTAGTTCTAGGTTGCTTCTCTCCTTGACTAGTTTCCATCCATTGCTTCTTGTCATGCTTTCAGGTGCTTTGGAGAATAGCTTGACCCCCTCTTCTTTGTGGCAGCCCCTGACATATTGGAACACTCACCCTTCTCTTCATTAAACTACACATACCCAATTCCAGCAAACGTTCCCTATATATTTTAGCCTCCAGTCCCCCAATCATCTTTGTTGCTCTTCTCTGTATTCTTTCTAGAGTCTTGACATCTTTTTTACATCGTGGTGACCAAAACTGGATGCAGTATTCCAGGTGTGGCCTTACCAAAGCATTGTAAAGTGGTATTATTACTTCACTTGATCTTGATTCTATCCCTCTGTTAATGCAGCCTAGCACTGTGTTGGCTTTTTTGGCAGCTGCAGCACACTGCTGGCTCATATTTAAGTGATTGTCCACTAGGACTCCAAGATCCCTCTCACAGTTACTACTATTGAGCAAGGTACCACCTACTATACCTGTGCATTTGATTTTTCCTGCCTAAATGTAGAACCTTACTTTTTTCACAACTGAATTTCATTTTGTTAGATAGTGCCCAGTGTTCAAGTCTGTCCAGATCCTCCTGTATTTTAAGCCTATCCTCTGGAGTATTGGCTATTCCTGCCAGCTTGGTGTCATCTGCAAATTTGATGAATTCTCCATCTATCCCCACATCCAAATCGTTGATGAAGATGTTGAAGAGCACTGGGCCCAGAACAGAGCCCTGGGGCACCCCACTACACACTTCCTTCCACACTTCCTTCCTTCCTTCCACTACACACTTCCTTTATTTCATAAAGCTAAAATGATAGCTTTTGGCCATAAATAGACATGAAACACCATTTAGAATTCAAACTGTAATGTATTAGGGTTTTGTCTTACTAAAGAGTATCACATAGGGTTAATTGCTGGAAGGTTGTTTAAGCAGGGAAGCTGGCTAACGGCTCCCAGCTCCTCAGACAACCCATCTCCAGTGCTGCCATTGGCTGCCTCTAGGGCAGCAATAGGTTGCTTTAAACCTATTGGCCGCCACCTAGAGGCCAGGGTATAAATAGCTGCATTCGCAGCCCTGTTTCCCACTTCAATTCCTGCAACCAAATAAAGAATGATTCTTGCTGAACTCACTTGCCTCGGCTGGTCAATCAAGCAACAAACCCAGTATCTAACACAAACCTAAATCCTGTGGTTGAATGTAGAATCTTATAGAAATAATATGTACCTCCAACCAGATGTTTATCTATGTTCTGTGGAGAATTCTGTCACAAAGAATTCTAATAATAGAATTTTTTTGATAAAGTTCTCACTAAGTAAAGATAAAGTTTTCCCTGTCCTTGCGTGGTGCTCAAGTCTTTCCAGCTGCTAAGCTCAGCATCTTTAATGACTGAGCAATTGCATCCCTTGAAGTTCTCGCTCCTCCTTCTAAAATATAAACTCTTACTTCTTTTTGAGGATGTCAGAGTGGAAAAAGATCTTTACTTGGTCAGTTCAGCTCTTCTTGAATATTATCATCAGAAATATTCATTATATTATAGAGTGAAATATCTTTCTTTTAATGTTCATATTGAAAATAGTGTACAGAAAGAAATCATTTTTTCTTTTCTTTTCAGGAAACAAAATCTTTTGGTACAGAATTTCCACTTTTGTTACTCAGTTTTGTTATATAAAGCTATTTCTTGAAAAATAGCTCATTTTTTGGGTTCATGTTACTTCATTAAAAACATTGCCAAACTTTTATTTGAACAGATTAAATTAATATTAAAAAGTTAATATTAAGCTATGAGAGAAAGTAAGGACCAGGAAATATAGGATAATCTAAACATTAGTAGATATGTACCACATCTACTAATATTTACTTTGGCTAATGGTGCTCATTATACACACACACACACACACACACACACACAAACAAACGCAGACTATGATATAGTGTAGGTACACATTAAAAATGTTTAACCATCTTCCTATGTAAAACATGTTACCATTATATTATTGATTATGACTAGTGGCTCCTTTTTAAAATGCTCATGGTTTTCTATGTATACATCTATCTTCCTGTGCTGTTTTTAGAGCCTTTTATAGAGTGACATCACATTCTTGAAATATTTAATGGGAATGATTTATGAGGGCACAGTTAATGGATGTTCTTAGCCCTACTTGAAACCAAATATAGTTTCAGGTTAAAAAGGAAAGTGCAAATACCTATCACAGTTGGAATATATCTCATGTCAAGGTGGGCATCATAATACCAAAAGCTTTCTTGCTGTATATAATATGAAACAGTCATATCCTGGTGCTTCTTTGTCACATATAATTGCAGCTGTCACCATAAAATATCACCAGACAAGGTTGGTTCCTGCAATTGTTTAGTCAAATTGAGTTCAGGTTTTTCAATTTTGTCAAGAGGTCAATGAACAGGGCTTGTTAGATGACTAGAAAAAGGAAAAAGAGAAGAAAGAGAGAGGCAAAATTGTGAAGGTTATAAAAACATAATCCATTAAAGACTTTAAATAGGTTTTTTAATTTCATTTATTTACAGAAGGAAGTTTAATAGGGGGTGGGAAACAATAATTATATATTCACAGCATTAAAATTAAGCTCTTAAACATGATACTTAATGAATACCAAATTACAATTTATTGTTGATTTTGAAACTCAATCTTTTGAAATGACTGTTCAAAGTATATTGCCTTTGGGATTTTGAAGGACAGTTCAGTACATCATTATTCTCCTTCTTCTGTTGCTCCTAATTTTTTTATTTATTACTTTTCTTACTATTTGTGTGATCTGCACTCTATTGCTTGCTCCATAAAGGAATACCATGATAGATATCATGATAGATATGTATGGGGCTGGGTATAAACCTCCATTAAAAAAAATAAGAGGCTTGTGAGTCAAGCAACATTATATTATAATATCCAGCTTATGTATTTTGGACCCTCACAGATATGGGTTAGAAAGCCTATTCTAATGTAAATTTCCAGCCACAAATACTAAAAGTCTATAGGTCTATATCATGGGTCAGTAACCCACGGCTCTGGAGCTGCATACAGCTCTTTCAGCCTTCTCCTGTGGCTCCCAGTCCTCCTCCTCTGCCATTTACACAGAGAGAGACAGAGATAGAGAGAGGCACTTGTGCTTCCCTTCTCTCTCTCTCTCTCTCTCTCTCTCTCTGTGTGTGTGTGTGTGTGTGTGTGTAAAAAGGAGAGCGGCCTCATGCTGTTCTTGGAGAAGCTGACAAGCTTATTGGGTGGGGCTCCTGCCTTTGCTGTATCTTCATGGGAAGCAGGAATCAGCAGAAAGCAAGGCAGGAGAGCCAGCCCAATAAGAATGTGTGTCAGCTTCTCCGAGAACAGCATGAATCTAGCTTGCCAGGTGAGCAGAAGATTGGAGAGAGGGAGAGAGAGGGGGTGGGAAGAGAGAGAGAGACACACACACACAGAGAGAAAACTCATGCACATAAGCCTCTATTTCTTTTAAATTAAACTCTTCAATCAAGCTGTTCCCCTCATGCACGTGCACACACAAGTTTTGTGGCTCCCAGTGATTTTTTTCCCCTCTGGGAAATGGGTCCAAGTGGCTCTTTGAGTGTTTTAGATTGCCAACCCCTGGTCTATATCAAAGATATAGCAAAGAAAAAAAAACAAATTTCTATACATTTTGTATAATATGACATTCAAGCTTTTGTCAAATGCCACAGAAATGTGAAGACATTAGTCAATGGAATCAAAGTACTTGAAAAGTTATTCATGACTTGAGATTAAGGGTTTTGAAAACAAAATTGATTACTAATTAAAGGTGGGTTGACCTTCAGGCTGCGCTGGCTAAGATGAATATCTTGGGAATCTGCTGGTGTAACTGTCCAATTAAGTTAAAGAAAATGTGGAAACTATTGATGAGCTGAAAATGAGATAGTTCACTTTTTGTTTTGCTGTCCTACAAAATACTGAATGTCTTTACCTCCCACCAGGAAATCCAAAGCAGCTCTAAATTTGGTTACATAACCTCAGATAATTTCTCTGTAGGATTGATTTATTAGCACTTTCAGAGCTTTTTATTATGGCGTGATAACTTCATTAACATTGTAGTTGCTTCTCCAGTTCAACAGAATTGACCATTCCTGAAGTGCATGTGTGTGATGATGCAAGCAATTATACTGTACTCTAATGAATTTTGACTATGCTATTACTCTTAAATAATTGATTTGGATAATCCTAGGAAATCTAGGTCCCAGAGCAGCTCTGTGCTGCATCAGAAATACTGCTAATAAATAGAGTATGTGTCAGAGCTATTGGTCTACAGAAACCAAGACTGTTTTATAGTTCGTTAAAGAAATATAGTCAACAAGTGCCAAGATTAATTAGATATAAGTTTTGCATATATCTTTACATTTGGCATTCTGTTTTGAATTCAGATCAGCTAGAAATAGTGTGGCCAAATATAAGACTTCTGTATATTTCAGCAGTTGCTTCTGCAAAGGGAATGCACCATTTGATTGCCAGCTTGATCCAGATGTTAAGAAGAAATATCAGGAAATATATGAGAGGCTATGGTTATGTAGCCAACTTTTTTCTTGGACACTGCCAGGCATTCATAAGCTGAAGCAAAGGATCACAAGCAGATCAGAAGCTTGTCAATACTTTCTTCATCCTCTTTAACTTAATTGGGCTACTTGTACCATTAGATTCCCAGCAGATTCATTTTAGTCTGCTACACTTGAAGTTGAACCCACTTTCAATCAGTAATTAATTTTGTTTTCCAAACTTTTGAAAACAAGGCCAATTAGCATCCAGTTACTTAGCTGATTCTGAATAATTTCCTCTGCTTTATTAGTATGTTTGGACATATGCAGCATTTTTTAAAAATATTTATTTTATTTCAAGCTAATATTATTATTTGCTAAAACCAACAATAATGGATACTTTGTGCATGGTTTTTGAACTTAATTTCTAGGCTATCTTACAATTTCTTTGGATTCTTTCTAGACTGCTTATGTTTCGAGACAATCAATAGTGTCCTTATAAACCTAAACCATTGCAGAGTTATAATGTAATATCCATATAAACGTTATTCCTGCTGATGAACATGCATATGTTTATATTGTTGACCTGTGAGGGACAAGAGGCCACAAAACTCTTTTTTGGGGGGGAGGGGAGGGGGATTCCAGAGCACTACAAGAAATAGAGCTATTTTGCAAATGGAGACAAAGGATTTAAGAAGCAAATTGAATGGCTAAACCACAGGTCCCCAACCTTTTGTGCAGCAGGGACTGATTCCGAGGTTTTTCCATGGACCAGAGGGTGTATGGTTTGCATGCTGACTGAAACCTGCAAGTGGGGCTTTACTTGTTTATATGACTCAGTTTCTAGCATGCCATGGACTGGTGCTGCTACACAGACTGGGAGTTGGGGCCCCTGGTTTAAACTGTTTAAACCTAAGACCTTGCCCTTTATTTTCCTAATTTGGGATGGTACAATCTTGCTTCTGAAACTCCCCTCAAGCATCCCAACCTCCCAAATTGAGGTGGCCTGTCCTTTTTTGAGGGTGAGGGTATAGTCCCATGTGGTCCTTAGAAGACAATTTTTCTAAAGCCTTCAATCATATAAAAATCCAGCCTTGTTATAAATGCTGCAAGTTTGTGCATACAGAAAAAGAACAGGTTGCTTGCTTAAATTGTTAAGTGTTTCACTAAGTGCAAGTAAATATACAAGAAATTTCCTGACCAGCTTTCTCCAGAAAGTGCAATGGTCATAGGAACTAACAAGACAGTAAACTCTATATGGCTAGAGTCTTCAAAACTGCCCTGAAATAATAACTAATTGAATATTTTCCCCCTCTGTAAATACATAAAGATATGCATCTCTTTGTTCTTAAATAACACGTTCCACTTTGATATCTTTTTCCATGAACATTTTCCTGAGGTGTGTTTGAACTATAATATGCATCATTGCACTGTGAGTTATTATATATTCATAGATCTTCAGAGCAGATTATCAACTGATGGATAATCTAAGACCCTGAAGGCTTTGATGAAAGCTACCAAATGATCTTATCGAAAGGGTGATAACAATGCACAGATACAGAGGGGAAAGTTCATGGGACTTTGAAGATCACAACAAATCACCAGAACGTTGAAAATGTTGTGACAGCATGTTTTCTTTCACATTAGATGTGCTTGTGGGCATGGTTAGCTATGGAAACCGCTTTAGAATATTAAATCTTTTTTCAAAGTTTAGTGTTCTTTCATGGGAGAGGGAAACTAAATTCTGATATTAGCACAGATTTGTGTATATTCATATTTTTTTAAAAAAAATAAAACACTGAACAATGGCTCAACTTCAGTCTAAACTTAATAATAATATTAATCCTCAAGGAGGAATGTTGGTGTTTGGAATTTCAGTAGTTCCAGATTGCCACCACCAATTACCCCTGTTCTACCACAGCTAGAATTCCATGGCCCGATAAAGCAGGGGTTAAAGTAAGATTGAAGCAAATGTGAGAGTTTCTTAAGAGATTGTGTGGAATAATGATTTCAGTTGGCATTTGCCTTTCCTTAGGGTGGGGTTCTGTGATGGAGCCAGTGGTTTTTTTTTTTTTTTTTTTGTAAAAGAAAAAGGTGCCGGCACTCACAGATGTCATACAACCCGCCTTGCCTATCCTACAAGGTTCCATCCAAAAATGGTGCCGGAACTCCGTTCTGAGCGTTCTATGAGAAAAAAAAAGCCCTGGATGGAGCACAGAAATGACATTGAGAAATGGACAAGTTTTAGCATTTTCCATTTTTCTGCGGTGTTTAAAAACCTAGGGTATTAAGGAAATAAATAGTCAGTTGCTTCTCTTTAATGCCTCTCTCAGAGTAGATATGCAGTTTCTATTTGTTCCATTGCCAGTAGAAGCCACATACCACTCCTTGAATAGTTAACACCATCCTCCCCTCACTGCCAACCCATTTCCCAGAGGGAAAAAAAACCACTGGGAGCCACAAAACTCGTGCACACGAGTTTTCTCTCTCTCTCTCTCTCTCTCTTCCTCCCTCTTTCTCTCTCTCTCCCACCCTCCCTCTCTCTGATCTTCTGCTCACCTGGCAAGCTGGCTTCACACTGTTCTCGACAAGCTGACACACATTCTTACTGGGCTGGCTCTCCTGCCTTGCTTTCTGTTGCTTCCTGCTTCCTATGGAGATGCAGCAAAGGCAGGAGCTCTGCCCAATAACCTTGCCAGCTTTTCTGAGAACAGCGTGAGGCCACTCTCTTTTTTACACCTACACACACACAAAGAGAGAGAGAGAGAGAGAGAGAGAGAGAGAGAGAGAGAGAGAGAGAGAGAGAGAGAGAGAGAGAGAGAGAGGGAGAGAGAAGCGCAAGTGCCTCTCTCTGTCTCTGTCTCCCTCTCTGCAAATGGTAGAGGAGGACTGGGAGCTGCAGGAGAAGGCTAAAAGAGCTGCATGAGGCTCCAGAGCCGTGGGTTGCCAACCCGTGGTCTAGGAAGTCAGTGAACTTTTTTTGATCTTTCTTTTCCACCACCAGGAAAAGACCTTTAAGTTTCTGCCCAGACTGGGTGAAGAATGTTCTCTTGTTTTCCTAATGCAAAATGTGCCTTCTCTACTTTGAAGCATACATCCATTGGAATGAAGCTACAGGGTTCTCTGAAACTGAACCATAAATTCTTCCTTGTTGAAAAGCTTCCCAAAAGCTACAGTGATAGGTAGAAATAAAGAAAAAGGAGAGAGAATTGAGATTGAGGGAAAGACTTTGCTTTATTATTGAAAAAAAGAGAACATGTCCCCAAACCCTGCAGTTTTTAAAGTGGAAGAGCCAAGAGCAGGATAGGATATCTGTGCTCTCATACACAAAATTGAAATTCTGCTATGCTGATGGCTTGTTGTTGCTGTGTTGCTTGTAATAGTCTAGCAAATATGATGTCTATGTTAACTATTATTGTTAACGTTTGATTGTGCATTTTCCAAAGACAAAAGGAACAGTTAAGCTTTAAACAATAAAAAAGCAACAGAGTTTAGAAAAAAGCAGCCAGTGCAGGCTGCAAAATTACATACTGCCTGGTTTTAATCAATAATGTGCCTAGGTTTCAAAATGTTTTCAAGTTTTGCCTTATGCAGCCTACTGCTGTACAAATTATTCAAACTTTTTTTTAATTGCTGGGAAATAAAGGAGGTGAGCAGAATTGTCATATGTGGCACCTATTCCTGTGCTATGCCATTTCATGCTGGGAATTCAGAATTTGAATATCTCAAAACAGCCATGAGATTGAAAGCATTGGCTTAGCACTTTCTCATCAATGTGTTTGTTGTGTTGTAGGAAATCTTGTTATATGGCAACGTGCAAACATTCAATCTCCTACATGCAGTTTTAAATATTACAGCCCATATTACAGTTACAACGTGGAGTTTCTTTTGCTCTTCTGCTTTAGCCGTCAGCCTCGCTCAACATTTGCAAATCATTTTTTTTAATGCAGCTGGCACTAGAAGGGAGTTACATAAATCAAACCCTTGAATTTCATTCAGTAATAATGGGAAAGTAGACTGGTTTTATAAGCACAGTTGTGTGAGGTGCTCTGGAAGTAATAATATTAAATTAGCTACTTGATACATTCATTCGCTATATATCCATAATACATTGTGATGATGAGAAAAGGAAGAACCACCATCAACCACATGAGAGAGATGTCTGATGAGATGGAATCATTTTCCCCTTTACTCAGCTAGGAAGAAAATGAATGGTTTTGATTAACAGTGCTTCTAGAGCACTGACAACTACTTTTAATTAATTAGCAAGCTAATTAATATTAATCCAGGGCCAGGAAAATCGTTTTTGTGAACTCACCATTGCTTTACTTTCAAGCAAATTGTTTCATTGGCATGAATAACAATCTTGGATAGAGTTTTAGCTAACCTTTGAATGATTTTTCATCTTACTTTCTATAGATGATGGTGTATACAAAGGAGAAGAATGGGCTTTTCCTTTTCTCCTAATTGTTATAAATTAAGGCTGTGGACTATTCAGAGCATGTAGTCAGACAAATCTGTTAGATATGTGTTAAGGTGCCCACACTTTGCCTTGCTAAAGTGCTTTAATAGGAATAATAAGAAAAAAACCTTGACAGGATTTCCTTCATCAAAGCACTTGGGATCATTCCCACTCCCTTCCTAGCCCATGCAATATCTGTAGCTGTCATGGACTTTTTGCTGATATCTGGACCTAAAAGCTGATGTTTTATGGATTTGCTTATAGATAAAGGATGGAGCATTGGATGAACCTTGCAGGAAGTTATTAAATTTGTTTACACTTTTTGTAATGTAGATTGAAAGTCAATTCTTTATAATTGTCTTCGTTTTTTCCCCCTCTACACTTTTAATTCTTTCTTTCCATTCTCTTCTCCTTCTTTAAGTTTAATTTACATTCATTTTTACTAGAGGCACAGTGGCTCAGTGGTTTAATGATGCTGGATATGGTCTTTGTTCTGGTGGTTAGAGTCCTAGCACTACGTGGCATGGTGAGCTCCTGTCACTTGCCTCAGCTTTTGTCCACCTAACAGTACCAAAGCAGGTTCTAGTACAGGGGTCTTCAAACTTGGCCCTTTTGTGACTTGTGGACTTCAACTCCCAGAATTCCTCAGCCAGTGTGCCTGCCTGAGGAATTCTGGGAGTTGAAGTCCACAAGTCATAAAAGGGCCAAGTTTGAAGACCCCTGTTCTGGTAGATAGATAGGTATCACTTCAGTGAGGAGATAAATTGGTACTCTGTACAGGCAGTCAGATTCCTGACAGCTCTGAAGTTTCCCAGTTGTGGTGCCCATTTGTAAGGCAGCTGCAGGAAGAGCTGCTCATCTTTCTCCCTGGTATGAAGCCAGCTCACCCTCCTGGTGCACCTTGGAAAGCACGCAAGTGTGTCCATATTTTTTAAAAAAGAGGGACACATTTTTACTGATTAATATAACTGTCATTTTATTTGTATCAAATATATTCCAATTCTTGAACCATGTATATGATACAGAAAAAAAATATTTGGTATTGAATTGTCTTTGCTATCTATTTAATGAAGCCCACTCAGAAGATTAAAAAAGACAGGAAAATAGAAATCAGCATATGCTTTATTCACACTGAGGTCTACTTTCACAAGAAGGCATGACTCCACTTCTACCTCAGATGAACAATGCTTTGTTCATTGGCTTACTGTGTATTTTTTGTTCTACTTTGTTGCCAATTTCAATCCGTCTTGAAAGAAATAGAAGATATAAATAATGATAATGAATTAATCTGTTATTGTTACATTGCTAAATTAAATGTATGGTCATTAAACTATTTAATTAAAAAGCCCAGATATTGAAATACAGGGTTGGATTGCATCTGCTAGGCTGAATTTTATATGCTGGTCAATAAAGTGCGCTACTTTTCCAGTATTTCAGAAAAAAAAAGTTTTTGTGTCACCACTTTTTGTCATGGTGGCATAGTGGTTAAAATGCATTATTGCAGATTAATTCGGCAGTTCAATTCTAACCAGCTCAAGGTTGACTCAGCCTTCCATCCTTCCAAGGTCGGTAAAATGGGGACCCAGATTGTTAGGCAGAATATGCTGACTCTGTAAACCACTTAGAGAGGGCTGTAAAGCACTGTGAAGCAATATATAAGTCTAAGTGCTTCCCTTATTACAGAGAGGATTCATTCGCAATTATCTATTCTATGGGAGTTCCTAATAATACTATCACTCAGGGCCACTATCAGGAAGATGTGTAACAGTGCTATCTTCAAACTTGCCTCATAAATGCCTTCATATGCCTTAGTACTGCTTCTGCCCTTATAAATAATACATTTAAGAATCAAAATAATAGTATATAACTTGCTACCATTTAGCATTTTTGAACTCTCAGTTGCCACATTCCCTGGATACTACTCATTCTGTCCAAAATCCAAGAGCCCTGGAGGCGATCAAACTGGTACTCTTGGTTGAATGAAACACATTGCAGCCTGGTTTGAATTCCATATAAGATTGCACTGAATAAGCAGAAAAAACCATTCCCTAAGGGCTTCAAACTTTCAGTGACTTGATAAACCAACCAAGCAGAGGTCAGAAATATAGATGCATTTCAATATGTATAAGAGTTGGTCTAAACATTCATTAAGTTCAGACAGCATGATGAAGAATAAGGAGTGCTTTGAAACCTTTATCTCTCCATTCTTTTCCATATTGCCCCTTCAAAACTTTTCAACAGGGAGAAATAAAGACTAAGTCATAATTCAAATACACATGTATCCTCCTCAATAATTAGCACACAAGAAGAATTTATTCTGCTAGAAAGATGAAAGTTAGGAACTTAACACATTGTCTTTTCTTTGCAGGGCAACTTAATTTAAGTAACTGTGATATCTCTAATGTACCATATTTCCAGTTTGTAAAAAGTATTTTTCAAGACAGTGACAGTTTCTTCTGCAATTCATCATTATAATGTAAATATGAATCTATGTTTCCCTATTAATGATAAACTTTATCCAATTAAGCATGTTCTTTTGGAGGGGTAAAGGGTAATGAAGACCAGTGCCATTATGTCTTCAGTGATGTTTTTTAATTAATTCTACCTGATATTAAAGGGCCTACTAACAATGTATCTGTGTCAATGGCCTGATAGCTCACTCTTTTCTTGTAGATTTGCTTTGTATTACTCCAACATAATGTCTATAGTCCTGCCTTTTAAAATTAAGTATAGGTGTTAAGAAAAAGATTTACCCACAGTCCAACAAAAAAAGGTGAGTTCTCCCACTTATTAATACTGTATTGACTGATTTGCAATTACTTATCATTTTTTACTGTGCTACCTGCTCATTCAGGTGTACGCAAAGCAGGATTATCAGTATCAACCAGAACAACGGAGATGAATGTCTGTCACTGTCCTGTGAAGAGCTGTGTAACTGGGCAGATGGATATAGTTGGTTGATAGCTTCTTTTATGTTATTCCCAAGTTGTCAAGGAATTAGAGTTGCAAACATTTGGTAGCCCACAGTTTGAGCATTAATGAAGGGTTCTAACTAAAGACCATACTAAATATTATGTTAAAATATCTCACAGCATTAAAGGAAAAACCATGGGGTATGGGATCAAACAGGTCATCTAATTCAGCATTATATAATAAATCTAGGGAGGTATGTTGACTCTCTGGAGCAAAAATCTCTCTGGCTGAGAGTCTTACTAATATAATCAAGCCCAGGGATTACTATTACTATTACTTTCTTCTCTTTCATTTGATGATGAATGACTTGACAATGAACCTGACTACGAGCAGGTCGGCAAGAAAATTAAGGAGCTAGGAGCACATAACAGTACAGATCTGTTTAATTCTGAACTTTCTTAGAAGATATCAATGAAAGATGATGTGTGGTCTTCATGATCTTGTAGATAACTCTGTTTACAAATCAGAGAGAGAGAGAGAGAGAGAGAGAGAGAGAGAGAGAGAGAGAGAGAGAGAGAGAGAGAGAGAATCAGAGACAGAGAGACAGAGAGACAGAGACATATAAACATAGTTTAGTTCAGCCTTCTCCCCTTAGTAATTCATTGACATTTTCTACTAAGGAAGATTAATGAATCCTTTTAACCAGCCAGCATTTGTAAAGAAACCACTGGCACGAAAGGCATTGAGTTTTGTTTCTGATTCTCTTTTGCTAAGCACAACCAGTTCTCCCATTCATAGAGAAGAAGACTGCTGCAGGCTACAAAATTAGTTTACAGTCCTGGTCTAGTGACAAAAAATGTCCTTATGTCTCTTTAGCAAAATATACTGCTTCATTTATTTTAGATAGTATATGTCACATACCTCCATAGAATTCCCATTCAATTCAACATGGTCAACTATTCTGTACTGAAAGGCAGAATTTGTCCAATAATTTTTCACAGATCTCTTACTTAATGTTAATTATCCCTGAAATGTTTACAAGCAGATGCAAACCAACCAATATTTCCAAAAGCAAAATACAGTCATAGCACTACTGCTATTGATGAATGTAGTAAATGTAGGATAATAATTTTGTTTTTTTTCCCCATTCTTTATTTTTATGTCAAACCAATTGTTTATTTCTTTTCCATTTTTACATTTTTTTTTCTGATTCAGATTCTACTATTCCATGCAATATTACTACTGGTATCAACAAATGAGTACTGGGTATTTTTTTACATATTCTACTCCAATATCTTCTGCCCACCTAGCAGTTCGAAAGCACGTAAAAATGCAAGTAGAAAAATAGGGACCACTCCGGTGGGAAGGTAACAGCGTTCCGTGCGCCTTTGGTGTCTAGTCATGCCGGCCACATGACCACGGAGACGTCCTTGGACAAGCGCTGGCTCTTTGGCTATGAAACGGAGATGAGCACCGGCCCCTAGAGTCGGAAACGACTAGCACGCATGTGTGGGGGAACCTTTACCTTTACCTTTACCTTACTCCAATATAGAATTTCTTTTTTCAGAAATTTTCAGAAAGGGACATCAGTTGTTGTGAAATTCTAGGCTAGTTTCCCCCCACCCCTACAAAAGATGCCACCACCATTGTTATATGAACATAAATGAAGATGTTCCCTCTGCATTAAAAAAAACAAAACTGATGTGTTTAGTCTTAAAACAATAATTAAAAATAGTGTTGATTTGATTTAACTATTCCTAGCTAGTAAACAGTACTTACCACTTAGAGCATAGAAGAATAGAGTTGGAAGGAACCTTGAAGGTCTTCTAGTCCAATGCCCTGGTTGAGCAGAAGACCCTATATCATTTTAGACAAATGGTTGCATATAACATTTTACTTTTTACTTTTACTTTACTTTTATTAAATTTGTATACCGCCCTTCTCCCGAAGGACTCAGGGCGGTGAACAGGGCATATATAAATAACAAATACAAACATTAAAAAGGGATTAAACAAGTGCCCAATTAAAAATACAATAACAATAAAAAAACCATTTAAAAACCCTAACGTCCCCCATCAGGCCAGACCAGCTAGTTCAAACAAGTGGGTCTTCAGGCCGCGCCAGAAGGAGCGGAGGTCCGACGCCATCCGGAGCTCAACCGGCAGTTGGTTCCATAGAGCCGGTGCACCCACAGAGAAGGCCCTCCCCCTTGGGGGCCACCAGTTGACATCCCTGACCGGAGGCACCCTGAGGAGGCCCTCTCTGTGGGAATGCACAGGGCGGAGGGGGGTTGACGCCGGCAGCAGGTGGTCCTCGAGGTACCCCGGACCCATGCCATGTAAGGACTTGAAGATCATAACCAAAACCTTGAATCTCACCCGGAAGACAACTGGTAACCAATGTAGCTTGCGGAGCAAAGGTGTAACATGGGAGTACCGGGAAACTCCCAAGACAACTCTCGCGGCCGCATTCTGTACCAGTTGGAGCCTCCGAGTGGTCTTCAAGGGAAGCCCCATGTAAAGAGCATTGCAGTAGTCCAGGCGAGAGGTCACGAGCGCATGAGTGACCGTACACAGGGCATCCCGGTCCAGATAGGGCCGCAACTGGCGCACAAGGCAAACCTGGGTGAAAGCCCCCCTAGTCACGGCTACTATATGGTCTTCCAGGGTAAGCCGTGAGTCTTGTGATGGAGCACCCACAACTTCTAAAGGCAAGCTGTTCCATTGGTTGATTGCTCTCACCATTAGGAAATTTGTCATTAGGTTGCTTCTCTCCTTAGTTAGTTTCCATCTATCGTTTCTCATCATGCTTTTTGGTGCTTTGTAAAATAGTTCACAGAATAGAGCTGAAAAGGACCTTGGAGGTCTTCTAGTCCAGCTCCTTGCTCAGGCAAGACACCCTGTACCATGTCAGACAAGTGACTCTCCAGACTCTTTTTAAAAACATCCAGTGATGAAGCACCCACAGCAAGTTGTTCCACTGGTTAATTGTCCTCACTGCTAGAAGTTTCTCCTTAATTCCAGGTTGCTTCTCTCCTTAATTAGTTTCCATCCATTGTTTCTTGTCCTGCCCTCTGGTGCTTTGGAAAATAAGTTGAACTCTTCCTTTTTGTGGCAGCTTCTCAAATACTGGAATACTGCTATCAGACCTTCTTTTCTCTAGACTGGGCAGACCCAAATCCTACAGCTGTTCTTCATATGTTTTAGTCTCCAGGTTTTTAATCATCTTAGTTGCTCTTCTTTGAAATATTTCCAAACTCTCAACATCTTTTTTGCAATGTGGTGACCAAAACTGGATGCAGTATTCCAGGTATGGTCATACTAAGGCTTTATAAAGAGGTACTAATACTTTGTGTGATTTTGATTCTATGCCTCTGTTTATACAACCAAGAATTGTATTACATTTTTTAGCTGCTGCTGCTGCACACTGCTGACTTATGTTTAGGTGATTGTCCACTAGGACTCCAAGGTCCCTCTTACAGTTACTGATTTTGAGCCAGGTCTCACCCAATCTGTACTTGTAAAACTTTGCTGTTCTGCACATTGAAACACATTTTGTTAATTAGGGCCCATTATTCAAATTTGTCAAAATCTTTTTGGATCCTCAGTTTCTCTTCTGGCATGTTGGCTATTCCTGTCAGCTTAGTGTCATCTACAAATTTGGTGAGTTCCCTTTCTATTCCCTCATCTAAGTCATTTATAAAGATATCGAAGAGTACTAGGCCTAAGATGGAAACTTGTGATACCCCACCACTTACTTCTCTCCATGTAGATATAGTACCATTAAAGACTACTCATTGAGTATGGTTTGTCAACCAGTTACAAATCCATCTGATAGCGATGCTATCTTTCCCCATTTTTCTAGCTTACCAAGAAAAAGAAATAGATTCAATGCCTTACTAAGAATGTCATACCTACTCAGTTATGGAGATAGTAACAGTAATAGTTGTCTTGTAACCATTGGCACAAAAGGGTATTCAGTTTTGTTTTTGATTCTCTTTTGCTGAGTAGAATCAGTTCTCTCATTCATAGAGGAGACTGCTGCAGGTAAAAAACTAGTTTTCAGTAAAGTTTAAAGGTAAAGGTTTGACTCTAGGGCATGGTGCTCAGTTCTTTTTTTTATTGAAAAGTTTTACAATACATTTTTAAATAGAAAAAACTCCCTCCTCCCCCTCCCCTCTCCCCAACCCTCCCCTCCCCTCCCCCCTCCCCAACTTCCCAGAGCTGAATACATGGTATAGACTTACAAACAAAAGCTAAAATATGCTAACAACAAAAATAAAACATTAAATTCTATCGCGCTTTAACTCTCCATAGTCATAATTATATTACTAACAAATAACAAATAACTAATAATACATCATATAAAATCACTACTTATTCAAATGCTAAATGAAACTTTTTAGTCCCATATTTATTTTGAATATATTCAATCCATCTTCTCCATTCCACAATATATCTCTGTTGCGATTGTTCTTTCGAATATGCTGAAATCTTTGCCATTTCCGCCAAATTAGAAACTTTCAAAGTCCACTCTTCCATAGTTGGCAGTTCCTCCTTCTTCCAATATTGCACTACTAAAAGTCTTGCTGCCATAATTAGATTCAACATCAATTTAGTGTCTATAACAGTAAAGTCTGTAATAATACCCAACAAAAACAACTGCGGAGAAAACCTTATCTTTTTCTTAAATATCTTTTGCATATTCCACCAAATTTTAATCCAAAAAGCTTTGACTTTTTTACAAGTCCACCATATATGAAAATACGTTGCATCCTCACAACCACACCTCCAACATTTGGGCTGACAGTTCGGATACATACTTGCTAGTTTTTTAGGATCTAAATGCCACCTATAAAACATTTTATAAAAATTCTCTCTTAGATTTTGGGCCTGTGTAAATTTTACATTTCTAACCCAAATCTTTTCCCAAGTATCCATTGTTATAACCTCCTGAAAGTTCTGAGCCCACTTTATCATACAATCTTTAACAAGTTCCGTTTCTGAATCAATTTCTATCAATGCATTATATATCCTTCTTATATGTGCTTGACCTTGATCTCTAATTTATTTTACCAAATTTTCATCAGTTATCGAAAAACCAACTTTCTGATCCTCTTTCCATGTTGCCTGTAACTGCCCATACTGGAACCAAGTTTGTACGATCTTTTCTTCTTTTAAAATATTATATGGCCTTAATTGCCATGCATTCCTTTCTATCCTTAAAATTTCCTTATATGTAGTCTCATCATGTTTAAATCCAACGTTTATATTTTCTATTGCATGTTTAGGTATTGCCCAAATTGGTATCTTATAATTTAACTTATGTCTATATTTTTTCCATACTCGCAACAGAGCATACCTTAATATATGTGTCTTAAACACATTATCCACCTTCTCATCATACAATAAATATGCATGCCAACCAAATAACAAATCATAACCCTCAAGATTTAATAATCTCCCTTGTGGTGCTCAGTTCTGTTTCTTGGCCAAGGTCACATGATCAACTTGGCTGTATGACAAAGGTGCATGGAACATTTTCTGTACAACACCCTAATTTGAAATTGTTGGTAAATATAGCCTTCATAAAGTTGAATATTTTAAATTATGAATATAACAGCCAACTTCTGAGTTCACATTCCTATTTCTGTTCATGAAAAGATATCGTGGTTGTCCCCACTGTCTGACACACTATCTATGGTGACAGGAATAAGCTAGTATGCAGAAAAAACATAAGGGATGCGGTGGCTCAGTGGGTTAGGATGCTGAGCTTGTCGATCAGAAGGTCGGCAGTTTGGTGGGTCGAATCCCGAGTGCCGCATAACAGAGTGAGCGCCTGTTACTCATCCCAGCTTCTGCCAACCTAGCAGTTTGAACGCATGTAAAAATGCAAGCAGAAAAATAGGGACCACTACGGTGGGAAGGTAACAGCGTTCTGTGCGCCTTTGGCGTCTAGTCATGCTGGCCACATGACCACAGAGACGTCCTCGTACAAGCGCTGGCTCTTCGGCTTTGAAACGGAGATGAGCACCGGCCCCTAGAGTTGGAAACGACTAGCACGCATGTGCGGGGGAACCTTTACCTTTACCTAGAAAAAACATATCACAGCAAAGTAAAGCAGGAGCTGAAAGACAAATTTTGCTCTCTCCTCATGCTTTTTTCCCCACTTCTAAATGGGGAAGAAATGTAGATGATTGCACCATGACATCTGCTTATACTCTAAGACAGTGTAACTTAAAAGATGATAACATCACAATTAAATTACCACAGCCATTTCACACTTCTCTAAATGGCATTCAAAGATGTAAACTTCTTTTCTGTATCGTCTTTGAAGTTAAACATTTCAGTGGGTAACAATTTAACATATCTCAGCCCACTTCTTTGATGTATTAAAAAAAACAATGAGAAGTATACAGGTCAAGTTATTTCAGCTTTGTCTCCATTAGGGTATGGCATAATATGGCAGACATTTTTACATGTGGAAGGTCATGGACATGTCTAGATGACATTTTATCTCTTCAATTTTCATTTCCATTAACTTCTTGCGATTGCTACTATTTCTTTGACTTGATAGTAGCCTTGAATCACGATATTCACTTCAGATATTGGTGATATCTGTGTCTCCTACTCATATGTGTTATAAGGTCTTGCTCTGTGCAGTAAATTTCCTATAAGAGATATAACAATTTCTCTGCCTTCTGTTCATCTGGCATGTTGTAAATGGACAGGGAATTTTCTTGACTCAGTTCCATATATTGTTCTTCTGTGATGCTGAAAAGATATGACCTGATTAAAAAAAACAACACAGGACATCACTGTGGATTTGTCAGGTAGGCATCAGAAGGCACAACTGGTAAAGTTTTGTCTCCTGAAATGTAATACTTTATTGATTGAAACAGAAAAAAAATGACCCTCATGAACAACAAGAAAAAAACATAGTGGGTGTATTATTATTTAGTGTATGGCATTCAAGGCTAGGGAGGTTATTCATACAGTAGAAGTCTTGGCAGCCGACAGTCACAAATCCATTGGTTGCATTGGTACACCACAATAGGGTGAACTAGCTCCACACCAGCTGGTATGCAGCTTTCTCAGAGAAAGTCACCTCATCTGGGATTTTCCTCTACCATTCCTCTGTCAATTACATTCGGGCAGATCCAGCACTAGTTCCAGCTTCCTCTGCAGAATGCAGCCATCAGTTTCCCACCAGCAAAATGGCAATACCTATCTTTCTATTCACAAACAATGCTTTTGAACTGCTAGATGGGTAGAAGGTAGGACAAGAGACAGGAACTCCCCCTGTCCCACGGAGCTGGACTCTAACCACCGGAGTGCTGGCAATTGCTCAACACATCCAGCATCATTAATCCTCTATGCCACTGTGTCCCCAGTATAGTGGAATCTGATGTCTACATGAGTGCATTTTTATCAACCTTTAGGGATTATTGTTTTAAATACTTTAGCTATGGCAATTGCTTCTTATGAATAATAAAGCAGTCACTCCTCCAGTTGTATAAATTATATTTGGAAATGGTTTCCATTGAATAAAACCCCTGATACATTTGATAAAGTTGAACAATTTTGACTGTTTCCTTCTGAGCTGACTTCACAGTCCTTTAACAATAGTAATGGCAGGCCTGTACAATAGGATTGTAAAATTCCCAGTGCAATTATTTTTAAAACCATAAAAAATTACCAGGAAAACAATGGGGTTGTAGGACGACAGTATAAACAAGAGTGTGCAGAGAACAGAAATAAAAGTTATCCTTGACCCTGCAAACTGCACATAGAGTACAAAATCTCCAAATAATGGATTGTAATAGAACTCAGCCTTTTCTCTGTTTCCATAAGCTTATAAACTAAACCTCCTATGAAATCAGTTTTGCATGTTAATAATATAGCAGGAAACAAAGAACCAGAGATTTCTTAAACCTCAATAAAGTGTTAAGACATTCTCTCATTTAAAATTATTTAAATGGCACTGTAAGAATTTCATTGTTCCCATTAAATCTTTTATCAGCATTCTTTGGAGAAATGCACTTTTCTGGTGTCATTGGAGGCTACTCCCCCCCACTTTGCATCAACATTCTTTAAAGTATATACTGAAAAATTCACTGATTTGTTTAATCTCAGCATCTAGTTCTACCTACCAAGCAAAAGAAAGAAAGTGATAACATCCACTGAAGCTGCATAAAATCACAACCCTTAATGATGTAGAAGTTCAAACCATTTGATTTTTTTTTAAAAAAGTGAAATAGTAGAGTTCACATGTCTATGAAGATTCTCAGACATCCAGGTCATGGTTGTCCCAAAAGTGCTTTTTCAAAAGGCAATTGGACAAGAAACAAAGTCCAGTTGCCTTTTGAAAAAGCCCCTGTGGGACAGTAGAGTTCACATTTTCACCATGTATCACATCACAGTTTGATAACCTTGGTTTGTTACCTTGGTTTGTACCAGCAGTGCACCGTACCTGATTTCCTTATGTGCCTAAGCTGAATGAAAAGATGATTGACACCTATTCCTGGAAAAATGAGAATTGAGTGAAGTAATAAAGTAAATGTTTCAATGCTTGTCAAACCTGGATAGGATCTTGCTGTGTAGTTTTCTTGCCCAGTAAATAAATTGGAGATAAATATTGTGTAGGTGCATTGCCTAGGCATAAGCATTTTTGCTTTTTCTTTCTAGTGAGCAGGTAATATTTTCAAATACATATATCTGTGCCAGTAATGAATATTGACAAACAAACTGCATTTTAATTTTTAACTCTAATTTTTAATTTATTTTAATTTTAATTTTAATTTATTCTACAGGGGCCATTAATTTAATTTTTATTTTAACTTCTGTATTATTGTATGGTATTGTTGTTAGCCGCCCTGAGTCCTTCAGGAGATAGGGTGGCATATAAGTCCCAAAAATAAATAAATAAATAAATAAATAAATAAATAAATAAATAAATAAATAAATAAATAAATAAATAAATAAATAAATAAATAAATAAATTTCTCTATAAACGTATTCATCATTTCCTATGATGAGAAGGAGGCAGATATTTGAGTGGTAGGTGTAATGAGTTGAGTTCGTAATCTGCAACTTTGTACAATTGTATAATTGTGACTTGTCCTTTTGATGGAGGATCAAACATTTCTGTAAGTAAGGAAAGACATACATGTTTATAAAGCTTTTAGGCCAAATCAGTCATGCTCAAAAGCAGCCATTGATTCAGTTCTGAAACAGATTTATTTAGTTCTTGGATTTAAATCCTAAATATACATGATTGTCCTATATTTGTAAAGATCTTTTGGGGCTCCAGAGTCAAGATTAGAACAGAATTAAATATTTTCAGATATCTAGTTACTGTATCTCTTATTAGTTGTAGTAGCCCTAAAAAAATTAAAAAAAACCTCTGATATCTGTTAAAAATGGGATGTTCTTAAATTGTTATTGCAATCTGGGATGGAGCATAGGAATTAAACTGCAGCATTCTGGGAATTAGGAGACAAAACAATACCTATTTATGTATGTGTAGATATCTACTCATAATTTCTAATACATAAAACTTGATGCAGCACAATAAAGCAGCTTGATTGCTTTTGTTAACTGTTTTCTTTGTTATCACTAAACACTGGAAAATGTTTTATTGGATTATCAGTTTCTAAAAGCATTGGGTAAGAAAAATAATACAGGAAAGAAGCACTTTAAAACAGCCTTCAATTAATGATAAATTTATTCATATCAAAACAATATTTATCCTAATGACTATGTACAACATTTTGAATAAAATTCGGAATGTGAATGTTTAAAGTTTGCATTTTTCCGTGATATTTTATTATATGTTTTAATATTATACGTTTGCTTACCCCAAGTTTATTTGAATTTTTAAGTCTACTTCCTATTAATTCAACTATAGTGTTGGTTTGTGCAATTTAGAGTCCACCTTCCATTTAGGGGTTCTTGAAATACCAACTGAAAATTGTTCTTCAAAAAAGCCCTTGAATAAAGATAAGAATCCTTGAGTTGATGTCATGATGCATCATTATATATAACCTAGTGCAGAACGTGTTCTATGTCTTCACTATACAGTTTCATCCAAAATTTTGCCTATGTTTATATAAATGGATATCAAGGATTTCTGGGTGTCTGTGTGTTTGACAAATATCAAAAACATCTCAAAAAGGGAAAAAAATAAATAGAATAGCAAAACAAATAAAGGAAGCTAAATCCAACACACCAAAATTATCCTTGAGTATTTCTCAATACTAAATGTCCAGGATGTCTCTTCTACCTTATCATCACAGAGTGCTAGTTATATATTGAAATATAATCTGACTCTGAATAGCCTATGTCTCTTTCAATGACAGCAGGAGATTGCTTCAATATCCTAATATCCTTGGCCAATAGTTTTGTTCACTCTCTGATGAAGCATAATTATCTCATTAATTACTCTCTAGAGTTGACTATGTATTGCTTATAGGGTTCAGGGTTTATTTAGTGCAGTTTGTAAGACCTTATAAAATATAGATGCACTAATTATGGAAAAGTCAACCTTCACATTGCTACCTTCTGTGGATGCTTTAGTAATATACTTTGGCTTAAGATTTTATCTAGCCCAGGGGTAGGCAACCTTGGCTCTTTTATGACTCATGGACTTCAACTCCCAGAATTCCTGAGCCACCATGCTCAGCTTGGAAACCTCTCTCTTTCCCCTCAGCGTGGCTGGCTCAAGAATTATGGGAATTGAAGTCCATGAGTCATAAAAGAGCCAAGGTTGCCTACCCCTGATCTAGCCTCTTTATTACTTTCTTAGTTAGGCACTTTCTTGCTCATTGATTTATCATATGAGAAGATGAAGATAGTCACAAGAACATATCCCTTGATCAAAATTCTGAATTAAAATTAGTATTTTGAGAAAAGTTTGTTGCATCAGCTAGAATGTTTACAGAATGGTAGCTTTCTCTAATCTTTGTCATATTTTGAGTCTTCAAATTCTTATTGTCCTAAAGGAAGCTGTAGTTTTCCACACATACACTTTACAGCATTACATAATATTATAGCAGTCTTCATGAGTTTGTTTTTAAAAAGTAGACTTCATAAAAATATTACCTATCTGAGATTTGAGAAAATTATGTCAGTTCTATGCTCTTTATTACTTTTATCCTATTATTATTTTAATTATCATGGTTCCATATATATATATATATATATATATATATATATATATATATATATATATATATATATATATATATATATATATATATATGCTTAGTTTATTATTATTTTAATTAATTGTACAAATCCTAAAGAGTCCTTTTCATACATATCTTATACATCCAATTAAAACATTATTGCCATACCTATAGAAAACATTCTAGAAAAAGTTATATTATATCAGAGATAACCATAGCAACTAGAAAATTCCACCTTGAAAATTAAGTATAGTAGTGATAAAGAACATGAATTTATGATTAAAATGAAAGAAGAAAAATAGATGTGCTAGATATTTGCAAGAATGAGAAAGGGGAAAAGAAATCACAGATTTGATGTAATGTGGTTTGACATTGTGCAGTGGTATTGGTGAATGTTGTTGTTGTTAGCTGCGAAGTCGTGTCCGACCCATCGCGACCCCATGGACAATTTTCCTCCAGGCCTTCCTGTCCTATACCATCTTCTGGAGTCCATTTAAGCTCACGCCTACTTCTTCAGTGACTCCATCCAGCCACCTCATTCTCTGTCGTCCCCTTCTTCTATTGCCTTCAAACTTTCCCAGCATTAGGCTCTTCTCCAGTGAGTCCTTCCTTCTCATTAGGTGGCCAAAGTATTTGAGTTTCAACTTCAGGATCTGGCCTTCTAAAGAGCAGTCAGGGTTGATCTCTTCTAGGACTGACCGGTTTGATCACCTTGCAGTCCAAGGGACTCACAAGAGTCTTCTCCAACACCATAGTTCAAAGGCTTCAATTCTTTGGCGCTCAGCTTTTCTTATGGTCCAACTTTCACTGCTATACATTGCAACTGGGAAGACCATAGCCTTGACTATATGCACTTTTGTTGATGTCTCTGCTTTTTAGTGTGCTGTCTAGATTTGCCATGGCTTTCCTCCCAAGGAGCAAGTGTCTTTTAATTTCTTGGCTACAGTCCCCATCTGTGGTGATCTTGGAGCCCAGGAAAATAAAATCTGTCACTACCTCCATGTCTTCCCCATCTATTTCCCAGGAATTGAGAGGGCCAGATGCCATGATGTTGGTTTTCTTAATGTTAAGTTTCAATCCAACTTTTGCACTCTCCTTCTTCACCTGCAACAAGAGGCTCTTTAGTTCTTCTTCACTTTCTGCCATTAGAGTGTATCATCTGCATATCTGTGCCCTGCTTCATTTTGTACTCCAAGGCCAAACTTGCCTGTTATTCCAGTAATCCTTTGGCTTCCTACTTTTGCATTCCAATCCCCCATGATGATAAGGACATCATTTTTTGGTGTTAGTTCTATAAGGTGCTGTAGGGCTTCATAGAACCGGTCAACTTCATCCTCTTCAGCACTGGTGGTTGGGGCATAGACTTGGACTACTGTGATATTGAATGGTTTGCCTTGGATTCGAACTGAGATCATTCTGTCATTTTGGGGATTGTATCCCAGTATTGCTTTTCCTACTCTTTTATTGACTATGAAGGCTACTCCATTTCTTCTGAGGGATTCTTGCCTGCAGTAGTATACCTGATGGTATACTATTGATAAATACATACAAGTAAATGAAAATGTAGGCTTAATTAGGAATGGAAGAACTAAATTATATATAGTAGTTTAAACTGGTGTTACATTATAGTAAGTGAAGATAATGGAAGAAACAGCAAGGAAAATGGCAAAACAATCAATCAAATTTATTAGAATAATTATTCCAAAAATATTCAAGTACATTTCAAGCTTTAACATTCCTATTGATACATAGAACCAGAAATATTTAACTGGCTCCATTTGACTAATTGGACAGCTTACAAGCACAAATGGGACCACAATTTCAGTCATTAAGTGATGCAATAGTTAAGACATCATGCTTCTGGCCCTGTTTCAGGACAATTTTTACTACAATCGTTAAACAAATCATCATGGATATTTTCAGCAAATCCGGCTTCTCCAATTGACTTTGTTTGTTGGAACTGGACTGGGAAGATTGCAAATTATGTTTAGATGAATATTTGATGGTTGCAACTGTAAATGTGAGTCAGTGCTTAAATTGTTATCACGTACTGCAGGCGTGGTAGGTTTTCATAATTTCAAAGATGGGTTGTGAGTCACTTTTTAGGCAATTGTTACATTGATGTTTATTAAACAAATGTTCATAAGCTAAGTAGTAATATTTACTATAGAACAGTCATACTTATCAGCGTATAATATGTATGTTCAACTATGTACTTTAATTACGTGACAGCCCTATAGTTCTAAACTCAGATTATCAGAAGATGAAGATATTTTTGGTGCGTTCTCCAAAACACAACAAAAGATAAAGAAACCAATTGCAATTAAAATGATTTTTGGTGGATTTAATTTTCTTATTGAATAATGACATTGATTTTCCCAAGTTGTTGATCTTGTTTTTATAAACAATTAGGAAATCTCAGTAGGAACTGGTGTCTCCTTTGGGCTGCAAGCATTTAATTGGCACTCACTCATTGGTTGGTTTTCAATCACAGGTAAAGCTATTGTTTGGTTGGCAATAGCTTCATATAGAGTGGATTGTCTTTGCCGCCTTCTGAGATTTTTTCCTCATAATTTCATCTTTAATGACATTGCCTAAAGGACTCCTATCCCAATAACCAGGTTCAACTTAAGTTGACTTTTTCAAGATCAGCCAAGCTTGCTAGGTGCTGATACATGTTGTGACAGAATTACATTCAAAAATATATAAAATAAAATACTTAAATAAAAATATCCAGCCTAGAGGCTGAAGCATAGAAGTTCACTGGATGACTTCTTTGGGCCAATCACAATGTCTCACTCTAGGCTAACTCATAGGAAAAATTATATGCATGAACTCTTAAATGAAAGATATGATATATATTTAGCAAATGAATAAAATGTGTGTCATTGGTGATAAAATTTATATTTTGCTACTTGTTACCCCCATTCTTGAGGATGATAATAGATAATATTTTCAACAAATTCCACATTCTGTGTAATGAGAAATTAATTAGTTTGAAATATGCCTTGCAAGCATGGCAAAAGTATTGAAATAGAAAATAGAACTTTAAGAAAAATAATGCTTTAACATTATGTTGTGGCTCCAAACTGTTATAAAAGCTTAATTTAGTCTTTTGCATATTAGTTAGACAAAATGCAAAAATGAATATAGAATTTGACACAAACCATATGCTTATATCTGGAAACATTACGATTTCAAATTTCTTGTTAGCTTATAACTTTTAAAATCAGATTTAATGAAACCATGATTGGTTGAACTTATAAAGCATGTCATACAAACCAAGATTGGCTGAATGTCATAAAGCATGGTATACAATCCACAATACATGGCTTAACATTTGCTAAGCTAAAATCAAACTACTACTTCATGATTTATTACCGTAAGTGAACCCAATTTTGTTCAGCATGTAGGTTTCATCAAATTCTTAACTGCAGAGCATAGATGAGTGAGCTCTATCCATGTCATCATGACCATTTTTTCTTCTTGCTAATATCATGTTCCTTCCAATAAAATCCTAAATAATGCTGATAAGTTTAGAATAGTTCACTTTGCTTGTGCCTTATTATATCCTATACATAAGACAAATGAAAAAATCAATAGCATTCTGAGATTGGCAAATGAAACATCATGTCATGAAGAGGGACATGGAGTATTGACTATGGAAAAAGAAACCACTGTTTATATAATTTCTGGATATAATTTATATCCAGAATTTAATTTATATTATATAATTTCCATTCCTTTACACTCTTAGATTTTTACAATGACTGCAAAAGAAAAGAAGGAAGAAAGGAAGGAAGAAATAAAAACATGGATTCCACCATGTCTAATTGGGTGCTCATGAATAATCTAGTCAATTTTAGTGAAGGCAATGTTCTGATCTGTTACAAAAATTATAAAAAAATATTTATTATACACAGTTTTTCAAACTATCTAGAGCAGAGGTCACCAACCTTTTCATGGTGGCCTGGAAGGAAAGTGAGCAGCTGGGAAATTTGTGTGTGTGTGTGTGTATGAAGAGGGCCACACACACCCTCATGGGGTTAATGGCCCATTTGTGCAGGTGCGCAGGCACTAGCTGCCTCCACTGTTAGTACCTGTGCACATGTGCAGACAGGCCGCACAACCCACATGGCTACTGGCCTTGTTTGTGCAGGCACACAGGTACTAGCCATCACCTCTAGCAACCACACACATACGTTGATGGGCTGTGCAACCCTTGCACGTGCTAGTGGCCCCATTTGCACAGGTGATAGCCACCACCGCTAGATCCACACGCATGCGCAAATGGGTCTGCCAGTGCTAGTGCAAGTGGGAGTGACTGCGCGCACATACAGTAAGTCTGCGTACTGTCGAGCTTGTCCCGTGGCCTGGTGGCCCAGTGGCCAGTAGGCCATGGGCCAATAGTGGGCCACAGCCCATAGGTTGGGGACCCCTGATCTAAAGCTATACTCTGCAATTTCATTTAGTATATATTTAGTATTACTGTAGTTCTTAACATTGTTTTCCCATGTGTCACTTTTACAAATATTTCCAAGATACAAATGTCTTTCGGAATTACAGTATGTAGTATACTGCTTAATGCAGGCTGTCAGAGTAGGCATTTTCCTACAACCCTGAAACAACAGTCTATTCTGATTTTTTGTTTTACCAAATTTGCTTCCATGACAAGGATTTTTTTCTTTCTTTCCAAGAAGCCATATAAAAAAGAGAAGTAAAAAAGCCATCAAGAAAAACATTACATAAAAACAAAAGTAGAAACAAGAATATGACATACACACTATACCCAATTCTAATTTAAAGGTAAATAGTAACATTCATACTTTGCTAGCTAAATCAAAAAGTAATTATATTTTTAGATAATATAATGACAGAAAAGGGGGATCCAGCAGCCTTCAAAGGAGGGAAGGCAGAATGACACTATATAATTATGTCAAAAGGCTGTATGTGCATTGTGGCATTGTTCACTTCCCTCAAAACAGCAGTTTTTGAGGTGAGATGGTGTGACACTGCTTTTTTCATTCTGTCAACAAGAAGCTTCTATGGACACCCATGGTGCTTTCATATTGCAACTAACCAAACATTTTTTGTCTACATTAAAAAAAAAACTTACTTTCCCAAACTCAAATGTCACAAATTCATGAAAGAAGTAGGACTTTTATATTCCAAATATTCCAGCAGCAACATGAGCCTCTTCAAGGCTAGTGCAATAAAATCTGTCTTTTTTTTTTACAGTTTTACATTTAAGGATAATTGGTTCAGCAAATCTAGAAGGTAAATATATTGAATAAACCTGTTTAATTATTCTTTGATTAAAGGGCAATTTAGAACTTTAGAAGATTATCCACTGTTTTTCATATTTTTTAAAAGAATTGATGCAATTTTTGGCAGAACCATATTTCAAAATGGGATTAGACTTAACCATTTTGAGATAAATAGGGCACAGAATATGGATTTATCATGTGCTCTTTTTGCAGATTTTTATATTAAATAAATGCAGATTAATGCAGACTCAAAATGAGATGGCTACTTGGCAAGTTATTAAGTAAAAGCCCTAATCACCATTTCCCTGTTCCCCAACCAAGCTTTCAGAATATTTATTTGATCAGGGAAACTCTTAGTAAAACAACATTTTATTTCAATTAGGTAATGACACAGCAAATCCCAATCAAGTCCAATCCTGTGTTTGCCTATATACCTAATGGACAGAATCTTACCTAACCAGAGACTTAATTTTTTAAACTACCAGATGTATCCTAACACATTCTAGGGCAGGGGTGTCAAACTGCCGGCCTGCGGGCCAGTCATGTGGAAGCTGCGCCCACCCCATTGCCGGCAATGGCAAAACCGTCCCAATACCTTGTGCAACATCACGTGAAGTTGCGAGTTTGACATGTCTGTTCTAGGGTATAGCTACCTTCATGAGCCATGGTGGTGCAGTGGTTAGAATACAGTATTGCAGGCTAAATCTGCTCATTGCCAGGAGTTCGGTTCCTTCAATCCTGAGCAGCTTAAGGTTGATTCAGCCCTTCCATCCTTCCAAAGTCAGTAAAATGATTGGTGGGGGCAATATGCTGACTCTGTAACCACTTAGAGAGGCCTGTAACACACTATGAAGCAGTATATAACTCTAAGTGCTATTGCTATTGCTACCTTGAACCTCTTCCCTCCAACCCCTTTCCAGCTTGGAAATGTGCAGTTTCTTAAACTGAACTTTTCTCTGATGAGTTTTCTCTTCCTGCCTCCTCCTTGAGAAAGTTCCATGTTTCAAAAACACCCCAAAACTTTCCAGGGGCACATTCCATTACTATGAATTAGTCTAATCTAATCTTGAATTTTCCTTGATATCTCTTGTTTTGTTTCCACTAATGGCTTGCTTGGTTCTGGAGAAAACAGAACAAAACCAAAACTGTGGTTTTTCTTATCTTACTTAAAACAAATGAGATAAGGGAAACCACAGTAGAATCCATCAGTTAAGAACAATCAATATGAAAAGAGATTGCACTTTCTTGGTTTAACCTTTGGGAAAGATCCTTTGTCCCTGATTGTGAAAGAGGGGAGAATGGTCATTGACCATATAAGTAGTTTTAATGCTCACCACGAGGCACCAAAAAGAAATATCTGGGGTTTGGTTGTTGTCTTTTTGTTGGTTACCAGGAAAAGGATTTAGAGAGAGAAAGGAAGTCCATGTGATTTGTCATTTCATGTAACAAACAGTGATTTAAATTTCACCTCTTGTTCATTCCATACCATAAATATTGATTTCAGGGCCAAACACTTATGACTGCATAACAAAGAATGGCTTATAAGTGGTAGAAACTTTTTATTTTGAAAAACTGCTTCAGGTCTAGTGGTGAACCATTATGAATTACAGTGACTGTAAAGAAACAATTTCAGCATGGCAGAGAGGGCATAAATACATTTAGTACATTATACATAAAGAACAGGTTTTTTTTTTAAAAAATGGGAATTTAATAACCATAAGCAAAAGTGTATGCAATTGGGGAATCAAAACCTGCAAGATACTTGGACAGAGTATCTCAAAACAGTCACATGTCACTTTTGATGAACATGTCTGTGATGTTGATGCGTATATAAAACTGGTGAGGTTTGCATTGCAATGTTCCAACTGTGCTATTGCTAATTTTTATCTTCTCCACAATGGAATTAATGGTGTCTCTTTGCATAAGTTTCAATGGGACTTTAATTATTAATTTTTATTAGATTTAGTTTTTATTGCTGTCACAAGACTATGGTGGTAATAACTTCCCAACAGAATATAATATCACAACAATCCAGAGGCTAAATAACAAAATTGTTGAAGAACAATCATAGTTAAAGTATCTTTTATAAGCAATCTTGAACAGCACAGTTTTAAAAAAGTCTTTAGAAAGTCCTCAATATGGGACCAAACTAATATCCAGGTGAAGGGGTGAGTTTGAGGATTGTTCCATATCAAAGATGTCCCCATTAAAAAGGAACGCTGATATGTTTGTGGGTTTCTTACCTCAAGGAAGTAGAGAATTGCTAATAGTTTCTCCCAGGCTGATTGTATTGACTGGGTTGAATCTGGCTGAAGAAAACAGTTCTCAAAGTACTTTGATACAAAGGCATAAAAGCCTTTATATGGCTAATTCAACAGCAGTTTGAATTGCACTTGAAACTGGTAGGAAGGCACTGGAGCTCTGGTGTTCAAATGTTTACACTGACTTACGTCAACCAATAATGAATAACTGCATTTTGGATCAGTTATAGTATCTCAGTGGTTTTCAAAGAAAACCTCACATACAGCATATTCCAGACATCTAGGAAGAAGTAAGTCACTGTTTAGGAGGTAACTTGTTACATGAGATGGAGCTGGACAAAGGCCCTCCTTGGAGATAGTGTGTACCTGCCCATCCAACTGTAGCCATAAGTTCAGGAGGATCAGAACATCACTGATCAGCTTTCTAAAGAGAAATGCAAGAGACAGGACTTCAGCTGACAGAGAAACTTTATGCAGTGGTACAAATAGCAACTATTTTGTTAGGAAATACTCCTTATTCCTATATTTAAATATGAATAACAAGCACATCTTAAATTCCTAAATTATCTCCTGACATCTTTAACTTTCCCTAATAACATAGTTTTAATTAAAGGTTTGGCCTTTAAAAGAGAATCCATTCATTGATTTAGCAGTATAGAAATGTTTCAAACAAAAGGAAACAAAAAAATCAATAAATAATACTTCATGTTGATTTTTAGCTTCTCTGTTTAAGGCTGGTAGAAGTCAATATAAACCAGTTTTAATCTCCTTAAGATCTTTTAGTATTTTCACACACTTCAATTGACAATATTATGTCAAAACTAAATTTGGAAAGGAAGAGAGAAGCATATGAAAATTCTCAAGTCGAAGATGATCACTTCTTGCAAACCTGGCTAATGTTGCCATTTCATCTCAATTCCAGTCAAAATGATAATCTCCTTTCAATCTATGAAAGGCTGAATAACTTGCAATGCTTACAAGAACTTTCTCACACTGTTCATTAATTGTTCAAATGAAGCAAAATATGAGGGTAAGGCTAATAGGAGCATCACAATCTTGCAGAAATATTCATTTGCTTTTAAATGGAGCTAAACATGGCTACCGCATATGGGGACAATAAGATCTTTACCATTTAAATTTTCAGTTATGATGACTCTAGGGAAGGGTTTCTAATTTTAAAAGACACATCTGTTACGACTCCCTCTTAAGGACCATGTTGTACTTCAAGGAATTGGATTATAGCTTGGAAAGAGCCACATAACATCTTTGTTATGGGGAACCTTTTGTCAGCTTTGCCTAGTAAATAGTTGTGTACAGTGGTGTAGCGTGGGGGGTGCAGGGGGGGCGGGCGCACCGGGTGCAACATCTGGGGGGCGCACTCACAGCTCTCTGCCCCTGCCTGGCTCCTGCGAATCCGATCCGAGCTGCCGGGTCGCCGCCCACTGTGGAGGGGGGGTGCCAAGCGTGCGGTGCGGTGCAGAGAGAGAGAGAGCTAAAATCCACGGGTTAGGGGGTGCAAATTACTTGACTTGCCCCGGGTGCTGACAACCCACGCTACGCCACTGGTTGTGCAATAATCTGGAGAGAAGAGAACGGGACACATGTGCTTATTGCAATGTGCTTTTCATGAACTGACAAGAAATATGGAAAATGCTGTTGACCCAAGTTGTCTCAAAGATGTCTCATATTTCTATGTTGAAAGAGCTACATTGATAGCCAGTGGCTTTCTGCAGCTAATTCAAGTAATTCACAATTTGATATACAAAAGCTTACAGGGCTAGCCACCTGCACCTATCACTGTATTAGCTACCCTGTAACTGAAATGACACATAGTTACTCTGACACTCTTTCAGATCTCTTAATGGATATGTTTAACATCATAATCAAGCATCCGTATTACATTTTAGGAGTAAGTTTTCTATCTATCTATCTATCTATCTATCTATCTATCTATCTATCTATCTATCTATCTATCATCTTCCTTCCTTCCTTCCTTCCTTCCTTCCTTCCTTCCTTCCTTCCTTCCTTCCTTCCTTCCTTCCTTCCTTCCTTTAATCCTTGTCCTCCTCTTCCTCCTTTTCCTCCTCCTCTTCCTCCTCCTCCTCCTTCTATACATGTTCGGATTGTTGTTCCCAATCATACTCCAGAATCAATTATTGAGCCAACATGGAATGGAGTAAACTATTTTGGGCTAGCTTCATAGACAGTTAAGATGCATAACCTTGCTGAATATATGGGGAAAAAAAGGCACGAACCAAAATCGATCGGGTCATGCATCAACTACAACAGAGTTACTTTGCTATAATCATGCTCATTTTTCTCTTAAGCGACGAGCATTCCATTCCAGAACTGCTCTGTCATTTTGATATCAGATTAATTCAATTCCAATGATATTCAATTTAGATGTTCAGATATCAGAACATTACTGGGTGGATGTCATGGCTCTACTTATTATCTATGTACTGTACTGAAGCTTTTCTGTGGTGGATGATAAAAGGGTTCATTCCCAAATGTTCCCAACCAATTATGACTTTGGAGTAAGTGGGAATAAAATGATTGAACTGCTTTTATTGGATACCCAAGTGACCACATTTGACATAAGCACTCCTTCAAATCTGGGCTCTGAAATCCATCTCTCTCTCTCTCTCTCTCTCTCTTCTCTCTCTCTCTCACTCACTCTCTTGCATACATTGCAGTTTATTGTCTCTGAAAGTCTAAAAAATATGGGCATTATGATAGCACATGAGACCTTTCCCCCTCCTTCTTCATATTAGTGACTTGTAGTAATTACAAGCAAATGGAAGAACAAGTCTAGGTAATGCCTCTGTTGATTCTTTTAAAAATCTCATTTGGATTACCGAAGAATGAAAGTATTAAACTGCTCTTTTCCCCTCTCTCCCTCTCTCTGTTTTAGAAGGGGCAGATGGAGATGATTTTAAAGAGAGTTTGCACATATGCTTGTTATATTTATGTCAATCCTACACATTCTTGAAAAGCCAATATATTCTTAATTTGTGGACTTGTTTGCTTTTTAGGTGCTTTCTAGGCAAGTTCCCTTTTGTGATTTTTCAAAGACGATGTTATGATTTTCACTGGGGGAAAAAACATTAAATATTTCCCCTATACACAGTATTGCTACCAATTGTGGAAAAATAAATACAAATGCAACATTAATCATATATTGGATGTAAAGTGAAATGTTTTCAAAGAAAAAAAACCAAGTAAGCCCAGTTGCCTTTTGAAAAGCATCTGTAGGACAACCATGACCTGGATGATTGAGAACCTCCATAGATAAATTTGGGTGATACTTTAGTTTGCATTCTGAACAAAATCATTACAGTAACTAGTTCTCAGAAAGAAGCTGTGGTAGATTTCTATTCATCTTTTTACTGATTGGGTAAAGAAAGATACAGTAGTTGGGTGGTACAAAATGCAAAGCATGAAGGAAAAAGAATATATGAACATGGATTGTGCATTAATTAGAAACAGCAATGGAAAAATAGTGTCACCCAAGATAATTACTATTTTCCTCTGCTATGTAATGGTATTTTTGATAGGTAACAACCACGTCAGCCCCTTCTAATAAAAATTACAGGTATCTGCATTTTTCTTTATGAAGCTGATAGTTTTACAAAAATGATATAGAGAATAAGACGAAAGTAGTCTGATAAAAAAAATTATTAGCATTAACTTCCTTACCATAATAATAATAAAAACCATCAACTAAAGGCTTCAGTGAGAATACAGCTGGCAATGAAATGGAGACAGGTCGTGCGTAACATAATTATAAAAAATAGAACTAATGCTAAGATATAGTATTGCATGCTGAAAAGTCTTTATATGTTACAAAATAATTCCCAATAGATTTCAGAGTAGCTTATTTTCTTTACTTGCAAACAAGAGTAATTACAAATAATGGAATTTTTGCAAAACTAGTTTAAGAAGAAGAATAATTTTTAAAAATCTGTCATATATACATAGAATATATGAACTTCTCTATATATAGAAAATCTAGACTAACATGAAGTCTCAGGGTGAGTGATAATCTTGGTTTTGCCCACTCTTAAGTGATTGGAATAGTAGCTATCTCAAATAAATATCTGGGAACCCATATAGAGAAGAAGAACAGGGGTGTCAAACTTGCAACATCACATGATGTGTCGTGACGTATCACAACTTTTTTTCCATTCCCATCAATGGAGTGGCTGTGGTTTTGGCATGACACATCCAGACTGCGGGCTGGCAGTTTGACACCCCTGAAGAAGAAGGAAAAAAAAAGGAGGAGGATGAGGAGGAGGAGGAAAAAAGTAAAAATGGTATTCATACTTGTTGATTTCATGTGTACATCTATGTACATTTTCTGCAAGCAATACAGAAAGCAGCTTATCACTCCTTTTAATCATTTTTAATCGTATTTTCAGTCTACCTAATAGCTCTGGTATTTTCTGACAGTTTCACATTCAAGTACAAATTAGGTCCAAAACCAAATTATGATTATTTTTTTTGGTATTGGTCAATAGTGGCTAAGTTCAAACAGTAAAGTCAAAGAAGGCTACTCTGTCCAGTAGTGTTTGACTCTGAGGGGAGGTGTCCTCTTAAGCAAGGGTGCCAGCATTGTCTGAAGAGACTTCCATGGTCATGTGGCCTACATGACTATATGCCAAGGTGCACGGTATGGTGTTACCTTCCTGCCAATTTACCTACCCACATTTACCTTCCTACCTATTTATCTAACCACATTTGCATGCTTTCAAATTGCTAGGGTAGTAAAAGCTAAAATTTAGCACACAGGGCATAGTTTCCTCTGATGGTGGAAGCTCTACCTCTAGGTCAGACATGTCAAACTCGTGATGTCACGTGACGTCGCGAGACATATTGGGACTGTTTTGTCATTGCCAGCAATGGGGTGGGCACGGCTTCTGGATGGCACGTGCAGCCCGTGGGCCAGCAGTTTGACACCCCTGCTCTAGGTCCTTCAGTTCGAAAAGATATTTTAAGATGATAATCCCAAATAACAAATAGAAGAACTTTGCCAGATTGAATGCATCCTCCAATAAACAACTCAACAATATCTCAGCAATATCTCACCTTGTAGGTTTTTCTGTTAGGTGGGCCATAGGCTACAACATAACATCAATTCTAAATGTCTGAGAGTGAGAGAATGATATATTGCAACAAAGGGTCAATATTAATGGAAACAAATTTTGTTCTTGTTCAAAAACCACCCAACTTCATCTTCTCATTTCTCACTTCATTAGCAGCAAACTGTATGATGAGATTTTGCCCTCCCCCCACAAAAAAAGCAAACAGGGAGATTTTCCAAAACCAGTGGAAGAAAAATGGGACACAATTTCACTAATTGCTGAATTAACCCTGACCTATTCTTGAAAGTGAGAAGGCAACACAGTTCCTATAATTTGCCACAATGACAGAGTCTCAGTTTCTATAGAGAATAGGAGGGCCACTTAAAGCAATAATCAAATTTAACCTATGCTGAAAGGCTTGATTTAGTTAAATTATATATTTTATTCCTCAAACCATTCCCATGTATTCACACTTTTACTAAGGAAGAACTGGGGAAAACCACAATGTACTTTCATATTTCTCCAGGGATCATCAGGAAGTTAATACTAATAATAATAAGTTGGAAGAGACCTTGGAGGTCATCTAGTCCAATCCCCTGCTCAGGCAGGAAACCCTATACCGTTTCAGACAAATGGCTGTCCAGTCTCTTCTTAAACACTTCCAATGTTGTAGCATTCACCACTTCTGGAGGCAGGTTGTTTCACTGGTTAATTGTTCTAACTGCCAGGAAGTTTCTCCTTAGTTCTAGGTTGCTTCTCTCCTTGACTAGTTTCCATCCATTGCTTCTTGTCATGCTTTCAGGTGCTTTGGAGAATAGCTTGACTCCCTCTTCTTTGTGGTAGCCCCTGAGATATTGGGACACTGCTATCATGTCACCCCTCGCCCTTCTCTTCGTTAAACTAGACATACCCAATTCCAGCAACCGTTCCCTATATGATTTAGCCTCCAGTCCCCCAATCATCTTTGTTGCTCTTCTCTGTACTCTTTCTAGAGTCTCAACATCTTTTTTACATCGTGGTGACCAAAACTGGATGCAGTATTCCAGGTGTGGCCTTACCAAGGCATTGTAAAGTGGTATTAGTACTTCACATGATCTTGATTCTATCCCTCTGTTAATGCAGCCTAGCACTGTGGGGGGTTTTTTGGCAGCTGCAGCACACTGCTGGCTCATATTGAAGTGATTGTCCACTAGTCATATTGAAGTCCATGCATTATAAAGTTGCCAGGATTGGAAAAACCTGTTTTAGATGGACTCATTGGCCAAAGAAGCAAGCTCCCTAAAGAAACTGACTTTCACTTTCATTTATGCCAATTAAAAACAAACAAGGAAGTGTTTCAGTGAAGGCTGGTGAGGACTAGAAATTCTTTGCTCTTTTTTGACTTAGGATTTCATATTTCATTCACAGAGGGTTTTTTATTTGTTTTGTTTTGTTCTGTTAGTTAATTTGTTTGTTTTTGAGGTGATGGGCTTTACCAAAAGCAGGTCAGTCTAATGTCATTCCTAAGTGTTAAGACTTTAAACAAAAGACAGTTCTGCTACACTGGCAGCATTATAGACACCAATTGTTTGGGGAATACTTAATTAAATCATAATTACAAAAAAAATATCCTTGTCGGCTCAACAGGACTATAGGGAAAGCAAAAGACACGTAGAGGAGAATCTCATTATCAGAGATCTGTTTCCAGCAAATTAAAATTGACTTCTTCCAAACAGGCTAGATGAATTAGAAAGCCAGTCTCTTTATGAATTTACAAAGTAGTTTTAGAGTACCACTCAAAGAAATAAAAGAAAAGGAAGAAAAAGTTCTGGAGATACAAAAATATTTAATTAAAGCATTATATAGGTGATTGATTAGGAGATAAAACCTCAAGTCAGACAAATAACCGTGAAATGATCATTTAAAGGAAAAATGTTTTACATGCACACAAACATGGACACACACACACGTATCTCATATTTCCTTTTTCTTATCATCTCTTTATGGCTTGGGGAAAAAAAGAATGTTCTGTTTCCCAAAATACAGTTTAGATACATTAAATCTTTGACCAAATGTTGTGACATCTCAAATTAAGAGTTTGACAATATAATGCAACTGTTATCATTCACTATGAAGAAACTTTGAATCTTGAATGTTGTGGCTCCAACTCTCTGCAGGTAAACCAAATATGCAGAAAATGGGACAAAATGTATTTTCTGGCCTTACTGATAAATTTTATGCATAAGTGCTTTTAAAAATATAGTTTATGTGAATTCAAAATGTGTACAACCTTTCACAGATGATGCATGGAGTTTCCTATGCAAAACATCAAATAAAGAAATAGAAAGTGGGTCCAAGGGATAAGTATGCAGTATTTCTCCACACACAATTATATATAGTGAACAGGGAAAAGGCAGAGAAGCTGAATAAATATTTGGTCTGGTAAAGATCACAAAAAAGCCATAGCATTTCATGCTGAAGAGTTTAATGGAATGATTAAGACAGCAGGGCAGAAACTGGGAGACTGTGAGTTCTAGTCCTGTCTAAACCACAAAGTCAACTCGGTGATCTTGGATCTTGGGCCAGTCACTCTCTCTTAGCTCTATGAAGCAGACAAAAGCAAACCACTTCTGAAATATTGCCAAGAAAACTGGAGGGACCAATTCAATCAGTCTTCAGGAATCAACACTTACTTGAAAGTACATCTCCACAAACAAAACTTCTATTAAACAGGTACTAGACTGACCTGCAAAATTCCATTTTTATTTTCCAAAGTCCCATTTAGCTGTCGAGACAATTGCCACGTCAAGAATTGATTTGAAGACATGCATGCATATGTCCATATGCATACACACACACACACACACACACACAGAAAGAGAGAGAAAGAGAGAGAGAGAGAGAGACGGAGAGACAGAGAGAAAGACAGAGAGAGATCTGTAAGAGAAGTTGACTAAGATAATTGTCTCTCTTTCCTTCCATCTCTGTTTCTCTCTCTCTCTTAATATGCATGTGTCTTTATGCACACATTTCAAACATATATCAGAACTATGAGTGTTAAATACTTTCATCACCAGTTCCACAAGGGTTAATTTGGCATTGATTTCCTGCTGGACTTCCCAGGAGCATAAATATTAACCATAAACAAAATCTAATCTCTTGCCACTTAAATATTTGCAAAAAAAATAAATCCCTGTTAAATGAAAAGAAATTCCCTCATGAAATCAGCATGAGAATAAGGTACACTTCTGTATTATTTAATTAAAACAAAAAGCAGTTGTTACATTTTTTTAAAAAAACCAACATTAGAGAAATTACAAAATTATATCACAATTTTAAAAATAGAAATAATATTAAAAATGGATATTTTGAAATAAATAAATAAATAAATAAATAAATAAATAAATAAATAAATAAATAAATAAATAAATAAATAAATAAGCAAACAGTTGGATGAGCAGGTGCATACAAATGATTACTTACTATGTATTTGTTTGCAAATATTGTTGTGCTCTAGAATGGGTTATTGCCATATAATGAATATTCAATACCTTAAAATATATTTCTTGGCAATATTTTCAGAAGGGTTTGACATTTCCTTCCTAGGCTGACAGAAAGTGACTCAGTGACCCAGATGACTTTGTAATCAAGTTGGGACTAGAACTCACAGTATCCCGGTTTCTAACCTGGTGCCTTAAACCACTGCACCAAACTGGATCTCATTGCCTGAGTTATATGTAGCAGTTACAGGTTGGTTTTTTTATCTCCATCATGTTTCCTCTTATAATAATATATTGGTTGGGGAAGAAAAGGAATGAAAAATACTCTGTTGTATCATACCTAATGGTGTCTATTCAAACTTTTTCTAAAAGTATCTTTTCTTTTATTATTATTAAAAATTTTGTTCTGATTGTTTTTGGTATTCCTTCCCTCTCATTTCAAGAACACATCTGAAAATCTGCACTTTCTGACTGAACTTTTGATTCCTACTAATGTTAATAGAATAGGCTAAATAGAAATTTAGGAATGATTTGTTGATGACACTAAAATAACACCTTAGAAGACAGAAGTAAAATTCAAAGAGCTCTTGACAGGGTATATAGAAGCTGACCTAAATTAACCCTAAATAAATTTCAACAAAGATAAATGTAAAACCCTGCATTTATATAGAAATAGAATCCTACACAGAAATTTGGAAAAGGTGGCATCTATCTTGATAGCTACATTACTGGATACATGTTAAAAATATTCACCACTGTGATGTGATAGCTAAAAAAGCTAATCAAATTTAAAGCAATCATCATAATAATTGTGTCTACAATATAACAGAAATGCCAGTTCTCTTCTGGAACCCCTTTATAGTTCTCAATTTTTATATTTAACTTTTTATATTTAAATACTTATATTTTTTATTAATTTTAAGAAAAATATTGATTAACAGGAATGCAATAAAATTAATGAGGGCCCTAAATTAACCAAACACCTTCCTTCCTTCCTTCCTTCCTTCCTTCCTTCCTTCCTTCCTTCCTTCCTTCCTTCTTCTCTTTTCTTTTCTTTTCTTTTCTTTTCTTTCTCAGTTATATTAGCTTTACAGAAGTCTTTACAGACAGATCGAAATCTCTAACTACCTGAAATTCAAATACGTCAAACACTTCACACCAAGGATTAAAATAAACTTTCTGAATGTAGATGTTATTCTGTACTTTAGTTGGAAAAATAGTGATTTCCTTATTTTTAAACAGAGGTTGCACATATATCAAGAAAGCTATTTCTGTAGTTTTCTTTTCATCAGTAGGGATCCAGATTAACATGACTTTTGAACACCTTCCAATGCTATATTAAATGAGCTCTACTTAAATTATTTTCTGCCAACCTAGCAGTTCGAAAGCATGTAAAAATGCAAGTAGAAAAATAGGGACCACTCCGGTGGGAAGGTAACAGCGTTCGGTGCGCCTTTGGCGTCTAGTCATGCCGGCCACATGACCACGGAGACATCCTCGGACAAGCGCTGGCTCTTCGGCTTTGAAACGGAGATGAGCACCGGCCCCTAGAGTTGAAAATGACTAGCACGCATGTGTGGGGGAACCTTTACCTTTACTATATATATGGGACGCGGTGGCGTTAGGACGCTGGTTAGGACGCTGAGCTTGTCGATCAGAAGGTCGGCAGTTTGGCGGGTCCCGAGTGCCATGTAGCAGAGTGAGCTCCTGTTACTTGTCCCAGCTTCTGCCAACCTAGCAGTTCAAAAGCACGTAAAAATGCAAGTAGAAAAATAGGGACCACTTTGGCATCTAGTCATGCTGGCCACATGACCACAGAAGACGTCCTCAGACAAGCGCTGGCTCTTCGGCTTTGAAACGGAGATGAGCACTGGCCCCTAGAGTTGGAAACGACTAGCATGCATGTGCGGGGGAACCTTTACCTTTTTTTAAGTTAAATTATGCTCCATATAGGGCTTATGGCACTTTTATTGGCTAATATGAGTGATAGTGAAGGCTTGCAATATTTAGTTGCCAATGAACAATGCATATGGTGAGGCATTCTTTCTCCCCTGCCTCTCAGTGTTTAAGGTCACTCAATACATTGATTAACTTTAGGTTTAAAACAAGGCAAAGGAAGTACTGTTTTATATACTATCTCATTATGTTATATAATTTGCTACCACTGGCTGAAGTTTTGTTGTCATCCTCAATACCGAAGTGTTTTTAAAAAATGTTGCCATCTTAAAAGTGTTTCTAAAAAAAAGAACACTTATGGAAAATATGTTGATCAATTAGTCCTTGACATGAAAACAACTGGAAGCCTATATAACAGGAAAATGATTTGCTCTAGTGATTAAGGCAGCAGACTAGAAAGCAGGAGACCATGAGTTCTAGTCCTGCCTTAGGCGTGAAAGCCACTGAGTGACCTTGGATCAGTCATTCACTCTCAGCCAAATTCACCTTTCAGGTGACAATAGGAGTTGGAAGATATGTTCACCAACTTGAATTCTTTGTAAAAAAAAAAATAATAGTAAAGGTGAGATATAAACAAATAAACTTTCAAAAGAGTTTGGCTAGCCCAAGTTGGTCATAGACCATTGAGTTATAGTATATAGCACTTTGACCTTGACAAAGGAGCATCCAAAATGCTCCTTTCTCTTAAATAAAGTCCACATTTGAACATTATGGCAGGAATGAATTTGATTGTGTATTTAGCTGGGCAGTGTTAAAAATCATAGTGGGAGATGGGATAAAGGAGATATTTGACTATTCAGTCAGAAATAGGAAAAATGTTGCCTCCAAGAATATTGGTTACAACTAATATGAAGTTCTGGTGCAGTTTAGAACTTGGCACTCTACATTGCTGGTCTACTAATTGGCTGCATAAAATTCTCCCAGTAAGGTGAACTGAGAGGCTGGTGAAAATGGTGGGTTGGAACCAAATGTGAACAGAGTATGTGCTTTGCTTTAGCAATCCTACAGCTTTGATGTTGGGTTGAACCTTGAAGTGATTCCTTACTAGAAGTCCCCATTTCAGTATTTCAGGTCTTTATCATGTTCCTGCCATCATCAACAAACTAGGCAGATGTCCAACCACCAAAAACATAAGCTCTATTTTTGAAATGATATTGATGATAATAATGTATGTAACAAAATCTTACAGGGATGCTGGGCAATGAAGAATTATTGGCATTAAGAAAAAATGGGAAGGCTTGCATGTGCAATTCTTTAAATGAATTGGGGAAGACCTCCTAGAAATATGAACTATGAAGACCCTCTTCCTTGTCCATATTGATAAAGTCTTCCCACTGCTGCTTGCCTCTAGGTTTCTTTTTTCCCCAATTACTCAGAAATAAATTCCTTCCTCACTGCATTTATTCATTAGTCTGCAGACTTCACACACTCCTGCTTCCATGCTGAGCAAAATAAGATTTCCCTTGTAAGTAAGAACTAGGTTCATTGCTTTTATTATTTACTCTGTTTCCTTAGATATTTGGCTGAATTGAACAGGCTAGCAACCAAGAAATTAGCTGTGGCAAATTGCAAGTAACTTACCTATCTTTATTGAAATTATTTCCACCAACCCTAGAAAATATGGAGAGCCTGGGTATGATTAGGTCATGATTCCAGCATTTCCTGATAGCCTTCATCCCAGGTTTATCAACAAAGAAAGTAATTCTCATGTACAAATATTTCAAAACATGGTTCTGGCAATTATATAGTGAAACAAAGCAAAATAACACCGCTGCTATTGATCTTACTTATGGTAAATTCAAATGTATTACTTGTGGTGAGAGGGGCAGCCATATACATTTGTTTAATAAATAATATAAATAAGAAGAAAGGAATGAGGTAGAATTATAGCAAATCAATGCTTAGAAGCAGAACAAAACAGTAGTTAGTTAACATTGATTTTGTTTATGAATATACTTGCAAATTTTAGTAAGTTACAATAAAAACAAATAGAAGAAATCTTCCTAGTCTGTGCCAACTCGGTTCAATTTGCACAACTCAATAAAACTGTAATAACTGCTTTTAATGAATCTGGCACCTGCTGCTGCTGCTACAAAAAAAAGTACCAGAACTCTAATGGGGCAAATTAAGGTGTGCAAATTCTATCACTGTTCCTTTTGCCTCATTTTTGCATTAAATGATTAATGAATCATTTATTTCATATACAGTACTTAAATAAAATATATTTATTTAAAGAATCATTTCAAAACACCTTTTCTAATAAATTGTCCTACAAAACATCAGATAGATAGATAGATAGATAGATAGATAGATAGATAGATAGATAGATAGATAGATAGATATGAATGATGTGGCTGGTTAGATTATGGTGGTACATATTTAAAGCTGCTTTGCAGAGGTGGGCAACAGAGAAGAACTACATTCTGATCCATACAGCAGAATGATTTATTTAAAAAAATAAAAGAAAATAAAAGAAAATATTTTATTTTTTCTATCATTTTAGGAAGTGGCAAAATCAACATACAAGATAGTGGTGCAGTGAAAATGTTAAGGATTTAACAATACAAGTGATTTTGGAAACAATTCAAAGTTTTTCCTATGGTTCTATGTTATATGTAAATTTATGCAAAAGTACAACATATGAATTTAGAGTTTTTATTTGATTACTACCTATCTAGCTTTGAGCAAATTTATTTCAGTTTCAGATTGGCATGGCCCATTAAATATTACATACACTTATTACCGAGAGTAGGTGGATTAAAGAAAAACTACCTGCTTTTACTCTTAACAACTAAAGATTATTCTTTAAAAAAACCCGAAGGCTAATTATATGCCCTGTGCAAATCAACTATACACTTTTGTGTTTTTCTTAGAGTAATAAATGATCTATGTTTCTTTTTCCCAGATCACCCCTTTTAACAATATTTTAATGTGTTTTCAAAGTATGATATCACACTATGAAGCAATTGTTTTTTATTGCATTTTTAAGTGCTTACTGGCAAAGTGAGCTATTTACTAGTTTGGTAATTTAGATCACATATGAAGCACTTATAAAATGCATCTGTATTGAATAAAAAAATAGATATATTATTATTCTCCTTTTGGTTTTTTAATAAATTCTGATGGAATTGATTTCATCATAATATAGATACCACCTTAAATTCCACTTTTTTCTTCAGTTTAGCAAAGTTACAATTGTTCTCATTGCTTATATTAGACTCATGGATCCTCTTTTCCTCCCTCTGTCTTTCTGTCTTTCTCTCTCCCTTCCACCTCCTTCTTTCTCTATCATCCATCCATCCATCTATCCATCCATCTGTCCACAATCTGTCTAGCTCTCTTGAGACTTATGGTCCACAGTTGCAATTTTTCCTGTACCAATTATGTCTTTTCCAGTTACTGTAAGAGAGCTGCGTTCTTGAATCTGTACTTGTTAGCCTTCAAGTCTCATAAAATGTAACATTTCCTATGGTTCTTCTAGAGCACCTTTGGTTTGCTAATAGAAACAGGAAGAGAATGTAATGCTTTTCTTTGTGAAATATCATCAAAGCAAAACGTCCTTATGAAGTTTTGTGCAGCCCTCATAATTAGATTTTGTGCACAAATACTAGAAAGGATAACCAACAATCTAATCTGGGATGTCGGGAATAACCAAACAAGGAACCCAGACTAGATCGTGCCAAACAGCCATAATAAAGCTTTGAAAACTAGGGAAAGGGAAGTCTACAAAATTATTGATCAGCCCTAAATTGTGTAGCCCTCAAAAGCCCTGAAAATTCTATAACTTTATTTAGGATATAAAAGAAATATGTTATGTTATGTTCTTTGTGTTATAAAGAAAACTCTTTGAGGAGTTACTGTCAGCCTTGTAAGTTAGATCAGATAGGAAATATGGTCAGATGAGCTAATTCCATTTTTATGGTAAGGTTACACTGACAAAATCATGCAAGTATATCTTCTCCTCTCCCCTTTAATGCCTGAGAAACTAACGAAGGTCACTTCTGAGCCTCTTGCCCCATCCACATTCTTGCTGATAGCCTCCCAATTTCTTTCCCAATTACCATTACACTTTCAAAGATGTGCATCTCACCATAAGTGCAGTAATGAGCAGAACTTCCCCTTTCTAAAGTCAGGTCTGTAATGGCAGTGAATAGTGATCTCCATGAGAACCACACACATGCTTGAAACATAAAAGCTTCTAGGTTGGAACCCCAAAAGCAAAGGCTTCCATGTGAGAGAGCCTTGACCAAAATATATTGGAAGACAAGAAAACTAATGACAATGTGCCATGTTTTGTTGCAAAAAACACAGAAGATAGAATAATAAAGTTGAAAGGGACCTTGGAGGACTTCTAGTCCAACCCCCTGCCCATGTCAGGATATCCAATGCCATTCTCAACAAATGGTTATTCAGACTGTTCTTGAAAATTTCCAGTGATGGAGCACCCACAACTTTTGAAGGCAAGCTGTTCCATTGATTGTTCTCAGTGTCAAGAAATTTCTCCTTAGTTCTACGTTGAATCTCTCTTTAATGATCTTCTACCTGATACTTCTTGTCCTGCCCTAAGATGCTTTAGAGAATATCAGTTGTATTTGCCAAGAGCCTAAAGGGGTAGAGAAATCCTTCATGTGAAACAAACTATGGAGAAAGAAAAGCATGGCCTGAATGACTAATTTAAGAAAAGCCAAGAACCTTTACTGAAAGATGTCAATCAAGCAAAGTACTTGAAAACAACAAGGTGAAGTTTGAATATAGGAAAAAAAAAATTTTGAAAAGCAATTATTAATTGGAAAAACAAAGTACGGTCTGTTAGATGTTTTTTGTGCCAGCCATGGCAGTTCCCCAAAAAGGTCATCAGATGGGAGCAAAGAGGCATCTTTGCTCCCACTGGTGGGTCAGGGGTCCCCGGCCCCTGCAACCCCATTGGTGAGAGTTAATTGGTAAGGGAGGGACTGAGGACCCCCATAAAAACCTCTGCTCAGGGGCTGCTCTCTCTCTGCTCTCTTTGTACTCTCTTCTGCTTGCTTGCTTGCTGATCCATGAGCTCAATCCAGGCATGGATGCCTCCATGCCAGGGAACTCTATTTACTTTATCGTTTAATAAAGCTTTGACTGATTGCATCCCTGCATGCTGCTTTTACTTGGAAGCACCTTAACGAACGATCGACCTCGTGAGACCATCTCACATGGTCAATGTATTATACCTCATTGAGATCCAATAATACCCATTTACTATTTACAATAATACAGTTTACATTGTGGCAGACGGTTTTATGGTTTTGTTTTTAACATGTTTTTTTCATAATGTGTTAAGTTTGTAGCTGGTGTTTATATTATGGCCTCCTGAATTGTTTTCAGTCTAGAAAACAAATCACTACATTACAGTACATCTTTATCCTTGTGGGAGTTTTACTTATTTATTTAGAATATATTTACTATTCATAATAATGCATTTTGAATTCTAAGAGAAAAGAAGAAAATATTTATTATTAAAAGTCTGACATTTACCAAGGGACAAACAAAACCTGCAAATAATTTTTTTGTGGAAAGCAAAATGTAGCATGCAAAGCACTCTTAGATCAATGTTCTTCACTGAAATTTCACATTATATTACAGGTATTCCTTGATCTACGACCACAAGTGAGCCCAAAGTTTCCATTGCTATGCTAGATAGTCGTTAAGTGAGCTTTGTCCCTTACATTTATGACCTTTCTTGTTACAGTTGATAATTGAATCACTGCAATTGTTAAGCTAGTAAAATGATTATTAACTTAACAACTGGCTTCCCTGCTGGCTTTGCTGGTTAGAAGTTTGCAAAAGGTGAGCACCTGATCTCAGGACACTGCAACCATCCTAAATATATTCCAGTTGCCAAGCATCCAAATTTTGATCAAGTGATGCTGCAGTGGTCACAAGTGTGAAAAATTTTCTAAATCACTTTTTTTTGGTTCCATTGTAACTTTGAACAGTCACTAATGATTGTCAGTCAAGGATATAAATTGTATATAAATTGTGCATAATTCTTTCTACTTTGTCATCATTTATAAATGTGTACCTCCAATTTTGGAGCTATGCACAAGATAGGGAATTTTTAAAATATTAAATCTTGGGAAAGTTTGTACAGGTGGATAAAGTAAGAGTTATTGAATGAGAAAGTAGTTCTTTCTTCAGGAATGTGAAAAACAGAATCAGAGATGTATTGGAAATTCTAAATTCTGTTTTAAAGAAGCTGATCAAAAAAGAAGAGTTTAAGGAAGACCTCAGTCAATATTCAGCCTGTATTTGAAGCAACGTTTGAAAAAAAAAGCTTCTTCTAATCTAGATAAGCAGAAGTTCCCAACTATTGGAGCATAGCATAAGAATTAAATTATTAAAATATTCTAGATAACCTATATACGTGGAATAGAAATACTATGTCATGTGTTAACTGCACTTGCCATTAAATATTTACAGAATAGTACAAGAGAAAAAAGATTGCAGAAAAAATGCCTAATAGAGATATTATTTTCGATACATTATTGGTGGTATCTGAAATATTTTACCAGTGGTTCTTTTGCATTCTAATACAGATATACGTATTCAGTTCATAACTAGCTATTAAAGTCCAAACTATTCAAGGGGAGTATAAAAATAGGAATCTTTAAAAAAAAATCCAGAAGCCAAAGCAACTCACATCATCTAATGGGAATCATTATAGCCAGTGAAGTTGCCACCAACAAATAGATAAGTGACCCCTAGCTTTATGAAGATTCAACTGCCAGTATAAGAAAGTTGGTTTACAACTTGCATGGGAGATACCCAGGGCTTTTTTTGTCATAGAATGCCCAGAACGGAGTTCCGGCACCTTTTTTGGATGGAATCTTGAAGGGTAGGCAAGGCAGGTTGTATGACATGTGTGAGTTCCGGCACCTTTTTCTTTTACAAAAAAAGAAAAAGGTGATAAAAGGAGTATTCTGGTTTTAGTGTTCTGAGTTTTATAGAAGACCAAAACCAGAAGATTCCTCCTTTCATCAATGGTATCTTCCGTGCAAGTTGTAAACCAAGCATTTCACTGGAGAATATTGATAAAGGAGGAATAACACTTTCCTTCAGTTTGAATCAAACATATTGATGTAGTTTATAATAGTTTAAAACTGGTAAAGGTTATCAACCACCCATGACATGTTCAGTTTCCTTGGTAAGTACAAAAGTAGTTTGTTCTTACTTTCTTTCAGAATGTGTTTATTCTAGTTTCACAATCTTCCTTACAAGTCTGTGATTTTCTGGCTATATTTTAGTTAGATCCTACTTAGTTTTTTTATATTATCCACAGTGACATGAGGTTTCACTTAACTAGAAGTTAAAATAGAATGCTAAACAAATACACTGCATTTAATGTCCTTCCCTGAATTTACTTAATTTGTTAAATCTGCACCTATCTTTGGTCTGGGAGTTAAAGACAGGATACTGCACATATATTTTCTCCAATTCCTATTCCATAATAAAAATTATATGAACTAGATTAGACTTAAAGTTTATGACCATCTTGAAAATATCACCTTGGACTCTATTACAGAATGTGAACTTGAATTTTTGCAACCTGAGAATTGTATCTCACCATGCATTAATTAATATTCTACAGCCTTTTCTCTTAAGAGTGTTGTTTTTATCCAATTTTTATTCTGCTTGCCAAATGAAGGTGACTCTTATTATCATTTTTAAAATGACTAAGTAAATCAACATTACTGTGAACAGACATGTTGCCTGCACCTCATCCTTAATATTTCATATCAGTACACAAAAATTTAGCAAAGAAATTATATACCGGTACTTGTTTTTGTAAATGCCATGTGTTGGTCAAAAGTGCAAAGAATCCACTCATGTTCATAAATTGTTCAACACCTTGCTTGACTGACAGAGAATAATCAGCCAAGAACTGCTGCTATGGAGCCCACATTCATTTAAATGTGGTTTATGTAAGCTTATTCTTGAGCAAGATTATTTGATAAAACACACACACAATCCTTAGAGTTAATTTGTGTCATTTTGGTAATGTTACTCAGTCAATATTTTTAAATAAAAGGCTCATGTTATTATGTCCGAGAAAACCAATACACCTTTCTGACACATGCATTTAAAAAGCAAATCAATCATTCAGATGAAAAGAATATTAAGTTAGATAAATCTTTATTGTGTAGGAAAAGATTATCGTGAATGCACTGATAATAAAGCTCATTTCTCAACTTCCTCTATTCTAATGAAATACATTCTTTTGGAAAATATGTTCCAGGTAATTTTGTATACTGTGAAAGAGCAATTCTAGAGATTTTGCAGTCTGTAGTACATAATTATAAATAATATAATTGACTGCTTCATTCTTTTGATGGTGATAATATGATTCCATCCTGATGATAATAACACTGAGATGTTAGGCAATATGTACTTTTAAAATTTAATTAGAGCCATACATTTATAGTTCCTAGTTTAAGAGAAAAAATTCTTATCACTGCCAGTTTCCAGAGTTACATATATTTTGCTTTTTTATTTACATACTATTTATTTTTACAGTATCTTTCTTATTCTTTCTTCTGCTCAGAAAATATTCATAGCTGTTAACAGTAATGTATGTATGTATCTATGTATGTTAGGGAAATAAGGAAGTATTTGGCTTTGTTTATGAAATGTGTGAAAATAAAAATAAAATAAACTCTTAACTTTTTGTGAAATATATAGGGTGTGACTAACCTTGAAAGGTTCAGTCCCAAGAATAGTAGATTTTTCCTGAGCAGCTAGTTGAAACTAATGTGCATAATAAATGAAATTAAGAATAAAAGTAAAACAATAGAATATACTCAATTAATTTAAAAGCATTAAAAAACTTTAAAAAACATTATTAGCAATATTGGACAACTGAGAAGATATTGGTCAGTTTTAGTATTGAAATAAGATCAGTCAACAATTTGGGAGGAATCCAGAAGCAAGACACTGAGAAAGATTTCTTCAAAACCAGAATTTATTGACAAATATAATTATGAGACATCCAGTCCCTTAGTTAGCTGGTTCCTAAATCATGTAAAGTCTAAATATCAGAATGACATTGCATTAATTCAGCACTATTAACATGATTACTGATTACCTGATTATTTTTTAACAAATGTAATTTAGCAAATTTTGAGAAGATTCTGTCTTATAGATGATTCACATCTGGTTGCACAATGAAAGTTTAACTGACCTTTGAAAAGTGTTAACTGGCAACCAGTGCAGCTCTTTCAGGTTTGAGACTTCACTCATGTTGAAGGTCTGCTAACAAATTTGGCACTGGTGGATTATGCATCAGTTGAAATTTCCAGGGAAGCAGTGGGTATTTTCAGAATTTATACCTAAGAAATGTCATCTCTTTTTTATCCACTTCTTGATAACTCTTAAAAGTTTTCTGGATAGGCTTTGAATTTTTGATTGGATCTGACAAAAGACAAAAATGAGCTATCTTTTAAAATAACACATCACATCTTACATTCTGAGTCTAATATACTTTCACAGTTCTCAGATAGACAAAATATTATGAATTCAAATCCCTTAATAATCAAGTTTCTCTTTCTTGAATAATAAAAAAGAAGAGCAATTTTTATTTAAAATATCCTCTCTTTTTCCCAATCTTTCTATTCTCAATTGCCCTTAAAAGTTGATCTTCTATGTCTCAAACTTTTTCTCAATAACTGGGTCCCAACCCTGATGTAAATTGAAATTAAGGAAATTTCTATCTTATTCCATGTTTTAATATCGTTTATTTTGTTGTTAAAGTGTCAACTTTGTTTAATGTAGATAAATTGAAATAGGCACATACATGCATGTTTCTAAAGCTGTAAAATATGCCAGTCTAGCAACCTGAGGTCATATAAATATGATCTAAAATAATGGAAACAGTTTAAATCAAAACACTGATCAAATATCTTGCTTTCAACAATATCATAAAATTATAAAAGCAATTCAGGCAACAGGATAATAACAACTGTCAATTTATGGAAAACACCCTGAAGTCAGAGACCGTCAATAAAAATACAAAGGGAAAAACAGTAACAGGAATACATAAATAGATTCTCCATCACCTTACAATTTAGTCATGCCTATTTGTAAATTCAATTTACTTTATTCAATATGGTAAGAGGTCATAAATATTATATGACTTCCCTAAAGAAGTATGGCAGTATCTTCTTTTAAAATGTCAATGAAGATTCTCAGTTATCCAGGGAGAGTTATTTGGAAGTTGAGTCATGGCAAGTGGACTTTTTTTCTTGATGGTTTAAAATGTTGCACTGCTCATACAAATAGCTTCTTCAGTCTGAGCAAATTGGTTAGGAAGACCCTATAATATTTGGAAAACAGCACATACATGTGTTCTTCAAAGCCACCAACACACTAAGACAGAGGCTTGTCCACCCTAAAGATCAGACACCAAAACGTAAGAAAAGTAATGTAGTGTATACCATCCAAGGTGGTAAGGAAAGTTCAGAGGTTACACTGGATAAACCAAACAGCCTTCTTTACAAAAGAGGATGGTCCAGCACAGGAGAAGCAACACCACAGGACCAGAATCAGCAGTATACCTTCACTTAAAAGAAAAAAAAAGACACTCTTTTGAGGACCATAATTTCAAACAGGGAAGATAGGTGGTGAGAGAGAGAGAGAGAGAGAGAGAGAGAGAGAGAGAGAGAGAGAGAGAGAGAGAGAGAGAGAGAGAAAGAGAGAGAGAGATACAACCAGACCTCCATTTTTTTTAATGTTGCTGCTCTTTCATCAATCGCCAGGAAGATTAAGACCACTTCACAGGTCCACCAGGGAGGCCACACTTAACAACCCACTCGAGTAAAGGATTTAGAAGTTGGAACATTTATATCCCAATGATTGTCTACCTACTTACCTGACAACCTATCTAGACGAGGTGAAAAATGAAAGAACATATATGGCCTCCTGGAGGACATATATGGGCTCCCTCTAACCAAATTGCTCAGACTCAAGAAGCTTCTTGAATTAGCAGTGTGGTGTTTTGAACCAACAAGAAAAGAAGTCCTGTTGCCATGATTCAACTTCCAGACATCTTCATTCAAGCTTCTCTTGAAGAACTATTGTCTTACAGAAATGAACCAAAGAGCTAACTGTGGTTATAAAAAACTGAACTGGTTTCTCCCTGAAGTATGAAAGACATTGTTGAAAACAAGCATAGCACAATCCTTCCATTCCTCACTCTTCACTCAGAACTGAAGAAGCTTCTTAGATGAGAAGCAAAATGTCTTCAAGGAAAAACCAAGAAAGTTCAGTTGCCTCTTTAAAAAATACCTTTGGGACAAAGGTAGAAGTATTTGTCAGAGGAGGTAGAGGTTTTGGGTTATAAATAACACTATCCATCATGTGTTTTGTGTATTTGTGTCTTTATATAATGTGTGAACCAACTCATTATTACAATATTGTGTATAAAGCAGGCCACAATGACTCTTTCAATATACTGTGATTTAAAAAAATATTGTGTGTATTCTGAGTGTATGAAGTGACAGATTTATAGTTAATTTACTTGGAAATACTTGGATAGATTGCTCTAGTACTATAAGCCTGCTTGTCCTTCAGCAAATTGGATTGAATTCTTATAAATATTAATTCTGATTTTTTTTAGAAGAGATCAGATTCATTCAGCAACTGAATCTGTCAGTTGGTGAGCAAAAAAATGCAATATAAGACAGAACACAAAGCAAATGTGAAAAGTAGACTGAAAAAACATTAATAGCATAATGCACTAACATCATTATTTTTATTATAAAAATCAAATATATAATATTGGATTTGGAACAGCGATAATCTATCTTCAGCTAAGAGAAACTATTTGTTCCTGTCCTATCTCTTAGTCAAGAGATAATAAATAATGTTCTACTTCAGTGTCATAGTTGTTTCATATTTTCACTCAGTCTTCCCCTCTTAATGCTTCCTGGCTTTCTAAGTTATTACAGGACTTCCATTTTTGTTGCACTTCTACTACAAAGGCTAATTGGAAAAAAATATTCTTTGGTTTTTCATGGACTATTGGCTCAATATCTGATAATATATTAAAATTAGCAACATTAGTTGCATTCTATGGGGCCACCATGATCGGGACACAAAGGGCAGGTATACATTTGTGTTGTTGTCTGCAAGTCACCACAATTGCAAAGGGCAGAAGCTACAGGATAGCCCCATTTGTTCAGACTGCCTCTGGATCTTGTTGCACCCGTGTGTGTGGTTTATTCAATAATTTCCATACTTCCCATGTTTCACTAGATCCAGGTGTTTACAGAAGGTGTTTCAATCACTTATTAGTACATCAACATCTTTTGGAATACATCTTCCAAAAAATCACAAAGATCAAAAAGAGGGGAAGAAATCTAATTCATTCATTTACTCAGGAATGGTGAAGCATAGTAAATTGTTATCAATAACCATACAACTGACTAGTGTTTTATGTATGATTTATGCAGAAATAATGATTTTTTGGTATTAAATTGGATAATAATAATAATAATAATAATAATAATAATAATAATAATAATAATAATAATAATAATAATAATAATAATAATATAAAATTGGAAGGGACCTTGCAGGTCATCTAGTCCAACCCCCTGCTCAGGCAGGAAACCCTATACCATTTCAGGCAAATGGCTGTCCAGTCTCTTCTTAAAAAAATAATGGTTAAATGGATATTTTCATAACTGAATTTTTTTTCTTGCTACAAGGCTCACATATTCCATCACAACATGGCATGGAGTTAATCAGCAGATGTGAAATACTTTTGAATTGATAAAACTAGACAACCTGCAAATAAGGAACTAGTTTCTGCTTTGAAATATGCAGGAATAAAATAAACCATGCATGAACACATAAAATACAATCACAATTATTAGTACACTACAGTAAAAGACATTTTGACTGATGCGAGCCATTTCTTCTTTCAACATGAAATACAGTACCTAGGAATCAATTGTTTTACTTCTACAATCAAAGGTTATGAGCTGAGTGAACAAATTCTCACATGAAAGGGCCATTAGTAAAATCTCATTAAGCTTTACAAATGGTTACACTAAAAGAAATTTCCTCACAATTCTACTGGTTCATAAAAAGTAATGATGGTAGACGAGGAAAGGTCACTAAACATTAGCTTTCAACTACACTTAACTCTGCTGAACTAGGTGACAACATCTCAAAAAGCTAAATTCACTTAGCAGAGTAATTCAAGAACAGAACACATTTCTTAGAGATGCCCTGACCAAACATGAAATTAGATAACTATTTCTTGTAATATTCTATCACTAGATGTCCTATATTAAGCAATGAATTAAACTAGACTAGATGATCTCTAGCTCCTGATTCTGTAGTTCTGTTCCACATATGGTGAGAAATTAAAAAGGGTCAATCACAAGCGATCATATAAAGAATAAGGAAACCGGAGCAGAGTCCAAGAAAGATACAACATCAGAGACTAAAATTGTAGAAAGAAGTTAAGAACATGAGCTTGACAGAAATGTGTAGGAAATGTTACCTAGGCTGAAGGGCTGAAACATTCTTTTAAATCCAGAAGAAAGAGGTAAGATTCAGAAGCAGCTCAGGAGAAAATCTTCCTAACTGAATACGAAGGAGAAAGAGATACAATTCAATCAGTCTTTCAAGGTTTATTATATCCGATCTGAATAAAAGTAGCTTTAGACTTCCATGGAATTGATTTCATGGTTTGTTCTACAGAGTGTGGCTGACAGAAGCATACTATCAGACATAATTCCTACTTCAATTGGTCAGAAATTTAAAACAACAGCCAACAACAATTTAAAACAACAACAGCCAACAACAACAGATCTTTCAGGCTAGTTAAACATCTAGACAAAATTCCTTCTAATAAGTAGGCTCTGGCAGTGGGTGCCTACTGTGGATTCCATCAACCAAAGAATTTCAGCTGGTGGGATCCAGGAGAAGAGCTTTCTCTGCTGTGGCTCCTGCCCTCTTGAATATTCTACCCTCTGAGGTGAGATTCACTACCACTCTCCTGACTCTTCATAATAGCCTTAAGATCTGATTCTGCTAGATGCCTTGAGGTCCCTTATTGGAGGTGGTTGATTTATTAAAACTTAATCTCACCTCCGCCATCCCTCTGTGTCTGACTACCTCCTTTGCCATCTTGTGTTAACTATTTTATCTGTTGTGTTTTTTAATGATTGATGATTTTAATTTTTTAAATGTTTTGTTTGCACGTCACCTAGAATCATTGGATATGAGATGGACGACAAATTTATTAATAAATAAATAAATATCCAAATGGTCTTTCTTCTGGAAGCATGTTTCTTGGACACACATTTCTCCACTGTTCCAGAACTTTCATCCACCTAACTTTCCTGGAATTAGATAATACTTTGATCTTAATTTCTAAGGCAGGGCAAGAAGCAATGGATGGAAACTAATCAAGGAGAGAAGCAACCTAGAACTAAGGAGAAACTTCCTGACAGTTAGAACAATTAACTAATGGAACAACATTTCTCCAGAAGTGGTGAATGCTCCAACACTGGAAGTTTTTAAGAAGAGACTGGCCAGCCATTTGTCTGAAATGGTATAGGGTTTCCTGCCTGAGCAGGGGGTTGGACTAGATAACCTCCAAGGTCCCTTCCAACTTTATTGTTGTTGTTGTTATTGTTGTTGTTGTTGTTGTTGTTGTTATTATTATTATTATTATTATTATTATTATTATTATTATTATTATTATTATTATATCAGGCATGAGGTCCAAAGTCCCAGAAAGCCCCAAACCAAAATCTTTTTTTTTCCAAGAACTGTTTTCTGAAACAAATTGCTTTTCCAAGTTATCCTTATTCCCAAGAAGCCAGATTTATATATTTATTTAAATTTATATGCTGCCCATCTTGCCTAAAGATAACTCTGGGTGGCTTACAATCATTAAACACCAATAACCCTAAAATGTAAAAACAAATAGCTACATTACATTTAATTAAAAATGATGAAGATGGGAAGGAAGGAAGGGAGGAAGAAAAATGTATGGTCTTACCTTAGTTCATTAACCACTTCCAGAAAAATGAGCCCCCATTGGGGCCCCAGACTAGTTGTCACAGCCAAACCTTTAGGCCACGGGTGTCAAACAGGTGATGTCACATGATGTGTCGTGATGTATCGTGACTTTTATTCCCATTGCCAGCAATGGGGTGGGCACAGTTTTATCATGACACATCCGGCCTGCAGGTCGACAGTTTGACACCCCTGCTTTAGGCCCTTTCACAAGGCCAAAAGGGTGGCTGCAGATCTCACCTGAGGAGGCACAAAGGCAGGAAAAGAGCCACAGAAGAAAAATCTCTTCTCTTGGTCCCCATCAGCTGGAATTCCTTGACCAATGGGGTCTGCAGCATGCCATTTCTGTGGGCACCAATCCCAGTTCTTCTGAGAGTTATCAATCTGGTTTAAAGGTAAAGGTAAAGGTAAAGGTTTCCCCGCACATGCGTGCTAGTCGTTTCCGACTCTAGGGGCCGGTGCTCATCTCCGTTTCAAAGCCGAAGAGCCAGCGCTTGTCCGAAGACGTCTCCGTGGTCATGTGGCCGGCATGACTAGATGCCAAAGGCGCACGGAACGCTGTTACCTTCCCACCGTTGTGGTCCCTATTTTTCTACTTGCATTTTTACGTGCTTTCGAACTGCTAGGTTGGCAGAAGCTGGGACGAGTAACAGGCGCTCACTATCTTTCAAATAATTAGAGATAGTTGTCCTAATATCAGTTGCTAGTATAGGTGTTCTTCAGGATCCAAGCAGTGGTTACATCTCTGAGCCTACCTATAACCATTTACATAAGAATAATGTTCTTCCATATATAGAAATATATGCAGAAAACACCACGGATGAAAATAAAACCATATGAAGGATTTTTAAGAAGCAATTCCAGTGAATACATTTCAGCAATGTTTTATGTAAACTCAGGTCATCCTCGATAATGTTGACAAGAAAATTATAAAAAAATAACATGAACATCTGTTCTATGCCTGTGGAGTATTGAATGCTACTACAGGTTACAAGAACAAGATTGCTAAATTTGTCATTATTTCTACTTCCCTGGGTTTTTTTTATTCCCTTTTAGCTGCTCATTATCAGATCATATATATTATTCTGTTTTATTCCATATTCTTCACACAGATGTTTAGTATCCGGAGGGAAAAACTGACATCTGCCTTTCCTTTTAAGTAAACATATTTTTATCTGAAGCATACATAGAAATTAGAGTGTTTAATAAATATGCCTTTCTAAATGTTAAGACAAACAGTGTAAAAATAGTTTTCTGCTCTGAAAACAAATGCCATAGATATGTTGAAATCAGTGCCATTAACAGCTACGTTCTAGAAGTTTACAAGTAATTTGTTGAAAAAAGTGTTTTGAGGAAATGCTTTTTTAGTGCTTTTTTTGTAAAAGAAAAAGGCGCCGGAACTCACACATGTCATATAAACCGCCTTGCCTACCCTACAAGGTTCCATCCAAAAAAGGTGCCGGAACTCCATTCTGGGCGTTCTATGAGAAAAAAAGCCCTGGTCTTAGTATACTTCAGGCTCAGTGGTGGGATTCAAATATATGAACTACCGGTTTTCTGTGTGGATGCTGCTTCCAGAAATCCATTCTGGGCCTGGGCAACAAAAAATTAGCTACCGGTTCTGCCAAAGTGGTGCAAACTGGCTGAATCCCACCACTGTTCATGCCCCTTTTAATTGGGGAAAAGTAGAGAACAATAAGTTGGCTTGTAAGATATTCTCCAGATTGGTTATCCTAATTTGTATTGTATTTATTAATGAGAGGGCTAATATTTATGTCAGGATATATGAACTGTTGCCATTCTAGATTGTTTTTTTTAAATACAAGTTTTATTGATTCTTTTAGTTTTACATCCAGGCATTTATGAAGTGATACGGTGGTTGGGTAGTTAAAAGTAAACAATAGTAAATAGGAAAGTCATTTGTAGATAGCTCAAGTTAAATCAACAAGAATTCCCTCTCCGATTCCCTTAGTTATGATAACAGTCAAATTAATCAAATTAATATGTTTCTAATTATAACACAATCAATTAGAACAATTTTCCATATATTTTCACATATACATATCCATGTCCTGTTTTTGAGTTTTACCTAATTCAAATAGGATATTCTGAACTAGCCTATAATATATAAAAGAAAACTTAATTTTCGGGTAGCCCCCATTTCCCCCATTTCATTATATAGTAATTATCCTGTCTAAAATACATATATTGTTCATTTCAGTGCATTCTTATTTTATACAAGTTTATTCCATTTAACAGATAAATAGTTCACCAATTATTGAAAAAGTGTCTTTTGTTGTATCCTTCCAAATTCTGTAATATAAGTCAATTCTAATAGCTAACTTTCCTTTCCTTTAATGGTCTAAAAGTTAAGTATAAAATCAATGTGTATCTTTTAAAGATTCCCCTTAGCCCAACAAGAAAATTTTTTAGCTCTATCATTACAACAAATATATTCTATTTATTATCTTAACAGTTCCTCAATTTTTAAAATAATATCTTTTATTATATCATTGCACATTCTATAATATAATTCAAAGTTACGTTCTGATAGCTAATCTATTTCATTATATAGTAATTATCATATCTGAAATACATACATATTCTATTTGTCATCCTTACAATTCATCTATAATTAGCAAAGTATGTGTTATTGTTTGTGGCTAATTTTCATTCCCTTAAAAATCTAGGTCCTAAATATAGAGTCAGTTTATATCTTTTAACTGTTCCCCTTGGCCTGTTGAAAAAAAAAAAAGCTTTATTATTACAAGTCCCAACACTTACAACAGAAAAAGAAGAAAAAATCATTTTTTAAAAAATCTAATTCTAGCTTTATTCTTGTGCTAGGAAGGCTTCCATGTCATTGTCTTTAACTTCTCAAATGTGTCTTCCTTTCTTCCTACGTACATTGTTTCAATCCAAGGAGACCATCCAGTTAACAATTTTTCATAGAGAGTGACCCCTTTGTAGTCATTAAATTTTCATTCCAGTAAATCCAGTCTCCATGTTTGGCATAGTGCAGTTGTCATTAATTCAATCTGCTCTTCTTCTCCTTTCAAATCCATCTGGTGTTGTAGTCATTATTTGGTTGGTTAAAGTCTTAGTGTAGTGTATTTGAAGGCCTTTGGCATCCTCCATCTTAGTATTGGTTTTTTCAGCTTCTGTTGTTTGTTGAATTGTAGGTTTTATAGTTGACATCAAAGTTTGGGCATCAAGGCTCTCATTAGATTGTTGTACTTTAAAGTCCCCTGTTTTGTTGTTGATTTCCTCTGTTTATTTTTGGCTTATCAGTTCATCAATTGAAGTAAGAGTCTCTTTAGGTGAGTTTGTGCTGTCTTTAAGTCTGACTTTTATTTCTGCAGTCATTGCCAAAATTGTATCAAGTATGAGTTTATAGTCAAGTGGTGGAATATATTCTTCCATTTCTTTAGTATTTTACAGATAGGCCTTTAGTGGAGGCTATTTTAATAAAAGTCAATAAATGTCCACCTCCACTATTTCTAAAGGTTGTTTCCAGTGCCAGGTGTTCCCAATTTTTATCTTTAAAGATAATGTCAAAGACAAATCTGTCAGAGCCAGATCTCAGAGTAAAAAAAAAAAGGTTTATTTGCTATAGCAGGTTTCACCACAAGATGTCCTCAATAGCATGTACAATCCTTTTGCAGACTAATATAATATAAGTGTTTTATCCAATTAATTCATTTTTAGCAGTAAATAGGGTAGTAGGTCCCTGTAAAAATAAGCAATAAAAACTTTTTAGTGGCCCAAAAATTCCAGAGGTACAAATAGGGTTGCTTAGTTATTTAGCTTAGTCATTTGATTTATTTTGAGGCTTTAAGGTTTTAAGTCCCCAAGTAAGCAGTCACTGATCTTTCAAGAAGGGAGAAAAAGATTTTCAGGAAAGTCCCACAGGAAAATAATTAGGGAAGTAAGAAAGTTAAGGTCTCACCCAAATCCTCCAGATTGCTTCATTGTGCTTAATAGTGATTTTGGCTTTCGGCAGGCCAGAGGAGTAACTCTGGATCAAATGGAGGGCTCCCATCCTTCCACAATCACAGAGAGATAGCTTCCTGACAGTGGTCGCCCCTCCAGGGCGAATTTTAACCCTTTTCAGGGCTCTCCAAGGAAGAAAGACCGGACGGCTGGGGAGAGCTTCTACATGCACGTCTGCCAGCACCGCACGCGCAAACCGGAAGCCTAGATTGTTTTGAATATGTAATAAATGAGAAATTCATAGATTAATGAGATGTTAAATTCAGTGAATGGTGATGATCTCCGGGTGAGATTCAAGGTGCAGGTAATGACCTATAAAGCCCTAAATGGCTTGGTGTGATTATTTGAAATGGAAAAAAATAACAAAATCCATAAAGAATAGAAGGTTGATAAGCAGTGCTTTTTTTTGTAAAAGAAAAAGGTGCCGGAACTCACACATGTCATACAAACCGCCTTGCCTACCCTACAAGGTTCCATCCAAAAAAGGTGCCGGAACTCCGTTCTGAGCATTCTATGAGAAAAAAAAGCCCTGTTGATAAGAATTTTCAATCATGGAATAGGTCATTATTTGATATATGAATTCTGATCTTAGGGAAAAAAATAAACATGAAATATTAGGAAAAAAAGAAAGAACAAAAGAAATAGAGTGATTCAATAAAAAGAAAGCTTAAGTCCTGTCTGGAAAAAGTATTAGAAGATAGATTTATCTCCAAAGAGAATAAGAGGAAAAATGACATAAGAACAGAGGATGTGGAAATTACTTGGAGGAGAGTGAAAAGAATTATGACACCAAATGCTACAGAAGTGTACATAGGAACTCTAGTCTGAGGAACTCTAGTATGAGAAAGGATGTTTGGTGGATTGACAAAATAAGACAGGATCCAGATGAGAATGGAGGCAAATAAAAGAATTCTGTAAAAACGAAGATAAGAATAAAATATTGCAATATGGGCAACATGGCCTACTGAAAGGAGTAAATATGGCCTACTGAGAGTAAATATTTGCCAAAAGAAATGAAAACAATTTTATTATTTGGAAGTGAAAGGTGAATATATCAAGAGCAGTGTTTCTGACCATAGCCATTTTAAAATGTATGGACTTCGATCATCAGAATTCCCCAGTCAGTGACCCATTTAATATAGTGAGAAAACAGAAAAATAATCCTATACCAGATTGGTTGTCCCTGAGGACAACAAGGTCCATTTCAGATGTCAGGGTTCTTAGGCATCTGTTGACAAGTGGGCAAAAAGACTCAAAAGCTCTGGTTGCCTAGTCCTGCAGAATTACTGGAGGAACAACAACCACAGACAAAAGTATACTATGTTGAAAAATCATGCCATTGTAGCATGCTATTGTAAATCAGAAAAGCTGCACTTTGACTAAATTTTCATCTGTCAGTTACAAAAAGCCCACTGCTTGGATCCATTCACATTCTATGCTAATGCATTGCAATAGGGCTTCTCAATCTGGGTGCCTAAAGATGGATGGACTTCAACTCCCAGAATTCCCCAGCCAGTGATGCTTTTTGGAATTCTGGGACCTGAAGTCTACCCATCTTAAAGTTGTTGTCCAGGTTGGGAAACGCCGATCTAATGTCTTCCATATTTGGCATATTTGGCATATATATTTCTTTACTTCCAAGATTTCCATCCTGCCTACTTTCCTAAACTCTGCAGGCTGACTGGGAAATTCTGGGAGATAAAGTTCCCATGACTTAAATTTGCCCAGGTTTAGAAACACCCCCCACATTCTAACATTCTAAGTTGTTGTGAAGAATTCAATCAATATGAAGGCCAATACCTGTGGAGAAACTGGTAGCTGTGGTTTCACATTATTGTGTACTGTATATATTTGCTATTAATTATCAAAATGAAACATTTCTAGGACAAACCTGCTGGTGAGATTCAGAACCTTAATTATTTATTTATTTATTTATTTATTTATTTGTTTTTATAAACCGCCCTTCTCCCGAGGGACTCAGGGCGGTGTACAGAATAAGATAGGCATACAGAATGAACCGTAGTGAAAAACAAACAATAGTAAAATACAAATTGGGACCCCAATAAGAGCTATCAGGCCAGGCCGGACTGCTGGAACAGGTAAGTTTTTAATTCGCGCCGGAAGGTGCGGAGGTCGGGGGCCATCCGGATTTCGGTTGGCAAGCTGTTCCAGAGGGCTGGCGCACCCACTGAGAATGCCCTCCCCCTGGGGGCCACCAGCCGACATTCCTTGAGCGGTGGCACCCTGAGGAGGCCCTCTCTGTGGGAGCGCACAGGACGGTGGGGCGTTGACATTGGCAGAAGGTGCTCCCGCAGGTAGTCCGGACCCATGCCATGTAGGGCTTTGTATGTCATTGTCAGCACCTTGAACTTCACACGGAAGGCAACTGGAAGCCAGTGTAGCGCACGGAGGAGAGGTGTGATATGGGAGTATCGGGAGGCTCCCAAGAGTGTCCGCGCCGCTGCACTTTGCACCAGTTGAAGCTTCCGAGTGGATCTCAAGGGCAGCCCCAAGTAGAGAGCGTTACAGTAGTCTAGGCGAGAGGTCACAAGAGCATGGGTGACTGTACGTAAGGCATCCAGGTCCAGATAAGGCCGTAATTGGCGAACTAGTCGAACCCGGGAGAAGGCCCCCTTGGTCACAGCTCCTATGTGATCTTCCAGGGAGAGCTGCGAGTCAAGGAGGACACCCAGGTTGCGGGCCCTATCAACAGGGGGTAGTAACTCGTCCCCGATGTTAAGGGATGGGATGTTCTGAGTATCCTGGCTAGCCGGTACGTACAGCCATTCAGTCTTGTCCGGGTTCAGTTGAAGCCTGTTCCTCCCCATCCATTCCCGGACCGCTTTCAGGCAGCGGGACATCACGTCGAGGGCATCACTGATGTTGTTTGGAGTTGAGATGAAAAGCTGGGTGTCATCAGCATACTGATGGTACCCTACTCCAAAGCTGCGAATGATCTCGCCCAGCGGTTTCATGTAGATGTTGAACAGGAGAGGCGAGAGGACCGACCCCTGAGGTACTCCGCAAGCGAGAGGCCTCGGGGTCGACCTCTGTCCTCCTGCCAACACCGACTGCGAGCGACCCTGGAGAAAGGAGGAGAACCAGCGCAGAACCGTGCCTCCCACTCCCAGTCCCCTGAGGCGTCGCAGCAAGATACCATGGTCGATGGTATCGAAAGCCGCCGAGAGGTCTAATAAGACTAGGACAGAGGAATGGCCCCTGTCCCGGGCTCTCCAGAGATCATTTATCAGAGCGACCAATGCCGTCTCCGTGCTGTACCCCGGCCTGAAGCCCGATTGGTACGGGTCTAGATAAACCGCTTCGTCCAGGATCTGAGGGAGTTGGTGCGCCACCACGCTCTCAACAACCTTCGCAAGGAAGCGAAGATTGGAGACTGGACGAAAGTTATTCAATGAGGATGGGTCCAAGGTGGGCTTCTTGAGGAGAGGTCTCACCACCGCCTCCTTCAAGGCGGTGGGGAAGTGACCCTCACTCAGAGAAGCGGAGATGACCGCCAGGAACCAGCCTCGTGTCCCCTCTCGAGCTGCATATGCCAGCCAGGAAGGGCACGGGTCCAGTAAGCATGTGGAGGAGCTCAACCTCCTCATAATCCTGTCCACTTCCTTGGGAGTCACAGGATCAAATTCCTCCCAGGTGACGTCGACAAGACTGTCCATGTCTTGTTCTTCCAACTCAGCCCAGTTGGAGTCCAGGCCGGTTCGGATCCGAGCAATTTTATCCAGCAGATATTGACCGAATTCCTCGGCTCGACCCTGCAAGGGTTCCTCCCTCACCTCTTGGTTCAGTAGGGAGCGAGTCACCCTGAACAAGGCAGCCGGGCGATTATCTGCGGACGCGATGAGGGTGGAAAAGTAGTTGGATTTTGCCACCCTTATCGCAGCGAGATAAGACCTGGTGAGGCTTCTTAATCGCAATCGGTCGGATTCGGATCGACTGGATCTCCAACGGCTCTCTAGGCCCCGTCTCCGACGCTTCATTTCCCGGAGCTCCGCGGTGAACCATGGGGCTCGCTGGGATCTGCGCCGGGTCAGAGGCCGCATGGGTGCAACTCGGTCCAGAGCCTCCGTGGCTGCCTTCTCCCAGGCTTCCACTAAGGCATCCGCCGAGCTGTGAGCAGGGAGTGCATGTGCGTCCCCAAGCGCTGCCTGGAACCTATCAGGGTCCATTAGGCGCCTAGGGCGGTACCATCTGGTTGGCACCGTGCACCCACGGCGGGGGGTGGCAAAGGGGAAGTCTAGCCGCACGAGGTGATGATCGGTCCATGACAGGGGCATAACAGTCGTGGCACCCCCACCGAAATCATCGCGCCACCGTCCAGACAAGAACACTAAGTCTGGGGTGTGGCCTCTCTCATGAGTCGGTCCAGAAATTATTTGCGACAGGTCCATGGCCGTCATGGAAGCCATGAACTCCCGAGCCAGATCGGACGATCCTCCCAGGGACGGTAGGTTAAAGTCGCCCAAGACCATGAGTCTTGGGAATTCAACCACCAACCCTGAGAGGACATCGAGTAGCTCGGGCAGGGCTGCTGCTGCACGATTAGGTGGTAGGTATGCTAGCAGCAGGCCCAACTGCGCTCCCGGGCCGTATCTCAGTAGGAGAGACTCACACCCGACCATCTGAGGGACGGTGATCTCTCGCGGGCTAAGGGATTCCCTGATGATAACTGCCACTTAATGAAGCAACATTAGAGTACAAGGGAATGTATGCATTTGCAATATTCGGTAAATATTCCACTAAGAATGAAAACATTGGCAAGCATCACTTCTTGCTCTGTCCCCAATAAATAGCTGGTTCTTTTTCCATAAATGCTATCAGGAGGAGTAGAAATAATTCCTCTCTGTGAACCAATTGCTTTTGTGGGCAGTTTATTATTTCTGACAGGTTAGTCAGCATACTGGAACTGATACATCCCTCAAGTCTCAGCAGGAGTCAGCGGAATATTATTTTAATGTTTTAAATCCTTTCAGTGGTGGTCCTTTGCCATTCCTGCTGTGCTCCTTGCCTGGTATTTATTCTCCCTTGGAATCATTGGAATAATAAGCAGCACTCAGGAAATCCAACAGCTCAGCAGGTAGGATATACCTCAGCAATCCATAGAGTAGTTGGGAGCAGGCAAAGCAGAACAGTGATAAAAAGGGAGCTGTAGTCCTTTCATGATTATCATATACTGCAGTTGTTCTACTGCATTGCTGTCTTGACAAAGGACTCCAGGCATCTTTTCTTTTGTATCTCCCCACACTAACTTTCTTTTACTATAGAGCAATTGATTGCTATTGTGTCTGCACTAAGATAAAAACAATCATTTGCTTTTGTACATTAACCAGTGGAAAAGCGAGTATTCCCTAATATAGAGGCACATATGATCATTAATCCTTTCATCTTTGGCTGATGCAGAGAGAGAAACTAGTTCCTTTATGAAAAGCTAATTCTGCCTCCCCATTTATACAGAGAAAGAATTTCAAAATTTCAAGGGTTGGCTTATCCCCAGGTGGGCTTATGTATAAGCATATATGGGATATGGGGGTATAGATAAGTCCACCCATGAATATGCCAAGCCCAATTTTGTGGGTGTATTTTGACACCTAACATTCTTGCAATATAGTTGAGTATATACAATAAATGAGCTTTACATACACACAATTTTGCTACCTAAAATGAGTTAAAGATCCTAGATTTAAAGAAATAATCTTCAAAAGGGATTCCTACAAGGAAATGAAGCTCCTTTGTCCTTTAAAATTCTTCTTTTCTGGGTAAGCCATTTCCAAACACTCCAGTCAACTCCAGTCTGGCAGGATAATAGCTGCTATAGATCAGCCCCTTGGGAAGTAATCAGCTTGTGAACTCTTCAATTTTCAGAAGTAAAATCAGTAAATTCCTTGGTGTTTCACAGAATATTTACGTTTTACGTTTACGTTTTACGTTTTATTTAATTTGTATACCGCCCTTCTCCCTAGGGACTCAGGGCGGTTCACAGGGCATATAAATAACAATACAATACAATACAAAAGTTAAAACAAAGATTAAATCAGTGCCCAGTTAAAAACAATAATACTATTCTAAAACAACAATTTAAAACCCAACTCCCCCGTCAGGCCAGACCGGCTAATTCAAATAAATGGGTCTTCAGGCCACGACGGAAAGTTCGGAGGTCTGATGCCATCCGGAGCTCCACCGGCAGTTGGTTCCACAAAGCCGGGGCACCCACAGAGAAGGCTCTCCCCCTGGGGGCCGCCAGTCGGCATTCCCTGACCGGAGGCACCCTGAGGAGGCCCTCTCTGTGGGAACGCACAGGGCGGAGGGGAGTTGACGCCAGCAGCAGGTGGTCCCCGAGGTAACCCGGACCCATGCCATGTAGGGACTTAAAGATCATAACCAAGACCTTGAACCTCACCCGGAAGACAACTGGTAACCAATGCAGCTCGCAGAGCAAAGGTGTAACATGGGAGTACCGGGAAACTCCCAAGACAACTCTCGCGGCCGCATTCTGTACCAGTTAAATTTGCCATTTAACAAATAAGAATGACATTTTTGTGGGAAGAAAAATCTGGTCCTGTTCCAAGCTGGGAGGATGCTGTAGAAATGAGCTGAAAGCATTTTGGAAAGGAAATATCTGTTTATTGTTAGCCAGAAACTTGTGATGACAGCATGTTTCTGGAGTGGCTGACAAAGTGGAGTTGAGAGTAGGTGGATTTTTACAACTTCTTTTGGGCTTTCTGTTTGAGATGCCTCTTCCTGTGCAAGAACATGCCCTTCAATATTCCTAATGGCTGTGGCCAGATTTCTATGGGGTCATGTAGATGTCATGGCTGGCTGTACAGGCAAAAGGGGAAATGCAAAATTTAGGTCTTTGTCTCAACTAATCTTGTCATCTTTTGGCTTGCCTAATTATGTTGCTTATCTGGAATCTCTCTTTGCTCTTTGATTATTTCATCCTCTTGGTGGGGGGAGGTGTTGACTTCCTACATTTTTAATACTTTAGATTAAGAAGCACCTTTTCAGATCTAAGATATTTAAGCAGCAGCAAGCAAGCATCACTATGTACTGATGAAAAGCATGTATGTTATCAATGAACTGTCTGATTTCATCCTTATTCACATCTGCTTTTTTTTTAATCTGGTAGAATGATTGTCCATTATTAGTCCTTGTATTTTATTATGGTTTTTCACACAGTCAGCCAAATTTTTATATTGTATTTGGAATTTTTGTCCACCTACTAAGTCTTTCTGAAGGACCTGGGATAGGCAGAAGCAATTTTGTAAAAAGTATTGCTATGTGATGCAAGCTATTCTAAGTAGAGCTGTCTTTTGCAAGTAACTGATGGTGATTTTGCCAATGCCAATGGCATTCAAGTGGCACCTCAGATGTTTTGGGATTGCATCTAAGACACCTATTACTATTGGCACTATCTTTGCTTTCTTTTGTCAGGACCCACCCCAAACCACGTCTTAGGAAGACAAAAACTCTTGGAGTCAGGGTTTTAGTCCAAAAGAAATCTTTACTATGACGTGCTCGGTTGTAGGAAATGAGACAGGGCTTAATATTTCCACGATGTAAACCCTTATAAAGAATTCCCGGTTTAACCCCCCTTAATCCCCATTTGGTCAGTCCCCCCCCATCCTTCCTCTCGTATCATCCATCTCGTGGGAAAGAGGAAGTTAGGACCCTTTTGTTTATTGCTGTCTACCGTGACAAAACCCAGATGCTAACCCCCCCTTTTGTTTCCCCAGTTCAAAAAGCTTCTCCTTCCCTTTGAAATGCCTATTGCCGGTTCAATACACATCTATCCTCTTCTCTTCGGGAGATGACAGAATCCATGGGATAATGTTTGAAACATTCCATTTATGAATATGATATAAATGGATTCTGACAGGTAGAATGATTGTCCATTATTAGTCCTTGTATTTTATTATGGTTTTTCACACAGTCAGCCAAATTTTTATATTGTATTTGGAATTTTTGTCCACCTACTAAGTCTTTCTGAAGGACCTGGGATAGGCAGAAGCAATTTTGTAAAAAGTATTGCTATGTGATGCAAGCTATTCTAAGTAGAGCTGCCTTTTGCAAGTAACTGATGGTGATTTTGCCAATGCCAATGGCATTCAAGTGGCACCTCAGATGTTTTGGGATTGCATCTAAGACACCTATTACTATTGGCACTATCTTTGCTTTCTTTTGCCCAGCTATTCTACCTATGTTTGAAGATCCCTGTGTTTATTATTTATTATTATTTTAGCAAAACATTTATGTCGCTTAAATCAAATAAGAAAATATTTACTGGTTTGGGTGGATTAAAATCTTTGGCAAGATGCAGACATTTGTAACTGGCATTCTTTTTATGGAACAAGGCTTAGGTCTGCTAAAAATTGTTTTGAGGAACTGGGGGATTTCAAAACAGAACAACAACAAGAACAACAAAAAGCTGGATTACTATGGGAAGCAGCTAAACTTATTCTCTTGCTCTTTCCTCTCTTTTCACTAGAAGCACCATTGAGCATAAGCCCCTTTATTATTATAAGCCCCTTTATTATTCTACTATATGTCACTCAATTCATATCATTTTTCCTGCTCTGAAACCATTTTAATTCTTTCTTCTTATTAAGACATGGAATAATAAGAATGAAAGTGTTGTGAACGTGATATCAATTACTGTACTTTAATTTTCTATTTCATCGTCAGCATCATTTTTGTATGATAAATAGCCTTAGATATTAGTATACAATGCAACATTGTTCTAGCAAAGGATGCTCACTGAGATAAGAAACACTGTATATTGTAATCATATTCTCAGATTTTAACGTCTTAATTCCACATGCAACCTGCCCATCCTATGCTCTAAATTATATCCCAACTAGTTAATCACTTTTCAATTCTCTCTATTTCTCTCTGGTATTTGCAGCACCTTCTGAACTTTGCATAATCTGTTAATTAAATTAATTAATGTTCCCTTTACTTCTATCCTCTAGATCATTAATGAAGATATTAAATAAATCTAAAGCTAACACTTGTCCCAATTTTAATCTCAGTGACATTACTCTCATGCCAGATATTCCCAGTGATCACTAGGAGAACTGAGTGAGCCTTTAGCCAATTTCTAGATATCTACGGAAAATAAGTAAACACAGAGGGAGATTCACTGAATTTCATTTGGCTATACTGCCATACTGTGCAGGATGATTTGTAACTTCATTTTGGATATTGAGCTGATTATTATTGATCAACACATACAGGTTGTATAATGATTGTCTTGACCCTAGATAGGAGATCATGGTTCTATTATTGCTGTTTTTCACTCTTCCTGATGCTTTAAATTGTGTTCATTATATGGTTCTGAATTATCAGCAATCACTGCAAGGATCTAGATGGTTTAAACATTGGTTAAATAAATGATTAAAGGGGAAATTTGAAAACTATGTGCCTTTCAGTCCAACAGACATTGGTGTCCAATATGAACATTGAAATTTATGTCTTTTGTGATGGTTCCATTCCAGGTATGTTTGTGTGTCTCCCTTTTTCCTGCTGAATCTTTTGTCATATTTTGAATAGTTTTGACTTGTAAGGTGTTTTTTTTTTATCAGCACATCAGAGTCAGAAGATTTCAAAGAATTAAAACTATAGTTGTTGAATGAAAATAGACAAACGTAGTAAATAGGTCCAGGGGAAGACACTTTTCAATGAAAACCATTATTAGTTTCTTGGACTGCGAAGAAATGAAATTAGTCAGTCCTAAAGGAAATCAACCTAACTGTTATTTGGAAGGACAGGTGCTGAAGCTAAAATTCAAATACTTTGGTCATCAAATGAGAAGAGAACATTCCTTGGAAAAGGATGTTGAGAAAGAATGAAGGAAAAAGAAAAAGAGGGCAGCAGAAGATGCAATGGTTAGATAGTGTCATTGATGCAATGTACAAGAATTTGGGCAAACTCTGAGAGACAGAGGAGGATGTGGGGAGCTGGCATGCTATGGTCCATGGGGTTATGAAGAGTCAGACACAACCTTGCAATTAGGTAAAGGTAAAGGTTCCCCCGCACATGCGTGCTAGTCATTTCCGACTCTAGGGGCCGGTGCTCATCTCCGTTTCAAAGCCAAAGAGCCAGTGCTTGTCCGAGGATGTCTCCGTGGTCATGTGGCCAGCATGACTAGACGCCAAAGGCGCACAGACCGCTGTTACCTTCCCACCAGTGGTCCCTATTTTTCTACTTGCACTTTTATGTGCTTTCGAACTGCTAGGTTGGCAGAAGCTGGGACAAGTAACAGGCGCTCACTCTGTTACGCGGCACTTGGGATTCAACCCACCAAACCGCTGACCTTCTGATCGACAAGCTCAGCATCCTAACCCACTGAGCCACCGTCTCCCTTGCAATTAAACAACACTAAATGGTGGCACAGTGGTTAGAATGCAATATTACAGGCTAATTCTCAAGACTGCCAGCAGTTCGATTCTCTCTGGCTCTCTGGCTCAAGGTTGACTCAGCCTTCCATCCTTCCAAGGTCAGTAAAATGAGGACCCAGATTGTTGTGGGCAATATGCTAACTCTCTAAACCACTTAGAGAGGCCTATAAAGCACTGTGAAGCTGTCTATAAGTCTAAGTGCTATTGCTGTTGTTAAATGGTTTTTTCCTCCTTTAAAACTAATATTAGTACTTTAATCCCTGTCTGTGACTGCTAAGGGACAATTGTCATTTCTATTTGTAAAAAATGCCCATATAATGCATTTTCACAAGAGATATAATGGCTATCTCCCCCCCAAAAAAAATATAACTATGCAAACAAAATAAATGTCATTACAGTGGTTTTCTCCTGTCTTTTCATCCAGCAAAACAGCAATTGTGCAACATAATTAAAAATAGCATCATAGTATGCAGCTGAAAGCTATGGAAGATTTTCCTTTGTGATTCTTTTTATTAAGAAATGCTGCCTTTAATTTTGCCACCACCACTCAACCAATCTTATTAAAAGGTAGCAAAACTTGGAAACAGTAAGAGGTTGTTCTCAAATTTTGTGACTTGGTACCAGAGCATGTTACACTCAAACTGTTCTGGTGGGGAAATCAATCAACTTTTCCTGTTATATAAAAAAAGTGAAACTTGCAAAAAGTTTCATGAGAGTACCATATCCTTCCATAGCACTGTCATACTCTATAGCTACTAAATATGCTCAGATCTTTAAAAAAAATACAGTAGTCCTTGAAAACCAGAGCACTGTTTAATCACACCACAAAGGAAACTCTATAACTGATGAAAATATTTATACCAGATTTATTTCCATATATGAATAACAATGGTATGAACAATGCTGACATTTCTGCCAACCAGCATTCTGATGTATAATGAAATCCATTTAGCAATAGAAGTGAAATATTGTAGCACATGAGGAAATTATTTCCATCAATGCAAAATATAACTAATTTTCCTTAAGATTACAAGGTTTTTGCCCTGTTTAAAAGGATTAGTAACTCAATAATTAGTAACCGTCAATAAGAGGAGAAAACATTGACCTATTATGTATAATTTATTCCTCTCTGGGTTTCTGCAATAAATAATACATTTAAAGTATGTATTACCTACTGAAACCTTCATACAAGGTTTGATGCAAGATTTTTCTTTAACAGCTGTGAGAATCCAAAACAGAAAATTGTCATGTCCTATTGGAGATGTAATAATGCCGCCCCCTCAACCTGCCATACTAACTCAATCACTGGTGTCAGTTAATGTTAACAACCAGGAAGCCATGTTTTCCCCACAGGACACAGAGATCTTTTAAAAAATGTCATTGTATTTATCAGCCCAGAATAAATTAGTTTTCAAATCAATTATTTGAAAAGATTCCTAAATGTTCTGCTTTAGTTAAGAAGTCAAGAACTGCTTTTAAGTTGGCTCTATTTGGCATGGGTTACTTTTTCAACACAGGTGCTGATACACAATCCAGATTCCAGGAAGATCTAAAAGGAAATGTCTTACTGTCACAAAAGGTGCCTTCACCTTTTACCCCAGCAGTTTCAACCCTTTTTCTTTACGTAGAAATGACATCATCACCAATAGCTTTTGAGGACTTTTAATCACAAATTCTAGCTACATTTGAGTAGTTAGAGTTGCAGGAGTATTATGCTTTAAAATAGAAACCCTCTCAGGAACTGTAGGATAGAACATCATTGTGAGAAAAAAATACAAATGCTCCATCTTTCCATTTTTCTGTACTGACAGATATTCTGGCAATATCTTCATAAATTTAATCTACCATGTAAGAATAACACATGCATTTTAGATTAAAAATATATGAAGGCAAACCTGGAACAAGATACATTATAATGTGTAGGTAGAGGTGAACACTGGCTTATTTAACCCATTGGAAGGGATGTTCACGTGACTCTCCTTATATTAAAGCAGAATTATTTTCACATCTATAGGTAATCCTCAATTTATGACCTTTGTGACCTTTCAAAATTACAAAAGTGATGAATGATGGGATTTACAATCCCTGCCCAAAGTTTTGATTGCTGTGGTCATGTGATGCTTGGCATCACCCTTTCTTGCAGCACTGTAACACTGAAACTTCCCCCCACACACACACACCACCGCCCTGGGCTGGAAGGCTGGCAAGGCCCACTGCCACATGGGCCTCCCGAGCCTTCTCCCTGCCCAGGTTCATTTACTTTTACCTTTACTTGAGCCATGGTGGTGCAGTGGTTAGAATGCAGTACTGCAGGCTACTTCTGCTGACTGTTGGCTGTCTGCAGTTTGGCAGTTCGATTCTCACTGGCTCGAGGTTGACTCAGCTTTCCATCCTTTTGAGGTCAGTAAAATAGGGCATGTAATCATATATAAATGAATCACAGATCCTGAATATTTGAATATTCTGCTCCTTGGAACAGAAAAAGACATCTCCTTGGGGATTTTACCAGGCATAGGATTTGAGTCATGACATTTAAGTATGCTGGACTCAAGACAATATCCTGAAGATCTAAACATCAGGCTGGGGCAAGGCACTGTTCTATCTCTGGACTCAGTGCTGTGAACATTCTTTAAATCAGAGCTGCATTACTTTTTCCAGGCTGATAACTGCATTTGGTCTTTGAATAGCATACTAAAAGCCCCATTTCCCTAAAGTTGTGTACAAAGCACAAGGAAATTTATTTTGTTTGTTTGTTTCACATTTACTTTTAATGTCCATTCAGTGTATGGACTATCTCACTATAGAATTTTGGAGCTAATTTTGGAATGGCACCCAAAGAATTTGGAGGTTGTATGAGGTCTTGTGCACTTCCTTAATAAATCAATAAGAATGTGACATCCTTTAGTCCATTCTTCTATTCACTGCCTTTTGATTTGGGGCACAATTGTCAACATGATTTACATTAAAGAAACCAATGAAATCAGTGAAATCATCAATTACTGATCCGAGCAGATTTATACTTCCTAATAGTGCAAGGTTGAAGAAGAAAATTGAGCCTCTTCTAAATGCTGAGGAAGTCAATACATCTTTTATTTATTCTCAAATCTTTATTTTAGTTGGTAGAACTTAATAAAGATTCTTTGGCTCATTGACCTTTCCATTACTTATTTTGCAATTATTTAATGAAAATGATGGCATTTTTAAAAAAAAAAAATTAAGTAATGATAGGGAAAGTAAAAATCCCACAGTCCATAGACAACAATCTCCAGCATATTTATTGCCCACCATACGTTTTGCATTAACTGTTTTTTAACCAATTTCACTTAAATGCTGATTTTCCCTTTTTGGGCATCTGTGTTTTCTGCATGTGCTATCTTTCTTCAATTGTATTGGCTAATATACCATGATGTCATACTAGAGCAGAGGTGGGGTATGATGGCCCCTTTATGACCTGTAGACCAAGCATGGCTGGCTCAAAAATTCAAATCTTAAAGTTGAAGTCTGCAAGTCAGAGTATCACTAGAGTATCACTAGCAGAAGATGTTATATTTGCAAAATAGTAGAAACATTATTTTACTGGTTTTTGATGTTTTAAGCAAAGGAAACTTAAAGAGAGGAAGTTAGGATTTGCAAAAAGACAGACAATTCTTTTAATGATTGCACACTTCCAAAATTAAGTGTATCTTAACTTCAAGGTTACTATTTAATTGATAGTGCATTAGCTTTGCATAATTACTACCATGGAGACAGCAGGAATCTATTTACCTCATTGTTATGTAAATTTTATCCAGATTCCTTCTCCATAAAATATATGCAATTGGAATACATTGCATACCAGAATTTTGCAATGCAGGGTTTTGGGGGGTCTTGGGGGGGAAGGTGGGAAAAATGGCTTAGATTAAGAAAATGTGAACACACGTACATTTATTAGAAGAAACACAGATAGAAAAAGTAACTAATATAGGTGATGGAAAAATAGATTTAAAAGTATTATACCCTAAGAAAATGTATGAGAAATAATTATATTAAGAGAAATAATCAGAGATGTGCTACCATTTTTCGGTAGTTTTATGGCCATATTGCAAATGAATGCAGAATAAGTTTTTTTTAAAGGAAAATCAGTAAACTGATTCCCCACATTCTTTACTAGCATAGCTAATAGTTTAGATACATTAAATAGCATATTCAAAACTGTTCTACAATCTCCAGATTCCATAATTTATATACATCAGCAATAGATATAATAATATCTATTACCTTATTATTTACCATCAGTTAAGATAGCTAGAGCCATGTAATGATTAACCCCAGACTAGAAGCTGGGAGCATGCAAATTCTAGCCCTGCCTAAGGTGCAAGGCCTTGGACCCATTATCTCTCTCTCCCCCCTCCCTCCAGGAATGAGATAATGGCAAACACACACATTGACATCCTTAATGCAACCTGGACATAATAACTCTCAGTGTGTGTGTTGTATGTGTGTGTGTATCCAATATACGCATCAAGCATATTCATCTTTAATTCTGAACTGAGCCATATAAAATGTTTATAGGAGGCAGAAGACCAACTCTTCCTCTCACCCACTTGCACAACACATTTCCATAGATCTCACTTTTGTAAGAAAGATCAAACCCAAATCATATCTACTAAAATGTGCTGAATAAAGTGGTATTTTTCTTGTAGAATCTAACAGAGTTAATTTGGATGCAAAACCATCAGATTATATTTTTTGTATTAATGGCTCATCATTTAAAGACACTGAGCTTGTCACCTGAAAAATTGCCAACTCTGGTTTGAAACCCCACACAAGGGATTCCTGCCCCAGCTCCAGCCCACCTAGCAGTTCTAAAGCATGCAAATGCAAGTAGATTAATAGGTACCACTTCGGTGGGAAGGTATATCCATGCTGACCATAGGAAATGTCTTCAGACAAGAAAGGGTCCCTTGACCAAGAAAGGGGAATGAGCACTGTGCCCTAGAATCGCACATGATTGGACAGGGAAACTTTTACCTTTATGCTATTTTTATACAATATGAAGAATCTAATATATTTTAATTGCTTTTTATCTAGTAAAGCTCATGTTTCTTCAGAGAATTGGCTGGACTACAAGATTTATCTAAGACAATGACTTCATATTTCTTTACTGTGAGATTTAAGAACAAGTAAACATAATAGCATTGTAGGTAAGAAGGAAGGAAGGAAGGAAGGAAGGAAGGAAGGAAGGAAGGAAGGAAGGAAGGAAGGGAGGGAGGGAGGGAGGGAGGGAGGGAGGGAGGGAGGGATTGAGGGAGGGAGGGATTGAGGGAGGGAGGGAGGGAGGGAGGGATGGAAAATGTGATAGGATGGGGAAAAATCCATCAGTTCCCTTCCACTCCCCAATTATAAGTCATTGCTATAATTAAGCTAAACTCTCCAACAACAACAAAAAATAAAGTGCCATTTAATGTTTGCAGTCATTGTTGGAGACTTTAACTTATATACTGTAAAGGAGGTTCTCAGGTTTAAGTGCTTTTATAAAATGCAATGACCTGACATCTCAGATAAATTAGATTTCAACCAGCCTGAAATAGTCTCCCAATAAAGATCAAGTTTCATTTAAACCTATCATGTCTGGTGAAAAGTATAAAGAGATAAAAGTATAAAGCAGTTTGCTTCCTTTTTATTTTATCTCTCCGTGCATCCATTTCTACCATCTTGCTCATTCCTCCCTTTTCTCCTTGAAACATATTTTTAATAATTTTGCTTCATCAAAAAGTATATGAATTTACTGTAAATACAAGAAATTAAAATCAGCCTGCTAAACTGCTTTTAAATCATACCAAGTGACAAAAAACAAAACAAAACAAAACTAATTGAGTTTCCTTTTGGGCAGGTCTCTGTTGAAGGTTTGATTGAGTATCCAGAAGATGGCAGCATATTATAGTGATTGAACAATGTACAAATGTATCATCATTAAATTATCTATCCATCTCATCTCACTAATTCAGATTGGTATTTTTCTTTTCAATGACTGCTTCCTTAGATGAAGGTGAGCCTGGGACCTGTGTAATTGTTGTTCTTTGCTTCATCCTAAGAGTTAGAAAACAACTGTGTTTAAATATTATATACATTTAAGGATTTATTCCCTATTTTGGAAATTTTCTGAAAACATCATACAGCAATAAATGAGAAAAATGAGATTCTCTCTCTGTGTGTCTGTCTGTCTCTCTGTCTATCTATCTATCTATCTATCTATCTATCTATCTATCTATCTATCTATCTATCTATCTATCTATCTATCTATCTATCATCACCTCTAAATGGACATTCTTAAATCATTAATAAATGAGCAATGTTTAAAACTGAAAATATCTGTGTGATTGGTAAAGGACGCTTTATTTAGTCATCATACATGCTGGCTTTAAAAAATGTTTGATGCATAAATGTAATGTCTAGATTTTTGGTTCTATAATATCAGTGACAGGTTTTATGAGGAGGGGATAATTTAGTAAATATACTATATAGGGCAGACTTCCTTAGAATAAAATTCCTTTTTTTCTATACAAATACTTCATTGTAATTTATTCAAACACTGGTATTTGAACAATGCTTTTAGTATTAAATTGCTTTACTCATGTGGTTAGAAGTTTTGAAATATTGAGATTTACATTTCATCCATATTGTTTCTTTTTAATACCATGGCTCAAATATAAAGAATCATTTCTACTGGGTATCTATTATATTTATCTGTGGTTTGTTGGCTTGTATAACATTAAGTATTAAGCCATTTAAAGCTCACACATTGCCCTTAGCCAAAAACCAAACAAATCACAATATGACTTAAAATAATCTGTTGCATCTGATTAAAATAACCCATAATTATTGTTTTAAATAATACCTCAGGGAACACCTGCTGCCGGCATCAACCTCCCTGCGCCCTGTGCGTTCCCACAGAGAGGGACTCCTCAGGGTGCCACCGATCAGAGAATGTCAATTGGTGGCCCCCAGGAGGAGATCCTTCTCTGTGGGCGCTCCGGAACTATGGAATCAGTTACTGGTAGAGCTCTGGATGGCGCCCGATCTTCGCTCCTTTCGCCGCGATCTGAAAACATTTTTATTCGAACAAGCCAGCCTGGCCTGATGGGGGATTGGTTGGCTTTTTATTGCTGTACTTTTGGGGTTTTTATAAATGTATTGTATTAATTGTTTTTTAATGGGCAACTATTTAATCTTCTTTTAACATTTGTAATTTTGCATTTTATTCTTGCCCTGTTCACCGCCCTGAGTCCTTCGGGAGAAGGGCGGTATAGAAATATTAATAAAATAAAAAATAAAATAAATTCTTTGTATGGAAAAAAGGACTTTTTTCAAAGTCTCAATATCTTTTTTATAATGTGTTGATGGAATGCAGTATTCTAAGTGTGGTCTTACTAAGCCTTTGTAAAGCAGTACTAATACTTCATGTGACCTTGATTGTATTCCTCTGTTAATGCATCATAGGATTGTTAATACATCCTACGATGCAACTTACTAAAGGTTTGGTTCTAACCCCATAATTGCTGGAAACTCTCATAAAACCTTTTTCTCCTGGTGCAATAAAAGCTTAGGCTAGCATTTGAACTCTTGTTTCCATCTCTAATCTATGAGGAGGTGGCAGCTTATTAGAGTGAGAGATGTCTCCTCTTCTACTCTCCCTTCCAAATCATGTTCCATAGCAAAGTTAAGTAGCCCAAAACTCCAGGAGCATATATGGTCTTCAAAGATTTTAGAAGCCCCTGAAGAGTGCCCTAGAGACATTCACTAGTTTTGATCATATTATAATGTTCAATATGACAGAAGGGAGATTTGATTGCTATAGCTATATAATCAATTTTTTAAAAAAAAATTAACTCCAATTGAAATAAAATCCAATTTACTCTTTGATCTGGTTCTACTCATTGCATTTTTTGGAGTAAGGTATCCAGATCACCAGTCTATAGACATGCTCTTGGCATAGGAACAATTGTATACTCCTTTTTGTAGAGCTCCTTCTGCAACCTAAAAATTTCATGGTTCAGGAACCAGCAGAAATGATGTCTTAGCATAGGTGAAACTGTACAAAGACCTCCTCTGCCACTACTACCACTTGTAGTATGAGCAGGAGTTATGAATTCAAAGGACTCTAGATTCTGCTCCAGTTACATGGGAAAGTACAACCTCACTAAAGATTAAAAATGGAGGATTCCTGAAATCAGAAAGGTCAAGCAAATAAAGCCACTCAGTATTGAGCCTGAATCTGTTCTTCCCCATCTGGGGCTGCACAATTTCCAGGATCAATGACTTGACAAGTTGTATAAATAGGTTTTATCGGGACATTAATGATACCTGACTTCAAATTGACAATGGCCTTACCCAGCTTTTCATGGAGATTTCCACAAAAAGGAAGACAGAGTTGAGCTTTGAGGTTTCCAACCAATGACAGTCATCAGTGTGACTTCTCACTCCTGGTCAACACTGACTGGAACTGTCCACACAGAAAATAGGAAAATCTTACATTGGACAAGTTGTATATACACTTTGCTTGGGACACAGATAGCCCATCAACTTTGAATGAAGCTTCTCAAATCCCTGCTCAGTATTTCATCTCATGGTGTGCGTCTCCATGATTGCTGTGCAATTAATGTAAGAGGTGGTTTTGCAGGGAGATCATTTAGGGTGTTTGCATTAGCTCTGGAGGGGCTGGGCAGGTTAAAGCTAGACATAATTTTTGTAAAGCAAAAGTATGTATGTGTGTGTGGACTGGAGGAGAAAGGGACATACAAAACAAATGAAGAGTAAAAGGCGAGAAATGTGATGCCTTTTTTTCCATTTAGGAGAAATAAACATTCACAGCCAACTTTTAGAAAAAAAATAAAGGAAAAGAAGCCTGTTTGTAAAGGAGAAATGTGTGCATGTGTTTCCTAATGCAGAACAATAGAATACCATGATCAAAAGCCACCAATAAGACATCAAGGAGCAGCAGAATGGATGCATCATCTGATCCCAGTTCTGTTACAGGTCATCAACAAACACGATCAATGTTTCTCCTTAGTGAAATCTGGCCTGAACCCTAACTGAATCTTGTCTAAGTAATCTGCTTCCCTCAGGATCCTATGCCACATATAGCTCCTAAATTTGAATAAGATTACTTCAAGGAATGATATGGACATAAAAAACCCTTTTACTCAGATCAAAGTCTTATCTAATTGACTAAGCAGATGGTAATTAAGCTATTAGGATTGTGCAGTACTTCAAATCTGATTTGGAAAATTGCTTTGGAGCCTGTAAAAGAACAAATGCTGCCACTGCAAGTGATCCATTGTAGTTATTAGCTTGACTTCAGGAATCATCTGCAACCTTCTCCATACGGCTGGCTGCTTTACCGAATAAAATATTTCATATTTTCAAATAAAACTGCTTGTAAAGAGGAGGCTAACAGTCTACTTGAATTATGTAAACTACTGTGAGATTTTAATAATCACATTCAGTGGGGAGTCCCAAAGGTGTTAAAACAGTACCTGGAATCCAAGCACACAATCTGAAGGCTTGAAATTGTCCAGTTCTGGTAAACTTAAGAGTTTATCTTGTATATCTTACGCTACCTCCCTAAACAGTTGCCATTCTTGAAAATTTATAGGAATGTGTCCCTGTTAAATTCTAGTTTTCCCCCCAGAAAGAAGTTCTCTGCCAGTATTTTCTCTTGTAATATACATATGAAAATGTAATGAACAATAGTAAGAATAGTAGTTGTGCAACTTCCATGAATCGCAGGGTGCATTTGACATCAATAAAATGTAAATCTAGTGTACGATTCAGAATATTTCCCAGTATACAGGGATTTCATGACAAAGCCTTAAAAAATATCCCCTAAGGTATTTAAAGCTCTGAACTCAGTGAAAGTCTTGTGGCTTTTAAATTATCACTGGAACTTGGAAATGATTAACAGCATCCCACCAAACAAGTATAAGAAGCTAGCATCTTAGGAAGGTCTTAAACTGAATGTTTCCTGTTAAAATAGAGTTTGGCAAACCAGAATATCTTAATAGAAGCAGAAGAAACTCTAATTTATTAGTCTGAGACCATGACATCTGAACAGGGCTCCTGTGTCTTATTTTGAAAATTCACCCAGCACTTTAAAATAAAAAAAAGAAGAAGCACAAGAAAACCGAAATTTGTAGGGTAGTATAGCAAGGTTTGTACATTTTATTCAATAAAGTGATTTCAGTATTTGAATTAGTTAAGTATAATAACAATAATAACAATTATTATTGTTATTGTTATTGTTATTATTATTATTATTATTATTATTATTATTATTATTATTATTATTATTATTATTGTTATTATTATTATTTTATTTGTATACCGCCCTTCTCCTGAAGGACTCAGAGCGGTGAACAGGGCAAATATATAAAAGTACAAAAATACAAAAGTTAAGAAAGAATTAAACGAGATGCCCAAGTTATAACAAAAGGTTAAAATACATTTAAAACAACAATAAAATCCAAACCCATCTCCCATCAGGCCAGGCCGGCTTGTTCGAACAAATAAGTCTTCAGATCGCGTCGGAAGGAGCGAAGATCGGGCGCCATCCAGAGCTCAACCGGCAAACGATTCCATAAATCCAGGGCGCCCACAGAGAAAGACCTCCCCCCTGGGGGCCACCAGATGACATTCTCTGACCGGTGGCACCCTGAGGAGGCCCTCTCTGTGGGAACGCACAGGGCGGAGGGAAGTTGACGCCGGCAGCAGGTGATTCCCTAAGGTACTCCGGTACAGAAATACATGACAAAGAATTAGAACTCTCTTGACTTGGTCACCTTCCAGTCCTGCAGGGTAACGAGGCTGTGATCTAAAACTGGAAACTCTACACTCCTTTGCAGTATAAATAATGTAAATCAAATTGGATGATCATTATCAGCTCAGAAGCTCCTGTCAGTTTCATACCTGGTATAATAAAGCATTAGGAGATCACAGTGTCCCTAGGGTGAGTTCATGGTATTTGAAATCAAAGTAGTATGTTAGTTCAGACCAATTTATTTTTAATCCTCATTCTTTTTCATATTCAAATAATACAGATTAATGACATGTGTTTGACATTGGGATTTTCCCCTTTTCAAAGAATATCATTTTCTTCTCCTTTTCTTAAATTAGTTTGTTTATATGCTTCTTGACATCCTTAACGCATATCCGTGTTCCATAATCTGTTAATTTTCTTGGAAGTGATTCCATTATAAAAATGGTCCTGCCCCACTGAGGGATTCTTATAGCAATTAGACTAGGTTAACAAATATTGTTAATTTCAATGAATACAATCCATGTATTCCATAAATAATATATCATTTTCAAAGTCTGCACTTGGAAATATATGTTTACATTGAGTTGTAAATGGTTAGATAGCATAAAAGAAAGCTCAGCATTTGGGAAGAACATAGCATATTTATTTGTTCTGCAGTCTTTGAATAGTGTTCCAACCTCTAGGGATTTGGCCACTGAGAATAAACAAAAACAAAAAAAAGAAATCGCACAAAAAAAGCCACAAGTTAAATGCGATCTTTCTTATGAGGTAGAAAATTGTAAAGACTGTCCCTAACTTTCACCTCAGAGAACACAAAGATAGAGCCTTCAATTGATATATCTATCTACACAATTCTAACATAGATTCTTCTTCAGTAAAAGAAGTACTATGGTCACAGGACAATAGAAGTGTAAAACATCTAGAGGGAAGCCCACCTGAGATGCCACTTTTCAAACTGAATTGCCAAGCCCTGGCACAAGAGTAGAGATCTAGAAGGGTAAAAAGTTGATATATTTAATTTCTTTCTTCCAATATTCTGAGAATCTGATCATTCATTCATAAACTGTTGTATCTCCAGGTTTGCTTTCAAGAAATATTAAAAATGTTGCTCCATTAAAGTCCTATATTAGAGAGTCCTATAAAGTCTCCATTAAAATCCTATATTAGAGAGAGGATTGATCTCATTCAGCATGACCCATTCTTATCTGTTGTGGTAAAAAAATATTTTTGCAACTCTATACTTATTTTTCATCCAATGGTGTCAGGGGACAGCCCACGATGTTTTGTGCTGTGCTCACCACTCTCTGTAATATCTTCCTATCCGCAGCTGTCAGGCCAGCATACCAAACCATAATACAGTGAGAGAGGATGCTCTCTATAGTAGACTGGTAAAAGAAGGTCATTAGCCGTTGTTCTACCCTGTTCTTCCGCAAGACCCTGAGGAAGTGGAGTCTCTGTTGGGGCTTTTTGGCCACCTGGATTGTATTGACTTTCCAGATAAGATCTTCACAGAGGTATACTCCCAGGAATTTAAAGGAGGAAACTCTCTCCACACAGCCCCCCTGATGTAAAGTGGGGTAGGTTCCTCTCTGTTCCTCTGGAAGTCTAGCACCATCTCCTTTGTCTTGCCAATGTTCAGGTGGAAGCTGTCCTCTAAACACCATAGGGATAGTTTTTGTACCTCCCCCCTGTATGCTGTTTCATCTCCGCCTGTAATAAGACCCACTATCATCTGGTATCATCTGCGAACTTAATGAATGCAGTGGACGATACACAATTGTATGTGTACAGTAAGTACAGGTAGGGTCTAAGCACACAGCCCTGTGGCAAGCCCATGCAAAGATTCCGACCCTCACTGTTTGTAGTCAGTCCCTTAAAAAGTCTTTAATCCAATCGCAGATGGAGGGGAGAAAATTCAAGTCAGTCAGCTTTTTAATAAGGATGCTTGGCCGAATAGTGTTGAAAGCCAAGCTATACTCAATGAAAAGCATCCTGACATAGCTTCCAGGTTTCTCCAGATGGCTTGCTACAGAATGTAGAGCAGTAGCTATGGTATCATCTGTCGACCTGTTCCCCCTGTAGGCAAACTGATGCTTGTCAAAGTCTGGTGGGAGGCATGTCCTAAGATGTTGGAGAACCAGTCTTTCGAAGCATTTCATCACTACAGATGTTAATGCAACAGGTCTGTAGTCATTCTGGCACTCAATTGCTGTTTTCTTCGGGACTGGGGCAATGGTAGCTACTTTCAAGCATGATGGTACACAGTCCGATTGCAAGGAGATGTTAAAAATCCTTGTCAGCACCCCTGCTAATTGATCAGCACAATTTTTAACCACTATCCCCAGCACCCCATCTGGGCCTGCAGCTTTGCTGGGATTCACAGGCTTCAATACAGCTTTCACTTGATGTTCATAAAAGGTGAGTGGCTGAGAATCAGAAGCCCGGCCAGCAGAGACTATGGTGTTGTGTAGTGGGATCTTGGCCGCATGGTCAGACAACAGACAAAGGATTCCTCATGGCAGCTCTTTATTTGTGGTAGTACTGAAGTGAACAAAGGGGTTACCTGTACCCCTTATATACCTGGCCAGGTGCACTGGCAGCCAATCTCTTATTTGGGTTTTCCCGCCGAGCGCTTACCAGCCAATCCTGTTATAGCACAGCACCACCTGATGGTCACAATGAACTGCTGCTTGTATTTTTATTATCCCCATACGTAACATATGGGGTCTGGTCTATTCACCTCATAGCGAGCAAAGACTCTGTTGAAGTCTGTTATGTATTGGGCTCAGTTGTAACACCACATGGTTAGCTGGAACAGCTAACACCTCTCCAGCAGCTCAGACTCCACGTCTCCAGAGCTGCTATTGGCTGCCCCTAGGCGGCAATGGGTTGCTTCAAACCTATTGGCTGCTGCCTAGGGGCCAGGCTATAAATTGTTGCAGGCCGCAGCCCAATTCTCAGTTCAGATCCTGCAAGCAATAAACCATGAGCTTTGCTGAACTCACTTGCCTCGTCTCCTTTCCTGCGCGAAGAACTCACTACACAACAAAGTCTATACCTGTCCTGTTTGGTTGCTGTGCCAAACCAGACAGTTATTGAAGTACAAATGATTTTAAAGTGCTCAAACACTTATCTTTTCCTTAGTGATTTTCAAGAAATATTCTCAGGATCATGTTAGAAAATAAAATCCTATATTAGAGAGAGGATTGATCTCATTCAGCATGACCCATTCTTATCTGTTGTGGTAAAAAAATATTTTTGCAACTCTATACTTATTTTTCTTCTGCAACCGGCATTTATGTTATAATCACTTATTTGTACAGACTGCATGTTGACTAGGAAATTCTAGGAGTTGAAGTCCACACATCTTAAATTTGTTAAAATTGAAAAACACTGGTCTAAAATAAGAATCCAACTGTCACACATATTGCCAGGACAATTTTGAACAGAAGGTCCTACAAGGTCCCTTCCATCTCTGTTATTCTAATTCAATATAATTGCCACTCTAGCTAAGCCAGTTGCTTGTTAGAAGACCAGTATGCTTTTCCCAATCACAGTGCTAAAAAGTGTTGGAAGAAAAGTCTTCATTATGGTTCATCCAAGCTGGGAATAAACATGACAACTGCTTTGGGAAGAAGGTTGCAGTTTATTGGAGAGAGAAGCCAGACAGAAAGATGGTTCCAGCAGAAAAGAAGGACTGATCACATGTAGGAGTAGGTGTTTTATACCCTCTGGATCCTTTTGTTTAGAGTTGCTTCCTGTTTGAGGCTATTTTCTGTGTCAGTTATTCTGACCTGAGTCTGAGTGTGCTCTTCTGGCATTCTGATGGTGATGGGTTAATCCTATTATGTCCAAAGGTCATGTCCTGCTTCACTGGGGCATGTAGATTTTAGTTGTCTTTGTCTTCTTAATGTTCTAGCTCCAACCTTCCTGATGGCTTACATTTACATATTTATAGAATTGGTTTTTCTGCTTGGGGAAAGGAGACTTGGAACTATTAAGAAATCTGGGTTGGGGTTTATATTGTAATTGGGGTTTATATTGTAACTTATAAAACTTTTTAATAAAAAAAGAAATCTGGGCATGCTTTCCTGGTTCTTCAATATCTTTTAGGAAATATATTTTTCTGCCCTTTTAATATTTCCTTCTCTGGGGAGCTGACTTCCCACAAAAGGAACATTATTTAGTCTACCTCCTTGCATTGTGTATTGCAAACTTCATCCCAGCCCAGTTCTGCCTACCAAAAACTCAGCTTCACATTATTTTATTAAGATCAGAAGATTTATAAACCTGACATATCCATATAAGTTGCTTCACATCAGATAAAGTAGTCATGCATACACAAAGGGTCTGACTACTGCACTTCACTAGCGATCAAGGCATGTGCATATATAAACTCTGCTCCAGTGTTTACATTCTAGGCTTTTTCCTCCAGCCTTTCTGAATTAATATTTAAACATTCTCTTTAAAATCATGGGAAATAGCTAAAGCTGAAAGAAGTTTACATAACAACTCTGTCTGTCCTGAGAATTACTGGTTCTTGCTTCATACATTTCAGCCCTTATGTAAGGTATCTGCTATCTCGTTAGGCCATATGATATTCAGTTTCTCCTTAATTACTTTCAGCCTTCTCCAAAAACAATCTTCCATTGCCAAATAGCTCTGAGGTTTTAGAAGTTTCTTGTAATGTTTATCTAAAATCTGATTTTTCTGAATCTTTGTTCCAAAATTCTTTAAATAAAATTGGGTTAAGCTCTGAAAGAAGTTCCATATGCTCATGAGCATGAGCTTAAATTGACTCCAGAAGATGGTAGAGGACAGGAAGGCCTGGAGGAATGTTGTCCATAGGGTCGCAATGGGTGGGACATGACTTCGCAGCTAAAAACAACATGCTCTTTCAGTATGTACATCTGTATATTTGAACAGGCCATTGATTTTTATTTTATTTTTTAACCGATTACTGAACTCTCTTGGCTCTCCAAGGATTCAACACACCACAGCACAGCAAATCTGTACAAAATACATTACTGAAACACACAACTTCCCCAACAACATGCTATTGTACTGGGTCAACTCCATCTTTCTAGGCTTTGCAAATTGATGTTGCCCTGTGAATATGCCTTTAATATTCAGTCCTTTATACTCAATTCAAACAAAATTCTCAAAGTAGCATGCAACCTTTGTCTTGTTGCAAACATTCTTACACTAGTTGGGATAAGGTACTGTGGTTGCATTTTGTTTCTAATTGCTGCTGAGGACCAGGTAATACCTCAAGCTCCTTGCCATAGATTGTGGTCCTGGCAGTTGAATGAGTGTCCTCTTGCCAGTAACAGTCACTAAACTTCAGATATTGCCTCCATTTCCATGTCTGTAAGCCATTTGCCTTTAGAATTCCTGCCACACTCACACCCCTTTTCTCACTCTGTCTTAGCATTTGCTTTTGTAAGTTTAAAAGACTGGGTGGGATGAGGCTTCCTCCAGACTCAGCACCTTCTTGAAAATTCCAAGCTGTGGCTCAGTTAGCCAGGCAGCTGGAACACTGTCCTGAATGCCTGACTACCATTTTGGTGGAATGGATGAATGCCTGAGGGAAGGTGGGTGGGAGGGAAACTTGTCTGCATGACAGCAGCTGCTTTTCAAAGGAGGAGCTCCAGCTTCATTTCCTCACACAATGTAATCATGTTATTAACCATAGCCTGATGGGTAGATAGCAGTGAGGGAGAACATTTGTTTTCACAGTATAAAAAGAGTTATTCCTGAAGACTAATTTTTCCAATAAAATTCCAAAAAGCAGATGTGTTCCTATTTTATTTTTCTGATCAGACTTTCTAATGTAGTGACAAATCAGAGGTGATTTGAAGACATTCCTACATACATTATTAAATATTCTTTAAATATGTTAGGAAAGAAGACTGAGACAGGGAGAACTGATGGGATTCCCATTTCCCTTTCCACAATGAAGAGAATGAAAAGACTTGAATCAATGAGAGCTAGATCAAGGAGGAGGAGGAGGAGGAGGAGGAGGAGGAGGAGGAGGAGGAGGAGGAGGAGGAGGAGGAGGATTTATCAGAATTTGGAGAAATCTTTCAGGAGAAGAGATCACCCACCTGAGGTTCCATCAGAATTGCCCCAGAATTATTGGATAGTGCAAATCTATATATTTGTTGTATGTTCAGCAGCCTTATTTCTACCTAAAATTTTGCAAAATTTGATTTAACTAATTGTCTGTGATTGACTCATCACAGTTTTCCTCCATTCCATAAACAGCACACAATGCAAAGTAAAACAAGAGTGAATTGAAAACAGTCCCTTTCCTTCACAAGAAGGGAACAATAACTCACAATTTATGGGTTATTATTTCCTTCTTGTGAGGGAAAGAGACTCTTTTCAATTCGCTCTTGTTTTACTGTGCATTTAATTTCTGACCCCTTGCTTGTATCTTGAGACAATAGATTTAGCAAAATTCACTAATTAATCCAATTAAGAGGAGCTTTCCATTATAAATAATGTTGTCCTTTAAATGGCCAGCTTTCTAAGGGCCTTTATGGATGGATATGAGGGACAATCTGTTCCAGTTTATCATCTGAAATCTCCTATTCTTTCACCAGAAATGATGGAAAATGACAAGCCCAGTGACAATAACTAAAAAGGCCTTCCACGAATGGTTGAATAGTATATGAAGATCAATATAAATCCTTAGCTTTTATCACTCAGAAAGGAGAATAACCTCTTTCTCAACCTGGCACTGTTAAAGCACTAGAGTAATATGTGCTTGATCCACATCAGGTCTGCTAAGGAGGACCATATTGTCACCTTAATGGTATAGCCAGATAAAAGCTCTGGTGCCATACTTGTTACATCAGTCAGCCTCAAAAGATGAAGCTTGAACATATGTTAATTTCAAATACAATGAGTGTAACCCAATAAGCTCCTATTATGGTTTAATATTAACTATGACTCCCCCACCCATCAGTACCTATTATGTGGCCTCATTGTCTCCTGAAATGAGTTAGCAGAGAACAACAACTTGCCTCCAAAGATTGTAATTGCTCCAACACTGGAAATTTTGGAAGAGGCTGGACAACGATTTGTATGAAATGGTGCAGGGTTTCCTGCCTGAGCAAGGGGTTGGACTAGAAGACATCCAAAATCTTATTCTATTCTATTCTATTCTATTCTATTCTATTCTATTCTATTCTATTCTATTCTATTCTATTCTATTCTGTTCTGTTCTGTTCTGTTCTGTTCTGTTCTGTTCTGTTCTGTTCTGTTCTATTTTTGTTTTAGCATAGCTTGGTGAACTCTCAGCAGGGTCACCAAGCTATGGTAAAGCAAATGGTTACTGAACCACTGCAATATGTTGAACAAGTCTAGATGTTTATGATCACTTTAGTGCTCATATTGCACCATTTGTTCTTTTTTCAAGAATACTACATGGGTAGATAAATGACTGCCAGTATAGTCCTGCATATATGGGTCCTTCATGTTAGATAGGACTCAACATGCTACAGAAGAAGAGTTGAGGATCTTTCAGAGTGCTAATGTTATTTATGATCCATCTAGATTAAAACCTCTGTGGCATCTAGTTGCTAATTTTGCCATACAGGAAAAGAGAAAGAAAACTGCAAAGATGGAATTATAATGGGTACATGGAATATAAAGAGAACAAACAAGCCCAAGTCAATAAAAGATGAAAATATTCTGCTACTTATTGGCATGTTAGAAATCAGCAAACTGAAATGGAATGGACTTTCAGTTAGACGTTCATACTTTTTACTACTTGGTGCATGAAAAATAAAGAAGGAATTGCATTGTTTTCATAATCAGGAATATACTGTAGCAAAGAAAGTTCTTAGATACAGTGCAGTCAACGGTAAATGGTATCAGTTAGACTTTTCAGTCAACTTTTAATAACTAGCGGGTGAACAATCCAACACTTGGTGAATTCTGCTTCAAAATGATAGGAAGAGCCGACATTGAAGGATCAATTATTGGGGACTTTTAATAAGTTACTCCAATTTATGTCTCAACCACTGTAGAAGGAGAAGAGGCAGATGACAAGTTTTACAGTCAGGTTCAGTCTGAAATTGATGGAATATGCAGTGTGCTGCTTGCAGTTGGAGACTGGAATGCAAACCCTGGAAATGGTGTATAAAACATGTAAATAGCCTCATCCTGTGCCCTTAATGTTTTAAACACTGTAACTTATAGGGGTGGGATGTGTTTAGTTGTGTGTTTATGCCTTCCAGCCAGTCTTGACTGCTGGTGACTGCCTGGGTATATCCCTGCAGGTTTTTTTAGCAAGATTTCAGAAGTGGTTTGCATTGCGTGTTTCCTAGGACTAAGTCAGAGTCACTGGCACAAGATCACCTAGATGTTTTTGTGACTAAGGTGGGACTAGAACTCGGGTTTCTAGCCTGATGCCAGAACTTATAAACACTAAGTTATAAAAATGAAAAGGGGAAGGAAAGATGAGCAAGATGGTCTCACTAAAAATATTTAAGCAGTTGTTCTTTTTCTAAATATATCCCCTGTAATTAACCCAAAATACATGCTGACATCAAAGAATTTATTAAAGTAATTTAGATAATCTGTCTGTAATGATTGTATTTGGAGTTCTGTTTCACTTTTCCCTGTAAACCCCTTTTTCTACCTAGAGATTTGAATTTGCGGCTTTAATAAAATAATTTCTCATTAAAATCTTTCTTACAAGCAAGTCTTCATATTTAACAGTTAACATAGTTATCTTTTGGCTTTCAGGACAGGGATGTGTTTATTAAGATCTGGGCTTTGCACAGAAAGATCAAAGCATTTTCCTTTCCATTTTCATGGAGCTCTATAGATCTGTAAGGAGAAGAGATCTGTAGGAGAACTTTCTATCTGGGCAAACTCAGCTATAACAAGAAGTTCATCTATAATAATAAAAATAATAATAAAAATAAAAATAAAATAATAATAATAATAATAATAATAATAATAATAATAATAATAATAATAATAATAATAATAATAATAATAATAATAATGTTGGAAGGGACCTTGGAGGTCATCTAGTCCAACCCCCTGCTCATGCAGGAAACCCTATACCATTTCAGACAAATGGCTGTCCAGTCTCTTCTTAAAAATGTCCAGTGTTGGAGCATTTACCACCTCTGGAGGCAGGTTGTTCCACTGGTTAGTTATTCTAACTGTCAGGAAGTTTCTCCTTAGTTCTAGGTTGCTTCTCTCCTTGACTAGTTTCCATCCGTTGCTTCTTGTCCTGCTTTCAGGTGCTTTGGAGAATAGCTTGACTCCCTCTTCTTTGTGGCAGCCCCTGAGATATTGGAACACTGCTATCATGTCACCCCTCACCCTTCTCTTCATTAAACTACACATACCCAATTCCAGCAACCGTTCCCTATATGTTTTAGCCTCCAGCCCCCTAGTCATCTTGGTTGCTCTTCTCTGTACTCTTTCTAGAGTCTCAACATCTTTTTTACATCGTGGTGACCAAAACTGGATGCAGTATTCCAGGTGTGGCCTTACCAAGGCATTGTAAAGTGGTATTAGTACTTTACGTGATCTTGATTCTATCCCTCTGTTAATGTGGTACATCATCACAAAGATCTTTACTGGAGAGCCCTATTAAGAAAGGAATCCCCAATTAGGGTATACCACTGCAGTATAAAGCAAGTATTCAAGTATAACTAAAAGTGCTCAATCCAATCCTTTTCAGGCTCTCTAATGCTTCGTGTCTTCTGAACTGTAAGTAAATAAACTCATTTCTTTACAACTACAGGTTTTATCAAAATACTTATATAAAATACAGCAATCATATCCATTCAATACATCTCCCCTAATATAAACAGTACTAATTGTCAGGATGTATTTCTGAATTTTCCATGCCGCCATTGTAAACAATGCAAGTCTTCAGAATGTCACTTTTGATTTCAAATGTTATGGCTAAAATGAGATGAGAGTTTATTTCCTGTACGTTTCTCCCTCAACGTCCAAAATGTGACAGGGACCACGTTCATTTCCTCACTTTATATTCATTCATTCATTCATTCATTCATTCATTCATTCATTCATTCAAGACAGTTATATATAAGCACTCATTTTATATCAAACTCTGGTAAATTATAGGTATATAATCCTGTCACACCCAAAGAAGCTATTCCTGCATCTGCAAAAGCCCCCTCCCTCTCCCATTCTTTCCTTGCTGTAAAGAAAGAAAACATTAAAAAGGTTAAATGAAAGTGACTAGAGGCAGAGTTGCTCAAGCCTCATGCGACTGACTGCAGATAGTCCTCGAATTAGAACAGTTTGATTAGTGACTGTTCCAAGTTACAACAGCACTGAGAAAAAGTGACTGATGACTGTTTTTCACCCTTACAACTATTGCAGGGTCACATGATCAAAATTCAGACGCTTGACAACTGACTCATATTTATGACGGTTGTTGTGTCCCAGGGTCACGTGATCCCCTTTTGTGACCTCCTGACAAACAAAGCCAATGGGGAAGCCAGATTCACTTAACAATCATGTTACCAACTTAACAAATGCAATGATTCACTTAACAACTGAAGCAAGAAAGGTCATTAAATGGGGCAAAATTCACTTAACAAATGTCTCACTTAGCAACTGAAATTTTGGGCTCAATTGTGGTCATAAGTCAAGGGCTACCTGTAAAGCTAATGTAAGGAAGAAATTTCCACAAAGGTACTTAATCCCATCCATATTTTTTTACTTGATAATAAGAAACAATGGCTATTTTCTTCAGCCCTGCTAAAAAAAATCACAGTGTTTCTTAACAATACAATGACTCCCTTACATAATCAAATTCATCCAGTTTTCCCTGAATGATCTCCACATACTGACAGCAAATCAGAGCCAAGAATTTCCCACCACACAATTTAAAATCCTCATCAAAATTCTTTCTATTGCTATCTGTTCCTTTTCATTTATAAGGTGGAACACCAAGATCATTGTTTCAATAAATTGTGATCTTCCTCCTCAGTGTTTCACTCCATCTTTCATATCCACCATGCAAACATTCTTAAAATTTAGGTATCTGATTATGATAGGCAGGCTGAGGCTTAGAACAAGGAGCAGGATATCCAGATTCCATCAATTCCACTCCACCTTGAGTGTGAAAATATATTGTATTCCTTAATTCCTCAGTTCCTTAAAGAAATTCATGGGGTCAATTTCTCACCTAAATATAACTCAAACTACAACTGTTGTCCCAACGGTGCTTTTCCAAAGGGCAACTGTACGTTCTTTGTTTCTCCTTGAAGATGTTTTACTTGTCATCCAAGAAGCTTCTGAAGAAGAACTGAATAGAATTGAAGAAACTTCTTGGATGAGAAACAAAATGTCTTCAAAGAAAAACAAAGAAAGTCCAGTTGCCTTTTGAAAAAGCACCTTTGGGACAACCATGTCCCATAGAAATGCAGCTGTTGTAATGACCAACATCAGATGTTATACATCTGTTCTCTATCTTGAAACAATGATCTGGGGATTTTATTTTATTTAAGGCTCACAGCATATTTTCCTACTAAGTCCAAATACCAGAAATCTAAAAAACAAGAAAAGAAAAGGGCAAAAGAGTGATTTAATCATCTGAAGAATGCTTTACAGTAATAATGGTGACACAAATGGCCTTAAATTTCTGCTGTGATTCACATCAAATTGTTTGCCACTCCACAAACAGGGACATTTTAACTTTACTTTAGGTTTTACCTCCTGCAGTAAATTCTGATGAGGTATTTTAGACACCAAAAAGAGGACAGATTCCCCACTCAAAGGTAAGTGGGTTTTAGACCTATTTCCCCTCCCCATTGTCCCAAAGTGCTAGTGGGCTAGGTGAATTATAGAATAGTCTTCAGGGTCCTATAGAAAAAATGTGATATAATAGGGTGTTATTTAGCAAGGTGAACGACAAGTTTCATTTTAAGGGATTTTTATTTCATGTATCATGATGAAGAATGGGAAACAAAGCTAATATTTGCAGTAAATAAACAACATTTAGAGTGTACAAACAGACTACTACAGGGACTATAATAAAAGTATTTTCAGATATAAAACAATATGACAGTGACATATTGACTGAAAATATATATCTGAGAGGTTTTATAATAAGGTTGACCTACTAAATAAAAGTTTCTATAATAATAATAATAATAATAATAATAATAATAATAATAATAATAATAACAACAACAGTAGTAGTAGTAGCAGCAGCAGCAGTACTACTAGTAGTAATCTTAAGCCATTAATTCTAGCCATGAAATTGTTCCTTAGCTTGGATTTATTTTAATGTTTAATATTTAAATAATTTGTCCTAATGTGCTTTTTTATTCTGTGAAATTGCACTTTTAGCTGAGAAAAAAATGTTTGCCTTCAGTGACAATTATTATACAACTTCTATAATACTAATCTTTATTGGTGAATCCATTCACAGAGACAGTGGTTAAGAGTAAATAGTAAAATTTGAGTTTGTGAATTATTGCAGTTCAGAAGAAGACAAATCCTTTTCTGTATATGGTATAGGGTTTCCTGCTTGAGCAGGGGGTTGGACTAAAAGACCTCCAAGGTATCTTCCAATTTTGTTATTCTGTTGTTTTGTATTCATAAGGGTTCAAACCAGACTGAAATTTAGAATTTCCCATCACTGAAATTTTGACTTTTTGAGGAGTTTTGCAGAGTCTCTGGAAGAAATCTCTGCAAAGACCTTAAGTATGGAAAGTTACCAGCCAACACATTTCAAAAGTCATTCACACATATTTGCTTTTATTTCCAATTTCAAATCCTGAAATATTGCTTCTGATTAAGTTTTGACTTATCCTATAAACTGGGCAAAGTTCTGTGGTCAAAACATGGACTCTTAATAGATGTTCAAAAGACTAGCTGAGGGATGGGATCCAGAAATACGCTTGTTGCTTTTGACTCCTTCCCCTTGAACTGCTGCTATTGAGTAGAAAAATCTTGACAGGAGCTGGTAAGGCTGTTGCACTTGTCTACATAATTGGAAACCCCATGGCTCCTGATCACATGGAGGACTGTAATTGTGTAATCAAGGATGGTTTAATCTTTTCCATGCCTCTCTGCAATTAAACTTCTGAAAATCTGAAAAGAATTGAAGATTAAGGGGGAAGGGGGAAGCAATTATGCACATCTTATCTATTAGAACAGGTTGTCCTCGACCACAATAGAGCCCAAAATTTATGCTGCTAAGCATGACAGTTGTTAAATGAGATTTGCCCCATTTTTGCAACCATTCTCACAACTGTTATGTGAATCACTGCAGGTGTTAAGTTAGTAACATGGTTGTTAAGACAACCTGGCTTCCCCTTTGACTTTGCTTGTCAGAAAGTTGCAAAAAAAAAGATCACATGATTCTGGGACACTGCAACTGTCATAAATACATGCCAGTTTCCAGGTGTCAGAATTTTGATAACATAACCATGGAGGTGTTGCCATCATCATAAGTGTGAAAAATCATCATCAGTCACTTTTTTCAATGCTGTTGTAACTTTGAATGTCATTAAATGAATGGTTGTAAGTCAAAAACTCCCTTTAGACCATGAATGGACTTTTGAACACATAAAAAGTCCTATATGGTATTCCACAACATCAGGGCTGAGCTGTCTTCAGACCACATGCAGCCTTCACAATCCCATTTTATGGCTCCTGAAATGTCTTCTGTCCTTTGATATTGAAAATCAGAGTCAGAGTATTTTAAAACCAGTATCATTATTAATCTGCCTTGTTTTAAACAGGAATGCTAATGTGTGGTGCATTTTTGTCAATGGGATAGGGAAGGGGTGGTTTTATTTTTCTCCTTTTTGTGTGGTTACTTTATGTGATAAACATTCTGATACCATCAATAAGCTGGACAGCATTTCTTCCTGAATATGAAACCTGTTTTCCTTTTTGGTGTAAAGTACTGACAGAAACAGATCACTGGTCTGATAGAAGAGCTGTACATAGACTTCTGGTTCCTGTTTTTCAGTGGAGTAGTTGGAAGATTCAGAATGCCGAATCCTTCAGCTGAAATTTCTTTTTGTTGGGGACCCTAAGGGGCCAGAACCCACCCTGAAGGGGTGGAATGAAGGAAGGAAATCCCAGGGACTTAGGAGAGATGGCGGTCTGTCTGAACAGTCCAGGAGAAGCCTCCCAGAAACCAACAGAAGAAATGGCTGGCTAACTTCATGTCCAGTCATAGCTGAAAACAAACGGAAGTCATAAGCTTTTAATCTAAGCGGATCTTAAACAGCATGCTTGAATCTGGGTAAGAATATTGATTTTCTTTATCCTACCTATTTTCCTGAAGAAGAAAGTCCCCAACATAAGAGATCTCCAAAGAAGAAAAGGGGGAGGGGGACTCTGCTCCCTCCCTTTTGGTTAGCGGCAAAACTTACCCTTTAGAGAAAGAAAAAAGACTAGAAAGACCTGAAAAATAAGCAAATGCTGACACCTGCTGGTGGGTGAGGATTTTTTTCCTGACCCTTAAAGTTTTTAGAAAATGCAGCTGCGTAAACAAACTGAGAATAACAAAGCTGAAGCAATGAATACTTCACAAAAGGAAACATATGATAAGCTACAACAATTTCAAAGGACAATGATTTTAAATTACATAGAAATCCAGAATAACTTTGAGAGCATGAATCAACTTATTTCCAATTTATTTCACTCCAAGAAATTTCCCAGGAAAATACAGTAGAGATGACTGAACAAAATTCTGAAGATAGAGACTTAAAGATGGAATTGTATAAAATGATCACTTCACAAAAGAAACATATGATAAGCGGCAAAAATTTCAAAGGACAATGACTTTAAATTACAAGGAAATGCAGAACAACTTTGAGAGCATGAATCAACTTATTTTCAACTTAATTTCACTTCAAGAAATTTTTCAGGAAAATACAGTAGACATGACTAAACATAATTCTGAGAATAGAGACTTGAAGATGGAGCCATATAAAATAAAAAATTATGATTTAATCCAAATGGGAAATATTTTAACATGTCTAAGCAACTTTGAAGATAAGGAAAAGAATGAGAAAAAATTCCTTACAGGGAAACAAATGATGCAGCAAAACATATTGATTAAGAAAGGCAACGGCCAGAGAAAAAAGACTAAAATGGAAATTCAGGAAAAAAATGGAACTTTTCAGAGAGAATACTTAAAAAAGAAACATTTGTTTGAGTATGGCTAAAGAAATGGAAAAACTTTGAAATATATTACTCTTAGAGAGATGATTTTCCACCCCTTAACTAATATAATATGTTTTTTTCTTCTGCAAAAAGTTGAAATGATTTAAACAAAAGCAAATATTTTAGTTATTTAAATGTGACGATAAGAAAAGCATAAAAATGTGTTTTGAATGAGAGTTAAAGGATTAGATGATTAGAACTATTGAATGGAATGCTTAAAGTTTAAATAGATTAAATACATTCTTAGCTATGGTCAAAAAGAATAATGAAATTGAGGGAATAAATATATATTAAATTAGGAGGGATACACATTTTAAGTTATATGTTATTTTTTGTATCTCAGTGCTCTTGTCTCTTTTTCTTGTTTCCCTTTTCTTTCTTTTTTCTTTTTCTTTTTTCTTCTTTTTTGTCTCTCTCCTTTCTTTTCTCTTTCTACTTTTTCACTTATCGATTAAGAAATATAAAAGAATGAGAGGGTTTATATGGAAAAAATAGAATTAATTCCACCAATGTAAATATAGCTAAATGTTGAAAAGATTGCCACTTGTAAGAATATTTAGAATTTGGGGGGAGAAATAAACTGAAATAAACACGGTAACAGGATTTATGATAAGGCAACTAAAATGACTTATTGAAACTATATACTTAACTGTTGTTAATTAAAATAATGAGAATCGTTTTAATCTAATGTTTTGCAAAGAAAGATACTTTGGGGAAAGGGGAAATCAAATGAAATTAACATATGGCATATAGATTATAGAAACTAATTGTTAAGGACTGTTTTATAAATGTTACCCAGACAACATACTGTTTACAAATTGCTGAATGACTTATGTTATGTTAAAAAAAATTAATAAAATATTGGAAAAGAAAAAGAAGAGCTGTATATAATAGCTGTATATAATAGTTCAATTATTCCTTTGTCTTCAAGTGATCTGTCCCCTCCCACAAATCTCAGTATCAGATTTCATAATTGAAAGTGTTAAATGCATTAAATTTATATGAATTCATTAAAAGGAACAGATGTCTTTTGTCATATTTTCTGCCTCCCTGTTATAGAAAAATATGTGAAAAAGAAAGAAAAAAAATGTTCTGGCCACAAGTGTCTTCATTACCTTCCTCTGGAAGCCTCCAGTGTTGGGCCATTTAATTCAGTATGAATTTCTGCTCTGATCTCAAAAGGCTTTGAACCAGCCTTTGGGCAGTATAGCTAAAAAGGATTGCACTGCAAGTGCACTGTCATAGTTTAGTGTCATTCAGGCTTTATGCTCAAGAAGTGATCAAAGCTTTTTGGCAGTGGGTGGACCACAGCTAATGGCAGATAGGTTTGTAGAAAATGTAATTGAACTGTAAAATTCATTTCATTAGAATTGGCTAGATTAAAACAGCAGCTGGGAAAATTTGACATGATCAGAGATAACTTTTGTAAATGTTGACACTCAAGGAGAAAGTTGTTATGATACAAGGTAGCAGCCTACTACAAGAAATGACAAGTAACTAACTTCAAAGCTATTCTTGTCATTCTTGCAAGAGACCTCATCAACCTATGGAAATATAGCAAGTTGGCTGAACGACAGGAATGCTTTTCTAAAGCTTTTTCCCAATCCATTTTTGCTGTGCTGTTATTTTTTTCTAGCTTCTTCCTCTCTCAGAATGACAATATCCAAAGAAAGATAATGCATCAAATGTGCTAATAATATGTGTTTTATACAGATGACACCCCAGAGAAGAACACAGTCAGTTTTACATGCATCATATTTTCAGGCACTTGCTGAGATTGTGAAGGAAATAACTTAGCAGGAAGGACTTCTATTCCTTCTTCCCACCCCTATCTATATACTGCATCTTCTTTAATATGTCCCTATATATAGTGGAGTGTGGTGCAATAGCTCAGCAGTTAAAGAAGCTGAACTTGTCAGCCGCAAAGCTGACAGCTTGGCTTTGAGATCCCAGCACCACATGATGGGCTAAGCTCCTAATACTTCCCCCAATTCCTGCCAACCTAGCAGTTTGAAAGCATGCACATGTGAGTAGATAAATAGGTACCACTTCTGTTGGAAGGTAACAACAATCCTTGCACCTTGGCATACAGTCAGTCTGGTCACATGACCCTGAAAGAGTCTTTGGACAATGCTGGTTCCCTCAGTTAAGAAATGGAGATGAACATCCTAGAGTCAGATATGACTGGACAGGGCAAACTCTTATCTTTACAGAATATTCTGTAAAGTTCTAATGAATAGATTTAGATTTATCCTTTATGCATTCCCCAAAGAGAGTTATATGGGGATATCTAGGAAAACAATTAATCAATCAATCACTCAATCAGAATAGAGCTAGAAGGAACCTAGGAGGTCTTCTAGTCCAACCCCCTTCCCAAGCAGGAGAACCTATACGATTTGAGATAGATGGCTGTACAGCCTTTTCTTAAAAACCTCCAGTGATGAAGCACTCGTAACTTCTGGAGGCAAGCTGTTCCACTGGTTAATTGTCCTCACTGTTAGGAAGTTTCTCCTTAATTCCAGGTTGCTTCTCTTCTTGATCAGTTTCCATCCATTGTTTCTTGTCTTACCTTCAGGTGCTTTAGAAAATAAGTTGATCCCCTCTTCAGTGTGGCAGCCTCTCAAATACAGTAGTACTGCTATTATGTCCCCCCTATTTCTTCTTTTTTCAAGATTATAGCAATTCCTGCAACATTCCTCATATGTTTTTGTCTCCAAGGCCTTAATCGTCTTAGTTGCTCTTCACACTTTTTCCAAAGTCTCAACATATTTTTTGTAATGTGGTGACCAAAACTGGATGCATTATTTCAGGTGTGGCCTTACTAAGGATTTATAAAAGAGTGCTAATACTTCAGTGGTTTTAACTCTATGCCTATTTTTATACAACCAAGGATTGTGTTAGCTTTTTTGTCTACATTCTTTGTTAGCCTGGTAATTAGTAATGCACAGTCTCCCATTGTTAGTCCATTCTGTTAAAAGTTTAAATCAGACTGTGATTTCTTTTTAAAATATCTACATCTATCTTTATGTAATCAGCATTCTGAATATATTCACTTTAAATTTAGATTTTACAGACATTTACATTTTTTCATATAAACAAGAAATATTTTGAGAGTAATGCAATAAAGGTTTGTAAATGCATGCTATACATATATTGCTGATGGTTGGACATAGGGATGGATAGAAACATTATCTCTATACAGATGTGTAATGCACAGTTCTGCACATTAAATAGATGTGTAGCAATTCATGAAGCACCTCTGATGATTTCTATTCTAAATATTCATTTTAGAGAGAAAATCTTTCACCAAAGATCTAATATTGAATGAAGAATTAGACAGCACTTGTTTAAATATGTACAAATGAGTAGACAAGACACAAAACTTTCTTATCTGGTAACCACATCTACAGATTTCCCACCTCCCCATCAAATACCAATTAAAATTCTTAATTCATCCACAATGTCTGCAATGAGTCCCAGAGAAAGTGATTGTATTATGAATTAGGCATAAAGTGTTGGGCAAAATACACTGCCATGAAAAAAATAGAAACGAAGAAATCCAATTAATGCAACAAGCAGTATGTTAGGTAAGATGTATATCATATGTATGTAGCAATCCAAAAAAGAGTAGATTTATTGATATTTGTTAATTAGAAGAGGCAAGAAAGATAATCCTTTAAAGAAAATAAAATAATAAAAAAACCTCATCCAATGATGTATTCTACTGACTTCTTTTGATAAGGATCTATTAACAAAGACCTGATGTTGCTAGAAGCAGTGAATCAGTCCTGAACACAGAGAACTCATTTGTAAAACCATTACTAAAGATGAATCCCTGATCTCAATTAACTACCAACTCAAGTCAGATCAAGCTAATACGATTCATTAGAACATAACAAGAGTAAATAGCTTTGCCACCAGAACAAATTTATTTCAGAAGCATTGCAAGCCTTACTTAAAATGTCAGTCAGATTCTAAATGCATATCATGCAAGTTAATGAAAATATTAATATCCGGGACATCTGTGTTTTTGGATATACTTTTTATGTTTTCAGGAAGGAAGGAAGGAAGGAAGGAAGGAAGGAAGGAAGGAAGGAAGGAAGGAAGGAAGGAAAGAAGGAAGGAAGGAAGGAATTTTTAAACTTAGTTTGAAGTAACAAAACTTGTGTTTAATTAATTAATTAATTGGACAATTAATTGTCCAACTGCAGCAGCCCCAACATTCCACCAAAGATATTATCAGTGCAGTAGCTGGCATAATATGCAGAGAAAATCGACTGTAACCTGATTCTATTCCATTCAAAGGTTATTTGATTGATTCAAATTTATTCAAAATGAATTTTAAAAATTCATTAGCCAAAGTAGTTTGAAGTGTGAAATTGAACCAGATGTCTCTAAAGCAGTTTGGAAACAGTTGGGCACAATTCAGAAGCCTTGAAGATGTTTATGAAATCTTTGATATTATCAAAAAGAAGATGCCCATCCTCCTTGATCTTGATTTAAATTTCTGACCCAATTAAAATATTCAATTTTAATTTGGACTTTGGCATCTTAGAAGATTAAATGACCTGTGCACGCATGTACATCTTTTTATCCAATCATGAAGCCCCTAACTATTTATAGTTTTGCCATTTGTCTCAGACTGCAAAAAGTGAAGACTTTGTCTAACATGTGGCATCTTATAAATATGAGTGGCATGCAGACTTGGTAGGTCACAATTTGGGAAAGTCTGTGATAAATAATAATTTCAGTGAGAAGTTTTAACCTTTGATGTGCTGCACTGATTTTATTCTTCCTGAATCTCTACATTTTATTCATGTTTGTTACACAACACGTTTCCTCAATTTTATGTTGTGTGAAAGCACAACAAATGAGACAGGAATAATCCCCCTCCCCATTTCAGTCCCAATCAGAGACAGAGTGGGAGGCATTTAGCAATGGAATGGAGAAATTGAATTGTCTAAAAGATTTATGCGGCCTCTTTGTCTTTTGACCCCCTTCCCAACCCTATGAATATAAGACAAGGATTATTTGTTACTATTGGTTTATGGCAGTCATTTTTCAATAATACAATTTAAGAGGGATTATGGAATAAATACAGTCACTGCAAGTCAACTACAAAGAAACAGAAGAAGAAGACAGATGGGGTCTTTGGTACTCTCTGAGCTTGGTTGAATCAAAAGTAGTTTTCATTTTGAAAAGGCAACCGGACTGATTTTTTGAAGAAGAAAAAAAAATCAGTCTAGTTGCCTTTTCAAAATAAAAACCACTTTTGATAAAACTATAACTTAGAAAACTGAGAATCTTCATAGACATCTGAGTTTGGTTGTTTTCTTGGAGATGTTTCATTACCCATCTTGTGATGTCGACAGTGCTACTGTAGAAGCTAAAAACATTGATTATGTTCCGTGGTTGGATTCAACCAGTTCGCACCAGTTCAGAAAAACTGGTAACTATTTTTTTGTTGCCCAGGCCCAGAATGGACTTCCAGAAGTGGCATCCACAGAGAAAACCAGTTGTTCACATATTTGAATCCCACCACTGATTATGTTACTTACTTGGGTAATGAACGTCTGCAAACAAGGATCCTACAAATATTCTTTTCTACTGAGAAGATAGATGTTACCTCTATAGATGTTATCATTAATGACCATCTTTCTTATTTTTATATCCAGTTTCCATGATCCTGAATTAATTTTCTCCCTTTCTCTTTTCAAGCTGAAACTTTTCAATGGAGAATTTTCCACTTACCCTTAATTAAGGAGGGTGGTAGTTGAATTTATGGAAAAAAAGTTGAATTTCTTTGATAGGGAAAGAAGCATTGTTTTTGGTGAATGGGAGGAACAGCTGTCATCCCTAGCCAATTACAATATTTACTATGCATTACATTTATTGTGACATCCAGTTTGGTGTAAAGGTTAAGGCATCAGGCTAGAAAGCAGGAGAGTGTGAGTTTTAATCCTGCTTTAGGCACAAATCCACATAAATAACCCTGGGCCATAGGAAGGAAACAATGGCAAACCACGTTTAGAAAATCTTTCTAAGAAAAATGCAGGGACTTGTTCTTACAGTCTCCTAGAATTGTTCAAAGAAAAAAAAAGTGCAGTAATGACTATAAAGAGTATATGGTTATGTCTATTTTTGAAGTCTTATTTTTAACAAGAATTATGCTATTTCCAGCAAAGAAATTGTTGAATCACACTAGATATATGAAAAAAAATTCTACTGAGAATCCTGGTAGAAATGAATTTTGAGTACTTCACTACATAACGATCAAGGGCAACTTAAACAATAGCCATAAGCAAAATCCAAATAGTGTTTAAAACAACCTCTCAAAATTATTTTATAATTTTGGATAGATTGAATTTATCTTCATCATGCAAGGTAGCCCAAAAGTTCTTTTGATTTCTGTTCTTTCAACTTCTAGAAACAACCTGGCACTCACAGGAACATGAGGTTTTCCCCAACCCTCTCACTCTTTTTTAGCACTTCCTGTATAGTGATCATGTGATCATTTTGGAACTACGATACATTTCCTACTTCTCAAAAGGTCCAGATTTAACACACCCCCCCCCGCTCAGATTGTTAAGAAAAATCTGGAAAGGAAAAAAAAATATTACCAATAGCAAACAGTTAAAGAGAGTGGTTTTAATCTCATTTGCACATCCTGAAAGAAAGAAAAAATATGCTGAATGGCCTAAAACAGACATGTCAAACACAAGGCCCGGGGGCCGGATCCGGCCCACGAAGTGGTTTCATGTGGCCCGTGAAGCCATCCTGGAAACAGTGAGGGAACGGCCCCCACTGCCTTGGCCCTGGCCCAGAGACCCTCAGATCTGTCCCACTCCTGCCCAAGCACCCATAGGCACCCTTGATGCGAACGATGTAGAGCTGGCCATGCCCACCCAGTAGGCCGCACGCATCCCCCTGCCCCCCCCGAGGGCAACCGCAATGCTGATGTGGCCCTCAGTGAAATTGAGTTTGACACCCCTGGCCTAAAATATCAGGATACATTTGGAGGTCATGGAAAGAAAGAAATAAAAATTAAAGAGACTATCAAAGGATGCTGAAAGGTATAAAAATAGGCATCTTCTGAATATCGGAAGAAGTAACATTTCACAGTCAGATTATTAAAAAGAAAACTAGCAAAACTGTGTTTTGTGGCATAAGCACAGGGAGCTTTTCTGATATGTTGGAATGATCTCATTCTTCGAGGAAGGATCTAAAATCAAGCTGGTAGAATAAATTAAAAGTGCTTGTAAAAAAAAAGAGAATTTGACTTTGTTCTTCTTTCCTTTCTTATATAGAAGGCTCCTTGGTGGTCTCTGAGCTTGGTTGCTTCCTTGCAGACATTTCATTGCCCAAACTAGGTAGCATCATCAGTGCAAGTGATGTTACCTAGTTTGGATAATGAAAAACCGGCAAGAAAACAACCAAGCTCAGAGAGTGCCAAGGACTCCACATTTCAACACTGACCTAGAAATATTCTCCTTTATTGGTATCTTATATAGAAGTTGCTTTATAATGAAGTAGGTACTAAAGTGTTATCAGCAGTGTTTTCTTTTGATATAATAGATAATTTTGTAAGTAGTGTATGTGTTTCCTTGAAGAATATCTAATGAGTTTTCCTAGATTGAGATGTACAGAGAAATCCTTCAATGCCTGACCTTCCTTTTTCTCCTCTTCTATTGTTTTCCACATAAAGTTAGCAGACACTATATTCTGCTTCCAATTGAAGAGAACACCTGTAGCGCAGGATTAAATCCTTGGTGCTCTTTGAACTTGGTTGTTTGCACTGATGCTATTTATTCGGATATTCCACCTCTTTCTATGGGGGGTGAACTATTACCCCCCGTAGATAGGGCTCGCAACTTGGGAGTGCTCCTAGATTCATGGCTCACCTTGGAAGACCACATAGGGGCTGTGACTAGGGGGGCTTTTGCCCAGGTTTGCCTGGTGCGCCAGTTGCGGCCCTATCTAAGCCGGGATGATCTATGCACGGTCACTCACACGCTCGTGACCTCTCGACTAGACTACTGCAACGCTCTCTACATGGGGCTGCCCTTGAGGACCACCCGGAAGCTCCAACTGGTACAGAATGCAGCCGCGAGAGTTGTGTTGGGAGTCTCCCGATACTCCCACGTTACACCTCTGCTCCGTGAGCTGCATTGGTTACCAGTTGCCTTCCGGGTGAGATTCAAGGTATTAGTAATGGTGTTCAAAGCCCTACATGGCAGGGGTCCGGAGTACCTTAGGGAACCCCTGCTGCCGGCATCAACTTCCCTCCGCCCTGTGCGTTCCCACAGAGAGGGTCTCCTCAGGGTGCCACCGGTCAGAGAATGTCGATTGGTGGCCCCCAGGGGGAGATCCTTCTCTGTGGGCGCCCCAGAGCTATGGAATCAGCTACCGGTTGAGCTCCGGACGGCGCCCGATCTTCGCTCCTTTCGCCGCGAGCTAAAAACATACTTTTTTGAACAAGCTGGCCTGGCCTGATGAGGGGACTGGGGGGGTTGTTATTGTCATTTTATTGGGGTTTTAAGATGTATTTTTAGTATATGGGCATGTATTTAATCATTTTTTTAACTTTTGTAATCCTGTATTTTTATTCTTGCCCTGTTCACCGCCCTGAGTCCTTCGGGAGAAGGGCAGTATAGAAATATTATTAAATTAAATTAAATTAAAATTACTCTGGTAATGAAATGTCTTCTAGAAAACAACCAAGGACTCCACTATATCCTGCATTACATGATCTCTCTTTTGGCTGACTTCCAGGGTGTCTTCTGTTTGTTTACCCACATAAGATTTCCTGCTTTTCTTTCCTTCATTGATTTTTGCATCTTTTATTGGCTTTGTTGCAATTGTTTTGTGTTATTCTTTCATAAAGTATTCTGGGATATTCTGGGAGAAAGATGGCATAGAAACAAATAATATCAAATCATGCTGTTTTTTTTAAATGTTTAACCTAACAGTGTCACGAATCTGTAGGAAATGTATGGTACAACATATAGCCACAGCACAAGCAACACAATCCAGATTGGAATTGATACCAGATAAATCCAGAGTCTTACATTTGTTCCTATTCTTCTGAAGACCAGTAAACACCAGATGCATTTTTAAGCATTGAGAAAAGTATTCAGATTTAGTGACTCGTTAAATACTCAGCTGCAAACTTGATGGGTGAATTCAGTTTACACCATGCAGAGAAAAGAGCTTTGCTGGCTGGCTAAAAAGAAAGTCACAGTAATGGAGCAGGAATATACCTGTATTAAGCTTTCAAGCCTTTGCTTGAGCTGAAATTTTAGGGAGGCCACCGAGATTCATAATTTAATATGAAATTTAATTTTTAATTTAATTTAATAATATTTCTATACCGCCCTTCTCCCTGAGGACTCAGGGCGGTTCACAGGGCAAAAGTAGAATACAAAATACAGGTTCGCCTGGTGCACCAGTTGCGTCCCTATCTGGACCGAGACGCCCTACGCACAGTCACTCACGCGCTTGTGACCTCCCGTTTGGACTACTGTAACGCTCTCTACATGGGGCTGCCCTTGAAGACCACTCGGAGGCTTCAACTGGTGCAGAATGCGGCCGCGCGAGTTGTAATGGGGGTTTCCCGATACTCCCATGTAACACCTCTACTCCGCGAGCTGCATTGGCTTCCGGTTGCCCTCCGGGTGAAATTCAAGGTGCTGGTTATCACCTATAAAGCCCTACATGGCCTGGGTCCGGGATATTTGAGGGAACACCTGCTGCCGGCATCAAACGCCCTTCGCCCAGTGCGCTCCCACAGGGAGGGTCTGCTCAGGGTTCCGCCGGTGAGATATTGCCGGCGGGTGACACCCAGGGATAGGGCCTTCTCAGTGGGAGCGCCTGCCCTCTGGAACCAGCTGCCGGTGGAGCTGAGGACTGCCCCCGACCTCCGATCATTCCGCCGGGGCCTGAAGACCTGGCTCTTTCAGCTCTCGGGCCCAGACTGAGGAGGAATTTTTAATTGGGGTTCTTTTTAACTGACTACAGGGTTAATTTAATATTTTTTAATTTGTTCTTAATTTTTGTATTTTGGTTTTTTAATTCCCTGTAAACCGCCCTGAGTCCTCAGGGAATAGGGCGGTATATAAATATAACTAAATATAACTAAATAAAATACAAACATTAAAAAGAAATTAAATAATTGCCCAAATTTAAAACAATTACTATTCAATTATAAAACCCCAAAGTTAAAATTAAGAATACAAAAAATAAAAAACCCCACCAATTCCCATCAGGCTAGGCCGGCTTGTACAAACAAAAATGTCTTGAGATCGCGACGAAAGGAGCGAAGTTCGGGCACCATCCGGAGCTCTACCGGTAACTGATTCCACAGCTCCGGAGCGCCCACAGAGAAGGATCTCCCCCTGGGGGCCACCAATCGACATTCTCTGATCGGTGGCACCCTGAGGAGGCCCTCTCTGTGGGAACGTGCAGGGCGCAGGGAGCTTGATGCCGGCAGCAGATGTTCCCTGAGGTACTCTGGCCCCATGCCATGGAGAGCTTTGAACACCATTACTAGTACCTTGAATCTCAAAAAAATGTTTGTTATACATGCACAGTTTGATCTCAGGGTTTCCCCGCAGATATTAGATATCATATTTTGTTTTTTAAGTCTCATGTAAGATGGAAGACAGTAAACCAATCACATTCAGAAAAATGCTTCTAACATTACAGGAATGCTGAAATTAAAGAAAACAATTTAGACTTTCTCCTTGGAAATGATATGACAGTTGGGTTTTTGTTTTGTTTCTTCTGGCTGTCTGCCTTGTTTTGCTTATGAAAAGGAAAACAGAGGGTAAATGTTGTGGAGTTTGAATCTGTAAAGGTAATTGTTCCAGTTGTTTCTTTGCAAATTTGTGGCTCTGTGGATTCAAAAATATTTTATAGGAACATTCTATTATCCTTATAAATGCTAAATGTTCTCCCAATCTTGCATCGTTTCTAGTTTACAGTGTAAAAAAATAAAATAAAAATAAAATAAAAACCCTTTGGTCCTGTTTGTTGGCTGGTTAACATAAAAATTTGTTGATGTGATTTTCATATTAAAGTACTGAAATTGAGAGGAATGCGTTCTGCAAAGCTATAAAGCTTTATATAGCTTTTCTTGGAAAGAAAACTATACTATAAAATATTCCAGAAGCTAATGATTTATGAAGCCTAAAATCTGCAGCCCACCTGTTTCTCCAAACAAAATTTAAATGTATAAATTAAGCATGTCTGGTAACAGAGAAATGCTGATTGTTTACCCAGAATAAATGCAATGAAAAAATAATTGGTGGATGATTTAAAAATGTCACCTTGTTGCTGGCATTTTACTGGCTGGGTTGACTTCCCTTGATCCTTCCTGTCATACCTTAGGCCAGGCCTGTCAAACTGCTGGTCCACGGGCCGGATGTGTCATGTCAAAACAGCGCTCACCCCATTGTTGGCAATAGGGAAAAAGTTGCCATACGTTGTGCGATGTCATGTGACATCACGAGTTTCATATGCCTTCCTTATGGTTGCATACCACTCTTGCTATTTATAATTGTAAAGACTTCTGAACTCATAAATAACTTTTGTATACACATTAGTTTCTTTTCTGGTGTAGCGCAACAGACTGTGGTAAAGATTTCTGAACTAAGTATATGGATCTCTTTGAAGCACTAGAGCAGGGGTTTCAAACTGCTGGCCTGCACGCTGGACACATCATCTGGAAGCTGCGCCCACCCCATTGCCAGCAATGGCAAAACTGTCCCAATATGTTGCACGATGTCACGTGATGTCGCGAGTTTGACATGTCTGCACTAGAGATTGCTATATACATTGCAAGTTTTATTTGGGCCCCAGGAAGATCCCTTCTAGCTAATGATTCTGTGGTGAACATTAGACTTTTATAACAATCTTGACACTTGAAAATGGCTATGAGATGTTTTATGAAGCATGACACAATGAAGCTCAGGAGCTTTTATACTCAGTCACTTGTCACACGTTTCATTGATTTGTGTCACGATGCAAGAAGATTTTAATTCTTTCTCAAGGCTTGCCTTTTCTAGAACTTGAAACCATACTTAAGTCAAGCCAAACAAATAAATGGTCTTCGGATTGAAATTAATTTGCAGGTTTGAACAAGTTGCATCAATAATACAGAAGAAAATAATCAATAATAAAGAAAAATACACCAATAATCTTTTGAACAATTATGCAAGAATCACTTTAAAAAGTTTCTGCAAGAGCAGCAAGAATTGAGTTTTGATTGCTAAGGATTCAGTGTGATTTTTCTTAATATATTGTGTCAAGGTAGCTACAAATATCACTTGAGCCATTTCTGTGGTTTCAGTCACACTTTACAATAAGCCAGATTTATTTTAACTATAGTTTGTAGCATAAACCCTAGTTGTTAGTTCTATCCTTAAGTCTATAAGGGCAAACAGCTCTATTTCTTTCCTACTGAAAGTATAAGTTTATTTTTATATTATTCCCAATGTAATAATGGATCATTCCAGCCCATTGCTGAGACAGATGCATTCCAAAGATTAAATTGTTATATATACTGTACTTTAAGTAAAGGGCATCAAACTCATTTTCATGAAAGTTTAAGGCTCATATTAGAAGGCAATCATATAAACGTAATCTACATTTTTACTGTTAAGTCAAGGGTAAGGCTCTAGCATGAAGTCATTATAATGTAATTGATGAAGAGAACTTGACACAGTGTAAGAAATGTCAATATTAATTTAACCAAGGAGGACATCTGGTGTGTGTGTGCTGTTTGTGTTCAAAGTTGCTTCAGATTAAGACAAAACAAAAGATAGCCAGGAATGAACTTCTTATTCAGCTTAAAGATAAGGAGGACAAAAGAAGAAGCACAGGAGAACATAAAATAGGCAAAATGTAATAAATAATAAACTGGACATTGTTTGTTTCATTGGTACCTCAGTACTTGACTGCTTCAAACTTGTTGAAATTGGCACTTGATGCATTTTGATGTGAAAATGTTGTCCTGTTGCTTGTTCTTTGCTTGGTACTTTACCAGCTGTGACATGAGGAGGGGAATGGCTGCAGAGTAACTGGAGGAATTTAGCCATGCAAGGAAGGTTGCTGCAAAAGGAAGCAGGAGATGGCTGCAGAGGGTGGACAGGAAGCTGGCCATGCTGGGAAGGCTGCTGACCTAGGAAAAGGATAGACAGGAAGCCAAAACAAAGGGCCCTGTGGTCATTCATGTGGTTTGGTACTCATCATTTTTAGTACTTGTCATGTCTCCCAGAATCAATTAATGATGAGTACTGTAGTGTATCTCAGGGAAGTAGTAACTAACAAACAACAAACAAACAAAAAATAGCCAGATAGAGAAGACTGGACTAAGACAGTATTTCATAATCTCAGCAGATTTAACATGTATTGGCTCAGCTCCCAGAAATCCCTAGCCAGCATGTCCCTAGTCTATACATCTTAAAGTTGCGGAGATTAAACATGGTGTACAGCAGGGTCTTCAAACTTGGCCCTTTTATGACTTGTGGACTTCAACTCCCAGAATTCCTCAGCCAGCGTGCAAAGGCATCTATAGAAAGGGTTAAAAAAAAGTCAATATGGTGGCTGCTATCTTGCCTTTATTTCACATACGTCAAAAGAATGAGTGACACTCTGACTGAATGACCACAACCTCCTTTTTTTTACTTTTTGATCTTTTGATCCCAAAAATTCCCCTAATATAGCAATATACAGTAGTTGCAGTTCTGTTTGTAAGTGATAAAATAGTACATTCATCAAAGAGTTATAGCAGACAAACTCTTCTGCAATTAAAATATAAGTTTGTAAAATGTGCCATCATTCTGCTATTTTTCCTTCTTTCCAGTCCCTGAAAAGGGTGAGGAATGCATGAAAATTGCAGATGTTGTTCATATGCCTTCAGAAGACTCAAGAGCCCAGTCCATCACATATTTACAACTGCAGAAACAAATTACACTATGAAGCCACCTACCATTTCTGTTCCATGAAATTTCCATGGATTTCATCTCCAGGTATAGTTTGCAAGCTTAATATCCCAGAAATTTCCAAACATAATCAGAAGACTCTAAATAAAACCTCTATCTTTCTTATTGTTTCATCTCTCCTAATATGATGTGAAAAGTGCTAATGTAATTACAGTTGCCTATTATATCAGGGGGATCAAAAATGTTAGTATCATATCCTGTGATACGGAAATAATATCATTAAGAGAGTTTCTCATTGCAATGAAAGCTTGTTAATATATTACAAAGATGATTTCCCCTTCCTCTTTCCCTACTGCTCTATCACTATTAGCTCTTTAAAGCAATTTATACCTTCCTACATAAAGAGACAATTAACATCTATTCTCTGTAGTGTGTATACTCCATGGTTTTTCTGCTGTTTTTGTTAGTTTGATGTTTCCTTTGAATTATCACACAGCTGCTATGAGACGGCATTCTTTGCTTCTTTCCTAAAAAGCAAGATTCATGAAGATTTTTGCTAGTCAGTAAAGCAGGGCTACCAAATCTGGCTTGCAAAACTCCAGATAACCAATAGAAGACAAAGATATTGGAAATTCTTTGCTGCTCCAAATTGTTGCAGCCCACATCTACCAGCTGTACAATAGAGAGCAGTTAATATATTCTCTCTCTCTCTCTCTCTCTCTCTCTCTCTCTCTCTCTCTCTCTCTCTCTCTCTCTCTCTCTCTCTCTCTCTCTCTCTCTCTCTCTCTTAGGATAAAATTAAAATAGCTTTGGAATGATAGCAATAACACTTAGACTTGTATACCGTTCCATAGTGCTTTAGAATAGAATAGAGCTGGAAGGGGCCTTGGAGGTCTTCTAGTCCAGCCCCCTGTTCAAGCAGGAGGACCTATATTAACATCTCCGACAAGTGAATGTCCAGTCTCTTCTTAAAAATCTCCAGTGATGGAGTGCCCATGATTTCTAGAGGCAAGCTGTTCCACTGGTTAATTGTCTTCACTCTCAGGAAATTTCTCCTTAATTCTAGGTTGCTTCTCTTGTTGATCAGTTTCCAACCATTGTTTCTTGTCCTACCCTCTGGTGCTTTGCTGAATAACATGACCCCGTCTTGTTGTGGCAGCCCCTCAAATACTGGAATACTGATATTATGTCTCCTCTTTCAAACTTTCTAAAGGGGTACCTTTTGTACAATGCATTGAAGTAGTCCACTAGTAAGAATATTGAAACAATAATCATAGCTAGATTTTGCTGTCATGTCATAAATTAATATAAAAGTATTATAAGAATTGCAATCTTATTTCTAACACCTACTGTATCTCCTTTTTCCTTCTTTCTCTACATGTATAGTATGTGTGTGATTTTCATTTCTAGGAAGGGGGGGGGGAAATTCCCTTTAAACCAGAAACTGGCATCACTCTTTGAATGCATTTGCAGGAGATGTTGGAACATATGATCCTCTAGATATGCTTACCAACTCATTGTGATTGCACATACGTGCTGTACTGATAGTAATGTGGCAATAATTTTATTTCTGGGAATAGAGAGAGATGATGAAGTGTCGACACACAACAAGTCTGTCAAATTTGAGATTATATGCAATGAATATAAAATAGATAGCACTCAGTGTTATAAGAAGGGTGAAGGAAAATTGGGAATACTTTGTTGAATTAAAATAAGAACATGTTGTTTCAAAGAAACTACTGTGGTCTCCTTTCCTTTCCTTTGGTACGAAGTTAGAGCAGCACTTAAAATATTTTTAATCCCCAAAGCCAAACTCCCAGCTGAATTACTAAGAATCTACAATTCTTGATGCATGATTTTTTTTAAAAAAATAGAGCTAAGGTATGGGTAACTGGTTCAAAAATGAGTCACCAAAGTTTCTTCCAATGCTCTTATCCTTTGGATACTCACATCCTTATCTTGATGTCATCTGTACTCATTATTTTATCTCTATTCCTAATGATTTATTTTAATTTTTATTTTTATTCCATTTATATCCCGCCCTTCTCCGAAGACTCAGGGCGGCTTACAAGCTTAGCAGTAGCCTTCATTCTATGTATATGCCTGCTTATTAGGGCTTTCACACACACCCCAAGTGGCATTATTACAAAGTCAGCTTATTGCCCCCAACAATCTGGGTATGATAGGGTATGATAGGGAGATATGATAATCTGGGTATGATAGGAAGATATGACAATCTGGGTATGATAGGGAGATATCTGTTTTGTAGGGTTCTTTTTTCATGATAGCTTGCATTTCTTCTTTTGTCCAAGCACAGCAACATTTTAAAAGCTACACAAAAGATAAAGAAGTAAGAGATGCAGACCTCTTTTCTCTGGCCTTCCAATGCTGGGAGACTTTTTGCTTCCTGTTGCCAACAGTTATTTCACAAAAGGAACTGAAAAAACAACAGCAGCTTCTGGTACCTGTTTAAGGGAATTGGATATCTTTTAGGAAGAGGAATTATCTGAAAAAAAATCTATTCCCAGTTGGGAATAACTACTACTTTATAAAGGATTGGAAACTCTTTATGGACTATTTCCTGGATAAAAAAAATGAACTGGTGATTTCCAGATTTATCAAGTAATGTGAGTTGAATATGTGGAGAAGGGAAACATAATTTAGAAGGGAGAAATTTTTTTCAAGAATGGCTAGAAATATTGTAAAGAAGATTGGAAATTGTTTCTTCCGATGCAAGTATTCCAATCCAGGTATATATCTTCCAAGTATTTATTTTATTTTGTTTTTTGTTTTTTTTTTGCTTTCTATTCACTTTTTATTTTTTTCAACACCTTTTCAATCACATTTTTAGGAGGAGGAATTAATTGAGAAATTCTGCCCCAATGGTCCTTATGAGGATGTCACAACTAGGGAATAGTTTACAAAATAGCTGCAATATTGGCCATAGCAGACCATCTATCTCAGGGATGTCAAACTGCTGGCCCACGGGCCAGTTTCATCATACCAAAGCCGCACCCACCTCATTGCTGGCAATGCAAAAAGAGTCACACGTCACAGATGTGGTGAGTTTGACACCTGTGATATATCTGATCAAAATCAAACTGAGTACTACCACCTCCTATGGCCTTTTCCCCAAGTGGTCTCAAACCCTTTCCTTTTGTGGAAAAAAACATACTTCTAAAATGAAATATTGGCCTTCAGCCAACTGTTTTTATTTTCTAAGAATGCCTTGGAAAGTTATATTGGCTCTAAAAAAAAATTCTGATGTCTAAAGAGATGCTAAAGGCTAACATTTTGCTCTTCAGCACAGTAAACCTCCTAAGGAGTTTTGAAGCCCTGAGGGATGTTTCTCAACTGCTTACATGAGCAGTTCCAAGTGGTTACGGGAGATGTGAAAGATATTAACTGTTCAACAATGAAAAGGCAAAACAAAAATAAAATAAAGTCAATAATAAATCTCTCATTCTACTGAAACTGTAGAAAGTGCTAAGTATATATGATAAGCCTGACGGACCTCTTCCAAGGCATTAGCTAGCACCTTTTGACTTCAGCATAATAGTTATTAGTATTGGTACATTTGGCCTTCAGTATTCTTTTTTTGTTTTTTGTTTTTTGTTTTTTTGGAAATCGAAGTTGTTAGGCATATGGTGTTAGCCTACAATGTTGGGTTGAAAATATATAAACCATGTTGTTATGTCTTTAAGATGTTAATTGGCCAATGGGTGTGTAAGTGTTCTCCTGGCCATAAGAGGAAGCTAGGAACGTAGCTTCTCTCTCTCTCTCTGAATTCACTGCTCTCTACTATTACTGTTTTTGCTCTGTTACCTGAACTGTGTATTGACCTCTGGACTGGTAAGAAGACTTTGTATTTTGGATTGCTACTTGGACTGTTTATTTTTGACTGTGCATTTTTGTTTTTACACCACCTTAAAGTAAACTACTTTTTGCTTTTACAACTCAGTGTACTCTTGTGGTTTCTGTGTGACTCTTGCTGCTCTCAGTACCCTTCCTTGTCTGTGCAACTCTTTGGTAGCACAAGGAGATCTCTGCACAACAAATTCCTTAACAGAAGTAATGAGCTAATTCTCAAAAACAACTCTGGTAGACTTTCAACAACCTGTACGGGAGCTAAAATGAGCAAGATTCTGCCAAAAGCATATCAACTCCCTGCAACCAAACTTTGATTCCACCACAGGAGTTCTAAATTAATCTATTCAATAGCTATTTTCTCAGATTTCTTCCTCAATTATACAGATAATTAAAACTTTTTAAAAGAAAAGACAAAAATAAATGCAAACTAATATAAAGTAAGGGGGAAAAACAAAGCAAATCGAAAGCAAAAAGTTCAGATTTTTTATTAATTTTTCAATATTATATCTTTGAAAAGCAAAAAGTTCAAGAAAAAAAATTGAAAAGAAAAAGATGCAAAACAGTGATTTTTGATCATCTTCACATAAGTTAATCTTTATTTCTTTGCTATTCCTATTACATTTCTAATGTAACATTCATAAGTTCTTTCATATCTGTGTCTTTCTTAGATTATGTCTTGTCTAGACCTTTCTTACTCTTTTTTTTTTAAAAAAAAGCATTGCCACCTCCCCCCCAACATACTTTCTCTACAACTCTCTAGGTACTGCCAATCTGGTGGTCCCTCTTTTGCCATTCTCAAATGTGTATTAGTTGGTCATCTCCTACCAGAAATGCCCACAGAACGGGAGGCTTTTGTCAAAAGAGATGTGAGCAGTATTGCATTGTTGTCATACATGCTTTGTCCTTTCCATAGATGTTTTTGATGTCATAACATTTGAACAAATGAATAGAACTTGAGACATCATGCTTTAATATTGCTTTCATAGGTGGCAACCTGGTTTCCGCCACATATATAAATCCTTACCTATCATGGATGATTTTGTCGTCTATTGCTTGTCTTGCCTTCATTTCTCACCCATCCCAATCCCCTCAAACTTTACATTTTATAATGAACCCTCTGGGGCAAGTGTTTCCTATAAGACTCATCCATTGGTAGGAGTATTTCTACTTTGCATTTTTAGAATTGATAATTTCAGTAATTCAGTAATTCAGTTTGCCCCCTAGATTTTATTTTATTAGTTATTTCTTCATACTGGACTTGTAAATATAGCATAAGATTTTTTTCCCCCCTATAAAATGAAGAAACATAAAATTTGTCACCTCTTATATGTCATGGATTTTTTTAATAGAAATAAACAATAGATAAATATGCAATAATTTTAAAAGAAGCAGGTTACTTGCAGATAACATTAAAAGAATATCAGATATACAACAAAAGGTACAACTGATTGTAGAAAGGGAACTGGTAACATTATTTATTTAATTTCAATGTTGCCTATCTGCAAAAAGACCTTTTCAGAAACTCTTCCCCTACCCCCAAACCTTGCATAAAATTTCACTATTAACTCCAGGAGCTCTGTGTTTACATCAATATTTTGGTGTGCTTTCATTCTTTTGATTAAGCACATGAATGCTAGAGTCTATGATTCATTGGAGACTTTTTTTTTCTACATTCAATTTATTTTCAATTTACTCAGCTTAGGCACTGCCTGACTCCATACTGACTTTGGACAGTATACAATAAGACCAAACAAAATAGAAAAGGCAATATAATAATATTATAAAAAGAAAAGTAATAAAGAACTTTTTTTATCACAAAGCTAAGAGAGCTTCACAGGGCAATTGTTATACATTAAGAGATCAGCTTCAACCCACAGTTGTGAGAATGAAATTTCTTACTAATAAAATTCAAAACTTTTCTGATATTTCTCCAATCAATTGTTGAATTGTTCTTGAGAAGTAATGCAACAACTTCAAAGAAGATTTAACTGCAGAACCCAGCAGATACTGTGTAATGTTGGCTAGCCTTATCAAATCAGATTTATTTATGGTTCTTTTTAAATCACCCTTCTATGTTAGATGACTCATTTAACAGCTGGGATCTTTCCTATCCTGTTATTCTGCTCTTCTATGGATTTTTTTTATTGATTACACAAATAAAATACAAAGAATATTGTATTTTACCAAGGAAAACACAAGGATAGAAAATATTAAATTAATGAAGCTATAATGCTGGATAATGTGTCTTTTAGGTTGGATAGCATTCAATGTACTACTGAGGAAGAACTGGACCTCTTCCAGAATATTAATGATATTTATGATGTGGCTAGATTAAAGCCTTTGGTATGTCTAACTGCTGATGTTTTTAACCTATTTTAAAATAATGACAGACCCTTCCCTTCAAACCTACAGACAATCTGGTCTCTAAGTTCTTATTTCCAGCCCACCCCCACAGTCACATGATTTCATTTTGGGTGCTTGGCAGCTGGCCACATTTAGGGTTATGTGAGAAACCAGCATTTGCATCCAGTTTCCAGCAAAAAAAAAATCCCATTATGAACAATAGATTTCTTTAATGACCATGGCACTTGCTTAACAACTGCTGCAAGAAAGGTCATACAATAGGGTCAATTATGTGATGACCTGCTTTATAACCATCCTGACTTATGACCATAATTGCCTGGCTCAATTACAGTCATAATTCAAGGACTACCTCTATTTCTTTGGGTTGTCCCATAGCTCCCGTCAGAAGTGTACTCTTTCCTTTTTGTCAGATGCTGACTGGATCACTGCAGTCACCGATGGATTGGTAGAAATGTTTTTGATTCAACTGAAATAATAGTGATTACTCATTTTTTTTAAAAAAATTTTGGTCTAAACTGTCCAGTTCAGCTTCAGTTAAATAATTCCAGCATTGAGGGACTTCCGGTGGCGACGCGACGCCGAAGACAGCCGTTTTCGGGCTGCCCACTCCGCAGCTGTGTTTTTCCATCGTAAACAGCACCGATCAGCTGTTTAGATGGATTTGAAGCCCCCTCCTCGGGAGAAGAGGAGGGGGTGAGGCCCCAGGTAGGGGTTGAGCTCTCTGGGGCCGCCTGAGCTGAGAGGATGAGCCCCCCTGAAGCCTGGGTTGCTCCGAGCTGCGCAGCGCCTCTGCTCTGGGATTATTGGAGCAGAGCCAGGCGTTAGCAACCACCCCTGCCAAATGGAAATACTTTTGATTATCAAGAAGCAGGCAGAGCGGTACAGGAGGTCAAGGTGAAGTGGACTCTTTATTTTTACTTTCTAGCTCAATGGATTTTATAGCTTCAAAGTGAAAGTGAGTAATAAGTGAAAGTGGGGGAAGATGGCGGCTAAAACTTCTAAAGCTCTTCGGAATGTGGGGTCTTCCCTGGTGCAACAGACCTCATTGCAAGCTTTGCTTCCTCCTGCATCTCCCCCGGCATTAACGCTTAAGGATTTACAAGATGCTCTTGGAAAGCATGTACAATTGATGTCTGATATGATGGATGAAAAGTTGAAAAAGCTGGAGGAGAAAATGGAGGAGAAAATGGAGAAATTGGAGAAGAAGATAGAAGAGAAGCTGAGAGCAATGAGGGTGGACATTTTGTCTAAGGTTGAATCCGTAGCTGAATGTGTGCTACAGCTGGATATAAAAGTGGAGGATCTCAGTCAAAAGAACTCTATATTAGAAGCAAAGGTATTAGAAAATGAAAATATAAGGGATAAAATGGACGAAGAATTGAGCCTTGTTCAGTATAATCAGATGCAGTATGCTATTAGAATTAGGGGTTTAAAGGAGAATGGTAAAGAAGATTTAAAGCAGCTGATTTCTGAGGCTCTGGAAGGGGTACTGGGCCAGTCAGCATCTGAAATTGAGGGAAATATGGACAAAGTTTTTCGTGTAAATTCATGGATTGCAAGACAGAGGAAGTTACCCAGAGATGTGGTGGTCTATTTTACAAAGAGAGCAATGAGAGATGAAGTTATTCAAGCTGCTTATGATACTAATTTGGTAGTGGCTGAGCAAGAAGTTTTGGTTTTAAAAGAGATCCCTCCGAAGATTCTAAGGAGAAGGAAAGATTTTGCATTTCTGGTACAGGAACTTAAGAAACGTGATATTAAGTTTAGATGGGAGATTCCAGTTGGATTGGTGGCGACGTATGAAGGTAAAAGACATCGTTTGGTTACTGTGGCTCAGGCAGGTGATTTTTATAGTAATGTGTTAAAAGCAACCCCCCTATCATTTTTGGAAGTTGCAAAAGGATACGGTGGGGGAAAGCCTCAAGATGTTACAGATAGACAGACAGAGGACAATGGTGTTGGAGGGGATCAAGTCACAGTTTCATCGGTTGCTGCAGGAGGCCAGAAGATGACGCGTGCCGCCCTAAGAAGAGCGAGACGAGAGCAAGAGCAAGATCAGCAGAAAGTTATGGAATCTCCAAAGCGTGCTTACAGTGAAGATGTGAGAGAGGAGCGGTCTAAAGAAGTTTTGGGGGTCATGACAGAGGTGCTCCAAAAGTTTTGGGGCGTTAAGATTGCTGATTAATTTTTAGATTAGAATCTCAATGGAGTAAAATTATTATAGAGGAGAAAGAAGGTTTTTTTTTCTTTTTCTTTTTTTTCTTTTTGTTAATATTTTACACAATTTAAGATTGCTTGTTAGAAAAGTATATTAGGGTAATGGACTTAAAGTATGTGTTGAACTAAGAATTAACAACAATTTCTTAGAGACTGCCTTTTTTATATATATTCTTTGTATTTGAACTTTTATTTGAACTTAAGGATGATTTGGAACTGCGAGACATTTGGCGTGATACATGCAAGAATTATTTTTGATCGTAGTTTAGTTTGGTTGGAGATTATTAAGATTAACAGAGATAGGCGCTTTAGGCGTGTAATTGAGAATTTGTTTGGAAATTAGAGAAAGGTGGGAGAATGCAAATAGCAGGTGAAAGTTTGTTTTTTTTTTGAAATTAATATGAATAAGGATTGGGATTAAGAAAATTTATTTTGAGTAAAACTTTTTTTTTCTGTTTTCCTCTTTTTTTTCTTTACTTTATTTGTAAAGTTAATATTGTTTGTATTCATTTTATATGAGCTAGAGAGAGATAGAATTTATAGTTTATTGTTGATAACTTAGGGGTGTTTATGTTTGTTTTTTGATTTTATGCCCTGTATTTAGCTCTGGGAAGTCGGGGGGGGAGGGAGTGGGGGAGAGGGATAGGGAGGGTTGGATAGGGGTGGGGGAGGGGGGGATTAAAGTTAAAATGTATTGTAAAACTTTTTAAATAAAAAAAAATAATTCCAGCATTGTATCATATGACAGGTACAATATGGCCCAGGTATTCATTTTTATGGTGTTTCCACCATTCACTTTTGTCTTTAGTATTTACTGACTATATGGATGTATGTTTTACTAATCACATTTTTAAATTGTCCATATCTGATAATGAAACTAAATGCCTGACTGGACATGACCTGAGATGTGTTCCTTGAGAATATTGACTTTTCTTCCAAATTACTGTTTTATTATCAGCGCCACTTATAGACCTTAAAGTAATTAAAAAGTTGAGCCTGGAAAAATAAGCCTGTCAATTCAGAAGGTCAGCAGTTTGGCGGGTCGAATCCTGAGTGCCGCGTAACAGAGTGAGCGCCTGTTACTCGTCCCAGCTTCTGCCAACCTAGCAGTTTGAAAGCACGTAAAAATGCAAGTAGAAAAATAGGGACCACTATGGTGGGAAGGTAACAGCGTTCCATGCGCCTCTGGCATCTAGTCATGCCAGCCACATGACCACGGAGATGTCCTCGGACAAGCGTTGGCTCTTCGGCTTTGAAACGGAGATTAGCACCGGCCCCTAGAATTGGAAACGACTAGCATGCAAGTGTGGGGGAACCTTTACCTTTACTTTTTAAAGAAAGGAAAACTTTTGAAAATGTAAAAATGTGGGCATACAAATTTGTTTGGGATGTAGCCATCAAGAAGTCTACTGTTTTCTCTCACTATCTGGTATACCACTCAGATAATATGCACTCTTTGTGCATATTAATTATCTATAAACTACATTAGAGGAACCTAATTCTATGAGATAGTATCTGACTTCTTAAATAGGTAAATGTGTTCGTAACAGCATGAAGCATATTTGATTTATAGTATTATAAGGATTTTTTGATTAATTTAATCAGTGCCAATTTGTATGTGTTTTTGTTTGTGTGTGTATGGAGTCTGTGTGTGTTTGTGTGTTTGTGTTCTGTAGGATACTCCACTATATGCAAAAGTCAAAGAAATTTGATTCCTTTAAATTAAATTATTCAGTGTCAAAAGAGAATATGTACTAGATGGTATGTATTTCTTGTAAATACATTTCTTTTCGTAACACTTGCTTCAGTTATAATTGCTCAGGTCAGTTTCCAACTCTTAGGATAACTTTTACACAGAGAGAAAACATCTTCAACAAAAATAGCATGTGATAAAGGCAATGTTTTAAGGAAAATATATTTTCTAGTCATTCATTCATTTCCATGGCCCAATGTGTATCTTTTCTGTATTCCTTTTCTTAAATGTTATACAATATTACATAGATTTTATTGCAGCAAGAAAGTGTATAATGGAGGAATCTTACTTTGTAGTTTCTCTAGGCTATGGAATGCTGTACTACCTTTTATGAGATTGCCATGTGATCCAATGTGATACAAGCTTCCCATCTAATTTCATTTTTTCTCTCTCTCCATTTTGATGCAGTATTAACCAAGATAAAATATATCACTTATTGGAGAGACTACTCTGAACAGAGCTGCCTTCTTAATATATTAATGAGTTTCCTTGAGGTTTGCATGCCCTAACTTATAGCCTCATCAAATTCACCACATAGCAATTCTTGCAAATAATGTACTAGTTTTATTGCAGAAGAGGATTTTTTTTCTTGGGAAAACAAGAAAACAAAAAAAAAACTGGGAAATCAGATTTCAAATGTAGTGCTCATACAAAATGAAGGATTTAGTGTCATCACTTCAAAAGGATGGTCTTTGCTTTTGATGAATAAAATATTGACTTGTAATCAATGTAGTTTAACAAGATGGTTGTCAGACCCACAAGATAGACCAAACCCCCAAATCAAATCCACACAGAGATTAGAAGTATATGTTATTGGTAAGCTACAGAAACAGAATTTTTCTAGTCTGATTTTGTCATTCTTTTTATACCCCAATGATTCACAGAAGGACCATCATCATTCTCTTCTTAATATCGCTATTCTCATAATTTTAGGACTTTTTTGTCCTTTTTGCTTACATAAAATGGTTTCTTAGCATTTGCTTCTCTGCTTTTTTTCTACACTGGTATTACAATGAACACCTTCTACAGGGCTTTTTACTTTTATCTATCTAATTTTATCAAATTATTTTATCTGTGCTACATGGCTACTTAATATGAGGGTGATGTAGACAGCCACTGAAGGCCTGAAGGCATGCTTCATATTTTAGCCCTTATCTTATTAAAAAATTGAGTCAGAACTCCTAGTACATGAAGATAAAAGATGAGGAAATAGTAATATCAATAACTCACTCCTACCCACCCCCACATAGTGTCAAAATTCTGCCTTTAAATAGCACTTTCAATAACCTCTGTTTATGACCAACTGTTAACTGTTTTACAGCTATTAATAAAGCTGATGAGCTCATATGCTCCCAGTAGCATTATACATGAGAACAGAGGTTGGGGCGGACTTTATAACAAGGGCAAGCACCTTCTTGGACAATTAAAAGCTCCCTCTGGTGCTAATAAATCTACTGGATTTTAGTTCCCAAGAGCCAATAGCTCCAGCAATACATGTTTTCTCCAACTACAAAGTATCATGCTCCTGTTTGCAGGCAATAAATATAATAGAGGAAAATAGCATAATGTAAGAGCTGTTATCCATTACCTTGTCCAAATGCTACACTGAACAGTATATTAGTGCGATTTAATGGATTTTGAATGGCTTCCTTCACCTAGCTGCATAAATATGATTCCTAACATTAAGCACTCAGCTCTCCCTATTATGCTTGCAAAAAAGGAAGCTTCACACTGTCCCCATTTGAGCTTTTAAAGAAAACTTAATATTTCCTCCTTAGTACAGTAGATCCTGGAGAAAGACCTTCATAAATAGAGGATCAGGAAAGCCAAATTCTCAGATTCATAAAGTTGCCCCCAGTAACTAATAAATTAAGGAATCCAACTCAATTTATGGGCGGTTTTAGCTAAACAATGCCTCCTGGTGCAGCAGGAAGATGGGCTTTCATTCTCTCTTGCTTCAGAGTATGAAACCATATGCAGGCTAAATGAAGTCCAGTGGTGCTTTGTATCTGCTATAACTTCTGTAAGACCCACCTGACATGCTCAAACTTGCCATTCCAAAAGTCTCTTATAAAGTAGTTAGAGAGCAATTTCCTAAAGTGATTAGAAAGTGAAGTTTGTGAAACTTAGAGTCCTTTGTGAGTTCAAGATTGTGAGCAAGATAGCTAATCCCATTGACTCCTGACAGTCAAAAACTTGCAGAAAACTGCTGGCCTGTAATCTTCTCACAGAACCAGGTGTCCAAAGTGCATGTGAGTGATCTCCTATCCTCTCCTCATCTGGAGAGGTCTACTTACCAGTTTCTTGGCCTTTGCCTTGGTCATTGACTTTGTTTTAGCTGAGCTGTCTTCGGTTCACCCTAATACTATATTCGGTATAACCCCTAATTCTGAATCAGGCAAAGACCTAATTTCTGATATAGACTAGTATTCTGATTCAACAACAGTTAGCAGATATTTGAGTGAAGCTGGGGGGAACAAAGAATGAAGGAAATAGTTTATGCCCAGCATCTAATAGGATTTTTGTTAAAAAAAAATAAAGGATGTTCAGTGACAGGTTGAAGGAATAGTTACTATAAGTAACTATATTTAACCTACAAAAATGGTCAAAAAAGTGTTCTAAGGGGCTGCCACAAAGAAGAGGGAGTCAAACTATTCTCCAAAGCAGGACAAGAAGCAATGGATGGAAACTAACCAAAGAGAGAAGCAACCTAGAACTAAGGAGAAATTACCTGACAGAACAATTAATCGGTGGAATAACCTGCCTCCTGAATCTGTGAATGCTCCAACACTGGAATTTTTTAAGAAGAGACTGGATAGCCATTTGTCTGAAATTGTATAGGATTTCCTGCCTGAGCAGGGGGTTGGACTAGATAACCTCTAAGGTCCCTTCAAACATCATCATCATCATCATCATCATCATCATCATCATCATCATCATCATCATCATCATTATTATTATTATTATTATTATTATTATTATTATTATTATTATTCCCATCCTGAACATAAAAAAGGTAAAGGTTCCTCTGCACATGCATGTTAGTCGTTTCCGACTCTAGGGGCTGGTGCTCATCTCTGTTTCAAAGCCAAAGAGCCAGCGCTTGTCCGAGGACATCTCCGTGGTCATGTGGTAATCAATTTCATTAGACAGCATAGGAGAGAGAGAGAAAATCATCACTGCTGATACAACACCCAGGATAATTTTCAATTCTTCCTCTACCTAGTAACATATCAGTTTGAACAAATAAGGTAAAATGGACTTTATTTTTTATTTTATTTTTACAAATTTTATTAATTTTCTAATATTACATTCACATATGCCAGGATACTCAGAGCATTCCATCCCTTAACATCGGGGGTGAGTTATTACCCCCTGTTGATAGGGCCCACAACCTGGGTGTCCTCCTAGATTCACAGCTATCCTTGGAAGATCACATAGGAGCTGTGACCAGGGGGGCCTTCACTCGGGTTCGACTGGTGTGCCAACTACGACCCTATCTGGACCTGGATGCCTTACGTACAGTCACCCATGCACTTGTGACCTCTCGCCTTGACTACTGCAACGCTCTCTACATGGGGCTGCCCTTGAGAGCCACTCGGAAGCTTCAGCTGGTGCAGAGTGCAGCTGCACGAACACTTTTGGGGGCTTCCCGATTCTCCCATATCACACCTCTCCTCCGTGAGCTGCACTGGCTTCCAGTTGCCTTCCGAGTGAAATTCAAGGTGCTAGTGATGACATACAAAGCCCTACATGGCATGGGTCCGGATTACCTATGGGAGCACCTACTGCCAGCATCAACACCCCTCCGTCCTGTGCGCTCCCACAGAGAAGGCCTCCTCAGGGTGCCACCGGTCAGAGAATGCCGGCTGGTGGCCCCCAGGGGGAGAGCATTCTCAGTGGGTGCGCCAACCCTCTGGAACTGCTTGCCTACCGAAATCCAGATGGCCACCGACCTTCGCACCTTCCGGCGCGACTTAAAAACCTACCTGTTCCAGCAGTCCGGCCTGGCCTGATAGCTCTTGGGGTTTCATTTGTTTTTTACTATTGTTTAATTGTATACTTACCTTGCTCTGTACACTGCCACGAGTCCCTCGGGAGAAGGGCGGTATATAAAAACAAACAAACAAACAAATAAATAAATAAATAAATAAATATTTGAAAAGCAATGTGGTGACTCAGTAGTAGTAATTCAATTACATACAGATATCATTAGCACAGATTTCAGATTGCTACCATAAACATTTTCTCATTTTCCCTTCATAGGTAAAGGTAAAGGTGCCCCTGCACATGCATGCTAGTTGTTTCCAACTCTAGGGGCCGGTGCTCATCTCTGTTTCAAAGCTGAAGAGCCAGCGCTTGTCTGAGGACGTCTCCGTGGTCATGTGGCTGGCATGACTAGACACCAGAGGCACACGGAACGCTGTTACCTTCCCACCGTAGTGGTCCCTATTTTTCTACTTGCATTTTTATGTGCTTTCGAACTGCTAGTTTGGCAGAAGATGGGACGAGTAACAGGCGCTCACTCTGTTATGCAGCACTCGGGATTCGACCCGCCAACTGCCGACCATCTGATCGACAAGCACAGCGTCCTAACCCACTGAGTCACAGCGTCATTTTTTTCCTTCATATATACTGTCTATTTGTAAATTAAAAGACAAGTTTTATCTTATCAATCACATAGAAAATAACTTTCTTACATATATCCATAGTTTTTAGTTTACACATATTCTAGTTGTTTTAACATACAATCTTTTAGACAATCAATGACCTAATAGATTTTTCAATTTTAATTTCCACTAACATTTAAATTTAACCTTTGATATTTATCATTCCCAAAATTTTTTAACATACTCCCAATTCATCTATCACCATTCCTCACAAAATCTAATATTCAAAATACACATCCCGTCTGCTTAACTTCTCATCCTCTACGTCAACAAATTAAGAATACAATATGATATCCTCCCTTTTTGCTAGTTTTCAGTTTTTTTAAGTAGTAATCAAAATTTATTTCAGTATTTAATACTTCCTCTCTCTTCCTCTTTGTATTGCTATCTCTTGCTTAAACCAATAATTTTCGTTTTTAACATTCCATACAGACCTATTTATTACTTTCAACAATAAGTTTTTATCTTATCTACATTATTCACCTTTACATGACCTTTATGCACAAATCAATATTCAAATTAGCTATTAGTATTTATACTGCTAAATTTTAATGATCAAATTTTTTTCTTTATCTCAGTTCATAACAATGTCTTGTGTTCAACATGCACATCTTATCTATTTAAGTACATTCTGTTTTAGATTTCAATAAGATGGTCGAAACTCCATTCTTCTTGAGTCTTATTCTGGCTTTTTTCCTTTGCCAAATCATTTTCCATGTCTTTGTTTTTGGGTCATTGAACCAGTCTCTTATAATATCATGTATATTAATTGATATTGGCAAAATCATCTGGTCACCATTTTTTGAGAGGACTTGTAGATCCAGTGGGTCGCCTCTTTATTCTTCCATATCAATGTGGTTGTTCTGAATTGTTTATCTTCTCATTCAACTGTTCTTTTTCTAGATTCTCTAGTTCCTTCTGAGTTGTATAAGAAACCTTTTCCTTTTTCCAAGTTGTCGATGTCTTTTCTGGATTTTCAAATGTCAATATTTGTTAATTAGTAGATTTTTCTGTCATAGTATTTGAATGTTTCATTTTTTTCTATTATATTTTGTAGAGGTGGTTCTTTAGTTGTAGTCAAAGTGTGGATTTTCATATCTGGGCTGTCTTCTTGTTCCTTCCCATAGCCTCTTAGTATTTCATTGGTTGTGGTAAGAGTTTGAATTAATATTTTCAATGTAGAGAGAATTTATTGATCTTCATCCATATTTTGTTCCTGGTCTTCTTCCATATTGGTATTTTAAACTAAATGATTTACACTTAGAAAATCCAAAAGGGAGAAAAAAGGGTTTTTTTCCCCTAGGTAGGGAACACAGAACCTTTCACAGCTGTTGTTTCAAGATTCTCAAGGTTATGTATCTTATCCATTTCCTTGGGAAGTCAGCCAGGCCCCCCTTTTTTATTACATTTACTGTATATCCCGCCCTTCTCCAAAGACTCAGGGTGGCTTACAAGCTTCGCAGTAGCCTTCATTCTATGTATATGTCTGCTTGTTAGGGCTTTCACACACCCCCCAAGCGGCATTATTACAAAGTCAGCTTAATTGCCCCCAACAATCTGGGTCCTCATTTTACCTACCTCAGAAGGATGGAAGGCTGAGTCAACCTTGAGCCTGGTGGGATGCGAACCTGCACTAATTGCAGGCAGCTGGTGTTACTTAAGGAGGCATTAGCCCACTGCTCCACCAAGGCTCTTTTAAAGTTTCGCTTCGAGTCCCAAAGTTATTTTAATCTTTTCAGTTTTTCTTTTTTTATAAGGAAAAAAAAACAGATTTCCAAAAGAAGTAGACAATGAAAAATAAAAAGTAAAAGATCTTTCAGTCCACATGCTTTGAGAAGTAAAGTTGCAATTGGGATTCAGTTACTTTTTCAACGTTTAAAACACCCCTGGGTATTTAGTCGCCGCTCTTTCTGGACGGAGGGCTAAAGTCCCCCTTCCTTCACCACAGGGGGGAGAATGCTTAGCAGCTTAAGGAGGTACAGAAAATAATTAGGGTGTAAAAGAAGTAGATCTCACCCAGTCTCTTCCGCGCTGCTTTGAGAGTTGCCTGGCAGAAAATGTGACTTCGGCTGTTCACAGCCTAGGGATTAGCCATAATGGCCGGTTCTTTTGTCCACCAGTTTGGAGGGATTGCCAGGTGTAACAGGAGAGTTGCAGCTCTCCCGTGATCCAGCGAGTGCCCCTCCTTGCTGGTTGCCTCTTCGGGGCAACTTTCGGCCCTTTTCAGCCCCCCCCCAGCAATGCAAAACTGGACGGGAGAAAGAAAGCAAGTCTCCCAGCTGTCCATAGTGGCTGCATGGCAAACCGATGGTAAATGGACTTTAATCAAGTTGCTTGAAGGTCAGTGGGACCTTTTAAAGATGATTTTGCTACCAACTCCATATCATAACTCATACTGAAACCTGTTTCCCAGACAAAATACATTTGCCATCTCTTTGGTTCCTCTCTCTTAGACAAGTATTTATTATTCATGCATATGTTAGATTTACATCCCACCCTTATACACAAATTCTAAAAAGGTATACCTAGCATCCTCCACCATTTTTTCCGCAAGAGCAATCTATAAGGTATGTTGGGTTGAGAGAGTAACTTGTTCAAGGTTACCCAGTGAGTTTTAGTAATTGAGAAAGGGCCATCTCAGCCTTCTTCTTTCTAGTCCATCACTGTAACCACTATGCTGTACTCCATTAGGGAAGGATGTAAAGAGTTGTTTGTTCCAGCCCTTAATGTTAATAATCCTTCAAATTTTAAATTCAGATAGGACATAAACAAATAAATAAACATGGTAAATTGATCCTAACCCAAGATCTGTTTTTACTATGGGCGAAATGGTCTGAACCTGGCTTTTTTTTTGTATTTTCAAATCATGGCAAACATATGGAAAATGTAGTATCATTGAGAATATTAATCATGCATAAAAGTGTACTTGAGTTCAAATCAATATGAAAAAACCTCTCCTTTATATTGCAAGGTTGAAATAAGAAAAGTGAGGCATTTGTGTACTTGAATCAATGACCTTTGTACATATTTTGTTGTAGCTATTATTGTAGAAACTGAGCTAATGTATCCTTTGTAATATCTTATTTTACTTAGGTTGTCAGTTGCAGAAATGTTAACAGTATTTACATTTTTGTATATTTTTCTTTTTATATATTCATTTTTGTGTATCTTTCCTGAATACAGTAAATGTTTCTTAGTCTGTAATTTACCCTAATCCCATTATATCCACCCTGATTATATTCAATAAACTATTTAAGGCCCAGATCTATTCCCAGGTTTTAGAACAAGGTAAAAGTTTCCTCCATCTTGATTCAAAAATAATAGAAATATAAACAATACAATCAGAATACATGAAATATATTTAATAAATAACACAAGAAAGTTACTATAGTGTTTATTGTATCCATTTATAAAAGTCATTAACTAATTACAGAGGTGTGGTATATGACTGATAAATAAGGTAGCTCAATATGCACAGCTAATCAAATCGAGTCCCAGAAAGGAGACAAAATTAGTAATGAGTAAAGCATTGCAACAAATAAGCATTTAACCATCAGATGATTATATTCAAGGTTGTGTATGGTGTGTACAGTATGTATGTGTGTGTAAGTGTGGAGATAGTTTGAGGCACCTTTGGGTATACTATGCAGATGTTTTATGAAATTCCTCACTTTAATTTGGTTAGTTTAATCAAATTTAAAACCAAAACAACTGCATATGTCTAATCTAATCATCCCAAGAAGTCTGCTGAGAGTTTCTTCTCTCCATGGGAAAATTCACAACACTTGAACAAGATGGTAGACCTTTCTTTGTGGCAGCCCCTCTCTTATGGGACAAATTTGAATTAATTTCCCATATTTTTTCAAAGTTGCTAAAAACTTATTTCATCCACTACTCATTTACAGTTTGGGTACTCAGTGTGCATTTGCACTGGGTTTTGTTTGCTTCTTTGTTTGTTTGCTTGGTTTTTACTTCCCTAGAGTAATTTGACTGAAGTGGTTAAATAAAAGAGCATAAATAAAATATTAATACCACAGTTGAGAAAAGAGTTATATATTTACAAGTCAGACTCCAGAAAGGGATCATTTTTAAAAAAATGTATAAGTGCATAAACACACATTAAGGGGAATTCTCAATAAACATACTGAAAAGCTGATCTAAAAAAGCTGATCTATTTTTTTATCTTATAAAAAAACACATGGATATGAAGATGACAGGCTCAGTATCCTTTAAAATAATTAAAGTGAATGAAATAAATGAAGTGGTAATAGAAGTAAGATTAATTAAAGACAAAGTCACACTTCCTCCTACATCTTCACACTATATATAAAGGAAATTTTCTTTGTATGTGACGGACATCTATGCTTTCCTTTCCTTTAGTGTCAGAAATCTCATAATGAGTTTTAATTAGCTAGAGTTGCTGCTAAAGGGAGCATGAGGCAGAGTGAGAGAACACACATTTAGCTTTTTAGATGTAAGATGCTAGATAAGTACACCCCCTGTAATGATATATTTTCCAGTGGGAGCCCCCAAGAAAATAACATAATTATGCCTGTTCTTCTGTCCATCCATTTTAAATGAGCAAACTATGTCCACAAAATCCTGGAATGTTTTTTTTAGTTAGCACTGGTTTTTTTCCTCCCAAAAAGATATAGCTCAAGGGAGCTAATTATTTCAGTGACACCTTTATCTCAGACTCTCAGTATTTCAACAAACATATTGCTGCTGTGGAGCTAATTGATTTTTACAATGCCAAGAATACTCTTCTTTGTATTTATTTTCAAAGTATGTGTTTTTATGTTATTATTCCTATTAAGGTTTGGACTAGGTATTTTGTTGTTATTGACAGGATTCATATTCTAAAATAAAAGTCCATATTCTCACTGAATGATGGGTTGAACTTCTTAAAGTCTAAAAAAAGGCAGTGTAAATTCTAATTCTAAACCAAGAGTTCAAAAACTGCAAACAGGAACTACCTCATATTGGGAGCTACTTCCAGTCTTGTAGCATCCTTGTCTTGCCCCCATGTGTGTGGGAGTAAATGTTGAGGATCTTTGTTTCTACATTTCAATTGTAGAAATTTTCCAGAATTTTTACAGGAGCAAACGTTTGCCTTAAATCTATTAAAATACAAGGAGTTAATTTCCTTCTTAATTTCTAAAACTATTCTCTAAGTGGCCAAAATAGGACTTTTACCTCAGGTAATCTCCCTCCAAATTTCTCTATGGAAAAGAGGGATTTTCTAGTAAATTCTCAAGAAAAAAAATTCTATTAAGCAGGTCCATTCCTGATGACTTTCACTGGGAATTAGTCAGAGCAAGAAAGGCGAAAGAATCATACAATGAAAAAGATGGTATCTTACAACCTCCTGATTAAGGAAATACAAGGTGACCAAAGTTCTCTTACAAGTATTTCACCAAAAAATTATTCTTCTTTCAGATAAATATTGAAAGAAAATTCACTTTCATCAAGTGAAATGAGAACTGGTGGAAATAAATTTAAAGAGGTGATCCTGATTTAGCGATTACAAGTGAGACTGGCAAACTCAGTTATTAAGCAAAGGATAGATTGCAAAGTTACTTTTTCATTACCGCGATAACTATGAACAGTCACTAAATGAGGCCATAACTAAATGAGAAATGTGTGTAAATCTCTCTGTGTAGTGAATATGCCTAACTCTCCCCAAAACAACTTATTTTTTCCCCACAATGACAATCCTGTGAGGTGGGTTGGACTGCAAGAGAGATAGTGGAAAGCCCAAAGATATCCATCTGGCATTCATACCAATGGAGTGTCTAGAATTCAGTTTTCTGGTTTATAGGCTAGCACAGGGGTAGGCAGCCTTGACTCTTTTATGACTCATGGACTTCAACTCCCAGAATTCCTGAGCCAACTATGTTGGGAGTTGAAGTCCACGAGTCATAAAAGAGCCAAGGTTGCCTACTCCTGGGCTAGCACCTTAAGGACTTCACTAAACTGGCCCTCCCACATACTTGACTATTTTTATTATTCAGATTCCCACATAGGGTGCTGGCTGGGGAATTCTGGAAGTTGAAGTCCACAGACCTTAAAGTTGCCAAGTTTGAAAAAAAAAATAATAACTGGTCTGCAGTGTATTTCAGATTCACTGTATAACTTTATTTATTTGGTAAATTTATATAGCTGTCCATCTTGCATACGTGACTCTGAAGTGTAGATAAAATGACCAGCTTAAATAAGAAAGAATTATTTTCTTAAGTGATTTATTCTGGCCTCTTTTATTTATTTATTTATTTTATTAAACTGGCTGCTGCTAGTTAATTTTAACAGTGTATGCATTGCCTCAGATCCATTTGGTACTGTCCCTTAGGCTATAATATGAAACAAAGCAGATGCTTATATCCATGTATTTTTAATATGGGAATTCAAATTAGTCTCTCCTAAAAATATTCATTCCTCCACCTACATTTTATTTGAAAATCTATACTCACTTACAGTTAAAAAAATCTTTCTTGTCTGAGGAACATTTTTTCTTTAGCTAGGATAAAATATTTGTTTTACCACCATCATTTTGTGGATAAGATTTGTATAGGTGAGCATATCTTTTTTTTACTTAACAGGCAAAACAGAGAAATATAAAGGCCAGAATTCATGTCCTAAAAATGCAATGTGGTTGAACCATGCAAGCACTTTTCATGCATTTTATATGAAAGTCCAATACTAGATTCATGCAAGGAAATCATTGAAAAATTAAACACAGTCTACATGGGTCTTTTTCAGGTTCATTGGGCTGGCTTCAGAATATAGAGATGCCTCAGGAATATTTTTGGTCTCAATATGAATTGATTTTCGTTTGCAGCAGATAGCATGCACATCTTCTCATACAAGATTAGACAGGCTCATGTATCTTGTTTCCCTAAGCAACAAGCTTCCAAGTTCTCTCTTGGAATTGTTACATGTGATATTCACCAGGCCAGATTTAGTGAATTAAGGTAGTCTCCTTTCTTCCTTTAATATGATTTCAGTGGTATACATGAATGGAAAGTCCATTGCATGAAATGTAAGAGTAACAACATATGATTATGGAGTTCTGGCCCTTGGTCACTAAACTTAATTTACCATTTTTCAATGCTAGAAAGAAAAGGGGATGTCAAGTCATTTTCAGCATGTGAGATTTAACTCAAATCAATACACCAAATAAGGAAAATACTCTCTTCTAATTCAGCCTCCTGCCCAGTGAGGAATTGTTCCCATATTATCCAACACAAATAGTTATTATGATGGGAGAAAGAGAAGAGGATGACCAGTGGCAAGGTGGAGGGACTCAATGAATGCACTTTGAAAGACCTCAAAGACCAGATAAGGGACAGATCATCAATGAAAATATCTATTTATGTGGTCACTAAGAGTCTAAAATGATTTGATGGCACATAAGCAATCAGTTAAACCTTGTCTTCAGAACTCCCAGTGATGTAGCACCCACAACTTCATCCAAGAATTACAGATGTACTACTATCCATTCTTCTGGGAAGTTAGCAAAATTTAGATGGATAGGATCACTTTTTTTATAAGTTCAGCTTCATATTTAGTTTGTAAATCCATAGAAGATAAAATTTTCATGCAACTTTGATTATTGACAACAAGACTAGGGAATGGCCTCAGCCAGTGCAGACAACCTTGTGCCCTGGAATCCAATATAACCAGTAACAGCTTTCTTAGCACCCACTACCATGGTGGCACCTACTACTATACTATTGTGTCCCGCCTTATAATGTAGGAGTGTGGTGGCACAGTGGTTATAATGCAGTGGCACAGTACTGTAGTTAGCATACAGTATTGCAAACTAATTCTGCTGACTGCCCATTGCCAGAGCCTTGGTGGAGCAGTGGGCTAATGCCTCCTTAAGTAACACCAGCTGCCTGCAATTAGTGCAGGTTCACATCCCACCAGGCTCAAGGTTGACTCAGCCTTCCATCCTTCCGAGGTAGGTAAAATGAGGACCCAGATTGTTGGGGGCAATAAGCTGACTTTGTAATAATGCCGCTTGGGGGGGGGGCAAAAGCCCTAATAAGCAGGCATATACATAGAATGAAGGCTATTGCTAATCACATTGGTTTGTGCTTAAATTGTAAGCCGCCCTGAGTCTTCGGAGAAGGGAGGGATATAAATGGGATTAAAATAAATAAAATAAATAAATTCAGCAGTTCGAATCTCACCAGCTTAAGGTTGACTCATCCTTCCATCTTTCTGAGGTAGGTAAAATGAGGACCCAGATTGTTAGGGCAATATGCTGACTCTGTAAACTGCTTAGAGAGGGCCCTAAAGCACTGTGAAGCAGTACATAAGTCTAAATGCTATTGCTATTGTATTACACATTCACACGTAGAAATATGCATACTTTTATTTTTTTTAAAAAAATAAGAAATGATCATATCCCCAAGCATAAAAAGGAGTGCATTATAGCTTTCTATTTTGTTTATAGAGTGCCATATAAAAATAAAAGTGATCAGTGGTTGCAAGCCAGTATTTTCTGAACACCTAAAAAATAATAATAATAACCTGGAATGGCAGAAAGTTAGAAGAACAGGGACTAGAGAAAATGGTGAGAAACATTTTTGTCTAACCTGTTTAATGGTCCCATTAATTAAACAATACCATCTAATAAGAGCCAGGAAGTGGATTTTGTCTGTTGTGGCACCTATCCTCAAGAACAGCATCTTCCCAGAGTTTTTGTTTAGCTTTTGACTTTAATTTCTATTGTTTTATTTTGTCTTCCTTTGTTATTACTTGGTGCAAAGTTGCTTACTAAAATGAAATAGAATTAGGTATATGTAAGCCACTATCACTCTTTCTTTCTCCCTCTCTCTGTATGTGTGTATGTAACTGTATCTACTTTGATACAATTTCTGTTCAATAGAAATAACACACACTTCATAACATAATTTCTTTTATTATCACTTTATACTATATGCTGTGATTTATGATTCAGGGACTGAATTAGTTAAGATACTGTTGAAATGTAACCCTGTACAATTGTATTTTTTTTCTCTCTCTCTCTCTCTCTCGTGTGCCTGAAACAAATTTTCAAGCAAATTGTACTGTCACTGCAACAGCCTTCTTATTTGCCAAGCTCATCTTTGTACTCCTGAGAAATTATTTCATAATGGAGGATGATAACAAGAGGACAACAGTTGAAAGTCAAGGGACAATATTTTTCTGCTGAAGTCGTAGGAAGGCTGGTAATGAGACGAAAAAGAAAAGCAATTATTACTAAATAGAAAAAGTGCACAAAAGATAATATCAATGACAATTTCACTTAGTCCAAAGGCTGCTCTGGAGGCTCCCTTTACTTATTCTGGCACATATAATCATGCTTTACTCTTAAAATATTACATATAATTCTGGGCCTGAAGAATCTTGTCATCAAAGTGCTCCCATTTTACTGAATGCCGAGGGTAGGTATTCCTTCAAGACCATCAAGAGTGTGATCAAAATTTAAGCGACTTCCAACTCCTACAGAAGCCATATATAGGACACTGCCTTCTGCAGAAACAAACCAAGAAGACAGATATGCTAAGGATGAATTAATGAATTAATCTGTCAAATGTGTTTTCCCTTATAGTTGATCTCCATCCTTGATTAGAACAGGGTCACTGGGAGGTGAAGAGCTGGTGGTGGGGCTTGCATGGGTTTGTTGTGGGTTGGTGCTGTCTCTGGTTGGCTGTAATCAATGTGTCTGTCGATGGATGGTTGTGGAGTGCCAGGCTTTAATGAACACATTAGCATGGTGGAAGGTAGCATGGTTGATGATTCTTGTATTGCTCCAATTGAACTGGTGCTGTTTGGTGTCAATGTGGGTGGAGATTAGGGATTTGGGATTTGACTGCCAGCCAGTGTTCATACATCATGGTTTTTATTTAATGTGATGCTTGTCCCATGTAGAACTGGTTGCAATTGTTACAATTGATTTTGTAAATTACATTGTTTCTTTCATCCTTCTGTATCTTGTCTTTGGTTCTGGATAATTCCTGATGGAATCTGGCTGTGGGTTTGTGGACTATTGCTATTCCTAGAGATTGGAGAATTCTGACTGTCATTTCTGATACCCCTTTTCTGTATAGTAGGGTTAGTTTTTGTGTGGTGCTTGGCTGCGTGGTGCGTTGTGGGTTGGGAGCTGTGTGTCAGAACACATTTTGATGATTTCTCATCAAAAACAAGCTGAACATGATTCTCACCAAACTCTTCTAGGCAGGAGCACATGTGAGGCTTTTAAATATTATAAGTCTGATAGAAGGAGAGGAAATAGAGCATTTATTTTGGAACTGTAACTATGGCATATTGTTTATTACATATCTGTACCACTGCTCTTCTAGCAATCTATAACAGGGAGAAAGAATAACCTTATGGAACAGGAGAAAGAGCCACAGCCAAGGCTATGGTCAAATAAAAGAAATCTGAGTCTGGGCAGACCTGTAACTATAAGTATCTCAGCTAAGACTCACCATAGTTCTCACCAAGAGGAAGGAAGGAAGGAAGGAAGGAAGGAAGGAAGGAAGGAAGGAAGGACGTTCAGACTTGCAGTGTTGTTACAGTATTATTATAATCTTATAATAAAAGTTGTATATCATGCATGACTTTTGTTTCTTAGACTGCTTTACCATGGAGCACTGACATAATCACAGAGTAGGTAATCATTTAGCATGGAGAAAACCCATACAGTTTTACACGAATACCTGGATAAAGAACTGTGTTCTAACTAACACCAAGGGCAGAGAATCTAAATGATAGCACTACAGATTTAAACTCTCTAACATAGTACCCATCTCATTCCCCTTTTGACAATATGATTTGCTCCACAAATTTCTGCCTGCCTGTAGATTGAGAATGCCTATATATTGAGAATGGCTTGAATTCCAAGCTATTGACTGCACATGAATTCAAAATCATCTTCTGAAAAGTATTTTTAAATCCCCATTTCCCTCTGTCTAGACTGAGTATTTCACCAACAGCTGAAAAATACTAGAATTCTGAGGCACAAACAGCCCCACTTGAAAAAAAACCTTTCCTTTTATGCAATAAAAATATAAGCATTAATCTCTCTCAACCCCATCCAGGAATTTTACTTGGTATTCTAACCCACACTGGGTTAGACCAAACTCACATTAAATTTCTATGATTGCTTATGCTTTCTCACAATAGTAGACCCCTTTTAAAATTCATGGATCACATAAGACAGATAGAATATTGATGTTCTTGCTATTAGGGGTCATTTTAAAAACAAACAAATCAAAACCTCAAGGAAATAGTTGTAAAATGAAAAGTAGTTATTAGACTTCCAGTTTGCCAAGTCAGCCGACATAGACGTCTGGAGGACAGCTCTCGTCTTCCACGTCTAGTTTTGCATCGCTGGGGGGTCCTAAAAGGGCCGAAGAGTCACCTTGGAGGGGTAACCAGATATAAGGGGCTTTTGCAGAAATGCGGTGGAGCTGCAACCCCCCCCCATTAGTGCCTGCATTCCCTTCGTACCGGCGGACAAAAGACTAGCCATAGTAATATGGCCAGTTACTAGGATGCAGACAGCCGAAGTCAAACTTACTATCAGGCAACATTAAAGCAGCGAGGAAGAGATGGGGGTAAGATTCCTCTCTTATACCTTAATCTTCTTCTTTTCACCTAAATAAGCTGCTAAGTACCTTCCCCCCTGTGGAGAGAGAGGGGGGAATTCAACCCTCCCTTCAAATAAGTGGCGAGCAAGCCCAGGGGTGGTTTTTTTTTTAAATGTTGAAAAAAGAAACGGACTAAAAGAAAAGAATTTTCAAAGTACTTGGGGGACACCCAGTAGCTAAACCTGAAATTGTAATCTGACTTTCTCTTTTAAAAAATCAAGAAAATATTTCAGAAAAACAAGATTAGAATTAACCTTGAACACCAGGTGTGAAATTTCACTATGGTAGAGTTTCAAAAACAAATCTATGCTATGTGGGAAATAGCTTACCAAACTTATCAGTTCTTTTTTTCAGCTGGCAGCTTTTGGAAAAGAATTAGAAAGCATTTCAAAGAAACAAACTCAAACTGTGACTACAACTAATATTTTATTGGGACAGAACTTAACAGAAGAAATTGAACAATCAAATACATTGGCAGAAGAATTAAATATTCAACAAATACAGGCTTTTGAAGATTATAATGGAAAAAAGTGGGGGAAAAATCTATTCAGACCAGGACAATTATATCAAGAGGTGAAAATAATGAGAAGATTTGGTGATATTAACAGACTCCTCAATCCTTCAAAAGTGGAGACTGGAGGGCCACTTCAATATGATATAAAAACACAAGAATGCTTTGATGATCCTGAGGCAAAGAAGCGAAAAATGACATGGCAAAGGAAGAAAGCAAGAATAAGATTGAAGAAATATGGACATTCTTAAGAGGCCTGAAATAGATAATATCAAAATAGACAGGATTGTACTTGGATTACGAGAGATTGTTTTGATGAGTAGATAAAAATACTGACTAATTATAAAAATAAATAAAAATAAAACACAGATGTATGAATACTAACATTGAAATATTGAGTTCCTTAAATGATATGGATTAAGATGTATATATGTTAAAAATGATAGAATACAATTAATATACTTGGATTTAGTGACATGAGAGGATGTATTAAATGTTGAAACTGAAGAAATTTTGGTTAATTTTTAATATGTGGAAACTATAAATGAAAAACAAGACAATTATATTGTCCTCCTCCTCTTTCTCCTCCTTGTAATTGGTATTCTAATGACTACTATTCTAATATTGTACTACTTATATTGATATGAAAATGAGATAAATAAGAAGTGTATTACATTACTAGGTATTGGAGAAAATTGTGTACAGGGAAAGGAGTTATTTAGCAATATGAAAATGAGAAATTTTAAACGTTTCATTTTAATATCAATGTAAAATTAAAAGTAGAAAAATATATAAGGTGTTTGATGTTTTAAAGAAGGAATGTTAAAATATAAAATATACTGAAGAATTGATAAATATAAGAAAACTATTAAATGACTGATGGATAGCAATGAGAAGTATGTTAATTTAGATAAGAGATAGTATGTATTAAAGGAAAAAAGAGAGAGAAAGTATTGGTTACAACAATTTGGAGATTTGTAATAATATGTTAATATTATTAATAATATTAATAATATTAATAAAAATATTGTAACCAAGACACCACATTGCTTTTTAAAGATACTATTGTAATATTGGAAAACTAATTAAAAAAAGAAAAAAAAGTAAAGGAGTTATTAGTTCCTCATCTAGAATTATTGATGCTGTTCATAATGGATAGTATACAGTGGAAGCAAAATCAGTAGGAATTACTTCATGTAGTTGATATGAATTTATTTATTTATTTATTTTATTTATTTTAATTCCATTTATATCCCGCCCTTCTCCGAAGATTCAGGGCGGCTTACAAGCTTAGCAGTAGCCTTCATTCTATGTATATGCTTGCTTGTTAGGGCTTTCACACACACCCCAAGCGGCATTATTACAAAGTCAGCTTAATTGCCCCCAACAGTCTGGGTCCTCATTTTACCTACCTCGGAAGGATGGAAGGCTGAGTCAACCTTGAGCCTGGTGGGATGCGAACCTGCACTAATTGCAGGCAGCTGGTGTTACTTAAGGAGGCATTAGCCCACTGCTCCACCAAGGCTCTGTTTAATTTAAAGTGTTCGTAGCTAGAAGCAAAAGATGCAAGCCTGTGATTTATTTATTTATTTATTTTAATAAAAGAGAAACCAGAAAGTTAAAATAATGGATGGAATGGAATGGAATGGAATGGAATGGAATGGAATGGGATGGGATGGGATGGGATGGGATGGGATGGGATGGGATGGGATGGGATGGGATGGGATGGGATGGGATGGGGTGGGGTGGGATGGAATGGAATGGATAGACTAGGATAGAACAGAATAGAATAGAATTCTGAGGAATTCAATTGCTATGATAGGATGCTTTGAAGATTTTTTTTTTGACAGAAAAAAACTAAAATTAAATTTGTCCAATAGTTTCACTTAACATTCGGGAGTTCTTTAGCACTTCTGTTCAGTCTTGCCACAAATATTATTGGAAAAATACAGGTTTTTTTAATGTAAACAATATAAGACAGAGAAAAGTGTACCATATGTCTCAAGACTGGCAAGATTCTCACTTAGATAAAGAAATGTTTGTTAGGAAGGGATTCAGTTATTCCAAATCTACAGGTTTCCTAAAGGGAAAATAAAGCTGTCTACCATATGTCTTTTAATCAGATGTAACTTAGTGAACTTTACTAAACAATCTACTCTAAGCCTGCCATTCTCCTTCTAATTAAAACTAGTATCCTCAGGAGTTCATTGGAAATCTTGTTAAGATTAAATCTTTAGCAGTTGCCTATATCCGTTGTCAACTGTGATTTAAAAAGTGTCAGGACACTGACTGCATTGGAGCAGCTATTTGAAGATAGATTTGTTGGGAACAGAAGTAGGTAGCCATCAATCATATCTGATTCAGTGACAGAATTTTACTAGCAGACAAAGCAAATTTTTCATTCAAATGAGTACAAATCTCATTTGCTTATACAACTTTTTCTTTGTGTGTATTTTATACAGCTATGGCACTTGTCTGCTAGCCATTCCTAGGGCAAAAAAGCATGTGAGTGTATAAATATTATTTTTAAAAAACAGCCCTAATGACTTTTATTGTAAACAAGACATTCTTAGTTGGCATATTTCTCTTTCTTTAAAAAAAATGAATGATCACAAAGTTGCCTTAAAGAAAAAGAAGACTAGTTTGATTTCAATATTTGATTAGAAGCATTAAAAATAATAGAGGCCTATTATTTTTAATGCTGTTAATCAAATATTGAAATCAAACTAGTCTTCTTCTTTTTCTTTATTATTCTTGACATAGATATGATGAGTGGAGTCCTAGTCCTGCAGTTTAGCATTTGATTTGCTCCCCAAAATCTCAGAAAAAGGGGAGAGATTTCTTATTTCTTAACATTAGCTTTCCCCTTTTCTGTTGCACATCCTCTTATCAGCACATCCTCTATTTAGAAACTTAATAGGTTCATAAATCACAACAAACAGTATGATGGTTTGTTTCCTTTGAATGTCACATAATGTATCAACTTGGCCATTGTAGCTAATATATGTGAATACAAATCATGGTTTAATGTGATGTACAAACCCATTCAGAGAATCCCACAATCCTTCATGGCTCATAGCCTGCCAGGTGCTTAAATAGCTCTCCACAGTTTCAGCTAGGACCACAGTCATCTCTTGCAAGATAGCCTGAGATTAATCCAGAAATGTGTCTGTTCCTCACTGCCTTGCCGTGTGTCTCTTCAGTTCAACCATTTCTGTCCAATATCCTCCAAACAATCATAGTTCTGCAATTCAAAACAGGTTCAGTGACAACTTTCAAAGATTCTCCCCATTTGCTATTCTTTCAAGGGATTAATTAAAAGTGGGTCCTGCCTGTTTCCATAATCATCCACCAACTAGCCAGAAATATGTGTATGCAGAAAAAAAAAGACTGATTCCCCCAGAGGCTGTTTTACTTCACATTTGTTTTCAGTTGGAGAATCCAGTCATGGTCAGTGACTAAACAAACCATCCATTCTCACTTAACTCAGTTTGGTCAGGCTTCAGAATGACATGGAAAACAATGTTAAACTGGATGTACAAAATAAACTAGCTGATGTGTTAATAATTGAAAGAGATATACAGATAACAAACCAAAAGAGAGATATGGATTTTTTTATATATTTTTACAAAAAACAAACAAACATAAATTTACAAAAGAGTCCTGTTGAAGTTTTGAACAAATTTGTGAGAAGGGATAAAGAAAAAAAAATGAAAATTAGTCAAGTTCTAAGAGATTATTTGAGAAGAGAATTGTTAGAAGTAAAAGAAAAGAATATAAAGTTGGTTTATTTGATCACGTTTTAAATACATATGCTATCTCTGGTTAACCTTAAGGGATTTTTGCTGACATTGGGACTGAAATGATGAGGCTTTATTAATTTATTTATAGGTAAGGGATTAGATATAAGAAGAAGATATCATTTGTTGTATTTTAAGAGAAGACAATAAAATTAAAATTAAAATTGTTTATATTTGTTTTGATGAAGGGAAAATGGAAATATATTATTTATTTATTTATTTATTTATTTATTTATTTATTTATTTATTTATTTATTTATTTATTTATTTATTATTTTATTTTATTTTATTTTTATACCGTCCTTCTCCCGAAGGATTCAGGACTCATATAAAGTTATTTTCTTTCTTTTTTTCTTTTCTATTTGTCTTTCTATATTTTCTTTTCTTTCTTTTTCTTTTTCTTTTTTATTTACATTAGCATTCATTTTTGAAACTGTAATCTTTATTAAATCATTATAACAACAAAGTATTAAGATGAAGCTGATGACAGCTTAAATTATTAACTATACAAATAGAAGCCTTTGTTTCAAGAATGAACATCATGTAGACATGAAACATTATATGGCTTATCTGATGTTTTTGAAGGAGCTATTCATTTTCAATATTAGATCTCTATATGTAAAATCAAAATTCATACTGTCTGTCCCATAATTGTTTTTTATGAAGGTACTTATATAAAAATCTAGAGAACATTGAACAAAAGAGATATATAAATGTATTGTCTGTTATTCAACCCAAAAAACCTTGATTCAAAAATATATTTTAAAATTGTAGCCACTGATCTTAATTGTCCATAGAGTTATGCATGGAATTTTCTACATGGATATTTTCTAACATTAATTGGCATAAATCATTTGAATATCATCAACTTTGAGAAACATAAGATATGATTGGATGAGTTTATGGAACTCATTAATTCTAATTTTGATATTATTTGATATTAGTCCTTAGGTTTCAATATTATTTGATATCGGTCCTTAGGTTTTTAACTATTTTAAATAGTTTGCATATTCAGATGTTTTTATGTATTATATTTTTTTCTTTTCACATGACATATTGTCTTCATTGCTGTCTTTAATACTGTGCAACGTTTTGAACTAGAAGACCTTCAAGATTTCTTCCAATTCTGTTTTTTCTGTTATTTTCATTTCATTTCATTTCAATTCAATTCTAAGTTTATAACTGAGATGCACCAGGTCAAGAGCTCTGCTTAGTTTTCAAAATAGTATGTTGAAGGCCAAAATGTAAATGTGGACGCAATCAGGATAGGCAACTGGATGACCACAAAGCAAGTTAAACTTCAGCTAAGCAAATACTAATAATAGAAAACCTCCCCTCCTTTAGATGGTATTTCCTTGTATGACTTACAAAAAATCAATTTCACAGCAACTTCTGGAGAATCTCTGGAGGCCAATTCTAAGCTTTCAGGGTTGTGCACAGTGGCATCCATATACATGTGTTTGTGTGTGTTAAAATCTGCAGAATGGCAAGTTCAGCATCACTCTGAAGCCCTGAATCTTTTATCCATGTCCAGGACATTTCTCTCAGTTAAGACTAGGTAGCTGATCTCCTTCCTGACCAGGGAATTACTTATCTTATAATGAACAGATACCCAATTATTGGATTTTCCTGAGAAAATATATCCAAGGTGAATTTATTTGTGTTCTTTTTCTCTTCCCATGAAGCTTTGGCATGGTCCTTCCTGCAATTTCTCCACTTGATAAGATCCCTTTTGTATGTTTGTAGGCTCCCCAGGCACTTGTTCTACAGCTTCAGCAAACACAATCATAACTTGAATAGCGGCCACATTTTTTCTACTTTTATTTGTCTGACTATCTTGGTGATAGACAGTTGTAACTATTTTGTGGAAGGATTCTATGGCAAGTGAAGCTAAGGGAAAAGTTATTTAAGATAGGTAGAAAAATCGATACCAGAATCTTAGTTTCAAAGAGTTTCAATGAACGGGGGGAAAATGGAAGACAGTTGAAAAAGTTGAACAAAATAGTTATCAATATCTGAAAACAAAAAAAAATGTATAGAAAATGAAAAGTGGCACACATTTACTATTATTTATTTATTAGGTTTAGAAATTGCTCATCTCACTGTTAGGAACTTTCTCCTTAATTCCAAGTTGCTTCTCTCTTTGATCAGTTTCCAACCATTGTTTCTTGTCCTGTCCTCTGATGCTCTGGAGAATAATTTGACCCCCTCTCCTTTGTGGCAGGTTCTCAAATACTGGAATACTTCTATCATGTCACCCCTATTTTTAATTTTCTTTAGACTAGCTGAACCCAAGTGCTGCAGCCATACTTCATATGTTTTAGTCTCCAGGCCTTGGAGCATCTTAGTTGCTCTTCTCTCAACTTTTCCCAAGGTCTCAACATCTTTTTTACAGTAGGTGACCAAAATTGGTTGCAGGAATCAAGTATGTTAAGACTGCAGTGTATCCTTTGCTTTCCCTTGACATTCATAGAGAAATTAATTCATTTGCTTCTTACAGGAAGACAAAATAGTTTTTTTCTCCTTCTATTCAGTATAAGAAAAGTAGTTTGGTGTAGAGGTTAAGGCATCCAGCTAGAAATAAGGAGACTAGAACTTCTAGTACTGGCACAAAATCAGGCAAATAATCTCTAGCTAGTTACTCTTTCTCACAATAAGAAAGAGACAATAATCACAATCAAAATAGTAAAGTTTTGAAGGGACCTTGGAGGTCATCTAGTCCAACCCCCTGCTCAGGCAGGAAACCCTATATCATTTCAGACAAATGACTGTCCAGTCTCTTCTTAAAACTTCCAGTGTTGGAGCATTCACAGCTTCTGGAGGCAGGTTGTTCCACTGGTTAATTGTTCTAACTGTCAGGAAGTTTCTCCTTGGTTCTAGGTTGCTTCTCTCCTTGATTAGTTTCCATCCATTGCTTCTTGTCCTGTCTTCAGGTGTTTTGGAAAATAGCTTAACTCCCTCTTCTTTGTGGCAGCCCCTAACATATTGGAACACTGCTATCATGTCACCCCTAGTCCATCTCTTCATTAAACTAGACATACCCAATTCCAGCAGCTGTTCCTTAATACGTTTTAGCCTCAAGACCTCTAATCATTTTTTTGCTCTTCTCTGTACTCTTTCCAGTGTCTCAACATCTTTTTTACATCGTGGTGACCAAAACTAGATGCACTATTCCAAGTGTGGCCTTACCAAGGCATTGTAAAGTGGTATTAATACTTCATGTGATCTTGATTCTATCCCTCTGTTAATGCATCCAAGCACTGTGTTGGCTTTTTTGGCAGCTGCAGCACAGTGCTGGCTCATATTTAAGTGATTGTCGACTAGGACTCCGAGATCCCTCTCACAGTTACTACTATTCAGCAAGGTACCCCCTATACTATACCTGTACATTTGGTTTTTCTTGCCTAAATGTAGAGCCTTACTTTCTTCACCACTGAATTTCATTTTGTTAGATAGCACCCAGTGTTTAAGTCTGTCCAGATCCTCCTGTATCTTAAGCCTGTCTTCTGGAGTGTTGGCTATTCCTGCCAGCTTGGTGTCATCTGTCCCATTGTCCAAATCGTTGATGAATATGTTGAAGAGCAGTGGGCCCAGAATAGAGCCCTGGGGCACCCCACTACACACTTCTCTCCATGTAGATGCAGTTCCATTGAAGACCACACACTGAGTATGGCTGGTCAGCCAGCTACAGATCCATCTGGTGGTGATGCTGTCTAACCCACATTTTTCTATCTTATCAAATAGTAGGTTGTGATCTACTTTATCAAATGCCTTACTAAAGTCCAAGTAAATTATATCCACAGTATTCCTCTGATCCACTAATTTTGTCACATGGTCAAACTACTCCCAAAGAACCTTGTTAAGAAAACTGCAGTATCTTGGCTTCCGGTTTGCGTGTGTGGCACTTTCGGACGTGCAGGGAGAGGTCCCTCCCTGCCGTCCAATCTTTCTTCATTTGAGGACCCTGAAAAGGGTCGAAGGTTGCCCTAAAGGGGCAAACACTGCAAGGAGGCCCTCCTGTGATCGTGGAAGGGTGGCAGCCCTTCACTTGAATCCGGAGCAGCTCCTTTTGGCCCAAAGAAGAATCATTAAGCCGTTCCCTGCCGAAAGCCAAAAGCACCATCTAGCATGGCGAAGCAATCTGGAGGACTTGGGTGAGACCTCTCCTTTCTCATCCCCCTAACTGCCTGCCTGTGGGACTTTTCTGAAAACCTTCTCCCCCTCCCTTTTTTTTTAAAAAAAAAAACAGCTTTTGTATACTTGGGTGAATAACATTTTAAGCCTTAAAGCGAAGAAGAAGAAAAACACCATCTGATTAAGCAAAGAAACTAACCAATCTCATTCCTACCTATTAAAAAGCTCATATTTTTGTGGGGATCTATTACCCTATTTTCTGTTTAAGATGTGAACTAAGGAAAAAAGAATGGACTAATTATACAAAAGCTTTATATTAATTTGGAAAAAAAGGGAATTTTACAACTTATTCTATATGCTACTGATGACATCCTGTGGCTAAACCTGGAATTGCAAATAAACCTTTTGCTTATTCTGACAGCTGACTGAATAACAGAGCTGTCCTTGATATTATCTTCAAAGAGAAGTGTGGGAACACCTGGCACTGAAAACAATTTTTAGGAGCATTGGAGGTGGAAAATTACTGACTCTTATTAAACTTGCCTCCATGGAACACTTAGCTGTAAAAACCTAACAAAATGGATGACTATATCCCACCACTTAACTACAAATTGATATTGGACACAATCTTGGCTATAACTGAGCAAATTAAAGCCAAATTACATGATAAACCTGACAACTCAAAGCCACCAGACCAAACTTTGACCTTAAATGATGAATTGACAACCCAAAAAGAAATAGAAGAACTGGAAATTAACACTAAAATAGAAGACTTTAAAAAGCAACAAACACAGCCTACAGAGAACTTTGAAGTCCAAACTCCAACTTTAACTATAAAACTTACAGTTCAAAAAACAACACCCAAAGAAAGCAACATTAAGAGCAAAGATATCAAAGGCCTTCAAATACAGTATGTTGAAGATTCAGCTAATCAAACGATAACAACATTAGCTACTACTTTCTAACTAACCCAGATGGAAATGGAACAAGAATTACATCAAACATCAAAAACTGAACTATTAAAGCAATATTTCAATGATTATAAAGGGGACACCAGCTTGGCAAAACTGTCATTTGGATGGTCTCCGTGGATTCAAATAATAGGTGGAGGAAGAAAAGGAGACACATTTGAGAATTTAAAGACACTAAGATGGAAGCCTGATTGGCACAAATGGAAGGCAAGAGTTAGATTTAAAGATTTAGACTTGTCTCTTTTTTTGGGATTTGTAAGGACAGAACTTAAAAAACTTTTTTGATAGACTATATTTAAAAAAATATAAACTGATTTCATATTTAGGTTTTAGACTTTTAAAGGAAAACAAAATTAAGCTTTTAGAGGAAAACTTTGAATTATACTATAGAATTTAAAATCTTACAATATAAGATAGTATTTTAATAAGTATTGAATGGTTAAGACAAAAAATCTTTTCTAACAATTGGTGATTTGTTAAGATGAAAACTAGACTTTACTGCTAAATCATAAGAATGATTTGTAATGAACAATGTAAGTTTTGTAGACAAGAGAACTCTTCTTTACTGAAATAGGGAATTGTAGGTTACCCAAAAAGTAAGCTTTCTTCTGTATATTATAGGCCACTTTAGAGTATTTTATTGCAATTAGGTAAAACTTAAAAACAGGATTTTGATATGTATTAGTCTAATTACATTGAAAACTTTGTTAATTGATTAGTTCATATCTAGAAATGTACTAACGTGATCACTTTGACTATGTGACAACTAAGGGAATTAGAGAGGGACTCTTTATTGATGCAACCTGAACTATTTACAAACAACTTGTTATTTGTTACCCAACCACCATATTGCTTCACAAATACATGTATATGTAAATATTGAAAAACCAATAAAACTTGAATTAAAAAAAAGAAAGAAAACTGCAGGATCTTGTCCACTCCCCAGGAGTTAAAATTGACTTAAAGGCACATACAGAGACACACTATGAAGACTAAGAGGTTAGAGAAGCAAGCTGTCTGTAAATTTTAATAAACTTTGTCTTTAGATCTTCAGTTTCTATCTCTGCATATACTTATGTTGTATCTTGCTATGGCCTTCCAGTTCCAATTTATAGCTATGAAAACTGAACCAACATAATCATTCAGTCAGAATAGAGCTGGAAGGGACCTTGGTGATCTTATAGTCCAACCCCCTGCTCAAGCAGGAGACCCTATACCATTTCAGATAGGTGACTGTCCAGTCTTTTTTAAAAAAAACACCCTCCAGTGATAAGCACAAGCAATTTCACTGGTTAATTGTCCTCACTGTTGGGAGCAAAGTGGAGAAAAGAACAAATCTCCAGTAATAGTTGCAGTAAAACCATTCTTGTCATTGGAAGCAATTATTGTTATTAGCGTAGGACATTGTTACAATAGTCAGGAGGCCATAGTGCTATTGCAGAGTAGTAGTTTGGCTTGCCAAGGTACCAACCTTATTATGGGGCATACTTTCATGCTGCCGAAAGAGCTGGCTTCACACTAGAGAGAAAGATGAGCAGCATTTCCTCCAGCATCACCTTTCCCTTCCTGGAGCTGCCTCACAAATAGGCAGCACAACCAGGAAAGTTCAGAGCTGACAGAAGTCTAACTGCCAGCACAGAGCACCAGCTCATCTCTTTATCAAAGTGGTACCTATCTATCTACTTGCATAGAACATACTTTTGAACTGTTAGGTGGACAGAAGACGAGGTGAGTGCTAGGACTCAAACTATTGAAGCTGAGACCATCTCCAGTGTCATTAAGCCACCCAATCACCATGCCTCAATTGGAAGCAACGGAATTTCAATATTCTGGACACAGTGTAGAACCAAAAGTCTTTGAAAAAGACTCTGATTCTTGGAAAAATCAATGACATTCAAAAAGAACCTAACCCAAGACAGACTGCCCAAAGACTACAATAAATAGCACAAGTATTACTTTAAAGAATTGAAAAATCTAGTTATTGACAGATAATCCCAGAAAACGTGTCAATTAAATCTAAAACTGTTGGAACTAAAACAAAAGCAAAAAAAGAGTCAACAGTACAATTCAGATTTTCCTTTTCAATCTTGATTTCAGCAATACATTTGACAAAGTATCCATGATATTCTAATAGGGATTGAGAGAAGTTGGTGTGTACAGCCTTTAGTGTTTAGTGATTAAGAGGGATGTTATATACAACAAACTTTGACTTTCTAAAATCCCCCAAAATCAAGTCAGCCATGATTTGGTTAAAGGCAAACATTCTCAGGAAATATGGCCATCTGGTGGTCATCAAGAAAGAAAAAGAATATAAGTTTTAAATAACTTAAGCTTTATTGTTCCTAATTGCAGTTGGAATTGTGTCACCATGCAATGGAAACATGGCATGACTTCTGAATCTGATTCCAAACTTCCGACATGATTCTTATATCACTAATTTTAATTTGCAAGGGGCAATTAGTTCCTGTTAGTTAGATGAAGAAAAATAATTAACACAGCTTGTTCTGCAACAGTCTACATATTGGATTTCAGAGCCCATGGAGGCCTAATTTGGCCAGATCATGAAAACATTAAAGACTTTGGCTGAACAATATATGAGATATGGAACCTAAACTGTAACTTTGACAAGTTCTCCTGTGGTTTCCTTTCTGGCTGGAACAATTAGTTTATTATTGCATAGCAGCGTGTTTCATGAAAAGGTATAATTTGATGAAATTCAGAAACTCTACATGTAGCAGTTTCAGTAAAGTAATTTCTGCTTTTTAAAAGCCATTAGCATTAAATGATTTGCATTTCCCACCTGCAGGAGTTCTGGCTGTTGGAAAGCTTTTATACAAGCAGGCACCATATCCATTTTATATGAAAAGTATTTAATCAAAAAGTTATCATCATCACCATCATCATCATATAAATAAGATCTCATAAAGTGATCCAACTTGGTTTGGACTGCTTTCCACTAATTATGTCTGCTAATTGCATTCACAATTCATCTTACTGCCCTATTATATATTCTATGAGAGATTTTAATGAGAGGAGAAACCTGACAAAGCCAGATGCATTTAACAAGTGTATTTCGTTCTATTCATGTATTACTTATTATGATGTCTCTATACTGTTTTTTTGATGGCTCAGATGAGTCTTCATTTAACACACAGAAGTATGTGAAATACAGGCAAAGATGGTGGTGGAAGGACATAGTATGGGAAGGAGACAGAATCCCAAGTGCACAAATAGTGTATTGAAATAAGTATTTTAAAACTGGGTTCTTTCTGGAAAGCTTGCCCAAACAAAAAGTTATATGCCGCCATTTTAAAAACATAACAATAATCTACATTCCCCATTCTCTTTGGCAGGAACAAGTATTCTATGAACACCTGCAAACCTCCCTTTTTGTTTTATTTTTTATTTTTTTGAAGAAAATAGGGGATTCTTGTGACTGAATGGAAGAAAGATTTTCAAAGGTTGTGTGTCTTTATTTTTCTTTCCACATCTTGTGCCTTTTGGCTTTATTTGCAAATTAGAAATCCTTCCTTCTTTCCTCCCTCCCTCCTTCCCTCTCTCCCTTTTTCCCTCCCTCCTATCCATCCATCCATTCATCTATCCATCCTTTGATAGTCTGGAGCTTGCAAGAGGAGGGCAGGTGAAGAAGAGGGATGATGTTTGTAGGAAAAGCATAATATTGGAGTGATCATAGAAAAAAAAATTGAACTCCTGTCCTATTCACCAATTTAAGGCAAGGAGCAAGCAGTTAATAAAGCACATCAGATTATATGAAACTTGACCTATAGTTACAGAATTGCGTATCTTCAATTATTAAATCCTACTCTGTCACCAGAGCAAACAGAATAACAAAAAAAAAAAAAAACAACCCAGAGTTGGAAAGGATCTTGGAGGTCTTCAACCTCCTGCTGAAGCAGGAGACCCTATACCATTTCAAACAAGTGGCTGTCCAGTCTCTTCAAATGGTTGGTATTGGTGCATTTTTCCATCTGACTTATTAGGTTGCTATACATAATTAATGTAACCATGATGTGATCGTGATTAATAAACTATCAGGAACAGTTCCAAAAACATTATTTTTTTGTATATAACTATAAAATATTTGAGAAATAGTATTCTTAAGGTAAGCAACAACTGCTATAGGAATCTACTTAGCTGTTTCTCTCTCCTAAACAACCATCACATTGGTCCTGTGGGAGAAGTCCTTGAAGAGAGAGAGAGAAAGAATTTGCTTCCCTCCCTACAAGACTGTTTCCATGCACTGCTCTGTAAGAAGGATACCAGAATAGAAAGGAAGTGTCAGATCTGCCATCATACCACTCCAGACCTGATTTGCTTGGATGGCAGCCTGCCATAAAATGTGGGGAAGAGAGAAGGAGAATGCAGGGAGGGGGGAATAACACAAACTAGAAGTGCCAACCAGAGACAACAGTTGAATAATCCAAGGACACTGGCATGGGAATGGAATGCAAATGTCCACCAAAGAGGCACCTACTTAGGACTATTAACAAAACAACCTATTTGAACTTTAGTGGGTAATAGCAAGATGACCAAGGGGGAGGGCCCAGGAGAAGGGAAAAATATCACCTTTGTGCGGGAATCTTCATATCTGGTTTTTCCTACACTGTAACCCCTTGCTTTAGTAAAAATATAATTTTCATTACAAATGGAGTTGGGGGGGGTCTTTCTTTCCTGAACATCCAAGCTGGGACAGATCTGCCAGAAAATTGGGCAGACCACACTTACACTTTAGAAGCCTACTTAGCCAGACTCTTCCTATGTGTTGACCCAATAAGACCATAAATTCTTCAGCTGCTCTGGATCATCAAAGTTTTGTTTTCAGTAACTGTGTTTTTATTTGCAATGGTTGATGTGGCTTATAAATAAATCATTTGGGAAGCTTAATTTATTATACATTAATAATATCTGTTCAAAGAGATCTAATAAGAGGGCCTATGGAAACCTAGTTGCTAGATCTGCCTATAGACAATAATTGATTGATTGATTGATTGATTGTGTATTGTCAAGTTGTTTTTGATGCCTAGTAACCACACCAATAATGAAAAAAACACACAAACATAAAAGACAAGAGGAGCTTCAATCAAACCATCAGAGCTACCATTTTGATTTCTTGCTAACTTATTTTGTAGATACCCTTAGTGGAGAAACTTTCTTAGGGATGACAGCATTTCTGTTTATTCACTGATGAAAGTATGTGAAAGACACTGTATTACAAAATGAGATTATTATTTTTTTTACCTGTTGATAACAATGGTTATCTTCTCACATGTAGAATTTTGCTACTTGTGAGTTGCTAGTGTCATTTAGGAAAATGTTATTGAATGAAATGATTTTTCCTCTAACCTTTTCAATGAATTTTAATGCATTTTTTAAATTTAATCTTGATTGGCTAAAGTGGAAAAGAAAAGGATGAAGAAAAAAAGAAATCCCTTAGTGTTATTTGTTTTATTTTAATTTAATTTTATTTCTACTTGCCCATCTCAGCATGTGACTCCATTATAATACACAAGTTATATATTATAATTACCTTGGATAACATTACCTTAGTTCACATTTTGTAATATTTGCAATTTTTTTCAAGCTCCTATTTAAAATATTCCTTCCCCAGGAGGAATTTCATTTCATAATCCACATTTTGTATGTAGGCACATTTGTAAGGGTTTTTAAACAGTAAACATTTCAGTAAGCAATTTAATTAATTAATTAATACATTATTGTTTTCTAGGTTTTTTTCTTTTAATATATAAAACACATGCTTTTTCCACAAACATCATACATCTTCTTCACCCTCCCTCCTTCTGCAAGCTCCAGACCTTTGGAAAAAGGAAGGAAGGAAGGAAGGAAGGAAGGAAGGAAGGAAGGAAGGAAGGAAGGAAGGAAGGAAGGAAGGAAGGATTTCATAGCTGAGTAAGATCATCCTTATATATCCTTCTTTTTCCACATCCTTCATGGTTACAAGCAGCCAAATGAAAAAGTGTATATTACAAATCCTTAAATTATATGTATTCCCTTCTTACCCAATTATGGCCCACGGGACTGACCAGACATGACAGTATTAATTCAAATCTATGCTATCAAAGTGCAATTCCATGTGTCTGCTTAATAAAAAAAAATTCAGGAGATCAAGTCAGTCCTGTGTCACTCATTTATGAACAGGCAATAACACAAGAGTTAAAGTTCCCCACATAATGTGTACATACATTGTTAGAGCCTGCAGGTTAAGCCTTGTGAAATATTAATCCAACAAGTTTCACAAATACATGAATAGAACAAACAAACACAAAAGACTTTTTGATACTAATCTTTATACCTTTCCCAGAATATTTTTTGCATCTTGAGTAATGCAATGATAGTATTTTTGTAGTAGGGCTATAAATATACATGATACAATTTATTGAATGGTAGATTAAATTTCATATTTCATGTTCAATCAAGTTAATGGCCTACATGAAGCTAAAAAAGTCACAGTTCATCTTGTCATCATAAATGCCTTGTCCAATTTTTGTATTAATTGAAAACAGTAGGAGAAAAGTATATTTTAAGGGAATTTATTTCAATTCCTTTGCAGAAAATATGACCATCTGTTTTAATGGCTTATTACTGAACACATGAAATGTGGGTTGAATTGCACTGCAAAGGTGACAGGATTGTCTTTAATGAGGTGAAAGGTTATTTTTTTTTTCAAGAGCTATGTTATCAATGTTCACTTTGTTTCAATTACTTGAACTTGAGCTTGGAAGTTGCTGCTGCGCAGGAATGCAAGTGTTGTCTAGTTATGGCAAGTATTGGTAAAAACAGGCAGAATACCCATTTTGCATTTAGGAATTACAAGCTGTGTTTTTTGGGGAAAGCAGCTTTTACTTGGAAGCAGCTTTTGTTGATTTGAAGCACCTGCATGAAGATCTAAATAACCTTCTTTCTTCCTTGACTAAGTTCAGCTAACAATAGCAATAGCACTTGGACTTATATACTGCTTCAAAGTGCTTTACAGCACTCTGTCAGCAGTTTACAAAGTCAGCCTATTGCCCTCAACAATCTGGGTCCTCATTTTACCAACCTCAGAAGGATGGAAGGCTGAGTCAACCTTGAGCTGGTAAGGATCAAAATACTGGCAATCAACAGAATTAGTCTGCAATATTGCATTCTAACCCCTGAGCCACCAAAGAAATTTTTGGGGGGTTAATTTGAAATGTCTTCAAGGGAAAAATAAATTCCAGTTGTCTTTTGAAAAAGCACCCGTGGGATAATCTTGACCTGGATGACTGAGAATATCCATAGATAGTTAGGTGAAATTCTTGACAAAAATAAACATGTCAGTGAAAACACACACAGCCTTATAATAATCACACTGTTTTTAGAACTAATTGAAGAATTAAATTGTATACCTATGTATATCTATATCTATCTATATCTATATCTCATATAGTCAAGGCTATGGTGTTCCCAGTTGCAATGTATGGCTGTGAAAGTTGAACCATAAGAAAGGCTGAGCGCCAAAGAATTGAAGCCTTTGAACTATGATGCTGGAGAAGACTCCTGCAAGTCCCTTGGACTGCAAGGCAATCAAACCGGTCAGTCCTAGAGGAGATCAACCCTGACTGCTCTTTAGAAGGCCAGATCCTGAAGTAGAAACTCAAATACTTTAGCCACCTAATGAGAAGGAAGGACTCACTGGAGAAGAGTCTAATGCTGGGAAAAGTTGAGGGCAAGAGAAGAAGGAGATGACAGAGAATGAGGTGGCTGGATGGAGTCACTGAAGCAGTAGGCGTGAGCTTAAATGTACTCCAGAAGATGGTAGAGGACAGGAAGGCCTGGAGGAATGTTGTCCATGGGGTCGTGATGGGTCGGACACGACTTCACAACTAATATATCTATCTATATCTATATCTATCTATCTCTATCTCTATCATCTCTCTCTCTCTCTCTCTCTATCTATCTATCTCTCTATCTATCTCTATCTCTATCTCTATCTATCTATCTATCTATCTATCTATCTATATCTATATCATCTATATCTATATCTATATGTATATCTATATCTATATCTATATCTATATCTATATCTATCTATCTATTTATCTATCTATGAAGGAACTGAAATGTAAATGAAGTTGTGTGTATTTTGGAAGCTTGCAAAGTGATGATGAATGAAATGGAACAAGAAGAAGAAAAGGCAGATTTTTTTAAATATTAGATTTTCCCATCCCTAATTATTAGTTATCTATACCTCTGATAATATCCCATAGGAATACCTTCAAACAAATAATCATTAGCATGAATTCCATGCCATAAATCAAATATCTTTACAAAAAGGATTTCTAATATTCACTGAGGATATATAAGCTAGGATTAATAAATGCAGCAGCTGCTTACTATGATAACTGTATAGCAACTTTGTATTCAGAGATAGTATATTATTGGATAGCAGATGGCGAAGTTAAACAACAAGGCAGACCTTGTTGCTCTATTTATGAAACTCTAAAGGCATCTGGCTAGCTTACACTGGAACAGAATATTAGACTACATGGATCATCTTGTGATCCAGGGAAGCAATTGCTATATTCTAAAGTATAATAGCAATGAACTGTATTTTTTGTTTGTTTGTTTTTGTGTTTCTCTCTAGTTGTCAAGGCTAACAAGCATCCTGAATTTGTTCTAGTGCTGGAAATTGGAACAAAATTCATCTATAGTTTTATACATCAAACAGGCAACCATTTGAACCAACTGTAAAATGATATGCATGGTGGGGGCTATAAATTTCCACTTCAAATCTGCTCTTGTCGTGGTGAATTAGAAACAATGAATTATATCAGAGCTGAAAATGGAAAAATCTGCTATTCCTATCAAGCTTGATGAGCAAAGTTCACTTGCATATTCCCTTATGTTTCCCACTTTTTAGGGAGAGAAGCAAACAAACATGCAAAGTATGTCTGCTTCTTCCAAGGCTGCGTATTTCATGACCATCTGAAATAATCCTGCTTTGAAACATAGATACATTTAGATTCACTAAATTAATTGAGTTCACAATCTACAAAAACAAAGTACACTTTTCATTAGTTTTCAGACACATGTGTTCACAAGAATGTCTTTTATACTACCTCCTCTTGTCCAAATTTAATTCTCTGTCTGATTTAATTGCTTGCATTCCTGCCATCTTGTGGGAATCAGAGAGATAAGTTTTCATTAGCTGAACAGCACATAGATTATAATTGACTTTTCTTTTACTTTGATGGTATTCTGAGAAAATGTGCTCTACATGGTATCTATCATACTCACAAAACATAACAAGGCCACCATGCCATAGACAAAATTAAATATTTATAGCCTATCTGAACATAGCAGCAACATCCACAGTTCACTGTTTGCCTTCAAGGCATCAAAAACAAGAGTGAATGAGATCTTCTACTGCAGAAATTTTGCAGACCAGTCCAGATACTCTAATGTATTATCACAAAGTACAACCTTGTTATTTGCTAGTGCAATTTTTAAACTCCTACATCAGTAAAGCTATATGTAGTTAAGCACGATTCTGGTAATTATTCTCCTTTTGTTGTGTGTGAAGAATCAGTCTACAGAAGCAAGACTCTTAGCAGTAAAAACAAGGGGAAAAGATGACTGGGAGGCTTGTGATTCCCCCCAGCTCTGTAATATCAAAGAAATATCTCATCTTCGCCAACATCAGTTAGGAGTGGGATTAGGAAGGACTAAATTCTTTCATCATTCCTTACTCAGACAACAACAATAAATTACATTTTCAAATACAGGTAGTCCTCAAATTACAAAAGTTCATTTAGTGACCATTCAAAGTTAAAACAGCAACATCTCCTTGGTCATGTGATTTACATTTGTAGGCTCGACAATTGTTTCATATTTATAATGGTTGCGATGTCCCAGGATCATCTTTTGCAACCTTCTGACAAGCAAAGACAATGTGGAAGACTTAACCACCATGTTATTAATTTAGCAGTTTAAGTGATTCATTTGACAAACATGGCAAGAAAAGCCATAAAATGAGGGCAAAACTCCCTTAACAAATCCCTGATTTAATAACATAAATTTGGGGCTCAACTGTGGTCATAAATTGAAGACTAACTGTATGCATTTGCAATTCTGCTATTGCTGTCTAGGTCATAATCTATCCTTTTGACTATATACTGGTGAAATGTTTATTATATATTATTCTCTCTGAAGAATAATATATAATATTTTTGTTTCTCAGAATTGCTCTAACTAATTAACAAGAGATTCATTTTGAATTTTTAAATCCACCTGCACTTGGATTTGCATCCTCAGTATTGCTTTTTAAGAACCATCTAGGATTCTGAAGGGATAAACCATATTAATTTTGTAATCCTTTGTTTATTAAGAAGGTGTCTCCCTTGAAGAATATAATAATAATAATAATAATAATAATAATAATAATAATAATAATAATAATAATAATAATAATAATAATACTAATAATAATAATAATAATAATAATAATAATAATAATAATAATAATAATAATAAGTTAGTGTAGAGATATAGTGGTATCTTAGCTATTTTGACCACTGAAATATGCAGTAAAAAAATCTACTTCCCTTTTGAAGTTTGTAAAGATTTTTAAAATGGAGGTGCAGGACAAGTCTCTTCATAGCACCTCCTCTGGGCTAGTTGTTGTTGTTAGTTGCGAAGTCGTGTCCGACCCATCGCGACCCTATGGACAATGTTCCTCCAGGCCTTCCTGTCCTCTACCATCTTCTGGAGTCCATTTAAGCTCATGCCTACTGCTTCAGTAACTCCATCCAGCCACCTCATTCTCTGTCGTCCCTTTTTTCTATTGCCCTCAATCTTTCCCAGCATTAGGCTCTTCTCCAGTGAGTCCTTCCTTCTCATTAGGTGGCCAAAGTATTTGAGTTTTAGCTTCAGGATCTGGCCTTCTAAAGAGCAGTCAGGGTTGATCTCCTCTAGGACTGACCGGTTTGATCGCCTTGCAGTCCAAGGGACTCGCAGGATTCTTCTCCAGCACCAGAGTTCAAAGGCCTCAATTCTTTGGCGCTCAGCCTTTCTTATGGTCCAACTTTCACTGCCATACATTGCAACTGGGAAGACCATAGCCTTGACTATACGCACTTTTGTTGACAGGGTGATGTCTCTGCTTTTTAGTGTGCTGTCTAGATTTGCCATGGCTTTCCTCCCGAGGAGCAAGCGTCTTTTAATTTCTTGACTACAGTCCCCATCTGCAGTGATCTTGGAGCCCAGGAAAATAAAATCTGTCACTACCTCCATTTCTTCCCCATCTATTTGCCAGGAATTGATAGGGCCGGATGCCATGATCTTGGTTTTCTTAATGTTTAGTTTCAACCCAACTTTTGCACTCTCCTTCTTCACTCGCAACAAGAGACTCTTCAGTTCCTCTTCACTTTCTGCCATTAGAGTGGTATCATCTGCATATCTTAGGTTGTTGATATTTCTTCCAGCAATCTTAATTCCAACTTTTGATTCATCTAGCCCTGCCTTTCTCATGATGTGCTCTGCATATAAGTTAAATAGGCAAGGTGACAGTATACAGCCTTGCCGGACTCCTTTCCCAATTTTGAACCAATCAGTGGTTCCGTGTCCAGTTCTCACTGTTGCTTCTTGACCCGCATATAGGTTTCTCAAGAGACAAATAAGATGGTTTGGTACTCGGACTTCCGGTGGCTCCGCGGCGCCGGAGACAGCCTTCCCGGGCTGTCCGCGGCTCAGCTGTGTGATTTTTCGCCCGAAACAGCGCCGATCAGCTGTTCGGGCGAATTTGAAGCCCCCTCCTCGGGAGAAGAGGAGGGGGTGAGCCCCCAGGTAGGGGTCGAGTTCTCCGGGGCCGCCTGAGCTTGGAGCTTGGGCGGCTGAAGGATTGAACTCCCCCGTAGCCTGGGCTGCTCCCAGCTGGCTAGCGTCTCTGCTCCGGACTTCATGGAGCAGAGCCAGGCGTCTGCGACCATCCCTGCTTGAAGGAGAGACTATGAAAGGAAAAGAGCAGGCAGAGCAGTACAAGAGGGAAAGATGAAGAGATGAAGAGGATTATTTTATTTTACTCTCGAGCTTGATGGACTTTGCTTAAAACCTAAAGTGAAAGTGCGTCACAATTGTAAGTAAAAGATGGCGGCTAAACCTCCCCCTAGAACTTTTCGGAGTGCTGGAAATTCTCCGGTGCAACAACAATCATTACTGCAGGCGTTGCATTCTCCCGATGTATTGACATCGAAGGACCTTGAAAAACATACCCAGTTAATTTTGGAGTCAATGGGTGTTAAATTTGTACAGATGGAGGAGAAATTGGAGAAATTGGAGCAGAGAATGGAAGAAAGGATGGAACAGAAATTCAGAGAGATGAAGGTAGACATTTTGTCCTCAGTGCATAAAGTAGCTAAATGTGTGGAGGTGCTGGATGACAAAGTGGAAGATCTGACTCAAAAGAATGCTATATTAGAAGCAAAAGTATTGGAAATTGAAGATTTAAAAGACAAAATGGATAGCGAACTGAGTCTGGCTCAATTTTACCAGATGCAGTTTGCTGTTAGAATTAGAGGCCTAAAAGAGAATATTAAAGAAGATTTAAAGCAGCTGGTTTCTGAGGCTTTTGAGGTGGTATTGAACCATCCAGCATCTGAAATAAAACAAGGCATGGACAAAGTGTTTCGTGTGAACTCGTGGATTGCTAAACAGAGAAAGTTGCCTAGAGATGTGGTGGTTTATTTTGTAAAAAGGGAAATTAGAGATGAAGTTATACAAGCTGCCTATGATACTAAAGTTGTGATTGCTGGTCAAGAAGTTTTGGTTCTAAAAGAAATTCCTCCAAAGATTTTAAAGAGAAGGAAGGACTTTATATTTCTTGTGCAAGAGCTCAAGCAAAGAGATATAAGGTTCAGATGGGAGATCCCAGCTGGGTTGAGCTTCATGTATGAAGGCAAAAGGTACTGTTTGGGTACTGTGAAGCAAGCGCACGATTTTTACAACAATGTCTTAAAAGCAACCCCATCAACACTTTTGGAAGCTGCAGAGGGATCTGGAGAAGGAGAACATCAGGAGGATGAAGATGGACAGATAGACGAGAATGGTACAGGAGGAGATCAAGCTGCAACTCTTTTGGATGATCCTAGAGAACAGAGGGTGACGCGTGCTGCCTTAAAACGCTCAAAAAAGATAAAAAAATAAGACCAGTAGAAATCTATGGAACTTCCACAACATACTTACAGTCAAGTGGTAGTTGTGTTTTTAAGAGTTTTGGGATGATATGTATGGTAACAGAATCTTCAATTTGGAATTAATGGACAATTTACTACAGAGGAAGAGGAAGAAAGTTTTGTGGGTTAATGTGGGTTAATTTGTGTAAGAACTATCTATTATAGCCTATTTTGGCTAGAGAGGTTAATAGGGATAGGTGCTTGTGATGTGTAAATGAGAATTTGTTTAGGAAATAGTGAATTGTGGAAGAACATAGATGGGAATGACGCTAGTTTTCTTTTATTTTAGTTCTTTATACATATTTAGTATTATTAAGGATTGGTTTACTCTATATAAGCTAGAGAGTGATGGATTTTAGAGTTTATAATTGTTAGTATATGATTGTTTATGATTGCTTTTTAGATATATACCTTGTATTTTGCTCTGGGAAGTCGGGGGGGGAGGGGGGGAGGAGGGGAAGTAGGGGGGGGAGGTAGGGGAGGGAGGAGGGAGAGGGGGAGGGGGGGAAATAGGGGGGAGGTAGGGAGGGGAGGAGGGAGGGCGAAGGGGGGTTTTTTTAAAGGAAAACTGTATTTTAAAACTTTTCAATAAAAAAAAAAGATGGTTTGGTACTCCCATCTCTTTAAGGACTTGCCACAGTTTGTTATGATCCACACAATCAAAGGCTTTAGCATAGTCAATGAAGCAGAAGTAGATGTTTTTCTGGAACTCTCTAGCTTTCTCCATGATCCAGCGTATGTTAGCAATTTGAGAGAAATCTAGTTCCTCTGCCTCTTCGAAATCCTGTCTGTACTTCTGTTAGTTCTTGATCCACATACTGCTGGAGTCTAGCTTGTAGGATTTTAAGCATAACTTTACTAGCATGTGAAATGAATGCAATGGTGCGATAGTCTGAACATTCTTTGGCACTGCCTTTCTTTGGAATTGGAATGTAAACTGATCTTTTCCAATCCTGTGGCCACTGTTGAGTTTTCCAAATTTGCTGGCAAATTGAGTGTAAGACTTTTACTGCATCGTCTTTTAAGATTTTGAATAGCTCAGCTGGAATACTGTCACCTCCACTAGCTTTGTTGTTGCTCAGCTTTTCTAAGGCCCACTTCACTTCACATTCTAGGATCTCTGGCTCGAGGTCAGTGACCAGCTCATTGTGATTATCAGGGACGTTAAGCTCATTCTTGTATAGTTCTTCTGTGTAATTTTGCCACCTCAATCTCTTCTGCTTCTGTTAGGTCCCTGCCATTTTGGTCCTTTATCATGCCCATTTTTGCATGAAACGTTCCCTTCATCTCTCCAATTTTCTTGAAAAGATCTCTGGTCCTCCCTATTCTATTGTTTTCTTCTATTTCTTTGCATTGTTCATTTAAGAAGGCATTCTTATCTCTTCTAGCTATTCTTTGGAATTCTGCATTTAATTGGGTATATCTTTCTTTTTCTCCCTTGCCTTTCACTTCCCTCCTTTCCTCAGCTATTTGCAAAGCTTCCTCAGACAGCCATTTTGCTTTCTTGCATTTCTTTTTCTTTGGGATGGTTTTGGTTGCTACCTGTTGTACAATGTTGCGAACCTCTGCCCATAGTTCTTCAGGCACTCTGTCTATCATATCTAATTCCTTAAATCAATTTGTCACCTCTACTGTATATTGAACAGGGATATGATTTAATTCATAGCTGACTGGCCTAGCGCTTTTCCCTACTTTCTTTAATTTAAGCCTAAACTTTGCAACAAGAAGCTCATGGTCTGAGCCACAGTCAGCTCTTGGTCTTGTTTTTACTGACTGTATAGAGCTTCTCCATCTTTGGCTGCAGAGCATATAGTCAATCTGATTTCTGTGTTGACCGTCTGGTGATGTCCATGTGTAAAGCCGTCTCTTGGGTTGTTGGAAAAGAGTGTTTGCTATGACCATCGTATTCTCTTGACAAAATTCTATCAGCCTGTGCCCTGCTTCATTTTGTACTCCAAGGCCAAACTTGCCTGTTATCTTTTGGCTTCCTACTTTAGCATTCCAATCTCCCATGATGATAAGGACATCATTTTTGGGTGTTAGTTCTATAAGGTGCTGTAGGGCTTCATAGAACCGGTCAATTTCATCCTCTTCAGCACTGGTGGTTGGGGCACAGACTTGGACTACTGTGATATTGAATGGTTTGCCTTGGATTCGAACTGAGATCATTCTGTCATTTTGAGGGTTGTACCCCAGTATTGCTTTTCCTACTTTTTTATTGACTATGAAGGCTACTCCATTTCTTCTGAGGGATTCTTGCCCGCAGTAGTATACCTGATGGTCATCTGAATTAAAATCACCCATTCCTGTCCATTTTAGTTCGCTGATACCTAAGATGTTGATGTTTAGTCTTGTCATCTCTTGTTTGACCACGTCCAGCTTTCCTTGATTCATGGATCTTACTGGCATGCAAACCCATTTGCGGTTATCAGACCCGATTGTATCTTTTTGGTACACTCAAGTTATCAATTTATTCCTTGGTATAAATATTTAGACTCCTAATCAAAATCCTGGAGATCCTGGGCTAGTTAATGCTTCAAATCTTGAATTAAATGAATTGATGGTCTGAATTAGGATAAGGCAGTTTCCTGAGATTCCTAGGAAAAAAAAGATAAATAAGAGATAAAAGTGTCTTCTGGAAAGAAATTGAATAGACTTTAAAGCTTGTCGGCTTTATCAAACTGTTTTGTTTATTGTACAGTCTGAACTTCTTGCTTATTGATTTTTTTTATTATTTTAAAAATAATTTTCCTCTTTCCCTTCTTTTAAAAAGGTATTTCTCTATAGGAGTAGACAAATGTTAAAAAAAAACTATTAATTTTTTATCCCAAGTATATTTAATTTCTTTTATTAAATCCTCTAAAAACCTAGTAAAGTTACACACATCCCCATTATTTTTTTTAAAAAAATCCAGTGATAAATATCTTGATTTTTAACAAATAAATTCTGAATTTCAATTATATTTTTCCCCAAATGTGGGCAAATAATGCAATGGCAAAAAACAGAGGAGAGAGAGGTCATCATTCAAAAGCAGTAAAGAAATATATAGCATGGCATTTGGCCTCCAATAAATTATCTACGTTTTTAGTGATGTCAAAGTTTGTAGAGTCTTCAGAGGAAAAGCCAGACTAGACTACACAAATGGGGAAAAAAATCAAAGCAGCATACTGAGAGTTTATAGGTCAAGCTTATTTTGGAAAATTGGGTAAAAATAGGAGAATCTCCCTCTCTCCAATTATAACTCCCATTCCCAGAATATGGAAAAAAGATAGCAAATGTTGGGAAATGGCTGTAAAAATAGCAATCAGGAATCAGATATGATGAGATCAAAGAAAATAGTTAGCCAGAGAACAACAGGTTAATTAACAGGACAGATAGACAGAGAAAAGGGAGAGAAATGTAAAGAGGAAGGAGATGGATAGGTCAGAAAAAAGAAGGAAAAAATAAGTGTAGTTAAAAAGATAAAGATTCCTTTGAGTTCAACAGATGATAATTTCATGAACATGTTAAGCTTAGTTGTTTTGTTCTTTTTCATTTGGCTTTCCAATCTACCCTACTTTCCTGGAATTTCTTCCTATCCAAGTAGTGATAATATTTAGATTTTTGAAATGAAATCCATGTTGCCAATAGTTTGAATAATTTTTTGGGTTGTGTTCAACTAAGTTTTATGCAGAATTTAGCTGCAATCAAACTACTTACAGTATATGTCCAATTCCATATAATGTGCACTGTTGTCCAATAGTTACCTGGCTGTAATCCAAGGAGCAGGAAAAAATTAAAAAAACTGTAAAAGAAGGAAAAGATCATTTTTATACAGTATTGGGCAGGTTAAAAATCATCATCATCATCATCATCATCATCATCATCATCATCATCATCATCATCACAAGACTTATCACAAATGTCCAGTTGCAACACTAAGAAAAACTAGAAGATTTCAAATATTCACAGCATCATTACACATACAACATTGGATTGGAAGATTATGTTTTATTCAAATAAGAAACAGGATTTACTTCAGGAAGGGAATCCTGACTAGGAGATTTAAACTAAAACTAAGGTTAATCACAATGAAAATAAAATAAAACTTTATTAACATGGAAGGAAGTATCTGGACTGCTTCGTGGGAAATCAACCAGATATATTCTCCAAGCACCAGCACCACTTCAGGAAAGCATAATACAGCTGATGTGATCTCTTCATCCCCTCCAGCAGAAGCAAAGTCTGGATCCAGAATGGTTCTTTGCAATGGCTTCATTATTTCGTGCTTCACCACACCACACCACACCATAACAGCACCACCTACAATATATATCCCACTTAACCCAATACAGTATCTTCATCACCACCACAAGCCTTACCACAAATGTCCAGTTGCAACACCAAGAAAAAGTAGAGGCTCCCAAATATTGTGACTTTGAAGAAACATAAATTGATTTTGAAGTAAGAACAGCAGATTCAGCAAAATCTTGAATTGTGAAAGATATGGTTTATTCCATGCTTGGAATACTTGAAATGCCATTTCAAGATCAAATGATTTGAAAGTGGAAGCTCTTGTATATCTCTTAATAACTTCTGTACAAATGGAAAAGGGAATGGAAGTTGCAAATCCTGTTTAAATCCAAGGAATATTTACCATATTCTAATTATGTATGCATTTCTGGATGTTTGACTGTTTTATCGATTTTAATTGTTTTCACTGTTCTATAATTTTAGAATTGTAACCTTGGTTGAGTTGAGCAGAAGTCACATGTGTATTGTTATGTATGCAGGCATCTGCATAGCAACAGCCATCAGGGGGCGTTGGCCTGGACAGTTTTGGCGGGAAACCTAGGGCTAACCCCATTGGCTGTTAGCTTACCTGGCCAGGTATATAAGGAGGCCAGGTAGCCCTCATTCCTCAGTTCACTTCCCCTTCCAATAAAGAGCTGAACTCACACACCGGCTGGCGTCTCTCTTGCGTCGGACCCACTACACAATAGTGGCGACGAAGGTGGGATTGCTGCCGACCAAGAGCTGAAGTCACTGGGGAAACGCTCCGCGAGCTGAAGGGAAAGGCATTTTTCCTTCTTCCCCCCACGACCGCCAGCCTAACCGGCAACGCCAAGCGCCACATCCATGACCAACTGCCGCCATGGCTAGAGCCGGACAACCCCGCGAATTCGAGACCCGCCGCCCCGAAACCTGGACCCGTTACCTGGCTCACGTTGAACTGTACATGCGGTTCAATCAGATATCGGAGGACGGTGCAAAGGCGGCTGCCCTGCTCTGCCTTGGGGGACCAGCGCTGCTGGAAGTCGCCGCGAACCTGTTCCCCCAGGAGGCCATCAACACCGTCGCATACCGAGACCTCGTGGCCAGGCTCAATGCACATTTCAGGCCCCGGCGCTCCAAGGTGGCCGCACAGTCACAATTTGAGAAAAGGGACCAGCACCCCGACGAGACCGGCGCCGACTTCCTCGCCGCCCTACGGGAAGCTGCCATCGCTTGCAGGTTCACAAATTTGGAGGAGTGACTATGGGACCGGCTGATTTGCAGCCTACGCAACAGGCGGTTGCAGGAGCGCCTGTTCGAAAGAGAGGAGGTCTCTCTCCAGGAAGCCGAGGATGCCATCCTAGCCCACGAAGCGGCCTACGGGGCCATCCAAGCCTGCCAGGGAACCCGGCCCGGCAACCAGGCAACCAGCGTCCACTGGCAAGGGGCCACAGAGGAGGACGACCTGAGCATCGACCTCCTCCAGCGGAAGTCGACCCCCAACCAGCGAGCCAGACGCCCAGACAGGCCCAGGCCTCCCAGCAACACTGCAGTTCCCCAGAGGTGCGCAGGGTGTGGTGGGAACCACATGCTCAGCCTCTGCAAGTTCCGGTCCACCACGTGCCGGGCCTGCAAGAAAACAGGCCACATAGCCGCCGTCTGCCATAGCCGCCGCCCCCGAGAGGAGATCCACGAGCTGCAGCCGGAGGAACCGCCGTTCGAAGGTACTGGGGCCCCCACCAAAACAAAAATTGGCTATGTCGAGAGCCGGCTGGCCATTAACCACACGGGTAGCCTCCGGCTGCTCAAACCCAAAATTAGATTAACAATCCGTTTGCAAGGTGTCCCTTGCAGCATGGAGCTTGACTCCGGATCAGCGGTCTCGATTATTTCGGATGAGACCCTTAACCACATAATTAACCGGAGCAAGCAACGGATTAAATTACGGCCTACTAAATTAACCCTGACCGATTTTCAGAATTCGCCGGTCAAGGTGAAGGGGGAGGCCACCATTTCAGTGGGGTTTAAGGGTCGCGAAGAGCACCTGGACGTTGTAGTGGTAGAGGGCCGCAGAGCCAGCCTGGTCGGGCTGGACTGATTTGAGGCCCTGGGAATCTCAGTATCCGGGATCCATCGGATCCAGGGGGACTTCATTGAGGCCGTTTGCCGGGAGTTCGCCGATGTCTTCGACGGGTCATTAGGCAAGTACACCGGGGGCCCCATATCGTTCAAGCTTAACTCGAACGTCCACCCCATTAGGGTCCGGCCGCGGCGAGTCCTGTTTGCGCTCAAACACAAAATCGAGCGCGAACTAGACAAGTTGGTGGCCCAGGGAATCTTAGAGCCTGTAGATGGAGGGGAGTGGGAAACCCCCATCATGACCCCCCTCAAATCCAACGGGGAAATAAGGATCTGCGCCGACTATAAGTGCTCGGTGAACCGCGCCCTAAACCCGCATGCTTACCCGGTTCCCGCGGTCAGCCACGTTCTTGCTTCCCTCCAAGGCGGTGCCATTTTTGCAAGGCTCGATCTTGCACAGGCATACCAGCAACTCACGGTCACTAGGGAAACAGCTGACTTCCAAACCATAGTAACCCATAGGGGGGGCGTTCCGGGTGAACAGGCTGCAGTTTGGAGTCAGCGTTGCTCCCGGCATTTTCCAGGAGGTTATGGAAAAGACACTCAAGGGCATTCCAGGAGTCTGCCCCTAATTTGATGACATCCTGATCGCAGGAGCATCAGCAGAGGAACTGGCAGGGTGTCTTAGGGAAGTGCTGGCAAGGCTGCGCACAGCTGGCCTCAAACTCAAAAAGGAAAAATGCAGCATAGGCGTTCCTTCCACAGAATTTTTGGGGTTCAGAGTAGACGCCAGGGGATTCCACCCCACAGAATCCAAGGTGAGGGCCATCAAACTAGCACCCACACCCAAGAACAAAGCAGAGCTTCAGGCATTCCTGGGTCTGCTGAATTTCTACCATACATTCCTCCCACACAAGGCAGCCATCGCTGAACCGCTCCACAGGCTGCTAGACAAACAGGCAACATGGGCCTGGACGGCCACCCATGATCAGAGCTTCAAGGCCCTGAAGGCATTGCTGTCGGACAAGTCCACAGTAATCCATTTCATCTAGTCCAAGCCCATTTGTATCGCCTGCGATGCATCCCCTTATGGTGTGGGCGCTGTCCTAAGCCACCTTGAGCCCAACGGGGCACAAGTCCCCATAGCATACTATTCTAGGACACTGTCTGGAGCAGAAAGAAACTACGCCCAAATAGACAAAGAAGCCCTGGCAATCGTGGCAGGAATCAAGAAATTCCATGATTACTTATATGGCAGGGAGTTCACTGTCTTCACGGACCACAAAGCACTCCTGGGCCTGTTCACCACAGACAGGCAAACCCCCCAGATTCTGTCCCCCAGGATGCTCCGGTGGTCCATCTTCCTTGCAGCATACAATTGCAAGCTGGTACACAAGCCAGGGAAGGAGATGGGCCACGCAGACGGTCTAAGTAGGCTCCCCCTAGACACACACGACCCAGACCCAGCACCAGCCACACAGATCCTAGCCCTGCAGGAACTACCCGAGTGCCCAGTTCTTGCCAAGGACATTGCCAGCCACACAGCCACAGACAACATCATGGGCAGGGTGCACTCATGGGTTTGCACAGGGTGGCAGGAGAAATCCCCGGGACCAGAGTTTCAGGCCTATTTCATTAGACGCGATGAAATCTCCACACACAAAGGGTGCCTCCTTTGGGGTAGCAGGGTCATCATTCCACCCGCACTACGCGCCAGGGTATTGGACTCCTTACACGAAGGGCACCCGGGGGTGGTCAGGATGAAGGCACTGGCTAGGAGCTACCTCTGGTGGCCCGGGTTGGACAAGGAGGTTGAGGATCGGGTCAAGGCCTGTTATACGTGCCAGAGATCCAGGCCAGAGGTGCCACATGCACCAGTACACCGGTGGGAGGCCACACACATGCCATGGTCCCGCATTCACATTGACTATGCGGGGCCATTCCAGGGTCAACTATTTTTAGTAGTGGTGGACAGTCACTCCAAGTGGTTAGAGGTAGTCCCTGTCCCCAACATGACCTTGGGGAGGACAATCCAGGTGCTCAGAGCTCTCTTTGCCACACACGGCCTCCCCGACGTAATTGTGTCTGATAATGGGCCTCAGTTTACTGCTGCTGATTTCCAGGCGTTCTTGAAGGCGAACTGGATTAGGCATGCCACCTCTGCGCCTTTCCATCCATCTACCAACGGGCAGGCCGAACGGATGGTAAGGACGACCAAAGACGCACTCCGGCACATCATCAGCGGGGACTGGCACCACAGACTGGCCAATTTTTTACTAGCCCAACACACAACACCATGCGTGGCTACTGGCAAGAGCCCAGCAGAACTGCGATGGGGACGGCGCCTCATCACCAAGCTGGACCGCCTACACCCAGACCGGGTAACAGCCGAAACCGGTAGGGCAACATCACCATCATCACCATCATCACCATCACCACCATCATCACTACCATCACCATTGCCATCATCACCCACACACAGGGTCCTCAACCTGGGGGACCTGGTCTGGGCAAGGAACTATGGGGCTGGACATCCTTGGGTTCCAGGGACAGTGGTCGGGAAAACAGGACCCCTTTCGTACATTGTAGGGGTGGAGGGGGACAGACGCATAAGGCGACACATCGATCAGCTCAGAGGAAGAGTCCCTGAGCAAGTCACACACACCCCTGAGCGCGTCACACACATCCCTGAACTCAACGCACACGAACAACAGGAGGACCACACCCCAGGAGGGTTCAACCCAGCTGAGGACGTCACAGGGCAGGGACCAGAGGAGGAGGACTTCCTGATGCCGGCTCCTTGCAGCCCTGCACAAAGGTCTCAGGAACCCACGGTCCAAGCCCAGGGGCCAAGCACACCCAGACGATCCACCTGTCCACCCAGGACACCAGCCTACCTGTCGGACTATGTGTGCAAGTGACCCTCACACAAGGACACCACTGTTTTTTTATATATATACTCATAGTTATAGTAGTTGCATGTTGTTGTTGTTATGTGGGTCTTCTCTAAGGGGGGAGGGGTGTTATGTATGCAGGCATCTGCATAGCAACAGCCATCAGGGGGCGTTGGCCTGGACAGTTTCGGTGGGAAACCTAGGGCCAACCCCATTGGCTGTTAGCTTACCTGGCCAGGTATATAAGGAGGCCAGGTAGCCCTCATTCCTCAGTTCACTTCCCCTTCCAATAAAGAGCTGAACTCACACACCGGCTGGTGTCTCTCTTGCGTCGGATCCACTACACAATATGTATATTTATAGACTAAAGATACTATGAAAACTGAAACAATTATCATTTATTTTATTTTCACTGTAATAGTAAAAGCCCTTTTTAAATTGGCCAGGTATCTTCAGAAATGTTCATGTCCTACCTTCCAACAGATCCTTTACACAATTTCTGGAAGGTTCTTTGTATGTTTTCTTTTTAGCATTCTTGTAGTGAGCTATGCTCAAGTAGCTCATCAATTACATATAAAATAATAAGGTAGCAACTTTTTCTTAGTCTATTTAGTTTGGATCAGCAAACCGGCAAAAGTCTATATTATAACTAAACAATTTAAAGCACATCTGTTCATGGCAATTTTTGCTGGAAGAGAGTTTTAAATAGTTTTCCAGATGGTTCAGTAAAACCTTGCAGTCTTTATTAGTAATTCTAGCTGTCAGAAATAACTGCAATAGATTGGAAAAGTAACCAGTTTAACCAAAAAGGTTGCTTCGAACATGAAAACGTATCATTGAAAACTGAGGCAAATGGCAAATATCTAAGGGTTTGAGTATGCAGTGAAGTATCACCAAATCTTTACATATTATGTTTCTTCTCTTGTTACCTGACTTAATTTCCAATATAGCAAGAAAACTGAGTTTTTAGCAGACTGAATAATCAGCAAGAAGTGCATCCAGTCCGTTTCATGGTGTTAACATTAAAATTAATTGCTCCATTTATACACACAGAGAGAGAAGGAGACAGAGAGAAAGGCTCACACAGAGATGTATCTTAATCTACTTAAATTATAAATTACTATCTCATAATGTTCAGAAAATTCAAGAATCAGAGATTTCATATGAAAATAAATTAAGGCTTATTTTTATATTCTTAGATGAATTCTTGCCCTGTGTGTGCAACCCCAGCTGTTCTATCCAACAATCTAATTTCCAAGATATACTAGTGAAGGGGAGTAATTTTTGAACTGTAACAATGAAAAACACTTGGATTTAAAGGACAAGTAGAATACTTCTGTGTGTGTCCAGATGTATTACTATTGTTTACCATCCTTGGATAGATCTTTGGCCCTGCTTTTCCAAGGTTCTTCATGCTTCTTACTGTGAGTTTCCATGCAATATAATGAAATAAAATCAATAAAGGATAAAAGCAAACCACAAGGTTCATTTCACATGAATTCCTTGAAAGTTAGGGGGAAGTACTTTATTAAATATTCTGAAGAAATTGTTTGGCAGATTTCTACTTGAAAGGATACTAGACGGACAATACATAACAGAATAATAGAACAGAGTTGGAAGACACCTTAAAGATCTTCTAGTCAATCAACAGGGGACCCTATATTAGGTGACCATATATAATTTCAGATAAATGGTAGTTCAATCTCTCCTTAAAAACCTCCACTGATGGAGCAGCCACAATTTCTGAAGGCAATCCATTTCACTGATTAATTGTTCTAGCACAGAAAATTTCTCTTTATTTCTAAGTTGGTTCTCTCCTTGATTAGTTTCCATCCATTGCTTTTTGTTCAGCCTTCAGGTGCTTTGAAGAATAGGTTGACTCCCTCTTCTTTGTAGGAGAAACTTACTTATTTTTTTTTATTGAAAAGTTTTTCAATACATTTTATCTTTAACAATCCCTCCCCCCTCCCCCCACCCAACCCTCCCTAACCCTCCCTAACCCTCCCCCCTCCCCTTCCCCCCTCCCCCCTCCCCGACTTCCCAGAGCTAAATACAAGGTATAAAGGTAAAAACAATCATAAACAACCATATGTTAACAACAATAAACTATTAAGTCTATCGCACTCTAGCTCATGTAAAATGACTACAAGCAATACTAATATCACATCAAAACTTATACAAATGCTAAATGAAACTTTTTAGTCCCATATTTGTTCTGGATGTAATCAATCCACTTTTTCCACTCCATAATATAACGTTGTTGCGAATGGTCTTTCAAATAAGCCGAAATCTTTGCCATTTCCGCCAGGTCAGAAACTTTTAGAGTCCATTCTTCTATAGTCGGCAGTTCCTCCTTCTTCCAATATTGACCTACTAAAAGTCTTGCTGCCGTAATTAAGTTCAACATCAACTTAGTGTCCACAACAGTAGTATCAGTAATTATGCCCAGTAAAAACAATTGCGGACAAAACTTTATCCTTTTCTTAAATATCTTCTGCATGTTCCACCAGATTTTAATCCAAAAAGCTTTAACCTTTTTACAGGTCCACCATATATGAAAGTATGTTGCGTCTTCGCCACCACACCTCCAACATTTAGGTTGATAGTTCGGATACATACTTGCAAGCTTTTTAGAATCTAAATGCGGAGAACATTACTTATTGAAACACTGCTAGGGTTAGTCCTTCCCTTCATTAAACTAGACATACCCAAGTCCTTCTCTTCATTAAACTAGACACACCCAATTCCTGCAATCTTCTTCATATGTTTTATCTTCCAATCTCCTTATCATCTTTGTTGTTCTCCTCTACACTCTTTCTAGAGTCTCAACATCTTTTTTATATTGTGGCAACCAAAACCGGGTGCAATATTCCAAGTGATACTAACACTTCTCGTGATCTTGATTCTATACCTCTGTTAATGCAACCTAGGACTCTGTTGTCTTTTTTGGCAGCTGTAGCACACTGCTGGCTCATACCAGTATTTAAGTTATTTTTCCACTAAGACTCCAAGATCCTTCTCACAGTTATTAGTATTGAGCCAACTATCACCTATTCTTTAGCTGTGCATTTGGTTTTTCTTGCCTAAATGTAGAACTGATGAGATGAGATCTTCAAAAAGACAGAGTTGAGAAGTTTAAAGCACAAAAGGAAAAGTATGATTTGGTTCATGCATATGATGGAACCTATGATGGGACCAAGAAGAGGAAGGTATAAAAGACATGTAATGTCAAGACTCTGGCATAAATTACATCTAGTACATGGCATGGGTCCGGAATACCTCGGGGACCACCTGCTGCCGGCATCAACTCCCCTCCGCCCTGTGCGTTCCCACAGAGAGGGCCTCCTCAGGGTGCCTCCGGTCAGAGAATGCCGGCTGGTGGCCCCCAGGGGGAGGGCCTTCTCTGCGGGCGCCCCGGCTCTGTGGAATCAACTGCCGGTTGAGCTCCGGATGGCACCGGATCTCCGCTCCTTCCGGCGCGGGTTAAAGACCCACCTATTCGAACAAGCTGGCCTGGCCTGATGGGGAGTTAATTTAGGGTTTTAAATATTTGTATATTTTATTGTTTTATTTTGGGCATTAATTTAATTCTATTTTAACTTTTGTATTTTTGTATTTTTATTATATGCCCTGTTCACCGCCCTGAGTCCTTCGGGAGAAGGGCGGTATAAAAATTTAATAAAACTAAACTAAACTAAACTAGTAAGACTTTCTTTTAACTTACGCCATTAATTTACTTTGCTTACTACTTCTTACTCTCCTTCAATGCTTTGAATGGCATTGCTTACTCCTAAGGGGAATACAGTGACAGGGAATATACGTGTGCAGGCATTTTTATGGTGGATTTTTTCCTCCTTAGTACATAATATATTGAACTTGTCAGAATTTTGATTTAACTCTATTATTTCTAGGTTACCTTTAAAAGATAGTATGCAAATGATGTCTTTTTCTGACCTTTCTGTAACATCTTTATACATAAGATTCACCATCATATTGATTTAAAAGTGCCATGGCATCAGTAAACATGCAAGTCATTTGGACTCTTGGGAGAGTTATGAAGTGGTTTTCATTGAAAGAGTTGGGGATGAGCAATGTATTGAAATGAATAAAAAAAATCCCCTATCCTTCCTCCACCCACTTTCCCATCAGGAAAATTTAAGCCTGAAAAAGTTTGGTATCACTTCCCAGCAGCTTGCAGATTCTTATAGGCAATCAATATTTCCAGGAAAGAATGATGGAACTATATCTTTGGCCAGAGTACATCATAGAATCAAGCTTGATTTAGCCTCATGAATCAATATACTTAAATACTTTTAATTCTATATTGGATGCAATCCAGTGCCATATTTCTAATCAAAAGAACTGCTTCACAATTTATCATCTTCACTGTATTATTATTATTAATATTTAACGCATGATGAGAACATGGCAGAAGAGACATAAACAAATATACACAGTTCATGTAATTATAAGTAAAACTTCTATGGTGGTATGGCAGTGGCCTCATAACTGGATGTCCAATTTAGTTATCCAAGCAATTGCCACTAGTGTTGCTTCATGCAGATCTTCTAAGGAACCAGAGAATGCAAATCATGGGCAATCTTTCACAATATGTTTAATGGTTTGCATATCACCGCCACAATTGCAACAAGGGGAATCTTTCCATCCCCATTGATACTTCTTCCATTATGACACCTAATCTCCCAAAGAAAAGCATGAAGTGGTGAAATTCTGATGAACTGATGAAATACTTTAATTTGTAAAATCAGTGTTTATTCTTGGATATGCTGTACTTCATTGTCCAGTTCTTTCCCCACAACGGTCTTCTTGACTTCCCAGATTGCAGTAATTTCAAAGAGATGAGATGAAGAACATGGCTATCCCAGCAGACCACAATTATACTTTATGCAAATTGGCACAAGTTCAATGATGTAATTATGCAAATCCAGCTATTATGCCCTTGGGTCCTGATGTCTGATGCAAATACCTAAATCACATTTTTTGTCATGATCTGCATATTTTGTTCTGCCCCTGTTTATGTATTTTCAGGATCATGAATGACCTGTTTCTATGAAGCTTTGTTGGATCAGGTTACAAGGGCAGCCAGAGAGCTGCAAGTCAGATGAGAAACGACAGACATTAAATTTCTGCATCCCAAGAATGAAGTAGAAAGTAAGAAACATTTTTTGAATAAGAAATTTAGGGAAACAAATTTAAAACAAATAGTGTTGTAGGAGAAATGTGTCATCACTTAGAAATCCTTATGTTGCCTCAAACTATCCAAGTCCAACCCCTCCTGAATTCAAGTGACTTTTATCTGGCACCAATTTAGTACTGAACTTTAGTTGACAAGATTCTTGTGTATAGGCTTGGAAAATCTTCTGTATTGCAACTAAATGAATGGTCTTGTTCCTTTGCATCTGACAGGTATAATATTAATTTTACTATTCTGTACCAAAGATGTTATACTGAAAGTACTTAACTGCAAAATTAGTTCACAATAGAGAGAAAATGTCAGTCTCTTGTCTCTCCTTTTTAACATCTACATCAGAGGTGTCAAACTCGCAACATCACGTGATGTGTTGCGACATATTGCAACTTTTTTTCCATTTGCCAGCAATGGGGTGGGCGTGGTTTCAGCATAACACATCTGACCCACTGCACCAGGGTACAGTTAGAATGTCTGGGATTGGCTGTTAGGACACCCCTTGGGGAGTAACTAAGGCACCAGATTTTGTTTTATGTTTTAAATGGGGTTTTATTGTTTTATTATTATTATCTCTCAGTTTTGCTTTAATATGGATGGCATTATTGTTATTGTTATTGTTATTAAAAAGCTTAATTAAGGGTATCACAATTGAAAAAATCAGTGAGAAATGGAAACAAAAGGAGGATTACCTAGTTGGTGAGCAGTCTGGAAACCAAGCCTTTTGAATAACAGTTGTTATTATTATTATTATTTAAACTGAATAAGACAAAACTGAAGGCAATATCAAAGCATTCTCCAAATAGTTGAGAGATTGTCACATAAAAGAGGAAATAGAATTTTTGTGTTTTTTAGTTGCTTTAGAGCAGGGGTAGGCAACCTTGGCTCTTTTATGACTCGTGGACTTCAATTTCTAGAATTCCTGAGCCAGCTGTGCTAGCTCAGGAATTCTGGGAGTTGAAGTCCACGAGTCATAAAAGAGCCAAGGTTGCCTACCCCTGCTTTAGAGGAAAGGACAGGAGCCAATGGATTGAATGTACAAGGAAATAGGTTCAGGAAGAACTTCCTGACTACATGAACTTTCAGCCCATGAAACAAGCTCTATCTTAAGTTCTCCTCTACTTGCAGACTTCAAATATATTGGCAGATGGATAGTCATGAATCATTGATGCCTTACTGAATATTACACTGAACACAGAGCAGGATGATGGATCACATGACTACTCTATTCCATGATTTCACAAACTCAATTTGAAATACTGAGAAAAATAAAATAAAATTGCTGTCTCACTCCGAGCCCTACAACAAATCTACATTCTACACACTAGGAAGAGGAACATACTAACACAACATTAGCAGCCTGTAATTTGCACACTCTTCTTGCCATCCTGAACGGAAGGTTGAGACTAACAAAAAATACGACATTTTCACCCTTCTTCCTTTTCTGTCAGCTCAATAGAGGTGGAAAGGCTGTCAAGTTAGAGTTTTTTTCCTAATAGGACCTGAATCTCAGTAGCTAAAGCTGCATTTCCACTCAAGGAACAAGGAGATAGGCCATGCCGTTTTCTTCCTGTTTATATACAGTGTTGGTCAGTATGATTTTTCTCCCTGGAAGTTCCTTGATTATGGTATTGTTTTCTGCTTGATTGTTTGTCTAGTGTTAATCTCTGCTTAACTGAGTGTTGGCTGCTGTAGACAATGTATTCTGGTCTTTTTGTTGTCTTCTTACTTTTGTATTGTCTCTTTTGAATGGATTTATAAATGTGGTTTATTCCTCTATGGCTGATTTGTTTGAATGCAAGGCTTCCAGGAATTCCCTAGCATTCTCCATATAGGTTGGTCTAGGATGCTCACAATTTCCCAGCTGAAAACTTGTTTGGCAGTGCTTTCAACTACACTTCAATGCAACAGGAAATAAAACAGTTCAAATGTGTGTCACTGCTGATTTCATGGGAACATAGTAATCTAGAGTGGCTTTCAAATTAGCTAAGAGTTTTCATCAAAAGCTGCTTTTAACTCCTTCATTTGTTAAAACAAAATTCTGGACTGTTCCTACAATGAGACAATCAATAAATCCTCACCTCCTCACCACCACCATCACCACCCAAAAAACCCAAATTGAACAAATATCCTCCCACCTCCTTATCACTCTGAATAATAAGCAAATGGAAAGTTGGAAATCTATGAAGGAGTTACTTTTTTTCCTGAACTTGGGCTATTATCTCTCACTAAATGGTGAAAAAAATCAATTAGGAAAGCATTCCCCACTGCTGCTCTTCAAATGTGCCTGTACACAGATATTATGGGATGAGAAGAAGCATAACATTTATCCTGCTATGTGGTGTATACGTATTTGTGAAATATTCACCTTGCAAAAGCATAATGATTAATATTGATAGAGTTTCAAAAGATGACCAACAAGCGTGCATTGCATCCCTGCATTTTTGATACCTGCCTTTAGAAATGTGAGAAACTTGTCCACTATCAAAATTGAGAGTAGGGCTGTGGGTTCTTGGATCCTTATTAACATTTGGTTGAACTGTACTTGGAATTGCTTATCATCTTATTGTACACTGTTTGGAGTTGCAAAGTTTTGGTGGTCCTATTAATTCCTTAAATTGTATATATTTTACATAATATATTTTCCAACTATAGAAGATGATTTAATGGTAGAATAGTAAATCAGAGAGTAAACATAGTATAAAAAATACAGAGTTATAAATAGTCATAGAGTTGCTGATTTGTTTAAATTAAGTTCATAATAAATTTAAATTTAAAATTTATGTCATGGAAAATTATTACTTATGGAATGTAGAAGTGACATATTCAATAGCATCAAAGTTGGGATTGGGATCAGAATCAACAAATGGGAGAATGAATACCACCATATAATGATGGTGCACACAATATAGTGTATGCAACTACATCTAATTTGCTGATATATAAATATGTTTTGCAAAATGTCTAATTTCATGGATAGCTGAAGACAGAACAACAACAACAAAACACAAACTCACTGTAGTTTATCTGGCAGTTGTTGCTTTTGAACTTAAGGTAGACATAAAGATAATTTATAGAATTAATTTTTAAAAAATCCCTTCAAAATAATCTTCCTCTTCAAATCCTCTTATAATATAATTTTTAATGCCAGGACAAATACTGGGGAAAAACAAACAAACTGAATCTCCATTTGATAGGAAAATGGCAACCCTGGATAAGAATTAAAAACCATCCCCAGCTCTGAAGCAAGATATTTCTTGCTCTAAGCGACAAGATTCATGGTTTGTATAGACTGATTCAATGACGAGCAAAATGCCCAAGAAGTTAATCATCCAGTTACCTACAGGATTCATGACAGTGATTGCCATCAGTGATGAGGGAAACACTTTTGTGTGACACATTTGTAATGTTTATGGCAACAGTGGCCATATTTATCCTTCAACATCCCTGCTGGGTTGTTTGGTACAGGATAAATATGCCATGACAGTACACTATTATTTCAACAAGGTCATGCAATGTCTTCCTGCAAAGACTTTTTATTTTTCTTTTTTATGTTTGCCATGGTAGAGTGATCTGAGCAGGCAAGACATTTTTCCTTCCTCCCCCTGTTTCTTGATGGGCCATATGGAAACAGAACTGTACCTGTCACAGGTTGTCAGATGTATTGAATGTACAATGAAGTAATTCTCTAGGGAAGACACTGCAGGGGCCCAGTGCTTTCTTTGAGGACATTCTCATTAAAGTTTAACAAGATCCCAGGCAGACATTCTCCCTATGGTAATTATATTCCAGTAGGTGTGATGGCTTTCTAGGATAGCAACCAATGTTCCAAGACTTCTCATTGATGCCAAGTTGGCATTGGCTGCTTGATGATACTAAAACATTTCCAGAACTTGATTGAAATATACACTTAATCCATTCTGGCAATTTCCTTTTACGTAGCATACTGATTATCTTATTGGACTGGGACTTAGGACACTCAGGTTCAAGGCATTTTATTTTCTGAGTGACTTTGGGTAGGCAGCATTAAAAATCTCACAAGGTTGTTCTATGCACAGTGACAATATGCTGTCTTGACTTTCAGAGAAAAGGCAGGTTATCCATGCAACAATTATCAACCAATCTCTGTCTTTCACATAGATCAGAACTGTTGAAAGAGACTCGGTCTAGAGCTGGAGATACCCTTCCCATCCTTTAATCTAGATACTCCTGATAATGTCAGGAATTTAAAAATACAGACTATGTTTCTTCTTCAAGAGCCGGTATACATATCATCAGGGAGCTCAATACAGAACTGCATTTGTAGTCAGTCAAGCTGGGCCACTTGCAGAAATGGTTTTAGCAATCAATGAGAGGAGAAAGAGGAACAGTTTGGGGCAGGATAGGCTAGTCTGGTGGACCAAATTATATGTACACAATGAAAAAAATTCATCCTTCATACAGGTCTTACATATACATATAACAGGTCTTAAGATCTTTTCTCTCTGAATCCTGACCTTAATTCTTACAGTTGGCTTAGAATCTGCCATTTTCTCTACAGACCGAAGAATGGTTGCAGAAATTGGGTATGTCTAGTCTAGTGAAAAGAAGGACTAGGGGTGACATAATAGCAGTGTCCCAATATTTGAGGGGCTGCTACAAAGAATAAGGGGGTCATCCTAATTTTCAAAGTACCAGAAGGCAAGACAAGAAACAATGGATGGAAATTAATCAAACAGAGAAGCAATCTAGAACTAAGGAGAAATTTCCTGACAGTGAGAACAATTAACCAGTGGAACCACTTGCCTTCAGAAATTTTGGGTGCTCCATTCCTGGAGGCTTTTAAGGAGAGACTGGACAGCCGTTTGTCTGAAATTATATAGGATCTCGTGCTTGAGCAATGTCCAACATCCACCCATCTGTTATTCTGTTTCTTAGATAGAGTATCCATGATTTCCTGATCCTCAGTTTAATAAATGAGGGTATATAGGGTTGGATCTGTTATATTCTTATAAATTTATCTATTTAAGATTTCTAGATGGGCAAATAAGTTTTTTCCCCCAACATATTCATGTTGCATAAGCAAATAGGCTTTATTTTAGGACTTCTCCAATGAAGGCCTGGCCCACCCAAAGCTAACATTTTATTTCATAACTTGATGTGAATGCAAATGTCCCTAATGCTTCCTAGTTCCTACAAATTTGGAAGCATATATACATAGGAGTCTAAATGAGGGACAAGGGGTAAAATGTTAATTCATATATGAGAACCTTTCAGCACAAACTCTGCACCTTGTGTGCTTTTATGCAATATCTCAACACAAGACTAGGGCTTTTGTTGTGATTCCATGATGTGTGTGTGTGTGTGTGTGTGCAAACAAGCACACATTTATGCATAATCCAGACTGCTCCTACCACCACTGGGACTGCATTTGCCTTAAGTTTCGACAGTCTCTCAAGTTCTGCCTACAGGCCATGATGCTTTTCCAGCTTCTTATATTCCTTTTTCCTGAACTTGCTGGCACTTGGCACCACTACATCTATCACTATGGCTATCTTCTGGTCCTTATCTACTACAATGAAGTCTAGTTGACTGGATAATACCTGCCTGTTTGTCCGGTTCTGGAAAACCCATTGGATCTTAAGTCCTCTTATTTTCCTTGTTGTTCTGTACAATCTCCCATCTAGTCCATGCATGTTGCAGATGTTTCTCTACACAATGCTAGCTACTTTATTTTATTTATTTATTTATTTATTTATTTATTTATTTATTTATTTATTTATTTATTTATTTATTTATTTATTTATTTATTTATTAGATTTCTATACCGCCCTATTCCCGAAGGACTCAGGGCGGTTTACAGGGCAAAGTTAAAAACAGTTAAAACAGTACAAAGGTTAAGATAAAGTTAAAATTAAAATAGGATTAAATAACAATAGCCCAAATTTAAAATTTAAATTTAAAATTTAAAAATATAAAACCCCTCAGTCCAGGCCAGATAAATCAAACAACCAGGTTTTTAGGTCCCGGCGAAACGAACAAAGGTCAGAGGCAGTCCGGAGTTCCACAGACAGGTTGTTCCACAGGGCAGGCATGCCCACAGAGAACACCCTCCCCCTGGGGATCACCCGCCGGCACAGGACGATGGGACATCAGGTGCTCCCTAAGATAACCCGGACCCATGCCATTTAGAGCTTTATAGGTCATCACCAGCACCTTGAATCTCACCGGGAGGGCAACCGGGAGCCAATGACACTTTGTTGTGTCATTCAGTGTTTGCTGTGTATGCTTCCATCTTACACCCTGTGTTGGACTGTCTCTGAGGCCTCTGCACTGTCTGCACCTTGGATCCTGTCTAGTGTGGCAATCTTCTCTTTCTATGGAGCTATATATATATAAATACATACTCAGGCATACATGCAAACATATAGGCAGACAGATGAATGGGACCAGATGAAGCATTTGGGAAAATTTTTTTATGTTCATTTAGAAGTGAAACACAAACTTTCAGATTTTAATAAGCAATGGCATGTCTTGGCCTATGAAAAGCTCAAGTTGCCCATGTCCTGGTTTGATAAGCTTTATCAATGAGTTGCACTTTTATATATTTCTTCAGCATAAGAGCTTAAATTAACTCTTCTATAAAATACTGAAAAAAGTAAATGTTCTCACATAAAATGCAGAGTTTTGAGAAGCATAAAATGAGCAGCTCAAACTCTATAAAGCAATTCTCCTTTCCCTCCCTCCCTGAATATAATATCCCCCTGAGTGCAATTAAAAAATCCATGCCAACATGCCACATTTTTATCTCAGGTCAGATATTATCCTGAGGCACATAAATTCTGAATTCACATATTGACAAATTGGCTTTAGGTCAGTTTACAAGAGCAAAAAGGCTCAGATGCATTAAGAGTTTGGCAAACACTTTTGGTAGGGCAGAAAATATGTGTATTTACTCAGATCATTTACAGGAAAGGTCCAATCCAAATCTGAGAATAAATCCACCTATTTTGATGCTTTCTTTCTTTCTTAAAGCTTTCTTTCATTCTTAAAGCTTTCTTTCTTTCTTTCTTTCTTTCTTTTTTTCTTTTTTCCTTTCTTCCTTCTTTCCTTCCATGGGAGAAGGCAAAGGACAGATCCGAATACAACACTGAGATATCCAGAGACAGGATGAATAAAGGAATATTTTCTTAAAACAAGTATTTTAAATCATCTCCCCTGTATCTTTATGAATAGATTTATAATATCGGTGGAGCTGCACAGAGGAGAGTGAATGCTTTTACAACTGAATGCTTTCTCTTCAGAATTATTCTTAAGAAACTATATTATAAATAATGGATCAGATCAGATCCATTCATGGAAAGATAGATTTTCCCTATACAGTTATGCATATGCATTTGCAGTTATTCAAAGAAGTATATATTAAAAAAACCACTATAGAACATATTATTTAATCAACTAAAGTTTGTACAACATTGAGGAGATTGTTGAAAAGGATGATGTTAAAATTTTATGGGATTTTCTCATGCAAACTAATTGCCATCAACAACACAACACTTTCAATATAATAAATAATAATAATTAAAAGAGGTTTTTTGTTTTGTTTTTGTTTTTGTAGATTTGAGGTTAGCAGACCTGAGAAAAAAGAAATTGGAACAACAACAGCAACCAGAGATCCAATATTGAAATATGTTGATTATGGAAAAGATCTTGCAAAGTCATCCCTACAGTTATTGGTTTATTAGGTGGATAAAAAAGATGTAGCAATTTTTTTAATAAAATAAACCTAAATATTTTGGCTCTCTCAATTGGAAATGTTGAAACAAGATACCACCCTCCTGAACGCTTATTATATCTTATGATATTACTCCTAATGGAAACTGTTTCCAGTCAAATATTTGATTCTTTCCATTTGTTCTTTGCATTGTGTTAGAGTTATTCTGTGGTAAGATGGATGGCCAATACATTTTATGGATGAATGAATGAATGAATGAATAAACAAACAAACAAACAAACAAACAAACAAACAAATAAATTCATTTATGGATTTAAAAACATGAAATGATAATAATGTGGACAAAAGTTCCAAATCCAGTCTGAACATCTAGCTGACTATGCAACGAATCACAATATCATGCTAAACCCATGAAATAGTAACCAATTTATTACCTTTTTACTTTTACTTTTTTTATTACAAATGTTCAACATTGTTAACACTGAACCATTCTAAAACCTTTGAAGAATAAGCCTACAGTATTATAAAAGTCTGTGTTAAAATGTTTGCCTAATTCTAGCTTCTGTAACAAAAGAAAATATTGTTTTTGTCCCTTCTAATGGTTGGAACTTCAGTAAACCTCCAGAGAAGATATTGTTTGCAAATGAGCCATTGCCTCTAAGATTACTCGTCAGCATTCAGACAGGGGTATTTTATTTTTTATCACAAATAAATATCCTCCAAATTAGTTCATATGAATGAAATAGTTAAAAATGTGTCTTTAGGGAGGAAAAAACCCTGCAGATATTTGACAAGATATTGCAAAGGCTCAAGTTATTTCAGACTTTATAGGTCAAGGCAAAATTGGAATGACAAATCAGCCCTAAATCTGGAGAAAGAGCATTAAAAAAAAACAGATGACAGGCCCACCATGAAGTATGGTGAGTGATTGTCTTACCCTGTGACATCTCCATTTTTCAGTATTCCCTGAGAACAATCCGGTTTCAGTTCTGCTATCGACAAGACATGATTTCAAACTCCCAGTCTGCATCCATGTTTTTGCCTTCCTCCCAGCTGAAAAACTTTCTTTTGAAAAGGAACTATTACCTCATTCTCTTAAAATAAAATTAACCGAAGAGATTATATTAAGAGAGCCTAGTAAGACTTTAGATTACTAGAACTCTAAAGGTTTTACACTGAGCTTTCAGTTATGGAAAAAGCTGAGAGATGCAAGGAGAAGACAATGTAACTAATACAGGTAGTCTTTGACTTACAACATTTTGTTTAGTGACAGTTTGAAGTTACAAAGGGCACCGGAAAAAGTGACTTATATTTCTTTTTCACAGTTATGACCATTGCAGCACCCCCGTGGTCAGGTGATTAATTCAGATGTTTGGCAACTGACTCATGATGGTTGCAAGTCATGCAATCACTTTTTGTGACCTTCTTCTGACAAGCAAAGACAATGGGGAAGCCAGATTCACTTAACAATTGTGTTACTAACTTAACAAGAGCAGTGATTAACTTAGCAACTGGGGCAAAATTCACTTAACAAATGTCTCACTTAATAACAGAAATTTTGGGCTCGATTGGTGCTTAATTATGCTCGTAAGTCAAGGACTGTCTGTAGTACTTTTAAAAGATTGCTTTTTAAAATGTTTTGATAAAAAAATATTAGACAACTCTCCGAAGTTATATTCAAGTTAGCCTAGAAAACTTCAAGGATATCTGGGAAAAAGAAAGGGAGAGGGAATAAATCATGCTGCATAGGCGTGGAGAGGTACAAGAGACAGAAATACAACTGTGGAATCCTTGATGCTTTCTTGATTGATCTTGATTCTTTCTTTGCAGACATTTCATTACTCCACTAGGTAATATCATCAATGCTGTGAGTGTTTCCCTATTTATACACAGTAACTTCCCCTGCTAGGGTCAGTGTGTAGCTTTCTCCTTGGTAGTTCCTTGATGCAGGTATTGTTTTCTGTTTGTTTGTCTGATGTTAATCCCTGCTTATCTGGGTATTGGTTGGTAGAAAGAATGTGGTCTGTTTGTTTCCTTCTTAGTTTTTTTTATTGCTTCTTTTGAATGGTGTGTAAACTTGGTTTATTTTCATCTGTCTATTGATGGCTGAATACCAGCTTCCAAGAATTTCCTAGGGTTTTTTTTAAACTTAGCTTGGTCTAGAAAATGTAATTTCTTTTTTTTTTTTGTATTCAAATGCTGCATCTCTTAATTTTTCTTCCATCCTTCATAGGAAGGAATAGTGGCAGATCTTGATGGGAAAACAGTTATTAGAGACAAGAGTTAATAACAGATATATATTACTGATCATTTTGCTCTAGTCTGTACTTTAATTTGAGTTAAGATTTAAACAGGTAGCTCTGCTATGCTGTTTTTGGAGAAGTATTATTTTTAGCACATATTTCACCAAGTTCCAAGCAATCTTAACTGCTACTCTCATAAGACCAATAACTTTAAAACAATTATTAAAATTATCCTATTTTGTAAAATGTGTATCCATCATTTTTTCTTCTGTGAACTATTTTCTTTTTCTAGTCTTATTTTTTTTAGGTTAACTGAGTTGCTATTATTTTTAAATAGATGGAACTATCTTCAAATATTCTTTTGTTATCTAGACTAAGCTTCAAATAACCAGTTAGCAATTGCTCAGATCTTTTAGCTGACAGCTTCACCCTGTCTTTGCACTTTTTAAAATAATATTTCAATCCTGAGGAATGTTTGTAAGTCAACACACATCCCTAGTCATTCTCTCCTGTCTGTAATTCTTTTTATGTCATGTCTCACAATGAGCAGTTTCTATCGGGCACCTCAATCTGACATTATTGATGTCACATAGAGCTTTAGTCCAAATCTTAAACCAGTCACAACAAAACAGAATGCTTCTTAGAGCCAAGGATGTGTTTATTGTTTTTTAAGAGAAGTTAGGGTTAATTCTGGTTGCATAAAATACTAAATGACAAATGCCTGGAACTATCTGTCTAGTTATCTGAAGCTTCATACCCTGATCCATTACAGTCAATTCAGATATAATCCAGTCTAATTTACCTTCTTTATAATGAAAAACAGAGAAATTAGTGGGTTCTGTATATTTATTTTTCAGATGATAGAATGACTTTTCTCCTATAGTTGGAGTTTTATTCGATAATGAAATGTACAAAGGGCAATTGAGTGGAAGGAGATTGAGTTACCCTTAACTAGAGTACTCTTGCTCAGATGCAGTGGAATATGGTTTATTTGATTCATACTGAAGTACAGTTTATTTGATTCATACTGAAGTACAAATCCAATTGTATTCTCTATATGGAATGGGTAGGAATGTCATCTATATCACTGGTCATAAAAATATCTAAAGCCAACACTGAAATCTTAGTATAAGCCCATCCATCAATCTGAGTTTTTTTCAGTACTTTCCCTTGATGGAATGCTTGATTCCTGTAACAAACAAAATAGATCAGAAGACATATTAGGTGTAACAAATTGTATTAAATGTTTTGTGAGTCGTAGTGCACTTCATCAGATGAATAAATTGACTAACTGATGTTCACAAAACTTTATGGCCTTTAACACAATATATTAGTCTGAAAACGTCCTACCGTATTCCTTCTAATTGTTGGCTACCATAATAAATCTGGCTTTGCTTGTGTGTCAAATAATATACAACTTGGTCATTTCTGGTTTAAGATACCACAGTTAATTGGAAAACATATGTGTGTATATATTTCAGTTGGTTTGCTTTAATCTTTCTTTATTGGACTTACTTTGACTGCAATATACAATATGAGGAGATTATGTACAGGCCACTGAAGAAATAGCTTCAGGGCAAAAAAATGCAATAAACAAACAAATAAACTCATAATACAATCATTTAAACGTATAAAAGGCCATATAACATGACATTTTTATCCACATTGATAATTATGTAATGACTGTATGGCAGGAGAAGGCAATCTTTACACTCTTAACAATTTGGTAGGTAATGAAGTGAAATAAATGTTTAACGTTTCTGATGAGAAGGGGTTGAATATCTCCACTGTAACAAGTAGAATGTGGGTAAGAAAATGACTTTGAATGGGAGGGAAGAACAAATAAATAAAAATAAAAAATGTTTGCTTCACAAGATTTAATCTTCAATATTTGCAAGAAGAAATTCACAACAGGTCATTTTGGATAGAGCAAGACCTAATAATGTGCTTATTACTGTTTTTAAAAAAGAAAAAGAATTCTAATTATAACCTTGATTATGCTGCAGTTAATAAAGTCCGAATCACTAAATTGATCTGATGATTTGTGCTCTCTTTGAGTGTCAATACTATCTAATGAAAGCACAAGGATTAATTAGCTTTGGAAGATAGAAGCAAATTCATCAGAATCATTAGGAAGCTTGAACAAAAAAAAGAATAAAATGGGAAAATTGCTTTTTATTACTTCTTAAAATAAGTACAGTTTCTATTCCAAAGTCAAAATTTATTTCTGAAACCTCATACTCAATAAACGTGTTTTATATGAACATGTTTAAGATTTTTTTAAAATCCTCAGTTCAATGATCCTTACTTTCCCTTTCAGTTTTCAGAACAAAGCCATAACATTTGTAAATCTTTCAAGCTCTTTCCAAAGTTTTGTTCTATATAAAAAAGGTTTATTAACACTTGATACTTCATAACAGGCAGACAGTCAAGTGCAAGAAGTCACAAACCAGGATAGAGTTCAAAAATACTACAAGTTTATTTCATACTCTCTGTACATGAGAATCTGAACTACTAATGGTCAAGGCAAATTGGTGCCAGATAAGAATCAATGGACTTCAAGGGGGGCTGAGCTTAAGTTTCTTAAGGGGATGTAGAGACCCCAAAATAATGTTGCATTTGACCCTGCCCTCTAGCCTGGCCATCTCCTACACCACACTTATATACATCTTGGGTGATGTCTAAACTTCAGCATTTGGAGTCATTATAAAACCAAGAAACAAAATATAACCAATTGTGTGCGGGGGGGGGGGGGAAGCAGAATCTGGTGAACAAAAAAAAAAGAATACATAATGATTGAATGTGGTTTACTTAGGTAAAGGTAAAGGTTCCCCTGCACATGCGTGCTAGTCATTTCCAACTCTAGGGGCCGGTGCTCATCTCCGTTTCAAAGCCAAAGAGCCAGCGCTTGTCCAAGGACGTCTCCGTGGTCATGTGGCCGGCATGACTAGACGACAAAGGCACACTAAACGCTGTTACCTTCCCACCGTAGTGGGCCCTATTTTTCTACTTGCATTTTTACGTGCTTTCAAACTGCTAGGTTGGCAGAAGCTGGGATGAGTAACAGGCGCTCACTCTGTTACGCGGCACTCGGGATTCAACCCGCCAAACTGCTGACCTTCTGATCGACAAGCTCAGTGTCCTAACCCACCAAAAAGACAAAAATGGAAACAAAATCTGAGATAAGGTAATAGAATTATTGTTCTTGAAATATCCAATCTACTAATTAATTCTAAAACCTTTTTTTTAATTTCCCACTGCTCCCAACATCAGTTTAATAGGATACAAAGTAGCAATCACCTAATTTCTTTATGTAAGAGTAAGAAAATTACTTATAAAATAATAAGCTGAATTACTAGTGATATAGTTATATGTGTTTTGAAGTACTATTATCAGCAATCTGATGTCTGGCATTAGATTATGAACTTTATTAAATAAAAAGTTCTCTAAGCTCAGGCATATATCACAAAACATTTCCAGCGAAATGTGCTTTTTCAAAAGGCAATTGGACTTTCTTTATTTTTCCTTGAAGATGTTTCACTTCTCATCCAAGAAGCTTCTTCCGTTCAGAACTGAAAAGCTTCTTGGGTGAGAAATGAAACAACTTCAAGGGAAAACAAAGTCCAGTGGCCTTTTCAAAAAGCAACTATGATGACTGGATGACTGAGAATCAACATAGACATTTCAAGGCAAGGGCATAAAAGGTAAGGAAATTTGAGATGCAGGAATTGAAAAAGCTTTCTTATAAATCTAAGTTGTACAACTCAGATATGCTCTATAATCATATGTCTTTTAACATTTGATAAGTGGCTAATAAATTTTACAAATAAATAAACAAAACACATCTCTTCCAATAAATTAGGCATACAGTTTTTACATTTCTCATTTGAAGCATATTTTTAGGAGGATATTTCAGATGCTGCTTATCTGGATACCACAGTACGAAAGTATTCATGTTTCACTTGGCATGATAGAGTTCACAGTTACAATATAGGTAATACTTCTTTAATGACCTCATTTAGTGACCATTCACAATAGAGATGAAAAAGTAACTTTATGACCACTTTTTGCATTTACATTTTTTACAGATCTGTAAAGCTGAAGTAAGATCATTAAATCATGATGCTTCACTAAGCAACTGCTTTGCATAATGGCCAAGTTGCTGATCCCAGTTGTGATCATTAAACCAGGATTACCTGCACCTCTTTCTCTCTGATATCATTGTTGCTGTTGTTCATTATTAATATGGGACAATAAATAAATGAATCACCACTGCGAATCAGCATGCATGAATTTTAGCATGAATAGTCTAGGATAAATTTGCTTCCAGTACAGAACTAACATTTTCGGTAATAAGACTGAGAATGCTTTCATTAGGCTCTGATACAACTTACTAAAATAGGATTTGCACACAGTATTTGCAAACAATAGGTGATGTCAGCTGAGAATCTGACTCTAGAGTTCCTTTTGGCTCTGACTTTTCAGATTTTCCCAGTCCCACAGCTGCAGTGTCATGAGTGAATCCAAAACTATTCATTATTTAAAAAGTAGTTCTTTTCTCTGTTTCGTTACTGCTCCGTAGAAAAAGTCTTGGAAGAGGCCCTTCTTTTGGGTAAACAATTTCAGATAGCAGCTGCCTACCTACTGCTTGAACATACCAATAAAGGGAAGGCCAGCACATCTCTGAGACATTAGTTCTACTGAAAACCACCACTTAGTTTCAAGAAAGTTTTATAACATTCAACTGGAATTCCTATAACCTAGTCTCAGTATTCCAGGCTTAGCACTCTGGAATAAAAGATTAGCCTTCTTGGCCTTCTTCTGTGTAGCAGTGTTTTAGATTTTAATAAATTATCTGTTTTTCAGAGTTAAACATATCCAGTTTCAATCTTTCTTTACAGGTTTTCATTTTATTATTAAATCTTTATGGATTATCCCTTGGGCCATATCAAAGTGCAAAGTTCCAGCAACAAATTATTACTAAAATTTGATAAAAGCAATTTAAAATGGAATTTGATAAAATACAGTTTAAAATGGATTGGAATAAAATATGATTTAAAATGAAATTGGAATAAAATACAGTCTAAAATGAAATTATAATAGTGTACAATAATTTAAGATATAGATAAAATACGATAAAATTGTATTTTGGGGCCATCCTTGCAATCTACCCCAATCAGTCCCACATATGCAGATCTCAGTCGAACCATTTTGTTTAAGTACTGTGCTGCATTAAATGTTATTTTCAGGTTCTGGCTGGATATAAGGTAAGTTGTTTTGATATGGGGATCCCAATGGGTCATTTGTTTGGTATATAGACCAAGATACCTGTCTCTCACCCTCTTATACAGGCAACAATCAAATAGGATGTGGGCCAGGTCTTCTACCTCTGCCACTCCGCAAATGCAGAGACCTCATTGTAGGGTATAGAATGAAATCTCCCATATCTGACCATCATGTCAAGCTGTTCGAATCTCGCTTGTGTAAATATCTCCCTAAGATGTTTTGGCAGTTGTAACTTCAAATAGCTGTCTACTTGAAAATTACGTTTGTATTTACTCAGCCATTTCAAGTTACCCACCTTACTAAGGATAGCGATATCATTTTGTGCTTCTATATCCTTAATTCTTTGCACAACTCTTTTTTTGAGTGTTCTCCTGTTACGCAAGAGACAGGAAGGCCACAGCTTCTTACAAAATTTGTTAGTTTGGTGATCCAGGAGATTTGTGACTGTAATTTTATTTGCTCTAGTAGACATAACTTGGGGAGTCTATCAGTCTACATTTCATTAACTTTGCACCAGTAGTTATATACTCTAATTTTGGATAGTGGATGAATTGTATGAATTCCCAATTCAGCTCTAACTGCTGCAGCAGATGTTCTTGGATCTACACCCAAAATACATCTCAAATGCTGGGAATCTGTTTGTTCTAGGACTGTGGTTGAGTAAAAACCCCAAACTTCTGCTCCATACAAGAGAGGTTTTCATTTTAATTCTTGATCATTTTTTATTTCTCTCTCTGAATCTTTTGTTACTCTGATTCCTGAACAAAATAGAATAGGGCTATTTGCGATGATGCACTTGATGAAAATGTCTTATCCCCATTGCTATGCTTCACCCCATTTCCCCCAAAAAGGGATTAATGAAAGTATCGATTTTGGGAAGGTTTAGCATCTGAAGAGACGATTTTAGTTGGAAAATTGCAAAGAAAAAGGAAATAATTGATTCCCTGTTTCCTTCCTCTCTTTCCCCCCTCCAATTTTCCCTACAACAACTGGGCTGAGGGAGATTGATTGGCCCAAGGTCACCCTGCTGGTTTCCATCCTTAATCTGGAACTAGAACTCACATTTTCCTTCTTTCTAACCTGGTGCCTTAACCACTGTACTGTTCTTTCTTTTTCTTTCTTTCTTTCTTTCTTTCTTTCTTTCTTTCTTTCTTTCTTTCTTTCTTTCTTTCTTTCTTTCTCTTTCTTTCTTTTTCAAAACTGGAAGTGCTGCATTGTACAGTTTAGAGGCCAGCTTCAAAATATCTTCCTCCTGCTCATTGCTGGTTTAATTTAAAATGGAGAAATGATAGTATAATTTCTTAGCACATAAAACAACCCCAGATGCTCATGTTAACTGAGCTTTTTCAGTTTATAACCTCAACTTGTTTTGCCTGTTCTTTCCAGAATGGGTGACTTATTTAAGTTGCATCTGGTGGCACATTTATGGTGCAGAATTTGTTTTTGCTCAGTGGAAAGATACTTCCATGCTTGGTTTGTTGTTTTCTTCCTCTCTCCCCTGTGTAGTAAAAAAGAGCTCCCTGTTTTGCCTTTGGTAGAGCAGCATCCAAACAAGATGGAACTTTTCCTGTAATAGCAAAATGCTTGTTCCTTTGAAAAATGCATAGGCTGCCTAACTTTACATGTAGCTATTGTACATCTGAGCTATCACTGGTTTAAGGCAAATGTACCCTTTGTTTTATGGATTGTGTCATTTCCATTGTCTCGGGGTGCTATTGTTTGTCATGGATTGTTTACAAGCTGACTGCCTGGAGAATACACAGTCATGTCACAAAGGTTTAAATAACCTAAAGTGGTGCTTCTGCTCCAATCTATATTCCCAAGAGGGTGTTACAAGTGACCATCCAATCTATCTTTTTCTTCCTATGGCTCTCCTAGATACTTTGTTTTCAGATATCTGATAAAATGTCTATTTGTTATTTGTACCCTGTCCAGGCTTCCAGTTACTGTCATGAAAATAAGTGAGTTTAAGATGGTTGATAAAATTCTCTGTGTCAGGGCAGAAGAGAGGGAAATAATAAGATTTCCCTTGAATATTCCTCAAGTTTTCTTTTTCCTCTTTGAGCTTACTCTAATAAATTCACTGGGTTTATCTGAAAGGAAGATTTCCCAAATAATTTACCTTTTAAGCCAGAGGTTTGTTTCATATTGGCTGTAAATAGTGATAACATGTTATTTTCACTTTAAAGAATCAGTTTTGGGGGGAAAGTCTGCCTTAAAACCAAGATTAAGATCTGAACCATCAATAATGGTAGAAATGTTTATTATTAATTGTAATGATAATAGTAGCAGCAGTAGTAAGAGAGAAGGGATCATGGAGTAAGAAAAACAGCAGAATCCTTTTGATTCCTTTTCCTTGGAAGGGACTTTGAGATCTTCTAGTCTTACCCCCTGCTCAAGCAGGAGACCCTATACAATTCTAGACAAATGGCTATCCAAATTCTTCTTAAAAACCTCTAATGATGGAGCACCCACAACTTCTGAAGGCAAGCCACTCCACTAGTTAATTGTTAATTATTAGGAAATTTCTCCTTAGCTCTAGATTGCTTCTCTCTTTGATTAGTTTTCATTCATTGTTTCTTGTTTTGCCTTCTGGTGCATTGGGAAATAGTTGACTTCCTCTTCTTTGTGGTCAACCTATTTTCCAAAGCACCAGAAGGCAAGACAAGAAACAATGTATAGTCTAAATGTTGTTGTGGTTGAAATCTGGTTTACCTAGAGCAACCAGATCACTTTGAAGATACAAATGTTTTTGCATGAAATTAATGAATGGTATATATATTGTACTGGGTTCTCACCCTGATCAGAAGTCGAACCAGAGCTCATATGCCTTGGGCTTATTACATTGCCAACACAAGACAAAAGGAAAATTGGAGATTACATCAGGACAGTAGAATATTTTGGATAAACCCAACTGTTATGTATTGAGGTTTGGGAAACATCTATGCACATGTATATTGGGAACTAACAGTTCCCCTGCTTTTGTATTGAACTCTAACAGTTCTGGCGGGAGTCAAAGTGGCGGGATTGTTGGGTTCAATCTGATTGGTTGTATGAAGGTATATAAGAATGCATGTACACCCTTAAACCCCAGTACAGTTATGATTGCCAATAAAGCAACTGTTCATTTGTACTCATCTGCCTGGCATCTTCACTACACTTCAGAACCCGATACATAATACCAACCATATGAAATTATTGTTTATCTCCATCTATTATGTTAATATAATAGCTATACTATCTTTATTTATTTTATTTTATTGCATTTATATACCGCCCTTTCCCTGAGGACTCAGGGCGGTTTACAGGGAATTAAAAATCAAACATACAAAAGTTAAAAACCAAGTTAAAAAATATTAAATCCACCCTGTACTCTTAAAAACCCCAGTTAAAAATTTTCTCCTCAGCCTGGGCCCGAGAGCTCAAAGAGCCAGGTCTTCAGGCCCCGGCGGAATGATCGGAGGTTGAGGGCAGTCCTCAGCTCCACTGGCAGCTGGTTCCAGAGGGCAGGCGCTCCCACTGAGAAGGCCCTATCCCTGGGTGTCACCCACCGGCAATCTCTTACTGGCGGAACCCTGAGCAGACCCTCCCTGTGGGAGCGCACTGGGCGAAGGGCGTTTGATGCCGGCAGCAGGTGTTCCCTCGAATAGCCCGGACCCAGGCCATGTAGGGCTTTATAGGTAATAACCAGCACCTTGAATTTCACCCGGAGGGCAACCAGAAGCCAATGCAGCTCGCGGAGTAGAGGTGTTACATGGGAGTATCGGGAGACCCCCATTACAACTCGCGCGGCCGCATTCTGCACCAGTTGAAGCCTCCGAGTGGTCTTCAAGGGCAGCCCCATGTAGAGAGCGTTACAGTAGTCCAAACGGGAGGTCACAAGCGCATGAGTAACTGTGCGTAGGGCGTCTCGGTCCAGATAGGGATGGTCATGGAATAGAAATAATTTGGTTTACTAGGCCCATTATGTCCTGGCTGAGTCTTCTCCCTGTTTCCCACTCAAGGTCAAGAGTGTTGTTTAAGCAGATTTTATTCTCCTCTGTCACATCTCTAGATTACTGCTTCATTCTTAGTGTAACTGCCTCCTATACTATTGTTGAAGAAGATGAAGGATACAATAGCTCTGCAATATCATCTCTCCCCAAAAGCTATATTTTAGACTCATTCACATAAATTCAATACATATGATTGGAATGATTCTACAGATTCATTTTATAAAGATGATTGCAATTATTAGAAGGGCTACTGCAATTAAGCTTAATGATTGCAACTACGACTAAGAGTATCAGGGTTTTTTGTTTGTTTTTTTTTGCTTTTAAAGACAAAGATATTTAATGGAACCAAAACAAATTGTCAGTTTTTATTGTCTTAAAGTCAAGAAACATCTCTTTTTCCCACACATAGTTTTTGCCAGTAATGAAGGCTTCTAAAGCTATGCGTGTGTCAAATATTAAATCCCTGTGTTACATTTTATACAAGTACGCCTAACTATTTTGATTCCTGACTGTATTTATAATAGGTTTCTGAAGGAATTACATTCACCAGACACATTGAAACTCTTTTTCTATCAAGAATTCCAACAGCACTTCCAGAAAGAAGGAAAATCCGTTTGGTGTAATGCTTGAAGGTACCATGCCAGAAATTGGGAAATTGTAACTTCTAGTCCAATCTTAGGCATGAAATCAGCTGAGTAACCTTGAGCCATTCATTGCTTGAGCCAGTAATTCTCAACTCTTAGAAGAAAGAATGGAGAAAAAAACAGATCACTTCTGAAAATGGAAACTGCAGGAGCCTCTCTAGGTAGTTCCAGGAGTCAACACTGACTCAAAGGGAGCAAAGGAGACAGAGAGACAGAGATTGAGAAGGGGGGGAGCTCTTAGCAACCAACATAGATTTTTTCCCATGATGTTTAGTTCCTAATATGGTCTTTCAGATCTTCAACAGAACATCCTTATTGCTTTGGCTCAAAATTCACACATTTTCTGGTATCAAAATTTTACTTGATGTTTTATTACCACAATTTTAGGATCTCATTTGTGTGCATGTTTAGTGACTTCATGTTTTTGGATTTTTTTTTAATAACTTAAAGATATAATTTAATGGTCCCATGACCATCAACTGGAAAGAGTCCTCACTCAGGTATCATATTATAAATTTCTGGCTTCTGCAGTGGGTCTTAGTAGCTTTTGAATGATGCAGGAAAAAGATGAGCAGTATTGTTTTAAAAATATTTGGGGTGGATTTAGGAAATTAATAATTAATTATAAGTATGTTAGATGCTATTATATCAAAACTAAAATGGCTGTGTCTACAGAGAAGTTTCAATAGTACGGGAATAGCATCTATCTAATTTTTTTTCTTCCATTCAATCATGTCCAGTTCTCAGACACTGCCTGGACAAGTCCCTGCAGTTTTCTTGGCAAGGTTTTTTAGAAGTGGTTTGTCATTTTCTCCTTCCTAGAGTTGAAAGAGTGTGACTGGCTCAAGGTTACCTGGCTAACTTTCTGCCAAAGGCAGAACTAGAACTCACGGTCTAGAACTCAAGGTCTTCAGATTTTTACCCTGATCCTTAACTACTGCACCTAACAGGCAAAGGTACCGCAATGTAAATCATGGTTTCTGTTTGAGGGTCATTGCCAGAACCAAAGTATTTTCTCAAAGTTCTAGTTAAGGACAAAGCTGCCTTCTAAATTTTATGTATTGTGTAATCACCACCTGTATGTTACAATAACATTTTTTTGTTTTGCCAATGTGCAAAGAAGCAATCATATCCCACCCCATGTGCACAAATGGGGTGGAAGTAATGTTTAGTATTTAGTATCTAGAATAGATATCAATAGTTGTCCAATGGATTTAGATTTTTCCCCTTTATGTTCTTGCAAATGGTGAGTCATCTTTCTGGATAATTTCTTTCTTTGTAGCTTATTTTTTTCATAGCAACAAGCTTCCTAAATAAAATATGCATATTGTTTGCCTAAGAATGAGACTTACACGAGATTATTTGTTTCCCTTCATTCCGATTTCAATATTCCTTGAATATTCACATTTATTATTTCAGTGTAGGTAATTTATTCACTCTATATGTCAGGGAGCTTCCTGAACTTTGTGCGTTATCACTCTCATTTACTGAAGCATAAAACACCAAGATTAATTAAAAAAACAACAACACTTCAGCTTCTTCTAGCTGGCCTTCCAAGTGTTTAAAAAAGTGGTTCAAACTTTGTGGATCCTTTGGGACCTTAGTAGCAAATAAAAATGGGATGACACTATATGATTATTGCCTTAGTGGTTGGGAGGAAGAAGAAACCCATGCTCAAGTTCTTAATTTTAAATCATTTTTAAGGCCAGAATTTGATTATAAAAAGGTTGCAACACAGCAGTCAGTTAGGGAGCCGATCACAACAAATACAGCAGAACAGAATGCAAGAAACTGCACATAACTAGAATAAAATCAAGGTAGTAGGCCATCTGGCTTCATGCACAGCTGATCTTATTTTCTTGCTGTTTCCCATTTAATTCTCCGTGGGGGTGAAGTTTGGATCAATATTTTGAAAAAGTGAAAATTACAGAAGGATTCCATTTAGTAGAACACCTTTAAAAGGGCAGTTCGGGTTTGTTGAGGTTTATGCTGTGAGGTTAAGCCCTGCATTGCACAAGTACAATTGAGAAGGAAGAAAGCAAAAGAAAACATTTGTTTTTTTTATTTCTTCTTCTTTCTTTCCCACTGTTCAAGATCAAGGTGCCTCTACATAGCAGTAAGCAATGTGAAACTTTTACACAACAGTGTTCTTCAGACGGGTTCTTCAGACTTCAGTTGATAGACTTCCCAGCCAATGTAGCCACAGATAGGTTACTTCTGTATAATTCATACTTGCAAATCTTTGAAGATGCTGAATGTCCAGGTGAGATGAGAATCCTGAAAGGTGAAATCCAACAGCTTCGTAAGGCATCCTGAGGGAGGTAGCTTGGTAGCCCAGCTGAAGAAAGTCAAATTTTTATATCCAGTTTTATATCTTCTCCTTATCCGGTACTAAAATCACTTTTATTTGCAAAGGCTTACACCTCTTGCATTTTGCCTTGTTTCTGTTGAAAGCTCTATCTTTTGATCTGAGCTAGGAATAAATGAATGAAAGTCGGGAGTTTAATTGAAATAAAGATGAATAGAATTCTGACAGAATTAGTAGATCCTGCTTTACATTTACAAATTAATATTTTTAAATATCTTTCTTGCCCGAGTTTGGAGAGTTTCTTCATAGGCTTTTAAGGATGTAGTCCTACAATAGTTACCTGAAAATGAATTTTACAGAATAGACTGGAAATGTGTATTTGAGTAAACAGGCATCAGCATCGGGTTTTAAGGGCTTCTCTCAGCTACTATAGGGACACGGTGGCTCAGTGGGTTATGACGCTGAGCTTGTCGATCAAATGGTCGGCAATTTGGTGGGTCGAATCCTGAGTGCCGCGTAACAGAGTGAGCGCCTGTTACTCATCCCAGCTTCTGCCAACCTAGCAGTTCGAAAGCACATAAAAATGCAAGTAGAAAAACAGGGACCACTATGGTGGGAAGGTAACAGCATTCCGTGAGCCTTTGGCATCTAGTCATGCCGGTGAGTTAGATAAATTTACTTACAGATAGAGAACAATGCTAGTGGATGTTTTCTTTTATTTATGCACTTAGGAATTCTAGTTCTCACTTTATTGTATCCGGTGATTTGTATTTTGGAACACGGTAAGAACAAACCATTTCTAGCATTGTCTAGAAATGCTAGGTCCATGAAATCACTTGGATGAGAAAAAAAAAGCATAGATAAAACTAGTTTAGACTGACAGTATGTACCACACTTCTCCATACTTTTTTCTCCTGTAAATCATCTGCCTCAACTCATTCTGTCTTCAATATTTATTTGTGATTTGATTCTCATTCATTCTATATGACAAAGCCACTTCTTCCATACTGGTCAATCATATTTCTGTTTCATACACATTTATTCAGCACTTGCTCATTCTCGAGTCTACTGCATCTTTTCTAATTTCACTGGAACAATTTTTTGACAATTCCATGAAAAAGCACTGCCTTACAGCCTTCCTGAATGTTAGTGAGAACCTTATGGTGCAGATTATTTCAAAGCAAGGAAGACTTCTGGTCTTCTAGTCCTAAAACATTGTAGAAAGGGGAATCTACCAAATGGTATTCTCATCAGCACATATCAGGAATAGATTGTCATGAAAGATAATCATATCCAACCCATAGATAGATATGATTTATTACAGCAATGTAAAACAACATCTCCCTTTTAAAGAACCTGTAATCCCTTAAATTGGAGTAGAATCGGAGTAGAGCAACTAGATGGAGCCGAGTGTTTACTATACAGATGCCCTTCCTGATGCCACATGGAGTTCACAGCAGATTTTTTTTTGCACCCTAGAAGAGAACAGCTGCCACTACCTAGGATTGATCTCTCAGCCTTTCAAGTGGGAGACTAGCATCTTCACCACTAAGCCACCATGCTACTCAAACTTAAAACAATATATCAGGACAAAATGTCCAGGTGGCTATACAGCACAAAACAAAAACATTTATTACTGTAAGTAAAAAGAAAAGAAAAAAGAGGGAAAAATGGATGGGAAACTATGATAAATTACAAAATTTTATAGCATGTAAATTCCAATTAGTATGTAAACTCCAGTTAAGATACCGATAGCTATAACACAAAAAATAGCTAATTTCCTGCAATTTTTACTGAAGTGATGACTATATAAAAGTGTATGCCCTGTAAAAGTGTATGACAATACAGAAATTTGGAATATATGTTTAAAGCCATGAGGTGACATAGAAGCTCTGACACCTAGCAAGTCAACATCTTGGTTTAACTTCATGCCAAGATCTTTCCAGGCCTGGCATGTATAGAATACATATGGAAGCAAATAATTAAATGTATACATAAACAGTAAATCTGCAATAAGCTGAATTAGATTAACTTTGGTATTTCCATGGAAAAGTGTGGATGTCCAGGAGCATGACCTGTGCCAGAGACTCTTCTCCCAAAATTTGCTGGAACCATTATTTTAAATGATATGTTCTTAAGTGGGCTTTATAGTGCCAATTCTAACTGAAATAGAGCATTGAAATATGAGATTCAGAATGTAGATCTCAGCAGTTTAGATTGTATTGATTCTTGGGTGGGAATATTTTTGTATACATTACACTGTGCACAGTATAAGATAAGACTTTGCCTTAAATTATTTAATTGGAACAAGCACCTTAAAATCTATAAAGGCAACATAGTAAGAATCTCTTCACATATTTTGTTGATAGATGCTGCAAGTAATGCATCGATTCACTATTAAAATCCTGAGTGGAAGTCAAATTGTTTCCTGATTAGAATTTTCTCTTGTATCATCCAGTTAGCAAGCTTTAAAGAGATAAACCACATATAATTAACTTATTACCCTGAGCAAGATGATGGAATAATAGTTTGCTGAGTTGGTCTTATCCCTTTTCTTATATATATTTTATTATTATTGAGTTACTCCAATATTTGCAGATCTGAAGAGAGGTTTCAGTGTGGGTGAACAAAGGGGTCAAAACAGAAGTTCATCATTTACAGTAACTCTGGTGGAACTGCATGCACACATACAATATATCCAGGAACTTTGCTTGCCATTTTTTAACTGATGAATTAAAGACAGCATTCCAATTCCAAAATGGGAAACCAATTTTGTAAACAAGGACAAAGCAGTGTAGATTCAAGTCTATGGTTGGTACGTATGTAAAATAAGCTACTTAAATGTGTATCTCCAATTTGATGGTATTAAGACTATGTCCTACTGTTGAAGAAGCAGAGGAAACAAAGCGCCAGAACAAATACAGATGTTGGGGGTCCTTGGGATATAAGCAGCAACACTTTGAATTGGTAGCCTGGTGCCTTAACCACTAGACCAAACGGCATCTCCAAAGCATCTTTTCTGTCTATTTCTTATTAACAATAGATGTTGAAATGTATAGACTAAAAAAGCTTCCTTTTTTCTGCTTAGGTTGAGTTAGTTGCTGGAGATCCCATGCTGTTTACTGAACTTTGGGTTACATCTTTTAAATGGTTTTAGGATGGGGCTTGTCTTTATTTAATATATATAACCCAAGATCAAGGAAGCCCAGAGCATGTCATCCCTTGCAACCAACACCCTGATAAGCTGAAAGCTGGAAAAATCACCAAACAATCAGGGAAGCAACCACAGCCTAATCAAGGACTACCCAAAAAGAAAAGATACGCCCCCCCCAATTAAAGCAGTCTGGTCAAGTTACTACTAAACACCCAGAGAAACCCATTCTCCTAAATACTGGTGTTCCCTAACTATCTAGTTCCCAAGTAACAAAATATATTCAGGAAAATAAACAAATCTGTAAAACACCAAGAACTCAAGCCACTGCAGTGTTAGGGGAGGAAGAGTGGACTCTTGTATTGTCTGTTTCTTAAGAGATCTTCTGTAAAGAGAATCTAAATTTAGGGGAGAAGAAAGAACAAGATCAGTGTCTGTTGGAATAAGTTTGATATCAGATCCATAAATTTAAAGGGACTAAATGGTTACTCAGAATGAACATTGTATTATTGGCCAGAGACAAAATTAATTCAACCATCTCCAGCTCTTTGTAGATTTGAAAGGTCTGGCTATTCTGAGTTTGAATATGCTGATTTTGTCCCATCTGGTAGGTTAACAAAGATAACTTTCAGGTTGTTCTGAAATATGAGTTACAGCAAGATAAAAGTGAAAAGCTTCTGAGTTAGAAAGCTTAGTTAAGATTAAAAGAAAAAAAGAAACAGGATTCAGCAAGAGGCACAACTAGCACAATAGTAATGGCAGCAAGGCCATTAGGAAAAGAAATAGAAAAGAAAAAAATCAGAGGCTTTATAAATACACTGATTTGGTATCAGCTACCTGTTACAGTACTGGCAACCAGTTCAGGTCCTATAAGATTAGTTTAATTTTTCCTGAACTAAATGTTATCAACAAATAGTTCCATTCTTTTTATTTTTAGTAGGTTCAGCTTCAAAATTATTTTCATTAGTAGTCTCTTGTGAAGCAAATTGCAGTAATCAAGCTCTTAGATGGAAAAAGTATAGTTACTTTTGCTAATCCTTCCAGATCCAAGAGAGTTTCAAAGCTGGTTTATGCTCTCGTTTATATCATGCCTAAATAATCATTTTCTCTGTCAAACACAATTGGTTTGCTCTTTATAATCATATTTACTGCTTCATCTTACAATCAACCCACTTCCTGCAACCTATTCAGGATCTCATCCAACAACATAGCATTTTATATGCTATTTCAGTCCTTCATTTCTTCAATTCTTTCTCTTCTATGTTCATTTTTCTAGCAGAAGAGACAGAGAAACAACAGGATCAGATCTGGTTACAACTTGGAAGAACATCAGAAATCATAGCATGGTGGGTATGTCTGTCTATCTAAATAAATGAAAGCAGAGGAAATGACAAAGCACTTTTTTATTATTGCATGAACATGCCAGGACTTCCAGAGGAGAAATGGCAGACTGAAGACATCTCTGAAAAAATGGAGCCAATTCCTGTGACATAGAATGAAGAGCTGCTGATAGACTGATTCTTTGGAACTTCTGGAAATGAGAGGATAGGAAATTGCCCACATGTATTTTTTGTGTTCCTCACAACAAGACTGCAGGATAATGGTGTCCCACAAGTTTGAATTCTGCTAGATGATGGGAATGGACTTTTTTTTAATCCCATTTATATCCCGCCCTTCTCCGAAGACTCAGGGCGGCTTACAATTTAAGCACAAACCAATGTGCTTAGCAATAGCCTTCGTTCTATGTATATGCCTGCTTATTAGGGCTTTTGCCCCCCCCCCCAGCAGCATTTTTACAAAGTCAGCTTATTGCCCCCAACAAGCTGGGTCCTCATTTTACCTACCTCGGAAGGATGGAAGGCTGAGTCAACCTTGAGCCTGGTGGAACTCGAACCTGCACTAATTGCAGGCAGCTGGTGTTACTTAAGGAGGCATTAGCCCACTGATCCACCAAGGCTCTTTTGGTCACAACTAGCTACTAAAAGGCATTAAATATTCTAAGTTCAAAGATTGAAACATTTACAATAAGATTTGGTATTTATTATAAAGAACAAATAGCTTCTCATGGGAAATAGATCCTGTATTGTTTTTTCTAAGACATAACAAAGATTAGTAATTTCATGATTTTAATTACCGGGCATTACAGGGGACTAAAGATTTTAGGTAGAGAGAGAAAAAATACTAACCTAAAATGATGCAAAACATTATAATCAGTGAAAATAGAAAGGAGACTTTTGAAGAATGGAGTCAGAAAATAGTAGCCATAATATTAACAATATTAATAATGATATCTGCTTTTATGGATAGATGTTATTAAAGTAATGGCTAGTATAGAACAAATTTTATCTGAAAAGATAAAAGTGGTATCAAAACTTAATTTATAACTGACGGGAAAGAGAATAACTTAGAAAATGATGTTTCACTGGTTTTACAAAAGAAATTGGATGAGGTTTTAAAATTTAAAAGGGAAATACAAATCACAAACCTTGTGAGTGACCTGGACAACCTTTTCCTACTTGATTTACAAAAGAGATTTGTTAAAGCCTTGAAGAACTCTGTATGATGGAACAAAGTAGAAATGAAATCAAATCTTGCCAATATCTCAGGGGCTGCCACAAGGAAGAGGGAGTCAATCTATTCTCCAAATTACCTGAAGGCAGAACAAGAAGCAATGGATGGAAACTAGTAAAGGAGTGAAGCAACTTAGAACCTAGATCTAAAGAAAATTAATCAGGGAATGACTTGCCTCCAGAAGTTGTTTGTACTCCAACACTGGAAATTTTTAAGAACAGATAGGACAGCCATTTTTCTTAAATGGTATAGGGTTTTCTGCCTGAGCAGGGGTTGGACTAGAAGACTTCCAAGGTCCCTTCCAACTCTGTTGTTGCTGTTACTAAGTATAAAAGTTGTTAATGAAAAGGCTATGAAGTTTATTTATTTGATCAGCATTACAAGAATATACAGTACGTTGTTACTTCTGGCAACTCCTTCTAGATTTCCTGCTGACATCAGTAATGAAAGTTAATGTTTTATGGATTTGTTTATAGAGGTGAGATGGGATATAGGATGAAGAGATAATTGTAACTTGGCGGAGTTAGAGAGTCATTCAATTTGTACTTATTGTGATGAAGGTTAAAAGTTGCTTATATATTTTTATTATTTTTGCTTTTATCTTTCTTCCCTTTTTCTTTCATCTTACTCTTAGTTCTTTTTATTGTCTTTTTTCTTTGTTTTACATTTTACATTTACTATATTTAATATATCTCATCTTACACTTAGTTCAAGTAAGACCTTACTATCTTTATATCTGAGTGTAACCATTATGAAATGAAAAACAGCTAATAAAGGCATACAACCTACAGGCAAAACCAGTTCATACTATCCAATTTGTCCTCTATTAAATCCAAATTGATTATATATGAAAAAGGCTCATAGACTATTTTTTACCATATTAATCAATAAGAATATACATCTCCCAGAGGTAATGTTGTTTTCACTTAGTTTGTTTACCTTTTACCATGTCAGATGGATGTTATCAAAGATTATCTTAATCCTCTCTTATCTCTTACTTTATACTGGAATCACTTCCATCATTACAAAGCAAATTGTAAATTGAAAATTCCATCATTACAAATTGATCAACAAATTATTGTATGCAAATATACTATTTATAATTAAATTATTAAGTTAGTAATATGCACAATTATACAATTTAATTAGTAATATAAATCAATCATATTACAAATTATAGAAAGTACCATATAGCATCTCCAAGCCCTAATATATGCATGACATCCATATAATTGGAGCTTTACTTGGTTTCTGAATTCTTTGAAAAACATATCCCAAGAAATAAAAGTCTCTATTTGTAGATGTAAATATTTAATCTATGCATGAACACACACACACAATCATTAAAAATCCAAGTGAGTTTCTAAGCAAAGATACAAACCCTCCAAAATCAATATTACTTCAAGATTGATAGAGGGACTTAGAGGAATTTCCATGTTAATACATTTAAGGTATTTCAGGAAGATGAATTACTGGCATTATTATTTTTTTTTATTGGAAGGACAGACTCTTGGATTTTTGTGGTTGTTATATGGGGCTGAATATTTTTCCTCATTTTCAGCCTTATCGTTGTCTCACATTTTCCATCTTTCTATTGTCAAAATAAGGCACCTCACCAATTTTGCTCACACTCATGTAAAGCATTAATTTCAATATAGCTTTATGATTTTCTTCTGCTCCGCTTCCTTCCTTTTCTGATAAATAAAAATAGAGCCACAAAACATCAGCCTGATTTGCCTGTACCTTGTCATGCATTTGTAATTAATTATTTCTCTTCCAGAAATGTGTGCAGCCTGCAGTGCACAAATACTGTATCTATGGAATACTATTTCTACATTTCTTTTCATCAACTTACTAAGAGTTTGATACATAGCTCATTATGTGGGCTGGCAGCTTCTCTCAGCATCCTTTCTCTCTTCAGATTTCCTTGGAAATCATCTGTACAAGGAAGACATGTTCTCATTGCCTTCAATTATCTTTGGACCACTACTTCAGGAGTCTTGCCTGAGGCTCTCCTGTAACCAACAAGCTTTCAACAGCCAATACTGCCTAGAATGCTTTTTAGTTTAGCATCCATTTTCTTCGACCTCATCCTTTATCTCTTTTTTAAGTCTTCAGTTTTTTCTCTCTCTCCCTTGTCAGGATAGCTGCATTCTCTACTGTCAGTGAGAAAATGTGTTATCTCTTGTTTCAGCTTCTACCTAGTACAACAGTGTATACATTTGGCAAGTATACTTATATATATACTTATATGCTTCACTTTCTTAGGGTCTTGCGGAAGAACAGGGTAGAACAACAGCTAATGACCCTCTTTTACCGGTCAACTATAGAGAGCGTCCTCTCGTATGGTATTGTGGTTTGGTATGCTGGTCTGACAGCCGCGGATAGGAAAGTATTACAGAGGGTAGTGAGCACAGCACAAGACATTGTGGGCTGTTCCCTGACACCACTGGATGACATCGCCAGGGCTCGCTGCCTTGGAAGAGTGAGGAAGATTCTCAGGGATAACTCACACCCTGGACGGTATCTCTTTACTCTCCTACCATCCGGTAGGAGATATAGGAATATAGCCAGCCGTACCAACAGGCTGAAAAATAGCTTTTATCCATGGGCTGTTAGGCTTTTAAATGGGACATAAGCTTATGCAGAATTGACTTGGGAGGCTGGTGTGTGGTGTAGTTGGTTCACATAGTGTGGTGGGATGGAGGGTTTGTTGTCACTGTGTGTTGGGGGGAGAGAGCACGGGGGGAGGCTCAGCTAATCTCAATGTACACATGTTGTACTTTGACAATAAAGGTTTATTATTATTATGTGACAAGATGACCAACAGCCCTGGGCTTGACATGTTGTCACTGTCATTATTAAAAACCAACTAGCGTGCTTTTTTTTTAAAAAAAAAAAGGGCCATGGAAGGAAAAGATGAAACTTGTCAGGGTTATACTTGTGATTTTTATAGCTATGCTAACCAGACTAGGCCTAAAAAAATACTGAATGTGTGGCATTGGTCTGGATTTCAATTGAGAATAACTTTTTATAAATTATATTTTGACATGTTTGCTCAATCCTTTATTTGCTTAGCTACTGTGAAAGAGAAAGAGAAAAAGTCCTGCAGGATACAACAAAGTAGTAAGCAGAGATAACTTTAATCCTGTACCTACATTAAACAAATGTAGACCAAAACTCAAAAAGAACAAAAAGCCTTGTTCTCTCCTATTTCACTTCTTTCTTTCAGCATTCATTTTTATAGTTTTGTCACAAAATCTCTGAAGATAAAGAAATAAATTAGTAAAAGAAGAAGGCAAGTTTTGTATATTAATCCTCTTCACCATATTTTGGAGCGCTAAATGAAATAGATTGGAATCAAGAAATATTGTTAAAAAAAGTAATTAAATATCTCTTTCTCACTCATTCGATGTGTACAAAGGTAAAGGTAATGGTTTCCTCTGTCCAGTCCATATACTCTGTTTATTTTTTTTTCTCTCAAGTATTTTGATTTTTTTAAAAAACAAAAAAACGAGAACAACCCTCAGCCAAAAAAGGACTAAAATAGTAACATGTACATAAGCGCATAATAAGACCTTAGAAGTGCTTCACAATCTTCTAACCATCTCACAATGTACTTTGATGTTCATTCTATTTTATTGATAAGCATCTTTGTTGCCAGTTTTTTAAAAAAAAATCTTTTAAAAAGTTAATCAGAAGTTTATGAAACACATTTCTGACAGGAATTGTGTTCTATGTATCATACTGTTATTTCAAAATTGCTGATCACTTATGCTTAAATGGAAACCACTGGGGACCTCTCTTTCTCTCTGTGAAGATTGCAGAGAAAATCACTTTTTACATGTCGATCGAGAGGGAAGTGCAGACTGCACAGATGAAATTATAGGCTTACATAGAGAAGGAAAATTTAAAGAACTGAGGTATCTAAAGCAATGTAAGCATAAGAAAAAAGAGACACAGCTAGCAATCTAAATCTCATGATTAAAAAATGGTTTGGGGAGATGTTTTTTTTTAAATGACTGTTATATATATGCACAAAAAGCCAAGAATTTTAAGCGCCAAAATATGTGCCAAATATTTGACTTATCCAAGATGAGCTTATCCTGAGTGTATATGGTATTATTTTTAAAGTACCATAAGGGATGTGGTGGCTCAGTGGGTTAGGATGCTGAGCTTGTCAATAAGAAGGTTGGCAGTTTGGTGGGTCGAATCCCGAGTGCCGCGTAACAGAGTGAGCGCCTGTTACTCGTCCCAGCTTCTGCCAACCTAGCAGTTTGAAAGCACGTAAAAATGCAAGTAGAAAAATAGGGACCACTACGGTGGGAAGGTAACAGCGTTCCGTGCACCTTTGGCATCTAGCCATGCCGGCCACATGACCACGGAGACGTCCTCAGACAAGCGCTGACTCTTCGGCTTTGAAATGGAGATGAGCATCGGCCCCTAGAGTTGAAAATGACTAGCACACATGTGCAGGGGAACCTTTACCTTTACCTTTACCTTTACCCTGTATATAGCCATAGATGACCCAATTGGCCCTCAATTGTTTAACCAAAATACTTATAGATAAATGAATTGTGTAAATTATGATTTATGAAAATGTTGAGGGGCATCTTATTCATGTTATTGTTGTTCAAAATTTGAGGGTCAATTTATCTGTGTGGTACATACAATTTGATCAACAGAACAAAGGAAAAGATATGAGTCACAAAAACTTTCTTTTGTCACTCATATTTTACATAATCCCAAATCCATGTAATATATACTTTGCAGCCCATAACCCAATGATTATTTCATATTTGGGGTACCATATTGTTCCTTCTCAAGGAATAAAAATTCTCTGCTTATTTTCCCAGTAAGACCAGATCTTGAACTAATTTGAGATTGTAAACCTTACTTGGTAATAGATTTGAAGCAACTGTGAGAGAGAGGCTATAAAGATAATCATTTACTGAGAGATACAATTTTGTTTGAGTAATCTTGAAACTGTGAGAGGGACTTTGGAGCCCTAGTGGACGATCACTTAAATATGAGCCAGCAGTGTATGGCAGCAGCCAAAAAAGCTAATACAATCCTTGTTTGTATAAACAGAGGCATAGAATCAAAATTATAGAATCAGTATTAGTACCTCTTTATAAAGCCTTAGTAAGGCCACAGCTGGAATACTGAATCCAGTTTTGGTCATTGCCTTACAAAAAAGATGTTGAGATTTTGGAAAATTACAAAGAGCAACTAAGATGATTAAAGGCCTGGAGACTAAAGCATATGAAGAACAGTTGCAGGATTTGGGTTTGGCTAGTATAGAGACAAGAAGGACTAGGGGGGACATGATAGTAGTATTCCAGTATTTGAGAGGCTGCTACAAAGAGGAAGGAGGTTAGAACAATTAACCAGTGGAACAACCTGCCTCCAGAATCTGTGAATGTTCCAACACTGGAAGTTTTTAAGAGGAGACTGGACAGCCATTTGTCTGAAATGCTATAGGGTTTCCTGCCTGAGCAGGGAGTTGGACTAGATGACCTCCAAGGTCCCTTCCAACTTTACTATTATGATTATAACTTATTTCCCAAGGCACCAGAGGGCAGAACAAGAAACAATGAACGGAAACTAATAAAGGAGAGATGTAACCTGGAATTAAGCAGAAACTTCCTAAACATTGAGGACAATTAATCAGTGAAACAACTTGCCATCTGAAGTTATCAGTGCTTCATTACTTGAAGCTTTAAGAAGAGACTGGACAGTCACTTGTTTGAAATTCACTTGTCTATATTTCCTGCTTGAGCAAGGGGTTGAACTAGAAGTCCTACAAGGTCCCTTCCAGCTTTATTCTGATTGATTGAGCCCAAGTATTATCTAAAGAATTAGCAGGTATACACAGTATGCTCTTGTCTTTCAGCAAAAGAGTTGTGTGATGTTTGTATAAATGAGTTCTCTTTGGGAGGACGATAATGTGAAATTGCACTAGTTTGCCTGGTTGCAGTGTATTGTTAACTGGCTTAGTCAGTATATTGTGTTTTCTCAAACCTTGCATTTACCATACTATAACAGCAAGGACAATCTCACCCAGCGTAATGTGGGATATCATCATAGCAGCAACTTGTCTATTTCTCTCCCTCCTAATCCACTGCTTTTCTGAACATTAGATGAAAGTTAAGACCATGGAGAACATGAGAACATGGACTATGTCGATGAGAACATGTTCCATGGCAACAGGGAGCCATGGGGCTCCAGTCACTTTCTCTTATTGACCATTACTGTAGAAGGAACAGTTAACAATTATGATAAAGTATGTGTTGCTCAGGAAATTATAATACAAAATAGGGATGCAAATTAAAAAGAAAATCAAACACTTTTCTTTTGCACTTCTTTCCACAGCATCAGCATCTAGATTTTTCTTTCAGATTGTCAGAGGAAAAGGGAGAATAAGCTCTGGATTGTCTTTGGTCCTTAGGATTCCAGAGAAATAAAATGATCAGGATCTGCTGTTGTTTTACTGTCCTTGTAGTTCAGACATGTCAAACACAAGGCCCGGGGGCCAGATCCGGCCCGCGAAGTGGTTTCATGTGGCCCGCAAAGCCATCCTGGAAACAGTGAGGGAACGGCCCCCACTGCCTTGGCCTTGGCCCAGAGACCCTCCTTCTGCCAGAGACCCTCTGATCTGTCCCACTCCTGCCCGGGCCCCCATAGGCACCCTTGATGCGAACAATGTAGAGCTGGCCACGCCCACCCAGTAGGCCATACACACTCTAGCCACGCCCACCCAGTAGGCCACACCCACCCAGGCCATACCCACCCGGCCCCCTGAGGGCAACTGCAATGCTGATGCAGCCCTCAAAGAAATTGAGTTTGACACCCCTGTTGTAGTTGTATTGGTGATAATTTGTCCTTATCAAACATCTTTTGGGAATAGAGCTTGAACAACACTTCTGGCAATTTTGACCCTCTCTATCATCACCAGCCATACTGCGTTCTAGCACTTCATGATATCTGCATTGCTGGACACCTCTCAAATTGCAAACCTTTAATCCTGAGCCATTATCAACTATTCTATTCAAAGGCTCAGTTTCAGAGTAATTTGGAGTTTCAGGGACCCTGAGGCTGAGCATGATGGGAATAAACACCCCAGTGAATTCCAAGGTACTGCTTTTGAATTCACATTATCAGCAAGGAAGAAGTACAGCCAAGGATTATTGCTTCATAGCTGAAACCATAGAAAATATCAATAATTTGGTCTTCTTTAAAAGATACGGATGTGAATGAATGAATGAATGTGAAAGATCAAGGGATCAATATTCCTAGGAATATTGATAGCTGGGTAAGCTGCTCTTCTAAAAAGAATTTTTGACTAGAAACTTTGGATTTTGCCACTCCTTTCTCAAGGAACTCCCTTTTGAACAAATGACAGGCTATTTAAATTTGAGATATAATGACCTATAAAGACTGATAGACCTATCTCCAATTAAATTATATTTTAAAAATAGTTGAAATTATTATTGCTTATAAAACTGTTAGCCAGCAGTTGTGAAATGCCCGTCTCTCCTTCAAGTATCAATTCTGTTTTTGTAGATGAGCTGACAGAGCTGGGATAGTGGTAGAGTAAAACATGACATCAGTTTTGCAGCTAAGTAACCATCTCTTCTACTGTTTGCGGTTCACTAAATGGATTATTTCTAGATACAACTTGATTTTGTTATAATTAGCACATTATATGTTTGAAATGGCATTATTTCTTTGAACCCCGTATTTATAGCTAGGCCCATTTAATTTAAAATCCAGAATTCTCAGAAATAATTGTTGAGGATGAAGAGAAATCATACATTGATAAGGTATTAACTCAGATCTTCTTCTGGCAGTTTAAATCCATCCTGTTAAATAATGCATTAATGTTGGAGGCATTTCTACTTAATCATAATGAGCTCAGATTATGTAAGAATTTTTAACAGGATACCTTTCATTTCAGCACTAAATAATTGCACAATTAATAACTTCTTCTGATGGCATTTGAAGATCATTTCTAAAGCAAGTCACTGGGGAAAGTTAAAAAATTTCCATTGATAGTGTTGATGATTGAAAGCATACTTATGCTTTCCATTGTGTTTGGAAAGCTCTTTAAAACAATTCTTCAGAATATAATTTATGAAAGTGTTAGAGATATCAGTGGATGAGATATCCATTTCATTGTTCATCCTCTTAAGATCTATATAGACAAAAAAATGTAAACATGTGACTGTCACCAAGGATAGCAATATCAAGGTCAAGCATTTTGTTTGGAAATTGGCAGCAAGCCTACATTTCCCCATCTGTCTCTAGAGAAAGCACTTTATAATATTTAAGGTATGCAGTTATCCAACTCAATTTTTGCCCAGTTCTTTCACCAAGCATCATTCTGAGGAGTCCTTCCATATGATACCTATACACAAAGGTCTAGGTGAGATGAACAGGGTGGAAATTATTGTGAGAGTAGTCTCCATGTAAAATCATCTTCCCTCTCAAAAAGCTGGTCTTCTTGGTCTTTCCCTGGCAGTAAAAGATCCATTTTGTCTTACAATTCTGCACTATGTTATGAGTATATATAATTCCCTAAAATCAGATTTCTCCAATCTAGTTCCAAATTTGCAAGAATGCACTGGGAACAAGCAGCAAGATGATAAAGTTGAAAACATAGTAAATGCTTAGCTTAATATACAGATGCTCATAAAGTGTAAATCTAATTCCTTATTTTTTTTAAAAAAGGTAAAGGTTTTCTCTACCCAGTTGTGTCCAACTTTAGGAGGTGGTTCTTATCTCCATTTTCTAGTCGATGTGGCCATGTGGCTGGCATGACTATGTGGAGGTGCATGGAATGCTGTTCTCTTCCCATCAAAGTGGTATCTATTTTTCTACTCACATTCATACTGCTTAAGTTGGCAGGAGCTGTGGCAGGAATGGGATCTCACTCCATCAGGATGTACTAGAACTCGAACTGTCAACCTTCTAGTCAACAAGCCCAGTGTCATAACCAAAGGCCACAGTTCCCCATTCCATAGAGCCTGAAGCAAATATATTGAAATATATTTGTGGAATTAATTTCTATTCCCAACTGAGATTTATGCTTTCCAGTACTGAAGGAGGAAGACGGGGAGACATTCTTCCAGCCTTTGCTTTTCAGAAAGAACAGATATCGTTGGGAAGGTATTAAAGATATCATCAAAATTTTATATAGGCTATTTCCATATAACCCTATTAAAAAGGCTATAGCTAAGCCAGTTGCCAAGTTTCTCAAACTTCATTTTATATCTTCATGTTTGGGACAGTGTTTCTCGAACCTGGCAACTTGAAGACATTCTGCCTGGAGAATTCTAGTAGTCGAAGTCCAGGTTGCCATGGTTGAGAAATACTGTCATAAATAATAAAATATAAAACGAAGTTGTCATGTCTGTTTCAGCCAAGGGAGCAGTTGCACTTAAAATTAATTTATCAATCATAAATTTAATGAAGAGAAGGACGAAGGGTGACATAATAGCAGTGTTCCAATATGTCAGGGGCTGCCAGAAAGACAAGGGAGTCAAGCTATTCTCCAAAGCACCTGAAAGCAGGACAAGAAGCAGTGGATGGAAACCAAAGAGAAGCACCCTAGAACTAAGGAGAAACTTCCTAACAGTTAGAACAATTAAGCAGTGGAACAACCTTCCTCCAGAAGCTGTGAATGCTCCAACACAAAGTTTTCAAGTAGAGACTGGACAGCCATTTATCTGAAATGGTATAGGATTTCCTGCCTGAGCAGGGGGTTGGACTAGATGACCTCCAAGGTCCCTTCCTCCTCCTCCTCCTCCTCCTCCTCCTCCTCCTCCTCCTCCTCCTCCTCCTCCTCCTCCTCCTCCTCCTCCTCCTCCTCCTCCTCCTCCTCCTCCTCCTTCTTCTTCTTCTTCTTCTTCTTCTTCTTCTTCTTCTTCTTCTTCTTCTTCTTCTTCTTCTTCTTCTAGATCTGCTCAGCTACCTTGAGGTACTACTGTGCCAAATTCAAAGGAAAAATTAATTTAATTGCATATTAAATTAATATATTACATTTTTATATACTACCATATTCCATGTGACTTTGCGGCAGCATCATAATCCTGGAAGAGGCAGATTTGGTTTAAGGAATTGCCAGTAGAAGGTATATGAGCAACACTAAATGATCCAAAGCAACTTTTTCCATGTAAATTCAAAGCTCTATTCTGTTCTAATGTAAGTCTGTCATCTGTGACAGTGATTAAGCATTGCTAACTAATTGGACAGTACTTTATAGTCAGTCTGATAATGTAAATCAGAACAAAGCAATCTCAAAACTAATCTATACATTACCCTGAACTAGGCAGCACATTAGATTGCTTGTTACCTTTTTTTTTTGGACTGTATGCATCAGAATACAGGGTGGAATGTTAAAAAGTTTTTAGTCTGTTGTTGAAATCCCATAATGACAAACAAAATATTCTTTTACTTAATTATAATATGTTCAGGAAAGGATCTTATTGAATGAATACAGTTCCCAGGAATTGATAATGGTGTAGATATTTTTAAAAGAAAGTGTTGATAAATGATAACAGTTTCTGTTCTACATAGGATATCTTGTCTATTGGGGCTCATGACTTATAGGAATGTTATGAAGTTACAATTAATGAAAACACAGATGCCCGTCAGGAGTAACAAACTCACATCAAGTTCAAATTGGTTTATTACAGGCAATGACTAGCTTAATAAAGTTACAAGCTGAAGCAGTCTCATTTCTGATTAGTGCAGAAGTGCATTTTAACAACCCATTCTCATTCAACTTAATGAATGAGAAATTCCTTTTGAAATTCTTTTAAAGGAGAAGAGAGTTTCACAGAATTTCTTACAGGTAAAATGTGATATTCTAACATTAATTTAGTTACAAGGTAGCCAAGGTGTAACTGTAAATGTCCTATCTGTTGTGTACTGGGTTCGTTGCGCAGGAATGAAGACGAGGCGAATGAGTTCAGCAAAGATCATGGTTTATTGCTTGCAGGATCTGAACTACAGAACAGGGCTGCATATGCAGCAATTTATACCCTGGCCCCTAGGCGGTGGCCAATAGGTTTGAAGCAACCTATTGCCACCTAGGTGCAACCAATGGCAGTGCTGGAGAGCCATTAGCTAGCTCTCTGCTCCAGCAGCCTACCAGCCATTACCACGTAGTGTTAACAAGCAAGCCCAATACATTACACCTGGAATACTGCATCCAGTTTTGGTCACCACAATGTAAAAAAGATGTCGAGACTCTAGAAAAGGTACAGAGAACAGCAACAAAGATGATTGGGGGAATGGAGGCTAAAACATATAGGGAACAGTTACTGGAATTGGGTATGTGTAATTTAACGAAGAGAAGGGTGAGGGGTGACATGATAGCAGTGTTCCAATATCTCAGGGGCTGCCACAAAGAAGAGGGAGTCAAGCTATTCTCCAGAGCACCTGAAGGCAGGACAAGAAGCAACAGATGGAAACTAGTCAAGGAGAGAAGCAACCTAGAACTAAGGAGAAACTTCCTAACAGTTAGAACAATTAACCAGTGGAACAACCTGCCTCCAGAAGTGGTGAATACTTCAACACTGGAAGGTTTTAAGAAGAGACTGGACAGCCATTTGCCTGAAATGGTATAGGGTTTCCTGCCTGAGCAGGGGGTTGGTCTAGATGACCTCCAAGGTCCCTTCCAACTTATTATTATTATTATCCTTAATTATACAATTATCTCTCTATTGATTTGCATTCTCTCCAAGTTGTCAATCTTGTTATATCCCAAGAAAAGAGACCACAAAAGTTTCCACCTGGAGAATTTTGAAAGACTATCTGTATTCAGAATAACAGAGTTGGGAGGAACCTTGGAAGTCTTCTAGTCCAACCCACTGTGCAAGCAGGAGACCCTATATCATTTTAGACAAGTGGCTTTCCAATTTCTTCTTAAAAGCCTTTAGTGATGGAGCACCCACAACTTCTGAAGGCAAGCCCTTCCACTGGAAGAAGACAAAGTTTATCATCCAAGAAGCTTCATCAGTTTTGAGGGTGAGAGGATGGAAGGATAGATACTTAGACTAGATGGTGGAGGGAAAGGAAGGATAGATTTTGCTAGGATGGGGGGATGCAATCATCTAGTCCAGGGGTCTTCAAACCCGGCCCTTTTATGACTCATGGACTTCAACTCCCAGAATTCCTCAGCCAGCATGTCTGGCTGAGAAATTCTGGGAGTTGAAGTCCATGAGTCATAAAAGGGCCGAGTTTGAAGACCTCTGATCTAGTCAATAGTACTCTCTCTGAGAACTGTTGAGGCCAAAGCACCTTTGAGATAACTATGACCTGAATGACTGAGAATCTCCACAGGCAGATAGTAGCTAACTAGAGTCTTAGACTTCAAGAAAGCTAATTAGTCTTGGACTCTAGAGAGCTAAGTAGAGAGTTTAGTTAGCTTGGACTTCAAGAGAGCTAATTTTAATAACCTTAGAGATGGCTTGGGAAGGATTCCATGGATGAGAATTCTCAAGGAGAAAACAACTCCAGATGTCTGGGAAATTTTGAAAAGTGAGATAATAAAAGCCCAGTGTAGCACAATACCAACAAAGAGGAAAAATAACAGCTCTTAAAAGAAACTAGCATGGCGGCATAAGGAACTCTCTGATAAAATGAAAGATAAAAAGTACAAGCATAGAAAGTGGAAAGAGGAGCACATAACTAAGTCAGAATAATAGCAAATAGCCCGAGCCTGCAAAGATGAAGTGAGGAAAGCTAAGGCTCAAAATGAACTAAGGCTTGTGACCAAAGTGAAAAATAACAAAAAAAGCTTCTTTCAACATGTAGAAAACAGGAAAAAAGTGAATGAAATGATTGGTCCATTAGTGGGGAAGTGGCAAGAAGGTGACAAGCAATAGGAAGAAAGCAGAACTATTTAACTCAATTTTTGCATCTGTCTTTACATAAAGGGAAAAAACAGACCAACCTATCAAAAATAGTGCCATAAAACACAGAATAGAAACACAAGTTAAGATAGGGAAGAAAATGGTAAGTGAGCACCTTTCCAGCCTAGACGAGATCAAATCACCAGAACCAGATGGATTACACCCAAGGTTCTCAAGGAACTGGCAGATCTCAGAACCACTGAACTATATTTTTCAAAGATCCTTGAGCACTGGGGAACTACCGGAGGACTGGAAAAGAGCTGATGTATTTCCCATCTTCAAAAAAGGAAAAAAAATGGATCCAGGAAATTACAGAACTATCAGCCTGACCTCAATACCTGGGAAGATTCTGGAAAAGATAATCAAACAACGAATCAGCGAACACCTAGAGGCAAACAAAGTCATTACTAAAAGCCAACAGGGGTTTGTCAAAAACAGATCACGCCAGACAAATCTTATTGCATTCTTTGACCAAGTGACAGAACTAGTGACAAAATTAGTGGACCAGAGGAATGCTGTGGATATAATTTACTTGGACTTCAGTAAGGCATTTGATAAAGTAGATCTACTACTTGATAAGATAGAAAAATGTGGGTTAGATAGCATCACCACCAGATTGATTCGTAGCTGGCTGACAGGCCATACTCAGTGTGTGGTCCTCAATGGAACTGCATCTACATGGAAGGAAGTGTCTAGCGGGGTGCCCCAGGGCTCTGTTCTGGGCCCAGTGCTCTTCAATATCTTCATCAACGATTTGGATGAGGGGATAGATGGGGAACTCATCAAATTTACAGATGACACCAAGCTGGCAGGAATAGCCAATACTCCAGAAGATAGGCTTAAGATACAGGAGGATCTGCAATTGGGTATATCTAGTTTAACGAAGAGAAGGGTGAGGGGGGGGGAACATGATAGCAGTGTTCCAATATCTCAGGGGCTGCCACAAAGAAGAGGATCTGGACAGACTCGAACACTGGGCACTATCTAACAAAATGAAATTCAATTGTGAAAAAAGTAAGGTTCTACATTTAGGCAGGAAAAATCAAATGCACAGGTATAGTATAGGTGGTACCTTGCTCGATAGTATTACTGTGAGAGAGATCTCGGAGTCCTAGTGGACAATCACTTAAATATGAGCCAGCACTGTGCTGCAGCTGCCAGAAAAGCGAACACAGTACTGGGCTGCATTAACAGAGGGATAGAATCAATATCACGTGAAGTATTAATACCACTTTACAATGCCTTGGTAAGGCCACACTTGGAATACTGCATCTAGTTTTGGTCACCATGATTTAAAAAAGAAGTTGAGACACTGGAAAGAGTACAGAGAAGAGCAGCAAAGATGATTAGAGGACTGGAGTCTAAAACATATTCAGGAACGGTTGCTGGAATTTGGTATATCTAGTTTAATGAAGAGAAGGGTGAGGGGGGGAACATGATAGCAGTGTTCCAATATCTCAGGCTGCCACAAAGAAGAGGGAGTCAAGCTATTTTCCAAAGCGCCTCAAGGCAGGACAAGAAGCAATGGATGGAAACTAATCAAGGAGAGAAGCAACCTAGAACTAAGGAGAAAAGTCCTGATAGAACAATTAACCAGTGAAACAATCTGCCTCCAGAAGTGGTGATTGCTCCAACACTGGAAGTTTTTAAGAAGACATTGGACATCCCTTTGTCTGAAATGGTATAGGGTTTCCTGCCTGAGCAGGGGGTTGGACTAGATGACCTCCAAGGTCCCTTCCAACTATTATTATTATTATTATTATTATTATTATTATTATTATTATTATTATTATTATTATTATTATTATTATTATTCACAATCAGGAAAAAAGAAGATAGTGTCTACCTTCTCCAGCTCTGAACATAAAACAACAACAACAGTAACAATGACAATGACAACGACGATGACAACAACAACAACAACAACAACAACAACAACAACAACAACAACAACAATAATAATAATAATAATAATAATAATAATAATAATAATAATAATAATAATAATAATAATAATAAAGTTGGAAGGGACCTTGGAAGTCTTCTAGTTCAACCCCCTGCTCAGGCAGGAAACCCTATACCATTTTAGACAATACAAACCCTTTAGCCTCCATTCTATTTTTACTGTCAGCAATCTTCCACACAGGCTCCTGCCCTATAGAGTATATACTTCATGGATATAAATTGCTGGCCAGCTATATTAGACATTGTCTACTGGAATCATTTAATACATATGTTTTCTGAATTGTGCATCATTAATATTGGGAATGGAAATACAGTAATCCAGAGTATCTGGAGATAAATGTCTGTTAGAAAGGGAGCACAAAACATTGTGTTAATTAGCTTCATTATGGAATCATTGCTTTAGCATTGTTAATTAATTTGCCTAATTGGGAAAGAGAAGTCATTGTTGTTAGAGCAGTACCACTCACTCAGTTGAAGGGTTTGTGTGGGTGTGGGTGTTGCAACCTCCTTCAGCAAGCAAGTTGTAATTTCAGAAGAATATGAAGGAATATAAAATAAGACAGTAAGATTAAAGAGTGAAGGAAAAGCAATATCTCATCCATAGAGGTAATTTTAATGAGCATCCTGGATAAGCCAGAAATAAACAAGTCTTTGAGGTGTGCTAGAAAACTTTAAAATAGGAACTACTTCTGAATCTGGAGTGTTTTTTAAACATGTCCACAGGATTTTTATCACAAATTTTCTCCCTTACATGCATGTGTGATGTCAAGATATATGTAGAAAAAGGATGGAGCTTGCACTATAACACATTTTGTTATTTGTTCCCTGTTGTTCCTCTCCTATGCTGGCCCATGCTTCAAAAAAACAAAAAAAAGATATGTACAAGATCAGGATCATGAAGTGGTATGTCTTGGAACAAAAGCTAGAACTAGTGGTTTGAGACTGTAAACATTTGGATGGATAAGAAATGGCAAAAATGTCTGCTTACCTGAAGGCAATCTTGTGTTATGAAGGTACTTGCAACCATCCAGACTTTTAGCATGCACAAAATAGATTTTGCATCAATAAAAATGAAGACAGCTACAGACATGATGTATATACACAGAAAAAATAACAGTCTGTCTAAAATTAGTTTCCATAAAAACACTGTTTACTGTATATTTCTATTACTTTCCATCTTTATGAACAGTCTTTTTATTGCTCCTACCACAGCGATACAGAGATATAAACTAATACCTTTAATATGAATAAGTATGCCTAATAAATAATTACTTAAATCCTGTTCTTTCAATTTTGTCTTAATGGAGGCCTAGAAATATTTTCTAATTTATATTATAAGGTTATTTATTTCTACATGTTCATTACAAGAGCAGATCAGGCACATTCTCTCAGTTCTGAATCCTGAAACTATTCTTTTGAGAAGGAAAGAAGGTTATTTTATATTTAATTAAAATCATTTAGAGAACTGTAATATTAAATATATTTACAAATACTTCTATGTGAGCTGGAATCCAAGTATGATTAAACTTCTATTGTTTAATATATATATATTGTTTGTTCCTCTTTTTTAAACTGCCAGAGGGGGTGTGTTCTGTGGGTGGAGGTGTGCTCTGATTGGGTGGGGGATTAGGTGTGTTCTGATTGGGTGGGAGTGTGTTTTGAATGGTGGGTGTGTTCTGATTGGGTGGGGGTGTGTTTTGAGTGGATGGGCTGGTCTCAGCTGCCAGCCTTAGACCTGAGCTGGTGAGTTGTGCTGCTTTTGTTCGGCTTCGTGTTTGTGGTGGTGCCATGTTTTTATAGTGGGTGTCAGTTTGCTTATTGTGTGGTTTGGAGGGGTTTAAAGTGGCTGATGCTGCAGCTGTAGTTAGGTTTCTGTTTTGTGGTTGTGCGTCGTTATCATTGTGGGTTCGGATTTGCTTTTTGAATGGTTGTGTGCTGGTGATGTCATGTGATGTTATCATGAGTTTGGGTCTGGTATCATTCTTGGTGGTTGGGACTCGTCTGTCAATCAAGGCGGGTAGACAAGAGGTATCATCTCGTTTGTTCATGCTGTGGGGGCGTTTTTCTATCTATCTATCTATCTATCTATCTATCTATCTATCTATCATCTATCTATCTATCTATGTCTGTGTATGTATGTATGTATGTATATGCATGTATGTATATGTATGTCTGTGTATGTATGTATGTATGTATGTATGTATGTATGTATGTATGTCGGCAGTTTGGTGGGTCGAATCCCGAGTGCCGCGTAACAGAGTGAGCGCCTGTTACTCGTCCCAGCTTCTGCCAACCTAGCAGTTCGAAAGCACATAAAAATGCAAGTAGAAAAATAGGGACCGCTACGGTGGGAAGGTAACAGCGTTCTGTGCACCTTGGTGTCTAGTCATGCGGGCCACATGACCATGGAGACGTCCTCAGACAAGCGCTGGCTCTTTGGCTTTGAAACAGAGATGAGCACCGGCCCCTAAGCTGGATACTGTATGGGAAGTATAACCAGCTGTAGCTGCAGTAAGGGTCCATCTATTAGAAGCAATAAACTGTTAGAAGCAATAAACATACAGAAATATTAAATTGTTTTGGTTGGGTTAGGTCAGGGGTAGGCAACCTCAGCTCTTTTATGACTCATGGACTTCAACTCCCAGAATTCCTGAGTCAGCTGAGTTGAAGTCCATGAGTCATAAAAGAGCCGAGGTTGCCTACCCCTGGGTTAGGTCAAGAAAGGACGAGAGAATGACAGATTTTCCCAGCTTGAGCTGTTTTTGATTCCATGGACAGTTGAAGAGCAAGAAATAAGACTGATATGTTGGTATTGAAGAAATATTTTTTTTTCTTTTAATTTTCTTGCAAAATGAAGGAACTGTTAGTAAATGCATGTCCTAAAAGAACAATGAATACAAGTTTTTGAGTTAGCATTGATAATAGAACAAAAACGATGGAATATTTCAGGAAGGGTTTGAGCACTTCAAAATACTTTGCAGATGGGATAAAATATGGTGCAAATTCTAAGGAGTTTATGCTCCTTGGAGTTTAGGCAATGACAATCAAAGCAATAATGAATTTTAAAAAACTTCTTTTTGCTTCTGCCATATCGTCATGATTTCCTGTTCATATATTTCCATTCTGGAAATCATCCTTGCTTCAAAAAAGTCATATACTACATTAAGCATTGCTCCATCAAACATTAACTCTGTTGTGGTTTTTTTTCCCCACCTGGCTCATACATGTTTCCTTCAAATATTTGTTTTGCAATTAAAACTTAATTTATTTCCTTCAAATCTTCTCAAGATTTTTCATACTTGTCGTTCATTTTTGCCTTCAGTCCATGCTCATTCTGCATCTATTCATGGTTGGCTTTATCTTCTCTTGTTTTACCATGGACTGTCTTAAGTACTCCAATCCCTCTCTGTTCAACTTAGGTATTTTTTTTTCTTGGCATACTCATTTCTCATTTCCATATCACAAAGTGAGCAGAAGCATTCTCTTATGGCAATTTTGCCTTCTCTCTCTCTTTCACAAATATTGCCTTGCATGTATTATAACCAGCTTTGTACTAGTATTTGCATCTTACAATTTTTTGATTCATTTTCCTATCATTAATAAACATTCTTCTTGTACAGGTAGTCTTTGATTTACAACAGTTCATTTAGTGACTATTCAAAGTTACAATGGCAAGTGAAACAAGTGACTTATGACCATTTTTCACATTTATGACCATTGCAGCATCCTCATGATCATGTGATCAAAATTTGGATGCTTGGCAACTAACTCACGATGGTTGCAGTGTTCTGGGGTCATGTAATCCTCTTCAATGGGGAAGCCAAATTCCCTTAACTGTGTTACTAATTTAATAGCTGCAGTGATTTACTTAACAACGGTGGCAATAAGGTCATAAAATGGAGCAAAACTGACTTAATAACTGTCTCACTTAGCAACAGAAACTTTGGGCTTAATTGTGGTTGTAAGTCAAGGACTACCTCTATACAGAAATTCATCTCCTTGCTCTAGTTTACAGTTTATGTATTGCTTGCAGTTGTTCATTTTATGTCCTTGTCAAATACAATCACTTGTGATGTTGATATATACATTTTAAACTCCACACTTATAGCTTCATCATATGTGATCTAACATCTGCAGCAAATCATTCTCATTAGTATGCCTAAATCCTCACTATCACACCTTGTAATATAATTTACTTTCTTTTGTTCCAAGCAGCATCCATATTGTATTTTTTGAGCTTGCCTTACACTCACTCTATTGGGGAATTTACATATCATCTAATATTTTTCATTAAAAAAATCATAAAAAGCATTCACTTGTACAATCCTTTATTTTTACATTAGTTTATTTTGTTAAACATAACTTTTTACTGAAGGCATATTTATCAAGATAGAAACAATACAAATATTAGATAGGAAACCAAGAAAGTAAGGAAGAATAATGAATAAGTAAGAAGGAAAATAGAAAGTAGAAAATAGAAACAAGAAAAGGACTATAAAGAAGCAGCTTCTAATTATGAATGCATTTATATTTTACCCTCTCTCTCTAAAGTTATTTCATAATTTTCTTCTTTCTGTAGGCTACCCTTTCTAATCTTCAAACCCATAAATCACTTTTTTTTCCCAGCAAAAAAGTCCATAAGTGGTTTCCAATCACTGACATTTATTCTGGTTGGTTGGTTGGTTGGTTGGTTTATTTATTTATTCATTCATTCATTCATTCATTTATCTATCTATCTATCTATCTATCATTTATCTATCTATCTTTTCTTTCTTTCTTTCTTTCTTTCTTTCTTTCTTTCTTTCTTTCTTTCTTTCTTTCTTTCTTTCACCATGTATATTAAGAAAATGATTTAAAGCCTTCCATCACCTTTGTATCCTTTACCAATTATTTCAGGTTTTGGTCCTTGTATACCACCCAGAGTCATTATCATGAGATAGGCAACCATATCAATCATATAAGAAAATAAGTGATTAAATAAATAATATGCAGTTGGCTTCACCATGTTTTAGATTTATATTCATTTTTTGTATTTTCTTCTTATTCTCTAATGTCTTTGCTATATGTAGATGTAGATGTATAGGTATGCAGAACTCATATTTACTTCTTCCCTTATGTACCAAGTAACTATCACTCAATGTATGGATGCTTATTTTAATACACACAATGTGTGTATTTACATGACACCATTTCACAATTTCTGACACAATTTCAGGCTTTTCATTCATAATTAAACTGTCAACTTCAGTTCCCTGAATATATTAATCAACCACCATCAGTGGCGTAGCGTGGGTTGTCAGCACCCGGGGCAAGGCAAGTAATTTGCGCCCCCTAACCCATGGATTTTAGCACTCGAGTCTGCCGCAGGGAGCCCCGCATCCTGGGCATCTGCCGCACCCCCCACCCACGCCTCCCCCAGGAAAAGGGGGAAGGTCCGGCATCCCCTCCCTCATGTGCGGCAGAAGCGCCGGGACCCGAGGCCGTGCCAGGAGCCGGGCGGCGCAGCGGAGCCTCCGCTTCAGAGCCGGCGGGGGGGGCGGCTGGGGGCGCCACCGTCCCTTTCTTACCTCTGATGCCTGGAAGAGAGCGGGACCCGCCAGCGCAGCTGCCCGTCTCGCTCAGGCATGCACCGCGGCTGGCCGGGGCTTCCGCCGGGGGTGCATCCGGGTGCGGGGAGCGAGGGAGGGGGCCGGCACGACGCCCCGTGAGCTTGGCAGCCCTTGGCCGGAGCTGCGGCTGAGCCTGGAGCCGCACCAGCCCACACCTGCTGCCCCGGGAGAGCTCGGCTCGCTCCTCTGACCGTCCTCCCGCCACCGCCACCCCCTCAGCCACGTGCGCCAGGCCGCCACCGCGGGGGCCGCTCTAGCGCAGAGAGGGGGAGGCCGGTCCCCGTTTGGCCCGCCAGCCCCGGGAGAGCCCCGCGCGAGCGCCTCGCCAGCCGCTGAACTCTGGCTTTTGAGCAGGAGCGACCTTGCCCTGCTTGCCCTTGCCCGGCGCCGGGAGCAGCCACTGCCGACCGCCCCGCTTTTCGCAAGCCCCGCTACACCGCCGCCACCTGCCGCGGGGTGAGGGAGTCGGGGCCGCACTGGCAGGCGCTTCTCTGGCAGTGTGGCATGCTGGTGCCCTGCACTGCGCTCCGTCTGCGGGGGCCGCCCTGGGAAAGGTGGAAGTGCAGCTGTGGTCTGGGATGGCTCCGAGCCCTGTCTGGCCGGCTTTGTGCCTCCGTCCCCCAAGAGTAGCTGCTTGTGAGTTGCTGCTTCCCCGAGTGCGCCTCAGCCCCGGATCCCCCCCGCGGGACTCCAGCCGCGCGAAGGGCGCTTCGGCGCGTCTTCCATCCCTCCCGAGTGCGCCTCCCCAGATGTTGCGCCCGGTGCGGCCGGCCCCCCCTGCACCCCCCACGCTACGCCACTGACCACCATGTCAGATCAACTTTGTTCAGATGTACTGTGTTCCTTTTCCTTATCTTCGTTCATTTCATTTGTTATTATTATATTAATCTCAAAATTATTATTATATTATATTAATATAATAATATAATATTATTATTATATTATTATATTAATCTCAAAATTCACCATATGCCATGGATATGAGACCAGAATTTTAGTTGCTAAGAGATGTGGTTGTTAAGGGAGTCCTCTTGACCAAAATCAATGTTATTATCATTTTTACCACTGATGTCAAGCAAATCACATGGCTGTTGCGTGAATCGTACAGTTGTTATATGAATCCAGCTTCCCCAATTCACTTTATTTGTCTAAAACCGATGGGAAAGTCACCAGTCATGTTTTATGTGTCTGTAACATGCTGCAACCATTGTAAATTTGAGCCAGTTACCAAGCATCCGAATTGCAATCTCATGAGGTGGTACTATAGTTGTAATTGTGAAAATGGGTTGTAAAACATATTTTCCATATAACTTCAAACCTTCATTAATGAATGGTCATAATCCAAGGATTAAATTACTAAAAAAAAAAGAATACAGCAAAGATAAGATAGAAGGTAAGAGGGGTTGACTTGTTGCTGCTGACAGAAACGTTAGACAACTAGAAACAATGGAGGAATTTAGAATTGGGGCCCTCAGGCCACCCGTAGAAAAAGAGAGGCAGAAAATGAAACTCAAAAACTGAGTTAGAAAGCCTGAAGTAAGGTGTGGAGCAGATGCAAGATGCACATATATGAAGAGAAAAAAATGCAGCAGATGTTTAGTTCTGAGCAACCGCTAGAAAAACCAGGGAAAGAACTATGTAAAGAGGAAAGAGTAAATTATTAATAAACAAGAAGTATAAGGCAAGAGCACAAGAGCCCCCTGCTGGTTGAAGAAACAGCAGCAGGCTTGTTCAAAGTAAGGTGAAACTTGAGAGATCCTATCTAGGGGGATATACTGGTAGCAGCTAGCTTGTGTCACCTGCTGTACTACTTGGAGAAACTAATCCCTTATTATATTATTCAGTCATTTCCTGAAGATAAAATTTATCAATTACTTTCCTTGATTTGACCTTTAGATAGTATCTATAATGTCTGTTTACTGTTATGTGCCAAAATGACAAATGATACCATGTGAATGCTGCTAAGGGGTTTGTGTGTGTCTCTCTCTGTGTTTTCTTCTCCTACTGCTTCTATACAGACTAAAACATAGTTAGCAAATCGGAAGGAAATGTTGGTGACTTGCTTTATGGAGCAGGTTCTCCTAAGAAAGGAGGTTGGCCCCATATTCTGAAATCTGATTTTTATTTTTATTTTCCCCAGAGGTGAATGTACGACATCAATTTGATTGAGGCTATTTGTTATATTTCTGGTTTATGATTTTGGAATTTTATATATACAGCATCTAGTTCCTAATAGAAATTTAATTTAAATGCTTGTATTACTCATAATTACTGTAAACTACTAAGAGTTTTGTGACTGCAGCAGGCATAAATATGATAAATAAGTTTAGTTTAGTTTAATTATTAAACTAAACATAGTATCATCATTTCACATGTTGTTTAATAAGTTGGGTCTTCTATCAAATTAACAATTGCATCTCCGTGAAAAGCTTTATATGAACTCTGACTGTTATGTTCCCTACCAGCAGATTAGCAAAGCTTTGAAATATAAGGGACCTGGGTGATCCAAGTTCACAGCATTCCATCTAAAACCACTGAGATGCAATGGTTAAGTTGATGAATGAGGAGCTGGGAGACCTTAGTCCCCTTTAACAACAGAGTTCACTCAACCAAACCTAATGTGTAAGATTATTACTATAGTGAAGAAATTGAGATGGAAAAAATGAGGGGTAAAAATTAACAATTAAAGTTATAATTTAGCCCTTCCAGTAAATGAAAGCTGAGATACAGCTTCCTAAGCCTCTGCATCCATGAAGGTCACAGGCATGGATTCTATCCATCCATCCGTCCATCAATTTTATTAACCCCTAGGTTGAACACTGTCAGGGTTTAGAAAAAACAGTTCATGCCCCGAGGGTTGACCAATGCATTGCTTCCTGCTCTGAGCTTTCCAGGATCCTGAGAATGCTTTGCTCCATCAAAGCCCAAAAGTAGTTCTACTCTGAAAGTGTAATCCTATTCTAATTATTTCAAGATCCTCAGATAAACCAGCATATCTGAAACCACACTGAAGCGTTTGAAGGGACATATCTGACCCTGTGGCCTAACAAAACAGAGCACACCAAGCATTAGTCACTAATTTTACAATCTAAAATTCTACCTGTGACATTGAAGCACTACATAAACTTTACGACAATCTTGATTCATAAGAGCTAGTCATGTTTCCCTCTATGTCAGACTCTACAGTTGCAATCATCTGAGCCTTTTCAGTCATTGTTGATCTGGCTCTTTCCACAGGTACTGGGCCAAGCCATTGAGTCTGAATGATTTTTGCAAAATGTAATTTCTTCCCCAAGTTTTTGATTCCTGTCTTAATTGTTTGTACTATTGTTTTAACCCTCGTAGCCTTCCCAGGGCTGTATACAAGTGGGCAGCCATAGAAAATGAATGAATGAGTGAATGAATGAATGAATGAATGAATGAATGAATGAATGAATGAACGAACCATATGTGTTTATTGGAAACTGCAGGAAAACCTATTCCAGCTAGGCAAGAACCCTCAGGAGATGGAAATATTTAAGCAGATAGATTGTAGTGCTTTGTATTGCATGAAACCTCTTTTTTGAACAAAGGGTTTAGCATCTAAATACATTCATGGGCCATGTCGCATAGAGACCAGACTCCACTCTAGACTTATGGTGCTAGAATGATGTGTTGAAGATTATTCAGTTAGCATCAGCATGAGAATGGCAGCTGTTGTACTAAGTTAGGAATAACTAAGCAAAAGTGTTAATTAGTCAAATAACCTGAGTTTCTAACTGCTGCTGATCACTCAAGAACAGTAGCTGAGATAAGTATTAGTCTCATCCCGATGACATAGCTTCATCTCATTCCAGTATTAGCTTACATTTATTAAATGGAAAGCCACTTTATTTATGCCAGTTAGTAATTCCTCATAAATAAAGTTATTTTATAAAGTGATTTATTTTTCACTTACAAAGTAAATTAACTGTGAAAGTGTCTAAGCTTTAATTTAAAATAATTTATACTCAATATAAACCTTGAAATTTTCAGGGGGAAAGTAATTTTATTTTTCTCTGTTGAAGGTATTTGTGTGTGTGTGTGTGTGTGTGTGTGTGTGTGTGTGTGTGTGTGTGTAGCTTCTGCTGGAATACAAGTTGGTCCTAGATTGGACAGCAGATTCCCACACAGAATTTCCCAAAAAGGAGATTAACTTTTAGCATTTATTGGATTAATTTTCATCCATCTTGTTGCCAAACCTTCTACAAACAGGTTTTTTGTGTCTAAAGGTTTATATAATGATTTCTGTCACATCCAAAAGGAAGAAAAACATGTCACATCTAGTTGCTGATTTTCACACCTTTTACTTGTAGAAAAATAATTAAAATAGAAAAAAATGCATAAGCCTATGAAGATATAACATAAGTACAGGAGTTTTAAACAATACAAAGTTACTGATCTAAAAGGGGATGAATTTCCCAACACAGAGAGGGTTATTCTAAGCTAAACTTGTCTTTCTTATGTAACAGTTTGAATGGTCTCCTTAAGGCTACATTATATAAACAATCCAATTCCAACCCCATATCCTACCCCATATCCTACTTCTACCTGATTTGTTGTAATTGCATAGAATTGCACTGCATAGGAAATTTATGCCAGGGATGTCTGAACATGGCAACTTTAAGATTTGTGGACTTCAATTCCCAGAATTCCCCAGCTAGCATGGTTGGATGCAGAATTATGGGAGTCAAAGTCTACAAGTCTTAAAGTTGCCAAGATTGGACACCCCTGGCAAAGAGTTTCTACGTTCTGTGCCGAGACAATTGTAATGAATCCGATAGGCAAACCCTCGCATAGAGTTTCTTCTATTAATCTCTTCATAGTTCCTTTTCTTATGCTAGACCTCCAGTCTGGGTCTATCAGCTTCTATATCTTTTGGCTTTCCAAGTCTTAATTCATCCCTAACGATAATCACTGGGCAATTTCCTACCCAATGAAACTCACCAACTGCTGTCTCCCTAATTTCCAAACTGCTTCTACAATCTTTCCAAAAAGATTTGCACCTCTTTTGTAACTTACTGAAGACCTCATGAGAGAGGCATGACTACTTTGTTGTAAGTTGAGATGTGTGTATGTTTATATAACAATAAAAATAACAATAATACAGTTGGAAGGGACCTTTGAGGTCTTCTAGTAGTCCAACCCACTGCTCAGACAGGAAACCTTATACCAGGGGTTTCAAATTGCTGGCCCATGAGCCAGATGTGTCACATGGAAGCCGCACACACCCCATTGCCGGCAATGGCAAAACAGTCATGCAACATCATGTGATGTCGTGAGTTTGACATGTCTTCCCTATACCATCTCAGACAAACAGCTTTCCAGTCTCTTCTTTAAAACTTCCAGTGTGGGAGCATTCACAACCTCTGGAGGCAGGTCATTCCACTGATTAATTGTTCTAACTGTCAGGAAATTTCTTCTTAGTTCTAGAATTGCTTCTCTCCTTGATTAGTTTCCATCCATTTCTTCTCATCCTGCCTTCAGGTGCTTTGGAGAATAGCTTGACTCCCTCTTCTTTGTGGAAACCCCTGATAACCACCACTATCTCATATGGATATTATTTAATGAAGTAGCTTTGGAGTTCAGAATAGTCCTAAAACTTATGAATTGCAAATTGGAAGGAAAAAGCAGTATCTGGAAAAAAATAATCAGTAAGTTTTAATGCATAAATGCTTTTGGCTGATGTTGTTGTTAATTCAGCCTAAACCTGCATTTGCTATAGCTTTGGGAATTATAAATCTACTAATGTCAATCTATGAACTAATTTCATGTGTTCCCAAATTAAACAGGAAAAGCAGACATCTAGTAGCTAAACCTGCAAGCAAATGTGTTAGCTCAAGTATAACATTTCATTTACACCATATTTGGAAGTTTCAGTTCACTTACTACTCCTTTGACTTCCAATATGGTGATATTTCTCTTGTGCTGGAAGTTGCATATTGACTATCAATTTAAGAAAGTCTACCTTCAGAAAAGTTAGGAACATGCATTAAATTAGCTTGGAGGAGTTCAATGACAATTAGTATTATCTTAAGAGTGTGATATGCAAATTAGCAATGTTTCAAGAAATTAATTTTGGGTGAACAGATTTTTCTTTGCTAAAAAAACAACAACAGAGAACCATGGGATCAACTACAAATGAAAAGCAAAATACAAGGGAGGCACTTTAGTAAGAGTCTTTAATATCTGACTTGACAAAATAGTGGAGTTTATTTTGATAATTTGATCATGCTTCTTTTTTTTTTACAGGGTAATAATATCCATAGTGCAAGCTAATAATCTCCAAGGCCAAGAGTATATATATCAACCAAATATATAATTATTACTGAGTTAGGAAAGCCTCAGATGGCTATTATATTGTAATCATACTAATTGTGTATTATTGGAATATACACTATAATTGACATTGGAACAACAGTGGCTGTAAGAATAATAAAAAGCAGGGTTTTTTTTTTTGTTTTGGAATAGCCTACCAGAGTTGCAACATAAAAATTTAGAAAGAGTTCTATACATACTGAAAATTGCATATATACTTTTGTTGAAAATTGCATACATCCCTTTATGTGTAGATAGTGCTAAGCAAAGGGCCGGAAACAATTAAGAAATATACTCGAAAGATCATAAGACTCTTCCCAGTATCTTGGCAGTAGTGTCAGCATATCCTGTAAGTATGCAAATGCAAATGAAAAGAAAATATAGCTGAAGCTGTTTATACCAACTTTTTTTTCCATATTGTTGTATCTTGCAAACCTTCCTTGTTTCCAGCCCATCCATTTATTGCTTCATATATAATCTTTTCTTCCTAAAACTTCTAACGTCTCTCTTTCTGAAGATCCCTACAAAGATATCCAACAATAGCTTTCTTGGCTTCCCCATGTTATCAATCCCAGTAATTCTTCATATATTTATTTTGCTATACAGTTCTCATTTATTCACCACATCTATCCAGCAACAACTTTACCAGTCTTCACCCCTCCTGTCAACTCCTTTGCTCTTTCTACATATAACTTTGCTATTTAATCTTCTTTCCTTCTTTCTATACATTCAAAATACCTATTTCATTTTTGTCAGTCAAATTCATTTAGTCCTCATTTATTCTTGGCCTTCTCACATTGTTTTAACACACACACTTCTTAAATAACTCATTTCCATTGTATTCCATGTGTCTGCTCATATACTAAAGTCTCACTTTACGGAGCAAAGAGGTCAGAAATTTGACATACACAGTCATTTTCAGGACCATAGTCTTTGTGCTATACCATCTCAGTACTTTTATAATGTGCATATTTAAAAAAATGTATCTTACCAGGATTCAAGCACTAATTGTCATTAAATATTTCCATCTTAAAAGATTTCAATCCAGATGTTTCCTACTGGATCTCTTATGCTTTCTCTGGGGAACTAATATTGAGACTCTGTATTTTTATCCGCACTATTTCATCCCATGGCAATTGTTCAGGCATTTTGGCTATCAAACTATAAGCAAGTTTCCTTTTTATTATTTTTTAATAAAATTCTTAAATTGCAAGGGTGAGGGTTGGTTTTTTTCCTTCTCATCTCCTCTAAAGGCTATTGTTCTCTGGACAAATGCTACTGTTGTGGCCAAACCTGAATCAATTCAACCAAATTACTTTCAAGGTCTAACATACATTTATTAAGCATGCAAACACCTATAGTGTTTGTTAAGTTTCCGTTGGCAGCTTGCTGAGCAGCTCTGAGTAAAACCAGAATCACACTTTTTGTACATTTGGCCTTGTACATTACAAAGACAAGACAAGGAAGAATGCAGAAAACAGTGTAAATTATAGCATAATGTTGGTCCTTTTTTATAAGCACATCTGGATGACCTTGTTATGATTTATCTCTTTCTACCATGACAGCATTCTAGCTATATTATCTTTGAGATATAGTCAGTGATATAAAGAAATGGCTTCTTGGGCCACTGGTTCCTGTCTGATTCCTCTCCTTGTCACAACTCTGGGTTGATTCAGCTTGTTGTGAATATTTTATTACAGCACAATATTTTATTACAAGGGCCATTTAAGCAGTTGACATATATATTTGGGGGATGGAGAGGATATCTCATAGGTTTGGTAATACATGTGGGGATGGTACCTTTTCTACCACAAAACAAAGTTATTTTGATTAGGTGGCCATCATCATCATCATCATCATCTTCATCATCACCACCATGTCATCTGCCTAGTTTACAGTGAATATAAATTGTAAACAAGTTTGTAACACTCTTTTTCACTAGTCAGTGTTGAGAAGGCCAAAACATTTCCATCTTCTTCTAGAACAGGCATGTTAAACTCGCGACATCATGTGACATCGTGCAACATATCACAACTTTTTCCCCATTGTCGGCAATGGGGTGGGCGCGGTTTCAGTATGATGCATCCAGCTCGTGGGCTGGCAGTTTGACATGCCTGTTCTAGGAAGATGGATGTTGAATGCTGGAAGAAGTAAAATGTAACATAACCTATAAGAAGAAACTGTGCCATGATGCTAGTTAAGAACAATGGTTTTGAATGTCTACTTTCTTCACTGGGCAATTTTACACCCTTCCTTTCAAGTTCATCTCTATGCTCAGCAACTCAGAATTCCTACCTGACATTTGTCAGGCCTCTAAAGACATTTTGCACAGATATAGCCATATTTTAGGCTTGTTTTTTAAAAAATAAAAAATAAAAATGCCTTTGGATTAGAGAATTACTATAAGTGTCTTCTCTATGGTTCTGAATTATTTGTTTTATTATATTTTAACTCTTAGTACCAGGATATGACAACACATAGCCAGTTTTGTCTGATCCTGAGAGCTATGTAGTTTTCCATATTTTTGTGTGTAGATGACTTCGCCGTATTTATGACACTACTGTTTTTAGAAACATTGGGTCAATATAACAATAGCAAAATCTAAGTATTAAAACAAATATTAAGTTAAGAGTATTTCACAGATGGCAACCAAGATGCAAAATGAGTGCTGTCTGTATGATAGCACCTTACATAATTTTATTCTGTCCCTACCTCATTTTGAAGTATTCCTTCACAGTTCTTCTAAACTTAAAATTTGCTTGGTTAAATCTATCAGAATGAACACAAGATGTCACTGGGGAGTTTGTTAGAAATTTGCAAGTTTCTTAATCAAGGCAGGGCATTAGAATAAATTTGGTTAGATTTCATTTACCCAAGCATCAACTTAATAACTGAAAACTCTTTCACTTCTCTGCCCCATGCAGTTCATTAGGTGGAATTATAACGTAAATACCAAATGTTCCGAAAGATCTTAGAGAAAGTAAAGAGTGCAATCAAATCAGATAGTGAATTAATAATGGAGAGATGAAAGGGACTGGCCAGCAGAGCACATTTTAAGTGTTCAATTAATGATTAATATAACACAAATGTCCTTTTATGCTTAAGGTATGCTCCAGCATATAATCTTAAACCCCCTGAAACAAACTGAATACAATGGTGTCACTGAAGTTAATTGGACAATTTGTTAACAAATACAGGTAGTCTTTGACTTACAACCATTCATTTAGTGACCACTCAAAGTTACAATGTCACTGAAAAAAATTACTTATGACCATTTTTCACACTTATAACCCTAGCAGAATCCCCATGGTCACATGATCAAAATTCTGACTCTTGGCAACTTACTTGCATTTATGATGGTTGCAAGTGTCCTGTGATGACATTTTGCAACCTTCTGACAAACAACGTCAATTTGGAATTAACACCAGTGTTACTACTTTAACAACTGCAATGATTCATTTAACAGCTGCGGCAAGAAAGGTCATAAAATGGGCAAAATTCACTTAACAACAAATAATTTGGGTTCAATTGAGGTTGTAAGTTGAGGATTATCTGCAAAAACAGGAAAAACCCACATGTTGATTATAAATGAATCTGCAGCGATATTGGGACTGCAATAATACCTAGTCCCAAGGCACTTCACAATTTGGGATGAATGATAATATGATACTCATATCTATTCTAGATAAGGTGTCTATTTATTCTATCCATTCACTTTATTCCAACAAAGATGATGAAGTATAATTATCAACCACAGCTTATTTGGACGTCCAAGATCAGACCTCTATTCATGCCATACCATCTGCCACCCAAGGTTCTTTCTTGTATATGATTAAAATAAACAATAAATATTAGGGGCATCTTTTACATTGCTTGACAAAAGTATTTGTAAAGGAACAGGAACAAATTATAACATTTTTAAAAAAAAATGATGCTGAAGACCATTAATAAGAATGTACTATATGTCTCTTATTGTATGAAGTTGGCCAAGCATCTCCAAGTGCTCCAAAAATGCTCCCCCCAAAAAAATGTTTACTGCTGAGTACTTACTAATGGACTGCACTGTCCAGAAAATATCCTCATATCCATCCTTTTTCAACCCAACACATTGTTTCACTCCAAGGTTTGAATGGGGTTTTTTTTAGTCAATTTCATTTTCAAACTGATTTCAACAGGATAATAGTCAAAATTAATAGAGAAACATTTCCATGGCTCTTAAGGTTGCATGTACAGAACTGAATCATAATACAACTTTATAGGTAGTACATTGTACATGCAGTATGTCTTGTGTTACAAACATGTTAATTCCAACAAAGTTGGCCAAATGCAAACTTCTACAGGATTTCTTTACCTTTTATATTCCAGGTGTCCCAAATTCCTATGCACCTGACTCAGAAATCAACCTATAAATCTGCTTTGCTTTGCAGGTTTGCAACCAATCAACCTATAAACCTTCTTTGCTAAGCTAAGAGGGAGTGATGGCTCAATATGCCAATATAAATTACACAAATGAACTAAACTTTGCATAAAATGCTCCAGGGTGAAAATCCAACACTTCAGTTAATATGCCACAAGAGTTTAGAATGGAATACCTTACCTAGATGATAGGTCATAGGCTTAACTATAAATGTTGAATATTTACAAAATATTCTAATAATACAAGAGAAAAATGTCTTCCATTAAATAAAAACTCTAATACCGTAATCAATTTGTTCAGTTTTCTTCAGCAAGGCAATCCAACTTTATTGAATAAAAAAAACAAAACTAAGGACAATCAACCATTGTAAATAGATGCTATCGTGCTCAGTATACTAGTGCTAAGAAAAAGAATTACTTGTCTTGCAGAGTTAAAAGCTTTAGGCAACCCGGTGTTTTCAAAGTTTAAAGATCATGTTCCTGTTAGGGAAATGGTATATTTAGTATTAGTGATAGAGGCTAGATGTTTAAACTAAGAATTTAAAAATGTAATGGCAAGTGGAAATTGACATGAGAAGTTCAAGTTTTTTTGTTTTTTTTTTCCTTTCTGGTAAAGTTGTTATGCATTTTTTTGTGAAGAGCAAGTTCATATTTTATGGAAATTAAGCAAAACAAAACAAGAGAATCCTGTTAGTGACTGTATCTGAATCACAAAAAGCTGAACAGCTTGTTCTCTTAGATTTTCATATATGCACTCTTTTGCTCCAATGAAATATGGCAGTTATTACTTTATATTGTAAACAATGTTTTCTCCCAGCTAAATAATACAAGGAAATAAAACATATTTATTGACTCCAGAATAGAATACAATTTAGAAATTACCTGCAATACTAATAGCCTGGAAACAAGTAACTCATAGTACATTTGGGATACTGAAAGGGCATTTTATTTCTTTCCCTTCATTTCTTGCTGTGATGGGGGGGAAAAAACAGTTTTAAAAGTGAATGCCAAGGTTTATAGAGTGTTGCAGGAATCTTCTCTGCTTTTCAAAAAGTGAAAGTGATTTATTGTAATGATACCAAGCTTTTGCTTTTTGTTTTGTTTGTTTTATGTGCCTTTAATTAAGATAGGTCATGTGAAAATATAAAATATGGAAGTTAACGGTTATCCATTTTGATATCTTCAATCCACTATTTCCTATGTAATATAACTACAGGAATACCTCTGAGTCTTGCCTTCTCTTTTCCTACAACTTAACTACTCTTGAAATATTAACAGAGCAATAAGTTTACTGTACTAAGTGGGATTGATAAAGGAACTGAGAGGTTATGAAAGAATGATTTGGATCAAATGCCAGCAGAAAGTAAAAGTAGTATACGGTATAATAAGTTTTTAAAAGCTTAATGTTTTTACATGTGTTTAGTGAAGTAGATTAGAGAGAAAAGCACACTGATGAAGTCAGAGGATATTATATGCAATATGTTTTTAGTTTGGTTATATTCATTTTAATAATCCATTAATGGGTCATAATCAATTGTTTTCTGAATTATGCCCATAAAACTGTTGCTTTCAAATCTGAATGATGTGGAAAAAAAATTTCCTCAAATTCTTTAATGAATTGTATTTCAAAACAGTTTAGAAACCGACTAGTCTGAGATAAGACCTCACAGAAGTTCATGCATAACATTTCTTCAATGCTTCTATTGTGTTTTCAAAGTTATTTGGAAGGTTTCACTGTGATCTATCTAGCACTATCTGACTGAGATCTGAGACATCTTTTCTCATAAATAATTCCAATGAATTAGGAATAGTAATACTACTTAGACTTATATACCACTTCACGGTGCTTTACAGCCTTTCTAAGCAGTTTACAAAGGTACCGAACTTGAGTTAGTGAGAATCAAACTGCTGGCAGTAAGGAGAGTTAGCCTGCAATACTTCATTCTAACCAATGAGCCACCATGGCTCTTAATTAAGACAAACTGTAATAATATTACATAATATGGTTCCACTATTTGTATAGGGAAACAAAAACAACAACAAAAAAACCCAAGTAGAACAGAACAGAATAGAATAGAAAAAAATGTTGTCACTTTAAATGTACACTACAGTAATCAGCCTACATTAAAATGAAATTTCATTTCATTCACTCTCATATCATTATGCATATATCCAGATACACACACATATATAACAGAGAAACATCACAGTCTAGTTCAAATACATGGCAAAAAAAAGAATCCTGTGAATTTACAAGACAGATGACATAAGGAACACAGTTGTTACAGAATCTAGTAATTCTGCTATAAGTACTTTGAAACCTCCTCCCAGAGGGGGACAACAGAAACAGACCATGAAGTGGGTGTGTGGGGTCTCTAACAATGCTTTGAGCTCTAAGCACATAGGCTTATAAGCAGTATCCTAAAGTCTTCCTAAGCATAGGAATTTATCAGAATGAATTCTATTAGGCTAATTCTATTGATATTTTTAGGCAATTGAACAAAACACACCACATACAGAAATATATAGAGATGCTATTCAGTGTAATTGTATTAACTTCTATGTTATGATTTTCCCGGTTATTTTAACTTCACCATAATGCTAATTGTGTTTTGTGAAATCTTTAAAATGGTTATTTTAATTACTTTCAGAAAATCATCCAATAAAGTGAACAACTACAGCTAAATTATAGTGATGCATACATGATTGATCCAGCACCAGAGTTCTAATCATTTAAGCCACTTTTAAAACAGCTGAAGTGTTATTACTTACTGTAATCTTTGAATTACAGAGAATGAAGGAATTAGGTCCACCACCATTTCTCTCCTATTAATAACATTTTGAAATAAATTACAAGCTTATGATATTTATTGTAGCAAGTGACATCATGTCCCAGATCTTGACTAAGGTCACAAAAGTTCAGCAGGGTCAGACCGGATAGTCTATGGAAGGAAGAATATCAGAAAATCTCACAGATATAGTTTACAGTGAGAAGGTGAACAAAAATATCCCTGAAGAAGTCAGTGGCAAACAACATGTAATTCTGCTAAGAAAGCTACCTCTGTGTGTCTTCCTGTTCATCAAGAGAGAAGTTCAGCTTGTGGGATGTTTTACTTATCATCTTTAATGCTAATATCAGAGGGGAAAATATCACTCTGTATCCACACTAAATGGAATTTTCTTTATTTCCTTGTTCATTTGGACAACATGATTGGTGGTATTGCAAGCTAGAGAAGTGATGAGCAAGAGAGAGGGAGGAAGGGAGGGAGGGAGAGAAGGGAAGGGAAGGGAAGGGAGGGAGGGAGGGAGGGGCAGAGGGTTCATTTAGTACTTGGTTCCAGGCATCTGATATAGGTATTAGAGGTGAACCTGTATTATCTGTAATTACATTTACTATACATATTGAAGGGCCTGAATATGCCATAGCTTATCTTGTCACAGTAAAAATAATGCTTTCTATCAAAAAAGCACATTATTGCAAGCAGAACTCCAATTCATGTACATTGCAAAAGACTGAAGGATTAATGCTGAAATTAATTTAAATTGCATATTTTAAGGGAAAATACTTATAAGAGATGCATATATGCATGTATGAAATAAGCAAGATATTAATATGCATATAAAATAATTGGGCCATTTTTTCCCCCAATTGCAAACCAAGGCAAAATGAGACACAACAAAATCTGGCAGTAACTTTTTCAATCAACCACATTTATTTTTTTTTAAAAAAAAACACATACCGTAAGCCTTAGTTACTACCATTCTCCTTTGGATTTTTTAAAAATTACAACTATGAGAATCTCTTTACTTTCTCCCAGGTGTACATCTCAAACTCATTGTTTCAATATAAAATTTTCTGTAGGTTTTATTCTTTTCTTTTTGTCCATTCTACAGGATCAACTCTTCCCTTTATCAATATTTAGACATGCTCTGCTTTCAATAATGTGATTGTGTGGCCAGGAGAAAAATGAGGATAAATGTTAGCTAGCTCAGTGAAAAGTGTCCCAGGAATAAATAGGTAAGGAATAAATGAGTAAAGTCCTTGACTTACCAGGGTTCATCTAGTGGCCGTTTAGCAGCACTGAAAAAGTGACTTATCACCGTTTTTCACACTTACAACCATTGCATTATCCCCATGGTCACATGATTAAAATTTAGATGCTTGGCAACTGACTTATCTTTATGACGGTTGCAGTGTCCCGGGGTCACGTGATCATCTTTTGTGACCTTCTGACAAGCAAAGTCAATGGGGGAAACCAGATTCACTTAACAACTGTGTTACTAGTTTAGCAACTGCAGTGATTCACTTAACAACTGTGGAAAGGAAGGTCATAAAAGTGGGAGAAACTCATTTAACAAATCTCACTTAGCAACATAAATTTTGGGCTCAATTGTGGTCATGAGTCGAGGACTACCTGTATTTGCATGTTTGAAATGTTTCTCATGCATGGCATCAAAGTATAAAATGTTGAACCTTCCAGGTAATTGTTATATGCAGTTGGTCAACAATCGAAATCTTTTTTGTAGCTGATGGCTATAAAAGAAAAAGTGAACAATCTTTCTCTAAAATTATAATATTGAGATTTGGAGAACACCCTCAAAAGTCACAGAATAGTGCAACAATGCCAGGGAGAAAACTTGTAATTAGGAAGCAAGTTAATGGAATAAGGACAATAGGTTCATAGTATGTCATCGTCTGAAATCTGTAAAATAAGATTTGAATGGTAATTGAGAACTATTGTGGGAATTATTAGCAAAACAAGTCTGGACTGGTATTAAAGAAATTTCATGTCCTGTGAACAATTTGATTGCAGACAGCATTTAACATTTTTCATGCTGCTTTTATTGTATTTTTCCCCGTTCTTTATATTATTGAATCTGGAAGTAATTCATTTTGATTCTTTTATCATACCTGAGCGGCTAACATTGCATTATTTACAGAACATAAATCTCCATAATGTCCAATTGTCATTAAAAGAAAGATGTCAATTCAATAAAAATGACTTGTATCATTTTACGTGTTCTTGAGGTAACAAGAGAACCATTCAGACTAGGGTGCAGATTAGAAAATACTAACCTAAAGGATTTTATTTGTAAAAAGATTCAGGGAATCTTTCAACTCCACTTATCTATTTCTATGTTTAAATTTATTTATAGTGTGCTTTCTGATAGAAGACAATTCATATATAAGTGAACTTACAGAACTTTGTTGCTCATTCAAAACAAGAACAATTAAAAGAAATCTTCAAATCATAATTAATTGCAACTTAGTAACTAATCAACATCTCTTGTCAAATATAAAACGAACCAGTTAAAGGGTTATGCTGAAATCAAATGAAGACATAAGCTAAGGAAGTTGACAGGATAACAGCATTGCTTGCTGAGAGTTCATAATACATATGAGTTCATTATATAGGACACTGGTCCAAACACGGATGCATTAAGAACAAGAGTCACCTATTCAGATATTTTAAAAAGAGCTGAATGATGAAATCATCACTTAACAAGTGATTGGCTGCTACTTCTGGCATTAGCAAAGGCACCTTTCTCTTGTTCTTGAGTTATACTACTGCATATTTCTATTTAACTTACAGTGATCATTTCTAAATATGTCTCTAAAGTCTTTGGCACATGAAAATTTGGTGCATACCTGTTCCCTCCTTTTGTTCTCTTTTTTTTTCCTGGGCAGTATATCTTAATTTCTGATGAAGCATACCGGTAATCACTTACATAGCAACAAAGTATGTTTCAGTGGCAAAGAAAATTGATGACAAGAATAAAATGATTAGAGATGGAAGAGACTTGCAGAAATCAAAGCTGAATGGAAGAACAAGTAGATCATAGGGGACTATAAATGATTTAGTTGATTTTAAATTACAAAGATTCTTGTTGCATCTGAGGGAGATGGGAAGTTAAGATTAGATAGATGATAGATAGATAGATAGATAGATAGATAGATAGATAGATAGATAGATAGATAGATAGATAGATAGATAGATAATGCATTTTATGCATTAAAGGGCAGCTTTATAAAGATAGTCATACTCTAATTTTCAAAAGACATACTGTATACAAAGAGCTTCTAATTCATAGTGTCTTCTAATTCCATTTCCATTACAGACTTTATAATTTTATATACAACTATTACTAGCAGATAAGATATTCCTATTAGGGCTAATACTTATGCAAAAATCTAGTTTTCATCCTGAAGAAGAGATAGATAAAAAGAAACAGTTGCTCAATCTCAAAATCTCAGAACAATGATTCTTCATTGGTTTGGCTGGTCTTAGAAGGGGGGAGTGAAGGTTTGAAAAAGCTTTCAAGAATCTGTAAGATCTCTGTGAACAATGAAGTAATACTCCTTGAATCTTTGAGGTAACTATTTCTTAACTTAGCCTGACACCATTGAATGATCTAATATCTCACTGCACTTTGGATGAGTCAGCTCAGGAAGCTCTTATTTGGAGGAAAGGGTGGTGGATGAAGAAATGGGTCAGAGGAGTTATGAAAGGAAAATATAAGAATTACACTGACAGCAAGCAAATTAATAGCTGGATGTGACACAGCCATCTCTGTACAATTAGTTTCTTACTCTATATAAAGTGAAAAGAAACTTTTTTAAAACTTGTTTAAAAATAGATTATTAAAATATTGTTTAATCCAGGAAAAAAAGGTTACACATCGCTAGTTACTCTAGCCAGATTGATAACAAACTGAGTTCCAAGTTTAGTTTGTTGTTGGAGTTTTTTTTTTTTTACAAGGACTGAGCTTGTGGGGGCTTAAGACAGAATTGCCATATAATGCACAGTTGGATATACCATTTTTTTTACAGAATGCAGCAGATGAAGGAGAAAGGAAAGGCTATAGCACACATTAGCTATATGTGCAAACAAGCACTAAAATATGCGGGATCAGGTTGTCCTGTAAAAATGACAAATGAAAGTTAAAAAAATAACTGTGAACATAACTGTTCTACATTCTCTTGGGCTTCCTAAAAAGGAAATATAAAAAAATGGTTTATGCATATGAGAAAGACCTTTAACAAGGCTTACAACATTAATCACTAGAGATTAAAAATTATTTTGCATTGATTATTTTAGCAGGCTGTCTATTCCAGACACTATTTCAAGACTGGTTTCTTCTAAAATGGATTTATCACAAAACATAATGTTGGTAAACAATCATGTTTAAGAGCCTGGACAATAAACCAAAGACTCTCCCATTTGCTTTTCATATATGATAGATCAGAGTTTACTACACTATGTTATATGTCATGTACAGTATACTGACATCATCAGCATCAGCATCTAGGTACTTTGTCAAGACTTTATCCATGTGGTATAGATGTAGAATTAAATCCTTTCATGTGATGAAATATGAAGAAATATGAGCCAGCAGTTTGAGGCTGCATTAACAGAGTATGAAGCTCATATGAAATTCTAGTACCACTTTACAAATCCATAGTAAGACAACACTTAGAATACTGTATCCAGTTTTGGTCACTATATTATAAAAAAGATATTGAGACTCTGAAACAAGGGTGGAAAAGAGTAAAAAAAAAAAAGATGATTAGGGGCGATGCTAAAACATATGAAGAACAGTTGCAGGCATTGGGTTTCTCTAGTCTAATGAAAAGAAGGACCAGGGGGTGACATGATAGCAGCGTTCCAATATTGTAGGGGCTGCTGCAAAGAAGAAGGGGTCAACTTATTTTCCAAAGCATTAGAAGGCAAGACAAGAAACAATGGATGAAGACCAACCAAAGAGAGAAGCATTAACAATTAACCAGTGGAGAACAATTAACCAGTGGAATGGCTTGCCTTCAGGAAGTTGTGTGTGCTCCATCACTGGAGGCTTTTAAGAAGGAGACTGCACAGCCACTTGTCTGAATGGTATACAGTCTCCTGCTGGAGCAGGGGTTGACTAGAAGACCTCTGAGGTCCCTTCCAACTCTGTTATTCTGTTCCATTAATTGAAATTAGAAGCTGGACTCCAAGGAGGAATGGGCTACATTCCAGAGGAATAAGAGGCAGCTTTATAGTTCAGATAGTTTGTGTGAAAGAAGATTTTGTCTATCAGTGTGATACTATAAAGAACTCTGCTTGGAAGAATCACCATGTGCCTTTCTTGGTTTTTGAATCTGATAACTGAAGCTCTCTATTATCTGCATCTGACATATATTCTGTGAACTATTAGGAAAGGGCTTTCATCATCCTCTTTCTTTCACACAAAATATCTGGACCGAGCTGCCTCTTATTCTGTTGAAGGCATCCCCTTCCTCTGAGGCAGGGGTAGGCAAACTCAGCTCTTTTATGACTCGTGGACTTCAACTCCCAGAATTCCTGATTCAGCATAGCTGACTCAGGAATTCTGGGGGTTGAAGTCGATGAGTCATAAAAGAGCCGAAGTTGCCTACCGCTGCTCTGGGGAATCTAAGCTTACTACATTTCATTAAAGGTATATATTTCTTTTTATCTATGTAATGCAGGAAGATATGACTGCCCTGTTTGTGGTAAAATCAGAGGTTTGGCGATGTAGCTACCGTATATCCATATAAATGCTGTGGTAACAAGGAAAGCTCACTGTTATGTTTACTTAGGATTTCAGGGAAAAAAATCCAGAGTAATGAATCAGGAAATACCTGAAAATTTAAGTGGATAGTCAGTTCAGTGATACTTTTTGTAACTGTTCGGACAGAAGCAAAAGAGGATGTTTGTTTTCATGTAATTTGGTTCATGTTTCTCTCAAATTCTTTCTGAATGCCTTAATATCCAATCTTTATCCAGAGTGACTCAGTCTTCACTGACATATGTACATGACATCTGTACAGTGTATACTTTGGTGTCAAGGATGACATTAACAAAATTATCATACTTGGATTATAAGTTTTCAGCATATGGACCAACAACATGCTGAAACTGGTCTTCCAATATTCCAAAAGTTTTCTTCTGCAAAAGAACTTTATGTATCAATACTTGACTCTCAGGGTAGTTTTGGCTTTCTTTATGATGACATTTTTCAGTTGTGTTTCCAAGGTTAGCCTGTTGTGGTAAAGTCGCCAAGATTTTTGTGGTTATTACTTTTCTACTCACATCTCCATCACTTTGCATCTTTCTGAAATGCACACACATCCTGATCCAAAAAGGCTCCATGTTTTTGTCATAATCTCTTCACTTGGGATTTAATTAAATGAAGGCAGGGCAATGGCACAGCACTGAAGACAGTTGTGCAGTGAAACACATTCACATCTATCTCTCAAAGACTTTCAGGTAAATGAAAGAATTCTATCGTGTCTTGCAAATGTCAAAGGTATACTTTCTTTAAAAAAAAATCAGAAGCAATTTTTCTTCTCATCTTAGTGAGTGAGAATTCTGGCACTGTAGATAGTTTTGCAATTTTTCCCCTTTATAAGGAGTACAAAGTTTGAATTTCAAAATAGCTGGCCACAAAGTGACTATTTTTTTTCTAATAGTCTACAAGTATGGATTATAGATATATAAAGCACTCTAGTCTGAAAAAAGCTCTGAGCAAGTTATACTCCTCAGTATAGTACAATAATTTAAATACAATCACATCACAAACAATTGGAAAACAGTAAAATCAGAGAAATCCAGAACCAATCTTCTTTCCTTCCTTCCTTCTTTCCTTCTTTCTTTCCTTTCTCCCTCTCCTTCCTTCCTTCCTTCCTTCCTTCCTTCCTTCCTTCCTTCCTTCCTTCCTTCCTTCCTTCCTTCCTTCCTTCCTTCCTTCCTTCTCCTCTCCCTTATTAAGTGAGACATTATGAAGGCTGACCTATATTTAAGGAAGCAATGCATAGAATTGAGGATGGGCACAAGGTAATCCTCATTTAGCAAATGGTTCATTTAGTGACCATTCATAATAACAGTGGTAATAAAAAAATAATTTTACAATCCTTGCATTTACGACCTTTGCAAGGTTTGTAAAGCAAAGGAAAACTGAACAAAGCTCATAAGCACAGTTATGATTTCAGTTAGCAACCATTTCACTTAACAATCAAGTTCCTGATCCCAATTGTGATAGCAAAATGAGGAATACCTGTATATATCTTAGCTAGATAGTTTCTGTTATGTTAAAGAGACATTTAGAAGCTTGCATGATGCAACTTGTGAAATGTCCTGATCTTTAATGATTACTTATTATTCACTGCTCCTATTTTTTCCCCCTCAGAACTAGAGATCCCCAGCATCAGAATGGAAAAAATTGCTGCAGCCAACTTGCCATGGCCAACTCGCCAGGGTAAACTCGGCACGGCCAATTTCCCATGGCCAGCTCACCATAGCCAGTTTGCCACAGGAAAACTTGACATGATCAATTTACCACCAGACAACTCTCTGTGGGACAATTCAACAATTCAATTTAATTATTTAAAATAATTTTAAAAATATTTTATTTTTTGTTATTCACACTTCCTTCTATTCCTCCTTTGGTATCCTATCTTTAATGATTCTATTCTGCTATTTCTTCAATATTAGGGTAATTCTTGTCCCACAGTGAGTTATCCCATGGTGAATTAGCCAACAGTGAGTTGGCCACAGCAAGTCGGCTGCAGCAGGTTGCAGTGGCAAGTTGGCCATGGAGAGTTGGCCACAGAGAGTTGTCAGAGACACCGCCTCAGCATATAGATGAATTCCAGAAGAAATATGGCAGTAAATATATTCAAAAAGTGATTTTAAATAGCAGTTGTGAAAATATTAGGATAACTCTCAGGAGGACTGATATCTGGATGTAAAAATGCAAAGATTCTATTACTGTAACCTTATAATTTTTTTAATCTGTTTTTAACTTTTGTATTTTTGTTTTTAATCACCCTGTAAACCGCCCTGAGTCCTTCGGGAAAGGGTGGTATATAAATGTAATAAAATAATAAATAAATAAATAAATAAATAAATAAATAAATAAATAAATAATAAAGGAGTTTTAGCATGCATACATTTTGGTTTCCTAGCCTGTGTCGAGCCCTTCGGGCTCGACATACTTACCGGGAGAGGGATTCAGCCGCAGCCCGCAGCCCTCAGCAACAGCAGCGGCCACGCCCAAACTCGTCAGCTGTCCGGCGGGCGAGCAGCCGCGCGACGCCGAGAGCCCAGCCGCTCCCAAGCTCACCAGCTGTACGGCGGGCGAGCAGCCGCACGACGCCGAGAGCCCAGCCGCACCCACATCCTCCTGCTGTCCGGCGGACGAGCAGCCGCGCGACGCCAAGAGCTCAGCCGCGCCCACGCCCTCCAGCTGTCCGGCGGGCGAGCGCCGGACCCGCGGGCATGCTGCGATCAGAGAGGCAGCTGAGGGCGGTCGTGAGTGGTTGCAGGGAGGCTACGCCAGGGCAGCCAGCCGGGGGACAGTACGCGCCGGCACAGTCAGCTGACAGGCAGGCAGAAACGGGCACGCCAGCAGTGACGCAGGGTGTTGAACGGCTGTGCCCGGACCTTGGGGGCTGCCAGGGGGTCATGGGTGTGGCGCGGGGAGATGCAGTGGTGGCGGGGAGCACGCTCAGGATGTTAGGAGGGGGGTGGGCTTGTACTTACCTTCACGCTGGGAAACACGGTGCCGGTGGAGGGAGCTGGGCGTGGGTTGAAGGAGTAGGGGGGTGGAGTATTTATGCAGGCCAGGCGGATGCTGGTCTGCACGGGGGAGGGGTGGGGCCTAGGGGTGGGGCTGCTACCTAATTACAGATATGGAATAAAAGGTGCGTTGAGGGCGTGTGGCTCTCAACGCTGACTTTGTTAATGCTTAGAGATCCTGACATTAAAGGTGCTCTCTGCAGTCATCCGTACTTCGTCGTGATTTTTTCCGGAGTGCTTGTTATCCCCGGCGGAGACGCAGTTTTGACAGCCTGGTCTATCTCAAAAATTTCATCAATCTTACAAGTCTAATTGCACCATATCACTCTTCAAGAGAACCAGGGTAGATGCTTTCTCAAAGTACATTTCTGTTTCAGACTCAAGTTTCTTTTGATAGTCTATTGTCTTTATTACAGTTCCTCCAACTGTTCCTCCAGATTGTTGCTACTACCCATCACTGGCAATTAGAAACTTGATTCACCCCTGAAAAGAAATTGGGAACCAATGCAGCTTTCATAGCAAAAGTACAACACAAACCAAAGAATGCCCAGTACTGTATGAGCTGTGGCACACTGGACCAGTTGTAACTTCTGGATGGTCTTCAAGGGCAAGCCCTTGTACAATATGTTGCAATAGTCCAACTGGGAAATAACCAAGGTGTTGGTGAGCATCAGCAAGGCTTTCTGGTCCATTTGAACTTTTGGAGGATAATCAAACACGTGTAATTTATTTGGTCATGTCTGCAAACAAACATACAAAAACAGCACTAGCTGAGAGATTAATTTCCATGTAAAAAACAATATAAATCATGATCTGCAAGAAGAAAATCAAAATGTTGCAATAAATAACTATTGGGAGAAATATATAGGCAGAACTGAACCCGTGAAAAATGCAGAAGTGTAGAGGAAGGAATAAAACACAGGAACAACAGAGGTATCACTTGGCATAGAGAATTGTCACAGAGAGTATGGGGAAACAAACAATCAGGATCAGATAAGATCTGGACTGACAGCTTTCAAAGTTAAGAGCTTTGAAAGTTCATGTAATAGTCAATGAAAGTTTAAACTGATGTAGAGCAGAATTCTGAATTCCTATGTTTCCACTGAATTTGTATACATATAACCACAAATAAATTCTCACCCTATTTTTGAACCAAGATTATGTACTAGAGACCTGCTCTTACACAGCTGGATTAGATAAATTACCAGAGCCGATGTGACTCATTAGGGAATTTGGTGGTAGGAAAAGAAGGGAAGTAAGAAATAATTGAAGTCCTAGACATTCTATGAATGTTATTTGCTTGTTTTCTATTTTATTGCATAAAATATTAGCCATAACTATTAACCCTCTTTCATTTCAAACAACAGGAACTTTAATACTGATTTAAGTGAGGGACAGAGTGCACAATTGGCATTAGAACAGATTACAAAATAAACAAGTGGAAAATAATCCATGGTCATTTAGACAAGCAAAGATCTGATAGGAAGCAGGTGTGAATTGCAAATATATCCTGCAATTTCTTAAGAATATTCACCTAAGATGCATTTCTTATTTGTGACTATATTCTTTGTGCAAGGTAAAATAATCAAATTCCCCATTCCATATGATAAACTCTGGATGTTATCAATCTGAAATTATATCTTCCATATTTAATTGGTTTCTGACAGTTATAGATAACATTCCTATTTCACTTTTTTTCTTTGAAACGTTCATGTTAATATCAAATAATAGAAAGCAATTATAAATTCCTGGCACAGTTCAGAATTGTAAAAGATAGAAAGATAATATTTTCTTCGAGCTCCTTGAAGACTTGCTCATAGCACTTTCCTTCATAAAAAGAGAAAAGAGTATGCTATGGCATTCCTTTCTATCTAGCCTATAGCCTACTTTAATTTAAATCCAGCCAAACCTGGCCCAGTTTAATTTCCATGCCAAAAGTTGGCTAGAAGCTGCCAGTCCTGAGATAAGGAGTCTTAATAGAATAAGTAAATAGCAATAGTACTTATATATTGCTCAATAATGCTTTATATCACTCTCTGAACTGTTTACAAATGTCAGCACATTATTCCCTGGGTCCTAGTTTTACTAACCTTGAAGAATGGAAGACTGAGACAACCTTGGGCGGGTCAGGATTGAACTCCAGGCTGTGGGCAGAGTTAGTCTGCATTACCACATTCTAATCATTGTGCCACCATGGCTCAATTTTAAGCAGTGTTAAAACATAAAGCATTCATATATCCAAGACTTAGCCTAGCCTTTAATAAATGAGGTATATACAGAGGGCCTTTTATTGATCCAAATTATAGAAAAAAATACATTGGCAAGATAGTAAAGAGTTCTAGAAATCAGGGAGAATATTTTAGTGCTAGACATACTCCACAACTGCCATTTCCAGTTCAAAGTTTTGTATGCAAAGTCTATTTTACAGATATAGTAAAGTCATAGAACACTGCAAATCCTCTCTAAAACTTGAGGGACTATCTGCATTCTTTGAATGTGGCACAGAGAATTGAGTATGAGGGGGGAAAAACATCTAAGCCTAATTGCTCTGTTATATATACATTAGAGATATATTTGGATGATGTCTCTCTCTCTGAGATGGTAAGCTACTTTTTACTGGAATTCAATTCTTTTGTGAGGAAAAAAAATAGGGACATAAAGGTGACAATAGTAGAAGCATGGATGGAATTTTTTCTCCAGCTTAGTTTATAAGAAAAAGAGCAGATGGTAACTTCTTCAGAGACAGTGTTCATTCCTTGAGGGGAAAATGAAATGTTGCAACATTTTACCATTGCACTAGAGCAGATAATTAGGCAATCAAAACTATTAAAGGCTGACAAAGTACAAGAATTCAATGAACTTTTCTTTGCTTTGTTGTGGTAGCAGCTGTGATAGTTCAGGTACAGGGAGAAAACATAAGGCACAGCAGATTTTAATGATTCTGAATATTTCTATTTAGAACATGGTGGTCAACCATAGACTTCATTTCTCATTGATGGGAGAACTTATTTTATTATGTGAAGCATGAATATTGGTGGAAAATAAGTCCCACTGAATTCAGAATGTATGAGCCTATCCAGCCACAGGTTTCATTCACACATGGTTTCTCAAGAGATTCTCAGTTTTACTTCTAGACTGAAGAATCAATAATGAGGCAAAGGAATGTAAACAAGCAAAACTTTGCCTGCAAAGTTTGCTTTGAAATAGGATGATGCAGAACAGGAGTGTCAAACTGTCAGCCCACAGACCAGTTGTATCATACAGATGCCGTGCCCACCCCAGCTCTGGCAATGCAAAAAAAAAAAAAAAGTTGTGATACATCACAGCACATCACATGATGCAGTGATGTAGAAGAATCATCTTTCATCTGTCCAAGTTTAAGAGAGCTAAGGCAAGGTTGTATTCCAATTCAAAGGTCAGTGGTTCAAGAGTAAAATCAACATGAGTGTCACATCCAAGTCAAATGTTGTTTCCAACATGAAGAGCTCAACTCAGAGCTGCTTCTTAAATCAGGCTGCAGCAAACTGTCAATATTCCTTTGCTTAACAAGGTGCCTAATAGACCTTTGCTGCTCTGCTCTCATCAATACTCATCTGGTACAGGGACTAGGAAGATTTACATCACCTCAACTGACTTTTCCAGCTGCTGAGGTGGTGCTGTGTTTGATCAGCCTAATATGATTTTTGGCATTGTCTTTCCTGAGCCTAACATTCCACAGGCTCACCTGGAGCGGCTTCCTCAAGGTCAAATTCACACTCAGAATTTGGGTCCTGAACTTGGCTCAGTATATACTCCAGGTATATGGAATTGTAGCTTACCTTTACTTCTCATTACAACAACAGTTTCCAATTCAGTATTTTCAAGCTGATGACAAAAGACTCAGTATGCAAGAAATCTAATGAACAGATTAGTAATCAGATTTCCCATTGCAAAATAGGTAAAAACACATTAACTTTAATTTACATATTAATTCAGGGTGTGACATATGTGAACTGGGTAAAACAATTAATTGAGATTCTGTATGAGAGCCTGTCACATCTGTGCAGCTCTACACAGTATATCTTATTTAGCAAAATATCTTCTTTTGACTACTTGCAGATGAAAATTTCTTCATTACACAAAGTTTTCCTTATATACTAAATAGTTGACATTTTCAGACTGGATTGCATAAATCTAATGAGAAAGGGAAATACTGGTTGAATTAATGTTCCTCTGTTCTGAAAGGCTAGAGTTTAGAACTATGTTTCTTGAAAGAGCAGGACAACCATTAATTAGAAAGTTCCTAATTAATATTTTACTCAAATACACATAAAACATTTCTATATTCAACAATTATTTTCCCACCTGCATCACAGCAGATAACAAGAAATTCAGCCACTTTGCACTTATGTATATGTATATGTTGTTGTTAGTTGCGAAGTCGTGTCTGACCCATCACGACCCCATGGACAATGTTCCTCCAGGCCTTCCTGTCCTCTACCATCTTCTGGAGTCCATATTCAAGTTCTTTTACAAATTGATGACTCTATATGACTTTGTATCCCCTTAGTGCCTCTAATCTTTTCTTTTATTTCCTGACATTTTAAAATAACCACATTGCTAATTATGAGCTTCACTGCCTAGCAGCTACATTTCATTATATTGTAGAACAAATTTCAAAAATTGCATATAATATTCTAGAGCAAAATAATAGAAATGAAAGTTATCCTGTTGACTTTAGTCTGTCTGTTAATGTGAGAAATATAGCTTGGATAATAAACAATAATTTGGAGCAACAGAGATAAATTACTTTTTTCACCCTTTGACATACATATTACTTATCACACATTGTTTAATTATGAACCTTTTCAGTTTACAATGCAGTCCTTAGTTTTCATTCTCTATGTCACTTTTCAATTACATGCCTCTAATTAAGGTTCCAAAAGTTGAAGATATCAAGAGAAATGCCTTTATTAAATCAAATTATATAAGATGTATCATTATCTTTACAAGTCCTAGAATGCATGTCAGGTGTTGCATTTTGTCTTGAACTCTGGCCTAATTGAAGAAGAATATCTTATACAAAATCATAATCTCAGAATTTATATCAAAAGCATACAATCAACATGGATTATACGTCAGGATTCAACACTTCAAACAATGAAAGTAGGAGTTGATGACAGTGGTTCAATGAGGTTTATAAAAAGAATAATATTCTTAATAACAACTGCAGTTATCTTACTAGACTTTTTAAAATCATATTATGACTCCATGTCTCCTCAAATCTATAGATCAGTGTTTCTCAATCTGGGCAGCTTGAAGTCAACGCATCTTCAAGCTGTCAAAGTTGAAAAACATAGCTATAGATCATTTTTAAAAAGGAATTATTCTTATTCTGATTTTCTGAAAAAAAGAAAAAGAATTCAGTAGATGAAAGATGCAGGCCTAATTTTAGGGGATGTATCTGAATGAGACCTATCTGAATGTAAACAAGTATCCATCATAAACAGACATTAGGGAAGCTACACACAGAAGAAAATCCAAGTTAACTCATTTAAAATTGCACTGCTCCAAGTCTTCACTAAGTATTTTAAATCTGAACACATACAGTATTCTTGCAACCACTTCTGCTGGCCTCAGTAATTTTAAACTATCTTATATAGCTACAATTTCCTAAAATGCAGTTTCCAGTCATCGTTGTCTCTGTGGGAACCTGACAGATACAGCAGAAATAGTTGAAAGAAGTGAATCTTACAAGAGAAAAGAATATTAAAAGAAGAAATACTGGTTTTCAGTGATCTAAAAGCTGCCTTATATTAATTTCAAAAGTACTAAAACATACTTCTTTTTTCTCTAAGAGCATAATTAGAATCAAAAAGTAGGAATTTTAAATAGAATATTTTTTATTTTTTTAATATATATTCATTCGAGCTGCCCATCTCAATCAATGGCTCTGAGAGCTTTACAATTAATTGTAATACAATTATTATAAAACAATACACCCCAAGAGTTCTAATGAGGTTTATTTCTCAAAGGATTATTAAAAGGGTTCTCATTATATTAGTTACATTTTTCAGAAGAGTTTACCTAACCAAATAAACTGATTCATCATGTGGCAATATCTAGCTGATTTTGACTCAGTTCCACCCGAATTTGTATGGGAGTCAGCCTTGGAATTCCAAAATCACAGGTTAAACTGGAAAATCATCTCCTGGGAAAAAAAATAACATGAAATCTCTCCTTTTGTTTATTAAAATAAAATAAAAAATGCATGGGTGATTGGATGAGTCCATGTAAGTTACCAAGAGACAACCTCAACTTGGATTCCTTCTTCTAACAGCAGAGGTGGGGAACCATGGCCCCTTTATGACTTGTGAACTTCAACTCCCAGAATTCCTGAGTGAGCCATGCTGGCTCAGGAATTCTGGGAGTTGAAGTCTCCAAGTTAATTACAAACCTTTAATAATCTTTTGAGAAATAAAGCTCATTAGAATTCTGGGAGTTGAAGTACACATGTCATAAAAGGGCCATTGTTCCCCACCTCGGTAGAGTTTTCTGGAATCAAATAATAAGCAACCAGATGTTAAGAAAGATAATTCTACCTTTCTGGCAAACAAAGTTTGTGAATTCAAGATAACTGGTGAGGTGGTATTAAGACATATCAAGATGAATGTCAGTGCAATTAGAGCTTGAGAAGTTTAAAGTTGCAGTTTAACAATTATACAGTAGTATAATTAAAAGTAATATTTTATGAAACACCATTTCTTTAGTCCATTTTTTTTTCCTTCAGACATTATTCTGCCTCACACTGAGAAATCCAAATGAGATCTAAGAACAAGTATGCAAGTCTATTTCAGGGAAAGACATAGAAATGAAAAAAAGAGCAGAGAATGGAAACGAATAGTGAAATATGCACTGTTAGTCTGATATACTGTTGTATTGTTTTGCATTCTCTCTTCTTTCTCACTTATTTTCAAATTTACAAGACTATACTACAAAACACACCCTCCCCCCAAATCATTGGGACATCTACATCTCAACAGGGTGGTGTTGTCATCTTTTTTATTGCATAAGCAGAAATCATTCAATCTATTCTCTTTGCTGTCATACAGAATTAGAATGTAAACACTACAAAATACTCAGATGCATATACAACCTGAAATATGCTTCAGTGATATGTATGCATGTTGACTTTTCAGAACTAGGAAAGGAATATAAAATGAACATAAAGCCATTCTAAATCATCAAGCCTGTGGTACAGATTTTTAGCATGTAGTATTTTCCCATCAGTTTTCTCCATAGCCCCAATCTTCCCCGAGCCTTTATATTATAAAGGAGGAATAATTAGAAAATAATCTGAAGCTGAGCAAAGATTGTAAAATTCCCCAGTTATCTATCCAAATAGTGTGTAGCTAAACTTTTCTGATTGTTACAAATGATTATTTAAGCACATATCTAACAGTTGGCAAAAATGAACATTTGGCAGAATTGTATCAAACGTACAGTATATACTTTGACTCAGCCAATATATGAATATACATGCACACATAGATACTTAACCCCACACAGTCTAACTTCATCACTTTTATTTTATTATTTTATTGTTTTATTTTAGTCTTCACGCTTATGTCCATGGGAATGAATAAAAGCAGACAAATTTGTATCATTTACTCCTCTTAAGTTTTTTTACTACTATTAAGAAGCCTTTTGTAATATTAAAGAATTTTCCTAACATTCAACTACACTTTTCTGTAACATAATTGCATTATATTGAGTATTGCCTTCTGATCATCTTCACTGTCCTTCTTCAAGCAATTTTGTATTGAATCCTTCTGCAGGTATGATGCACAGAACTATATTCTCTTTGTTATATGTATCTGAATCATGTTAAAACTTTCCAATATGTAGAGTAAAATCTTAAACATGTTTAAATTGTGATATGAAAGATGATGCCAAACATTCTTCCTTAGTGTAACACCTTGGAATGGGGAGAGAAAAGATACAGATGTGACATGTCTGCTATACTCTGCTTTCATTTAAATCATAAGAAGTTTTCAGAATGCTTCATAAAAGATTGATATATTTAAAGTATATGTGCCGACCATAAAGAAAAAAAAAACTTATTTCTTGATAAATGTATTAGAACATGTACCAAAAAATCTGATCTGTCTGGGCTATTATTCATTACAATTAAAATAGCTAGGCTGGCAACCAGAATGGCATCTGGAAGAAAATGTTAGACTTAAGCAGTGATATGTCGACTTAACATAAGTTGAGGCCTAGTGGGAATCCGGGAATCAAATTTTGAGTAGATGGAATGAATTGCTTCTCTTCAACATTGCTTGACAATAACCTTTTAAAAATGATTCCCTTTCTCCAAAACCCTAAGGAAAACAGAAGTCAAAGAGAAATCTCTTCTTACTAGGATCCTAGTTATATTGTATAATATTGATAGGAGTGCATTTAAAGATGTTTTAAAACAAAGTCAGTCATCTTGATCCAAAACCTGAAATCAACAGTTGACCAAGACAATAAAAACATCACAATCTCTTCAGAATACTTGGTCATGAGATGAAGGGAAAAATCCCAACAAAGTTGAGGAAAAAGCCGAGTGGACACTATAGTCATAAAATATGCAGGTATACCTATTGCATAGCATAGACAGATTACATTAACCTTTGAGACATAACACTTTGTTAACTAATGGCTTTTTAGATATTCAGTTTCTTCTCAAGACAAATCTACTTAAGTACATGGTTTCTGTGGAAAACACTGGAATTGGAATGCTTCAAATGCTTCAAATAACCATTAATACCATTGGCCATTTATTCATCAATAAAAAAAAATCTCTTCACATTTCTAGAAATTCCAGAAGGAGGGTCAGCGCTAGCATGAGGCAAAGTATATTGCATTCCTAAGATGGCAAATATTAAGTTGAAGATGGTTAGGGTTCTCAAGCAATTGATAGCTCTGCTATTATTAGAGTACCCTCCACGGATATATTTCTATGTGTCACAGATGCTGGTCTATTGCCTTCAAGGGCAGTAGAAGACATGATGGTCCTTTCCATCTTGAAATAGAAGCAGTATTCTTCAACTGCCAGTCCATATTTCTTGATATTAAGGATAGGAATAGAGGCTTGTAAAATAACACTTTCAAAACCTATTATTTGCTACATAATAATTCACTGTTCACCAACAAAAATAGCCACTAGCCAGAAGGGCAGAAGCGGGTGACAAGAATAATAATTTTAGTGAAAAATTGGATTACTAAAATATATTGACATAATAAGAAACTCAGGCTATCACAGAAAGTTGAATGGTCCAGATGGAAGCATGTTACTTAAGCAAAGCCATTTTTACCGTGATGCAAATTCGCTCTATCATATTATGCTGAGAAACATTAAAATGATGGATAGAGCTAAGGAAGTTTTTAATTTCCAGCTGAAATTTGAGGTAGAAATTCCTCATTTCAGACATCTCTCTCAATTTCGAATAACATGGAAAAAAGGGAGGTATGGGTGATTAACACAGAAAAAAAATATAACAGCAACGGGACGAACTATTTTGTGATTAATGTGTCTGTATGATTTTGTGAAAATCAGGGAGGCTGCAAAACACTAAGTTCAAAATATAATAACCTTCTGCTAATTGTAACAAATTGCACAGACAAGTAAACTGTGTAAATTGAGATTTACATGAAGGAAGGAAAAAATAGTCACTATTGAAAGGAAGAGGAGGGAAAGAAATTATCTAAAGAAAATGCGAAGACTAGAATGTCATGCTAAGCAGCTCATCCAGGAGAAACACAGACAGCTAGACTGTTTGGTGCCAACTGTTTCCCAGTCCCAACAGATGAACCACAGAAGGTAATAACCACAGATGCATTCCTGGCACAGAATATGAAAAGTCGGTATTTCTACCTTAGCAGCTCAGTAATCTGCATGAAACCAATCTGACACATTAAGTACTTAAGATGTGCATCTGTTCCTGTTAACTAGAAAATAAATCATATATTGACTATACGATGGTGGAGTACTAAAAAACAAAGTCTTCTGCTGCCATTTCTGCTTTGGCTGCTGAAGGAAATAGACCTCAGTAATCAAACTTTGTTTTGTTTTGCTTTTTTAATTCAAAGCCACATGGGAACAACAACTTCAAGGGGTAACCTTCGCTGCCTTCTCCCACCAGGTGATGCCTTTCTCACTAGGTTTCTATGGAGGCCTGCTAGAGAAGACATCTAGTTTCTAGTCTTTAAACAAACATTGTGGACCTTTTCAGGTCCCTCCTCCTTCTGCCTTTACTTCTGAGATGCAGCTTCTGATATCCAACAATGAAGCCTCTGCCTTAGTGCCTGCCTGCCTTTGAGGCAGGAGAAACTGAATCAAAGTTATCTAGTTGGAAACCAACTGTATTTTGAATAAATGAGTCCTGCGTTTTCTAATATTTATCCATACAAAGTCTATGTATGGATAAATGCACAGGTTGTGAGCGTAGGGATAAATATTACAAAAGATGGAGTCATGTGTACAAACTATAGTAGGTTAACAAAAAAAGCATGATTAGTCACATAAGTGTAGTATAAAATAATTCACTTTTCACCCGTATGTGTGGCCTGTGTCTTCCTCAATCTTGGGTCCTCTACCATAGGCTTGGGAGTTTAAGGGTTCTATGACCTTCCTATCTGTGTTGAGGGTTTGAAGAGTCTTAGATCTTCCCATCACTGCACTCCTCTGGAAGAGTGACATTGTTCCTGGGATCACTTGGATAATGTTTGCATTAGATAGTTACATAATTTTAGTATTGTTGTGTTTACTTTGTTGTAAGTCACCTAGAGTTGCCTGATGGTGACATGGGCAGCATATAAATTTAATAAATAAATATGTTATAATTGTTTATCATTGTAACAACATATACACTATATCTCATTTTTCCCTGTTGTATTTTTCACTTATTTTTAAGTATGCCTTACGTTTTTATCAACACATGTAGTCCTTGACTTAGGACCTACAATTGAGCCCAAAAATTCTTTGCTAAGTGAGACAGTTGTTAAGTGAGCTTTACCCCATTTTATGACCTTTCTTGCCACAGTTGTTAATTGAACCACTGCAGGTGTTAAATCTGTAATATGGTTGTTAAGTGAATTTGGCTTCCCCACTGACTTTGCTTGTCAGACGGTTAAAAAAGGTGACTGCATGATCCTGGGACACTACAATCATCATAAATATGAGGCACTTACCAAGCATCTAAATTCTGATCACATGACCAAATGCTGCAATTGGTTGTAAGTGTGAAAGCCAATCACAAATCCCATTTTTCAGTGCCATTGTAACTTTGAACGGTCACTAAACTGCTGTAAATTGAGGACTACCTGTATAATGCCTGTTTTCTTCCTTTTACATTATTTTCTCTTTTTCTGTTATTATTTTAAGAGCAATAAAAGTATTTTTGTTAAAGTAATCTGGAATATTGTGATTTAAATGGAGGAGGGGCCTGAGGTACGTTAGTTACCTGCAGAACTCCCACTGGCCCACAGTATGGTCACTTGTCTTCAGAAAAAGAAGAGCAAATCGTCTTGATCCTGGCACAAGGAGGGTGGGCCCAGACTCAGCCAAAGTCTCTCAGAAATGATGTGGATAAGTAAAGCCACATATAATAGCTAAATTGTCCTCTGTCCGTGTGAGAATGAAATTCCCTTTTGTATCCACAGCAGTTTAAACATGCTGCTTTACTCCCTACCTTTCAATGGACTCTTTATGATGTATTTCATACCTTGAAGTTGAAGAGTTATTGGTTGTTGACCTTACTGACATTTCTGCCCTGAGAGCTGTTGGTTTTTAGCTTTATTTTCACAGATTCAAACAGCAAATATCATCTATTAAGTTGCTAGTTTAGTTAGTAGACTCTAGAGTTTCAAAGTACCATTTTTTCTCCTTTGAGCATCTTCTGTGAATAAACTTGTAAAAAAAAATGCTCTGCTTCGGCGGCTTTGTATTTTTGCTTAGCAGTACTCCTAGTGGGAGGTTTCACACATATAAATTAAAATAAAACTAGGTGGTAACTGGTTGGCCTATAGATATTGCCTTTGGGAAAGGAAACGTTTGTAAAATGCAATACTTTGGATTGTGTTAAGTATAAGTTTAAGTTTATTGAATTTATATACTGCCCTTTTCCTGTAGGACTCAGGGCTGTTTATAAAGTATTTAAAAACGTCAGTACAATACAAAAGTTAAAAACAGTTAAAAATAATTAAATTTGATCCCTGAAAAATATAAAACCCCATTTTAAAAACTCTCAGCCTGGGCCGGAAAGCTCAAAGAGCCAGGTCTTCAGGTCCCGGCAGAATGACCGAAGGTTGGGGACAGTCCTAAGCTCCATGGGCAGCTGGTTCCAAAGGGCAGGCACACCCACTGAGAAGGCCCTCCCCCTGGGTGTTATCCGCCAGCAGTCTTTCACCGGCAGCACCCTGAGAAGGCCCTCATGTGGAAGCGCACAGGACGAAGGGAACTTGATGTCGGCAGCAGGTGTTCCCTCAAATATCCCAGACCCAAGCCATTTAGGGCTTTATAGGTTATCACCAGCACCTTGAATCTCACCCGGAGGGCAACCGGAAGCCAATGCAGCTCGCGGAGTAGTGGTGTTACATGGGAGTATCGGGAAACTCCCACCACAACTCACGCAGCAGCATTCTGCACCATTCTGTTCTGTAAAGAAACCATCTTCTTAAAATGGAGTTAAGGTGGTATCAACAGAGACATGGTTCTTTTGTGCAGAAAACAAAGTTTAAGATACCTGCATGGAGAAGAATATGGTATGAAATTGAACATTTCTTGATTTACAACTTATGCACAGTCATTTGACATTTGCTTGGAATAAAAATAAAAATGATCCTTGCAATATGGGTTTCAAGAAAAAAATGTGTTAGAAAAAATAGCAGGTGTTAAAAAGATGGGTCATTACATTAAATTTAGCTGTTTAAGGAAGGTAGTTTATTCAGATATATTTCATTTTTCATTTTTTTTTTGTAATGTTGTTTGAATTTGGTGCTTACCAAATATCAGAAGATAAAGGGGAGGAACAGATGAGAGATCACAGATGCTTCAACAAAGTCAAGATGTCCATTATTTATGGAGTAATATTGTGGAATATATCATGAAAGATTTTCAATGTTCTATTAGATATACATATAAGAGAGCCAGTATGATATAATGGTTAATATATCAGGCTAGAATCCAGGAGACTATGAGTTCTAGTCCAGATTTAGGCACAAATCCAGTAGGGTGACCTTTTCTCTCTCTCTCTCTCTCTCTCTCTCTCTCTCTCTCTCTCTCTCTCTCTCTCTCTCTCTCTCTCTCTCTCTCTCTCTCTCTCTCTCTCTCTCTCTCTCTCTCTGCTATAGGAAGTGGCAATCCATTCCCAAAATCTTGCCAAGAAAAAAATTACAGGACTGGTCCAGGCAGTTGTCAAGAGTCAAAACTGTGCTAAGCACATTGATTTGTGCTTTAGGTTGTAAGCTGCCCTGAGTCTTCGGAGAAGGGCGGGATATAAATAGGATTAAAAACAAACAAAACAAAACTCGAAGACACAAAAACAGCAAATGTGTGCATGCGCACAGAGAGACAGACAGACAGACAGACAGACAGATGGCTTAAAAGTAGAAAAGCAGTTTTTAGTCCTTATTACAGTATATCTGCTTATGACCTATGTATTTGAATAAAAACTCTTTTTTTACACTTAATAAAACAATGGCTGAAAGGAGAAAGAGTCTGTTTTGTAACTTTTTTTAAATACCATGTTTCCCCAAAAGTAAGCCCTACCCCGAAAATAAGCCCTAGCTTGATTTTTAGGGGTGGGCCTAATATATGCTTTATCCCAAAAATAAGCCCTAGTTTTGTGGTAAGGCACATGCCTAAAAAATCAAGCTGGGCAGTCATGAATTGACACCTGCCTTGCCTTGCTGGCCCACTTCTTCTGCGGCACTCCCCAGCCTGCATTTTACCATTAAAGCAACAGAATTTCATTTTTAATGTGTGCCAGTGTGCCCACAGTAAAAAATGACATGATCTTATATAATAACAATAACAAGAAGAAGAAGAAGAAGAAGAAGAAGAAGAAGAAGAAGAAGAAGAAGAAGAAGAAGAAGAAGAAGAAGAAGAAGAAGAAGAAGAAGTAGTTGGAAGGGACCTTGGAGGTCATCTAGTCCAACCCCCTGCTCAGTCAGGAAACCCTATACCATTTCAGACAAATGGCTGGCCAGTCTCTTCTTAAAAACTTCCAGTGTTGGAGCATTCACCACTTCTGGAGGAAGCTTGTTCCACTGATTTAACTGTTCTAACTTTCAGGAAGTTTCTTCTTAGTTCTAGGTTGCTTCTCTCCTTGATTAATTTCCATCCGTTGTTTTTTGTCCTGCCTTTGGGCGCTTTGGAGAATAGCTTGACTCCCTCTTCTTTGTGGCAGCCCCTGAGATATTGGAACACTGCTATCATGTCATCCCTCACCCTTCTCTTCGTTAAACTACACATGCCCAATTCCAGCAACTGTTCCCTATATGTCTTAGCCTCCAGTCCCCCAATCATCTTTGTTGCTCTTCTCTGTACCCTTTCTAGAGTCTCAACATCTTTTTTACATCGTGGTGACCAAAACTGGATGCAGTATTCTAGGTGTGACCTTACCAAGATCTTGTCTTGTCTTGTCTTGTCTTGTCTTGTCTTGTCTTGTCTTGTCTTGTCTTGTCTTGTCTTGTCTTGTCTTGCCTTGCCTTGCCTTGCCTTGCCTTTCCTTGCCTTATCTCATCTCATCTCATCTCATCTCATCTCATCTCATCTCATTATCTTATCTTATATTGCATTTTAGAATATTTTAGAAGCAATAAAAATTGTCTGGACAATGAGACACCTCTCCAAATGCTTTTGTAATACTTTATCTGTGCAACTAACTTTTATTTATCCTAAAAACTTCCTAGATTTGTTGTGTTTTTGAACTTCCATCTAACTTGAAACTACTCAACAAAATGAAGTCTTTGGGGAAAAGACTTAAAAGAACTACAGGGAGTACATGCTGCATCAGCATGTAAAAGAAATAACATGTTTAGGGAAGTCATTTTAGCAATGACAACATAACCTTAAAAAGGATCATCATTGAATTTTCTGCTTGAGACAAGCGTCTCATATTATCCAGATCTAGTTATCCTGAACTTTAATCTCTCCTAAATATACAGTATTTCAAATCCAAATATTCCTGACCAGCCTGTTTTTTTTTTAACCATGCTAGAAGAGAACATTGAGACTTATAGTCTTTCTACATCTTAAGAATATTAGCTGGTCCCCAGCAGATATCATGAAGGACAATTAATTTCAACAATCCTTGTATATTAGAAGTTGAAAAGAAATACTTTTAAATTTCATATAAATTTACCCATAGGATATACAACTGACAAAATGATTACATGCAAGATAATATTCATCATAGCTGTAGTCCTGGCTGGAAGGGTAAAAATTTTATGTCCTATGTTAGAAAGTGGCAAAGCAAAATCTGTCACTGCAGTAATATTACATTATTGCAAGAAGTTTTCAGACAATACTTTTTCTACATATTGTACTAGTTTGTTTCCCTTTAAAATAAATTAAAACGTTTATTAAATATGGGGGGGAATCAGAACAATAAAACAGAAAATGTAGCATGTCTTCCACCACACCGTTGTAACATTGAGTTTAAAGACATATACTTCTTCTGAAGTATCTTTCCAAAGTTACTGATGACCTGTACTACTCTTACTTGTTCCCAATGACAGACATTGGTTAATCTGGAGTCTGGTACAGAAAACAGTCCCATGGTAAATGCCAAAATGTTACAATTTAATTTAAGTGTTGACTATTTTTTTTTTATTTTTAAAGATAATATATAATGATATATTATGATCCAGCCACGTTCCCAAAGACTAGATTCTGATAGAGAGGAAAATGTTCTATACGTTTCTGTAAGAAAAACGTCTATAAAAAAAGTTATCTTAAACAGCGGTCCCCAACTTTTGTGGCTTGGTGGCCTGGCTGGGGGGAGGGAGAGGGGAACTGGGCTGTGTGAGTGGCAGACTGGTGCACATGCACACTGCTCAACTCTCATAAGCTGTGGGTTGGCGTGTGCATGCAGTTCAATTCACATGAGTAGTGATCCAGTACTACAAGTCGAGCAATAATAATAATAATAATAATAATAATAATAATAATAATAATAATAATAAGAAGAAGAAGAAGAAGAAGAAGAAGAAGAAGAAGAAGAAGAAGAAGAAGAAGAAGAAGAAGAAGAAGAAGAAGAAGAAGTTGGAAGGGACCTTGGAGGTCTTCTAGTCCAACCCCCTGCTAAGGCATGCATGCACATGCATGCTGGCCCACTGTTTGTGTAAGCTGAGCTGCGTGTTCCTTTGTGTGCATCAGCCCGCAGCCCGGTTACAAATGGGCCACGGCCATGAGTGGGCTGTGGCCTGGGGGTTAGGGACATCTGATCTAAAAGTTCTTCATTTACATTTCAGGATTTTTGACTTTTGGCCTTTCAATAATATGTTAAATTACATGTTGCTAGGATATAAAGCTATAGAAACTGAATACATACATACATACATATTTAAGTACCCCAGTATTGCTGTTATTCTCTATTATATTATTTATTGCATCATTACATTGCATCATTTATATAACATTTTAATGAATGTTCTATATGAATTTGTTGTAACTTGCAATTAAAACATTTTGAATTTTATTGGGAATTGATTCAAAATTTTTAATGGGAAGCCCGGGTATATATGTGTTAAACCAGCACCAACTGTAGTTAGATTATAATTGATAGTGAGTTTTGAGGAGGCTGTTTGGCTAAGAGTGATAACATTCTATACAAGTCACCCTGGGTGTGAAAAATAAGAGTCACATCATCAATATTAAGGAGAAAGAGCTCTTTCACACATAATTTTGCTGTGAAAAAAGTAGCTACCACTCATATATAAATCAGTGTCATTTGGAATTACATTAACAAGAAAAGGGGTGAGATCATGGCCTTCTTTGAAAAGTTAAATGCTATGATAAGGCGCATCCTTAACTTAACGTGCAAAGATTTACAATAAACTCTTCAGAATTTGGTAATGCCATTTACTACTTTATAGAAGCCCTAGGCCCTAAAATTAAGATAGGTAGTCATCATAGTTTTGCTAAATAAGCAAGTACATAAAACTCTTTAAAGAAGGAAATGGCACTGCTGCACAAGGAAATATTGGATTCAGAAGTTGCATCCAGCAGCTGGTTCTTTCTGATCATTCAAACACTGAGAAATCTGGCCTTAGGAACAGTGGCCTTGAAAGCTCTCTGTCTCAGAAGAAGAAATCCAAATTACCCTATGATCCTTTTACTGGATAAGATTATACCCTTAAACAATATTAAGTATTTTGTGAAATATTCCTGATTTTGCTTCTCTGGAAATAATTTCAAAGTTAGAAATATGATCCACCAATGTTCCATTACTGTTCTGTTTCAGAAGCATTATGAAGAATCAGAATTCTCAGTGGGGGTAATAACTGTCTTTATTGTGGCTTTGTATAGTTTTTATTATTGCAATAAAATATAATCCAAGTGTCCTAGCTATTGGAGTTCAGTGAACTACTATATTTTTCCCTTTGTTTTTAGCTTTGTAAAGTTTTCCTTCTTTTCTCACTCAGCTAACATTTTTCTTCCATTCCTCAACTGTGAATTGGGCTCATCTCTTTGTGTTTGTTTCTTGGAATCAAAAGTTTTCTCCAACTACTACTTTTTCTGTTACCTCCATTCTCTCTTTTCCTTTCTGAGCTATTGCCTTCAGTTTTATCAACCAAAGTATTCTTTCTCATTTCTTCCTTGTCAGTTATTATGTCCTCCTTTTTGAGATAGCCTCTTCTATGTGTCCATAGAACCTTTGATGAAAAGACAATTGTGCAAGGAGAATCAAAAGACACGCTGTCCCAAGATGGAGGATATTAAATGCCTTTGAAGTGCAGAGAAGAGCAACAAAGATAATTAGGAGACTGGAGGATAAAACATACAAAGAAAGGTTGCAGTAATTGGGTATGTCTAGTTTAGTGAAAAGAAGGACTCAGGCTGACATGATACCAGTGTTCTAATATCTAAGGGGCTGCCACAAAGAAGAGGGAGTCAACCTTTCTCTAAAGCACTTGAAGGTAGAACAAGAAACAATGGATGGAAACTAATCAAGGAATGAAGCAAACTAGAACTAAGAAAAATTTCCTGATAGTTATAAAAAAATAATCAGTGGAACAGTGCCACCAGAAGTTCTGGGCGCTCCAACACTGCAGCTTTTTAAGAAGATATTGGACAACCATTTATTTGAAATGGTATAGGGTTTCCTGCTTGAGTGGGGACTTGACTAAAAGATCTCCAAGGTGCCTTCCAACACTGATATTCTGTTATTCTAGTAAAATAAGTGATACTATGATTTAACTCAGATGGAAAAAAACTTACAGGAAATATGGGACATGGAAAATGTAACTTATACCCTAAGACAGGGGTAGGCAACCTTGGCTCTTTTATGACTCATGGACTTCAACTCCCAGAATTCCTAAGATTTGTTGTTGTTGGCTGCGAAGTCATGTCTGACCCATCACAACTCTATGGACAACGTTCCTCCAGGCCTTCCTGTCCTCATCTTCTGCAGTCCATTTAAGCTCGCGCCTATTGTTTCAGTGACTCCATCCAGCCACCTCATCCTCTGTCGTCCCATTATTCTATTGCCCTCAATCTTTCCCAGCATTAGGCTCTTCTCCAGTGAGTCCTTCCTTCTCAATAGGTGGCCAGAGTATTTAAGTTTTAGCTTCAAGCTCTGGCCTTCTAAAGGGCAGTCAGGGTTGATCTCCTCTAGGACTGACCGGTTTGATCGCCTTGCAGTCCAAGGGACTCGCAGAAGTCTTCTCCAGCACCACAGTTCAAAGGCTGCAATTCTTTGGCGCTCAGCCTTTTTTATGGTCCAACTTTCACTGCCATACATTGCAACTGGGAAGACCATAGCCTTGACTATTCCTAAGATTACAAAATAAGTTTGAGGACAAAAAAAAAAGATTTGACAAAATTGATTCTGCCAGGGGAATTATGAGAATTTGAGAGACAAAAATGATGAATAAAATCAAGAAAGAAAGGAAAAGATTCTCAATGAATATGAAGGGATATTAAATGATGGGATTTACAGAGGGAATATTTAAAAAATTAAACATCTGTTTGAATATGGTTAAAGAAATTGAAAGATTTTAGATATAAATGAAGATTAGTTTAAGAGGAATGAACCCCTCAAGTAACATAGTATCTTTTCTTTTTTCCTTTGTGTTTTGTTTTTGACATGAGAAATATAAAAATGTTGGGATGGTTTATATAAAAGAAATGTTTTCTCTGTTTTTTTTAAAAAAATATGAGAAATGTAAAAATGTTGAGAAAAAAGACTTAAATGCTTAAGTGTAACTAATTTCGAGAAAATCTTAACCAGTAAGAATGCTTTGAATACTGTGGAGAAAACAAATTCAAATAAGAATTTGGTAAACAGGTTCTATGATGAGACAATTAGAAAAGAAGCTTTATATTGATGTGGTTATTATTTGCAGAAACATGAGAAAAATGTCTATGTTTAATTGTCATTTATTCAAATAATAAGAACTGTATTAATTTAAGTTTGGCAAAAAAAAGAATATTATTGGAAGAAGAGAAAATCTAGTACAGCCATTATATGGACTATAGAATCATAGAAAATAATTGTTATTGTTTTAAATACTAACCCAGACAACATGCTGTTTACGAAATACTGTATTAAGGTGATTATGTTCAAAATCAATAAAACATATTTTTTAAAGAAATAAAAGATGTGATACTACCAAGGCAACTGGCCTTTGTTGGTTATGAGAACCAAGAGATTTCAAGATTGTTCTTAATATTACATTACTCCCTCCCTCTTTCTCTCTTTCCCTTTTTCAATAGAAAAAAATGCTATACATGGCTGAGAGCAGAAGTGGACTATTGTGGTATCTTAAAAATATTTATCACATGCTGGTTTTGCTAGCCTTTAGCAGCAATAGAAAGGTGCTTTCTACTGCAATATAATAGCTGGTCAGTGACATCTGCAGGGAAGTTGGCATAAAAAAAAAGTCAAGGTGAAAACTTTACATGATGGACTGAAGCTCCACCCCTTTTTCTATTATCATACCTGTAACTGACTTCACTTGAATTGCTGTTTTCTTCATGAACTCCCCTGCAGTTTCACCAAAAAATAAAGGTATGTAAAGAGTTTGGGGAAAATTAGCTGGATATGATCATTTTGTCACTCTTGGGTACAAATAAATATATTAGTCTCATGGTGATAGAATTAAAATAAATGTCCAACACTTTCATTACATAACAGATTAAACAAAAATGATTAATATTTTTTTTTCAAAATAACTCACATTGAGATGTTTCTTAGAAAGATGTTTCATGGTGGAAGGGTTTAAAGGTTAATATTGGAATCTCTGCATAGTATAGAAGCAATGACTGGTGGACTAAGTGAAGAAGCAGTAGAGAAGATTCCTGGTTCTTAACACCAATTATTAGATTATTTAGCAGTATTTTACTGCTCTGCAAAACACACTTGAAGAACCAGTATGGTGTACTGGTTAAGGTAGTGGGCCAGAAACCTGAAGGTCATGAGTTCATGTCTTCACTTTGGCACATAACCAGCTGGGATTATGTGACTTTGGACCAGTCACTTTCTCTCAGCCCTAGTAAGGAGACAATGTAAAATCACTTATGAAAAACCTTGCCAAGAAAACTGCAGGGACTTGTCCAGGCAGACTGCCAGAACTGTACAAAACTGAATGGAAGGGAAAAAAACCTCAAAATCAAGCTGATCTTGATATAGGATTTATATGGACTAAATTATATTTGCAAACCTCCATAGATATTAAGAGTGCTATAAAAATAATAGTGGTGAGTATGTTTCCAATGATATATGCATATCTATCTATTCTTTCTGCATAAAGCCTTACTGAACATCTTGCGAAGTAAATTACGACTTGTTTGTCTATCAGGGATTTGGTAAACTAGTTGTTTTATGCTTAGATCCAGCAGTACAGGGCTTTTTATTACACTATTGTGTCATCCTATAAATTAAGTGAGCTGTGTTGAAAGCCACAAGATGCATCAACTCCATTATGGAAGTTTGCCACTTATTTTCCCTGTTGCGTCTTCCCTTTTCAAGTATTATACTTCCTTGTTTCACTGGTACCTACTTTCTGATTTACCTTCTCTAAAGTTCATCTGTAACAGCAGGACTAACATCTATTACACACACACACACACACACACACACACACACACACACAACCCTCCAAGCTTCCCTTAAGCAACTTTTGACAATCTATTTTGATGTCAGTCCAGCAATCAAAGTCTCAAACTTTCACCTGCTTTAGATTCAGACTATTTTTTTCTTCCCCCATGGTCTCCTTTTCTTTCCAGAAGGCAATTCTGCTTTTTGGGGAAACAGAAACACAGATGTACAAGATTCTCACTAAGTGTTAACATGCATTTTGTCAGATCCATTCACAATTTAAATTGTATCTTTGAAATAGTTTTATTAGCAGCAGCCACTGGCCTCTTACAGTCAGTAATTGTCTCAACGGCCTCCAGTGACACCACAGACATTATTCTTGTGCACATATTCTCTCCATCCCACCCTTTCCTGTCAACTAATCATGTATGATTTACAGCAACTGTGAATGTCTCTCTCCCCATCTTTGCTGCTAGCCATTCTTCATTGATCAGATCTCTCCTTCTTAAAGTCCTGTTGCAGACCATGATTTAAAATTACTGTCCTGAGAGATCAATTTAATCTCTCTCTCTCTCTCTCTCTCTCTCTCTCTCTCTCTCTCTCTCTCTCTCTCTCTCTCTCACTCACTCTCTCTCTCTTTCTCTCTCTCTCTCTCACACACACACACACACACTTTTTTTTTGCTTCAATTGATACTACCAGAAATTATATGACTCTTTCGGCTCCTTGGTTATCTGCTTTCAAGCAGATAACCAAGCCAGTCAATTGAAATGAAAGTTGAGCTGGTACCATGACTCCTGTTCTTTTTCTTTGCAATATGCTCTTGATATTCTCTCATCTGTTCAGCTTCACTGCCTTTGGCTGTCTGTATTCTTATGCAGCTCTCAAATCAAGCTCAACAAAGTCATGAGGATAATTGAGTTAGTAGCCTCAAATTCCCTTAAAAGCAAAACAAGACATGCTAGAAAAACAAAGGAAAAAAAGAAACTAAAGTATGATATAGCAACATTCCTTTTGAACAAAAAAGATAGATAGATAGATAGATAGATAGATAGATAGATAGATAGATGATAGATAGATAGATAGATAGATAGATAGATAGATAGATAGATAAATAGATAGATAGATAGATAGATAGATAGATAGATAGATAGATAGATAGATGGATAGATAGAATTTTAAAATTTTAATTTGCAGTTTTACTATTTTTTGTCATTTTATAATCTGCAAACTACCCAGAGTTACCTTATAGGAGAGATGGGCAGCATAAAAATTAAAATAAATAAATAGATGATATGTAGATATATAGAGGCCTAATCACCCAATATTCTTCTCTAACTTTGTCTGAGCAAATAGAATGGAACTATTTGAACATAATACCTACAATCTCTAATCATAGAGGTGAAGTTCCTCCTTAAAATATTACCATCAGTGGCAGGGCTTTTTTTCTCATAGAACGCTTCTGGCACCTTTTTTTTTGCAAAAAACAAAAAAACAAAACAAAAAACAGCTCCCTCTATTGGATTTAGGAGTAGGAAATCTTGGCTCTTTTTTATGACTCGTGGACTTCAACTCCCAGAAATCCTGAGGCAGCCACGCTGAGGGGAAAGAGAGACGTTTCCATGCTGAGCCATGCTGGCTCAGGAATTCTGGGAGTTGAAGTCCATGAGTCATAAAAGAGCCAAGGTTGCCTACCCTGCACTAGAGGAGGAAGTTAAAATTATTTACAAGGTTACTTCTTTAGCAACTAAACTTTTAGAATCTAAAACAGCAAATTCAAAAAAGCCAACAGGAAAGAACCTCATGTTTTTCATCTGATTCTGTCTTTTGGAAGGTAAAATTAGATAACAAAATAATCTATTTCCTATGTTAACATCTCTGCAATGAAATCAAAAAGGTAACAGGAAAGAAATGAGAAACATTTTTTCTCAATGTAATATGTCTAATTTGGCTGATGCTAGAAAAAAAATACAGGGATGCGGTGGCTCAGTGGGTTAGGACGCTGAGCTTGTTGATCAGAAGGTCGGCAATTTGGCGGGTCGAATCCCAAGTGCTCCGTAGCAGAGTGAGCGCCTGTTACTCGTCCCAGCTTCTGCCAACCTAGCAGTTCGAAAGCACGTAAAAAATGCAAGTAGAAAAATAGGGACCACTCCAGTGGGAAGGTAACAGCATTCCATGTGCCTTTGGCGTCTAGTCATGCCGACCACATGACCACGGAGATGTCCTCGGACAAGTGCTGGCTCTTTGGCTTTGAAACGGAGATGAGCACCGGCCTCTAGAGTTGGAAATGACTAGCACGCATGTGCGGGGGAACCTTTACCTTTACCTTAGAAAAAAAATAGTATCTTTTATACACTCTTGAAAACTATTTTGAATCTATAACCATCTATTACAACTAAACCACTTTAAATTAAACAATTCTTAAAAATGAAATATTCTTAATCTGGACTTTACTTTTACTGTTTGGACTGTTGTGTGTTTTGAAAAATAGATTATTTAGAACCTAGTTATGCTGCACTTCAGTCTTTAAATAATTAACCTAGTATATATATAACAATATATGATGTTTTCCATGGTGAGCTTAACATCAATGACATTTATTAAAAAGGCTAAAATAATTTCTGGTGGTATTATCTGTACATTAAAATTTTGTTTAGTCACAATATTTCACTTTTCACATTCTGGACAAGCAGAATCCTTGCAAAAGATGTTACATATGTGTATAAGTGTAGTCAGTAGCATATGCCTTTTTAAAAAATATCAAACATGCAAAGAAACAAAAATAAGTCCAAAATATCTGTACTACATCCAGAAATGCCAACTTTGCAACCAATATTTATCATCCATAACTATGGCACCCTAAGGAAACCTGCATACATGCAAATGCTTCTCTGGAATCAGTAACGCAGCAGGGATTGCTTTTTCCTTCCAGTAACAGATTGCTGGGAAATACCAAACATAGCCTTGAGAATTTAAATGTTTGTTACAAATTTTTCTGGATGTGGTTGGAAAGAGGCTGTTTGGCGCTGGAGACCACTGCCATGAGGAACACAGCTCTGGATTGGGGTTTGGAGCAGCTCAGGGTGGGGGCTCAGCACGGGCCACGGCATGGCAAGTGCGGGGAGGGGAATCCCCACAGCGGCTGTGGGGAGAGGAATCCCCATGGCATGTGGCTCTGAGCCACAGGGGCGGGGGTGCAAAGGACGGGCGGTGACGCCATAGCAAGACACCGGCATCACTCCCAGTGACAGCACCTCTGAGTTCTGGCACTTTTTTTTTTTAGAAAAAAAGCACTGATCAGTGGTAAAAACTGCTGGGAGTCCAAGCAGAGTTGTACTCCATGTTTTAAGGTAGTTTTTTTTACAAAATCAGCTTTGCATCTAGAACTGACAGTATCCACCAAGAGCATCTCCAGCTTCACAGACCCTACTGCCTGAAATACCTTACCCCCCAAAGGGGAATATTTTTGACTGGTATAGATGATACCTTTTCAATAACCATTTTTGTGTTTACTATTTTTGAATTTATCCAGTCAATATAATTAACCCTCTCAAATAAGGACAGCAGTCAGAAAAGCATTTGGTAGCTTGCTCAGCCCTTGAAATTTGAACTTGATCCCAAGCAAGTGGATGAAGTGGTATCTAGGAGATAATAATATGTACTCCATTAATATTACAGTAGTAGAGGTACCATGACGATGATGAATAATCACACCTAAGGGAACCTAGTTCAATCTTGCCTTTTCTGTGCCACCTTTTGAACTTCAAAGGTTTTCACAGTTTAGATCCACCTGATATGACAACAGATGATCTTTGTCCATTGAGATCCCTCCTTGGTGTTCTTTGATCTCAGTGAAAGGAAAGATAGCTATCACCAACAGAATATCCCAAGAAGACACTTGAATCACGGAATTCTTCTCCAGAGAAGTTTAGTTCTCTCAACACCTATCAAAATTTCTCATTTTATACTTCTTTTATATTTTATACTTCTTTTAAATGGCTTGCTCTTTGTATTTTATGTCTCTTTCTATTCTATTATTAATATTGGGGTGATACATTGTGACACCTTGCATAAATCAACATATCTGTATCAAAGCAAAACTATGCATGCATTAGATGTGCTTGTTTCTTCTAAGAACCCTTTGCTTTTGTTAGAACTGAAGCCTTAGAGAAATCAGACCTTTCCTCCCAGTAGTATTGACGGGCCTTTTAAACTTAATGTTCTTTATAACAAGCCATTCCTCAGGAAAAAAAAAGAGTCTCTTGTGTCTTGCCTGAAAGTTCTGAACACTAGAAATTTTATTCATGCATGTTCAAAATTGTCTGTGTAATCACAGACAAGCCACATTTCTGGAAATTGGTTAATTATGAACGAAAATATTTTTTTGAATAAATTCATCTCACCAGAATTTAAAAAGCCATTGCAAATAGCAGTTGCACATATTCTGTGATCTACCAGCCAATGTAGGTTTTATAAACAAATAATTATTGGGAGGGGTGGAGGGACTGAGCAGTAAAGGTGCTGGGCTTCTTGATTGGACGATTGGCAGTTTGAGACTAATTACCATGAATCTTAAAGCTGGGACAAGAAACAGAAACGCAACAGTACTGAGCTTCTGTTTCTTGCCCCAGCTCCTGCAAACATAGCAGCTTGAAAGCATACAAGTGGTACCACTTCAGTGGGAAGATAACATCCTTCCATGTGCCTTGGGGTATAGTCATGCCAGTCACATGACCACAGAAGCATCTTTGGGTGATGCTGGCTCTTCAGACATGAATCGGAGATGAGAAACAACCCCTAGAGTCAGAGATGCCTAACAGGAGCAACCTTAACCTTTATCTTAGTAACTGGGAAAATAAAGAGGAAATTGACAACATGAAAGAATGTAATTAACTAAACCCTGAAGGAAGAAATTAGACTATTCAATATGAAACATTTCTAGGATCAGGGTACCTCTTGAGATGCTCTCATTGCCATTTAAGAAAAACAGGTAGCTACTGGCTAACTAACCAAGAGTTCGTGGAATTTCCTAGACATCTTCAACTTTAAAAAAAAACCTCACTTCATAAAGATGAGTTTCTGAAGCATTTAAGCTAAATCGAAAAAGATACAGAATTATTCTACTGTGAAATAACAGTACTAGCTGTCAGCTGTTTATTAGTTGTAACTTAAAGTATTGGGTATTACCTCTAATATCCAAAATGGCTAAGGCCAGATGATCTGGAGGACTGCTTCTCCCTTTATAAATCTGCTCTGGAGATTAAGTTCTGTAGTAAATACCTTGCTGGAGATGTGTTTTATTCTCAGAAGCAAGAACAGCTTCTAGTAGGGTTACTACTTTTCTTCAGGAGCAAAAAAAATATTTGTTACATTATTAGCAAAAAAGGAGCTAAAATCTCTTCAAAGTAGGCTTGAATCTATATAGTGCAATATGCAAATTTATAATAAAAATCCTATTTTCTCTGCCTGTCTTGACAGAATAGAAACTCACAAGATTCCACATAATCTTACTGTCCCAGCACCGGGCAATATGGGCTTAATGAAATAATTTAAGACAGGTGCTTTTTGCTTTGGAAATCCTTAGGGTTTCTATGAAAAGAGTGGAGGGTTTTGTTGTTTTGTTTTTGGTGTGTGGGGGGAAACTTGACTATGCAGTTTTCTTCTTTATTACTTCTCTCCTTCTTTCTGTGCTGCCTCTGGATGATTAATTCCATGAGATTTGTGCCAAGCACATAAAAAAGAAAAAAGAAAAAGAAGTAAAAGAAGGGAGGTTGGGGAAAGGCCACTGCCAAAACAAATGCAACAAACTCAGGTCCATTTTTTATAGGAAAATTTAAGAGTTATCTCATTCTATAGATGTCCAGAGAGAGAAAGAACAATGCTGCTGTCTAGGCTAGGCACAAATATTGCTTTCAAAGAGAGCTGCAGTCAATTCCACAGTAATTGAAAAGTCCACAAGACACAGCTCTTCCCCACCCAAGCAGTTCACTTTGTCATATTTCTTCATTAGCATTGTAGTCGTAGGAAAAGGAGTGGCAGAATGTGGGGATGGAGTTAAAAGAGGGATCAGCCTAGAATTCCCATGTAGCCACAAGCAGACTAAGTCCAACCCCCTTGAATTCTATTGACTCGTATCTAACTCCAAGCAAGTGCTAACCATTAGTTGAGAAAAATCCTGTGAAGGCTTTTAACAATAAATCAGTTTATTTGGACCTTCACATATGGATCTGGTTGTTCACACCTGACAGGCAGGCTCTGAAAATATTAAATAAGATTACCAAACCACTTTGTAACCTGTAATTCAATACATTATTATTATATTATACATTATATTTGTCTATTTGTATGTGTTTTTTTCTAATTCTTGTAATTAGTTTGATGTAATACATGTATATGTATGCATACACACATACAGTATGTGTGTATACACACACATATGTTAATGAGTTGTAAAGTTTGCTAGGTTTTACCCATCTTGTATTGCTCATTCATATCTATATGAAGCCTCTAGAGGAGGTCTTTCATCAACACAATCAGATATCACACAATTCAGCAATACATCTGGCCTTCTAGGCAAGAGGTGCTGTCAAGGTCTTGTTCCAGTACCTGGAGATTGCTGGAGCTTGGCTAGGAAGGACAAGGTTAAGCTGAACCCTAACAAGAGTAGCTATGAGTTCCTGCTCAGGGGGATAACAGTTGCATTTTCAGCTCTGCAAGGTAGGATGGGCTTCCAGAGCTTCATTGTTGTATACTTTTGAGTCACATATTCATATAACGTGAACAGCAATAGTAAAAGAAAAAAGAAAAACAGCAAAAACAAAGAAGAGGAAAACCAGTGAAGATAAGACTGATACTAGTCCACAACTGATGCTTGGATTGGTCACATGGTATGTCTCATGCCCACATTGGCACCACAATTCTGGCAAATTTGGACAATGTGGCATGGAGACAGTCTACAGAATATGTTGCCATGTGGTCAGGCTTTTGCCATGTAGTTCAAGATGTGAATGGTAGAAGAAAAAGGTATAATTAGCTGATCCATGTTTCCAAAGGTAATTAGCAAAATGGTCACTATGCTTATGGTTCAAAATATACATATTTAACCCCTCCCAGTTTCATTGGGAAAACAAACAAGAACTTTCAAGTAATTGAATTTCAGAGAAACTTCTTTTCATGTAGGACTTTTAATTTTCCCAGCAGAAATCCCGTTAATGTGGTTGTTAAGAGTGTTTGCACAATAAAGGAAATTAATAGTTTACTTTCAAGGGAATAGGTAGGGCTAATTATTTAAATATGAGACTACATTGGAAATCAAATGAAAACTGTTGTTTCTGAATCAATCTGACATCTGTTTAATTGCTGCATTAAAGTTTTCTTTTTATTAAGTCTACAGAATATAAAATTAAATCAAAAGAGTATCTGGGGATTTATAAAGGAATACATTGTCAATATAAGAAAATAATGTAAAAGAAAATTAGTTTCAGTGAATGAGAGGTAGTATGAAAATTTACATTTTTGAGGTTATGAGCTATGGAGTAAACATTGAGCCAATTAAGATTATATATATATATATGTGTGTATATATACATTGAGCCAATTAAGATTATATATATATATATGTATATATATATATATATATATATATATATATATATATATATATATATATATATATATATATATATATATATATATATATGTTTTCTGAGGGTTTTCGCGGGTGCCTGTATGTGGATCCTTGGTTTTTCGGGTTTTTCCCCGCACAGAACACACCCACCATTCAAAACACACTCCCACCCAATCAGAACACACTTGGTCCCCTACCCAATCAGAGCACACCTCCACAGAACACACCCCCTCTGGCAGTTTAAAAAAGAGGAACTAACAGCCACATGCTTCTCCCAGAAGAAGGAAGCTAAAGCCTGATGATGACGGATGGGACTCCGTCGAAACGTTGCGCCCACACCTTTAGTTCTACGCGGGGAAAAACCCGAAAAACCAAGGATCCATATATATATATATATATATATATATATATATATATATATATATATATATATATATATATATATATATATATTCTATAGTTTGAAAAGTTTGAAATCTATAATCAATTGCGTTTTCTATTTAGCAAAAATTAGAAAGATGTTGTTCAGTAGCAAGAATACTATAAAATACTAAAATCTTATATTACTAATGCTTCAAAATACACGGCTTCCTTCACTCTAAAATATTTGCTTAAAATTCCCTCAACAATTTCCTATATGCAATTCCGAAATACCTTTCTAAGATCTCCAAATTCATACAATTCACATTTGTTCTTGTTGATGTTATTTATATTCTATTTTATGTTTATATTGTATTTTGTCAGCTGATCTCATTTTGAAAATTTGAAAGAATTAAGAATTTGTGCACAGAACCACTTTACACAATATGTCTTCTAAAAGTCTGATTTTTCTTTTTCAGTCTTTACTTGAAGAGGGAAGATTTTGCTGTTTTTCAGAAATCTATTTTTAAAGTTCCTTTTTCAGCTTTGTGTAGAAACTTTAAAAGTCAGGTTGTTTTGATAAATAACAAAGGAATGCTGTGCCTGCATTTCCATGAGTTTAAAAACATTTCCTCTTAAGCAATTTTGAAGCATGGATAACTCTGGCCTTTAATTCTAGCAACTTCTTTTATTCCCTACAAGATGCGTTGGCATGAAGTAGAATAAGAGAAATATGAATTTCTTTATAGAATTTTTGCTTAAACCTGGAAGTGAACTCATACAAAAGGTATCTGTCATTCACAGTTTTCTGTAACATGAACTAAATCAGTGTGCTATATACTTCTTATAGTATTTTTGCCTATTTTTGTATAGGCAAAAAAGAAATATGGTAGGAATGGACATCATGGAATAGCTTTGAAGGCTGGTCAGTGCTTACATATTATTGAAACTTTATTTAAACTCTTGTTAACTTGAGATTTGTGGAAGAAAGGTATGATCTATTGGTCCAGTTCTACAAAGAATAGATATGGGAAGGGGATGGTGATCTAACCATTGACTAGTATGAAGGCTTCAATAACTTAGTGAACTCACAGAAAGATCATGGTTAAAAAAATGCAGCATATTTTCTTTTTCTCATTTTAAGGGTACGAATGTTGTATATTAGTTTCATATCACAGATGATCAGCACATTAATTCCCAAACTTTGGGGTATTTTTTGCTTACAATTGCCTACAGGAACCAGACATTTTGTCACCAAATTCCAGAGACACAATACTGAGATGCTTCATGACTTACAAATAAAGTTGCTTGTCTCTGATACATATGTCTGTGTATGTATATGTATATGTAATCAATCCCTGCAGTTTTCTTGGAAGAATTTGGAAGCAGTTTCTCATTTCCTTCCTCCTGAGCTGATGGAGAGTGACTGGCCCAAGATCACCTAGATTCCTGTGTGCCTAAAACACAACTAGAACTCAAAGTCCTTCAGTTCTAGCCTGAACTGACTCTACACCAAACTGATTCTCACATCTTTAACATACACACCTCAATTTCTGGAAGTCTTAATATTTGTCCTTAAACAGTACTCTGCAGAACTCAAGCAATCTCTTACATTTTCTAGTTTTATGTTGGCCCCACTTCCACATCTTCTATAGGCATTGCATCATTTCATTCTTGGCCTTCAGCACATTCTAGAAATAATTCAGTTTAGTACCAATTCATTTCAGCTAAGTTCTGATGAAGTACAATGTATTCCAAATAGTACTGGGGAAAATATGAGAAGGACATTGTAAAAATGAAAAAAGCAAATCAGAATTTCAAGGGGTAAATCATCAAGGCAACAGCTTGAAAAAAATTCTTCCAAAATAACTATTATACCAATAAAAGTCAATATTGATTTCAAAATTGGAAAAAAAATGTTGTTTTAGAAAATGCATTAAAGAACATTTAATTTCTTAAGTATGTAAGGAGGAAGTTTTGGGGATATCTAAATCACAAGACTATGCCTAATGTATATATCTAATAAACTTTGCCAAGGTTTAGAAAAAAACATAGCACCCAATTTTGGTCAAAGAGTTATTTAGTCAGCAATAAAGCAGATTCCAGATTTGCTTTATTGGTGGGTTGAATTAATAACAAAAAAATCTTCTTTGGATCCAGGGCATACCCAGGGAGCAGTAAAAATTCAGAGTCTCTACTTATTTGAATTAAGCAGTAGGTCCCAAAGTTATCATCTCAGACTAATGGCTCAATATGGCACAGCATGTTTATAAAGTTATTTACAAATCTTATTTTTGGCAAAGAAAAAATTCCCCAAATCTAACATTTCTAGAAAACCAAGCCATGCTTTAATTTCTTGATTGGGAAATTGTGACTTATTTGCCCATAATAATTGAACAGCTTGTAAATTCCCCAAATAAAATACATAAATAAATTTTGATTGCTTTGGAATTTTTATTTCTTAGAAATTAACTCATGGAGATCTCTTTGTGCATATTTTTCAGATGTGCATCTTGTAGAGAAAAGGAGTCAGGTCTCACTTTTCATATCTGCTGTGAGTTTAACCTTCACTTGTGATTTTTTTAGCCCTTCATCCAACATCATAATACCAGTAAAGTAGAAGGAAAAATTCTTTTATTGTTTGGTTATCTGAGAAATCTGTAATGGCAACAACAATGATGCAAATAAAATAATTTTGATTATAGTGAACTTGGCAATGCAGCCCTACAAATGTTGCATTGGGTGCTAAATATATTGTGTTTCATAAAACTCATTTCCAGTAATGATAGCATCAGACTGCAGTCCTTGTACCCTCAGTTTACTGTTACCTATATTGGAGTGTTTTTCTCAAATTCCTACACTAGCTGGAATTTTTTAGTAATCAAAAGTAATGAGATCATTTGCTTAAGTTTTGGAAGTCAACCAAGATTGGCAAGATGCTATGTTCAACTGGGGATGATGGTTATAATAAAATAGAACCTTACTTGATTGAAGTTCAGTGCCTCATGAGTACATGGCCACAATCATGAATTATAAGATGGCAGTATGACAGTTCTAAAGGTGCTTTTTCAAGAGGCAACTGGTCTTTCTTTGTTTTGCCTTGAAGACATTTCACTTCTCATTCATGAAGCTTTTTCTTGAAGCTTCTGAAGAAGAAGGAAAAACAAATAAAGTCCAGTTGACTCTTGAAAAAGCATCTTTGGAATAACCATGACCTGGATGATTGAGAATCTCCATAGACAAGTTGTTTGGCACTTTCTTTTTCAGAATTTTTTCCCCTCAATTTTTCAAGTGTGGGATTCTGTCAGGTACAAGAAACCAGGAACAGGAGTAGAGTTCAAGGCAGTAAAAAATATTTCATATTATCTCTACACAAGAATTGTCAATGGAATTCACAAGGGATTGGACTTAGGTCTCTTGTGGGAACAGAAGGACCCTAAACTATATAAAAAACTCACCTTATGGAGGATATGGGAGATATAAAAATTTTATTAAATAAAAATGATAACACATTTATCCATGCCTTCAACCTCCATCTGCTCATCTCCTACAGATTCCCTGATATACTCCATTATAGAGACAAATCAAGTCCAGTTCTACTTATGTGGATCAGCCAATGCCAGTGAGCTTTTGCCACCAGATTGAATAGAAGTAAACAAATGCTTCTTGAGAATGTGTAGCTTCAATGGGAAACCTTATACGAACTTTTTGTTGAAAAAAGAAAGGGTTGAATTTATTGTTTCAGGATTCTGGAGGGATATAAAAAGATTAAGATGATAATTACTCAATAGGAAAAAGATTGGAAGGCATGGTTGCATGATTTTTTTCCCCTTTCATTTCTTCTTTCCTTTCTATTTATTTTTTCTATCTCTTTTTTGTTTGTCTTGTGTAATTTTACTATACTGACAAACTGTAATAAAAAAGCTTTTATTTAAGAATGAAATTTATTTGAAAGCTCTTAGCTTTTATTTAAAAAGAGAGAAATTGTTAGAACCTTTTGAGCACAAAGAAGAAAATTATGAAAATGCAAAGAAAGAAAACAGTGGACCTTATGCAACTTTTATAAATCACAAGTTGCATTTTTGAGTTTGTAAGAAAACACAACAGCTATTCTTTCATCCATGTGATTATTTGCCATTTTATCTCTACTGATATCCAACTGCCTCAGTTCTCCACTCTAACAGTGGAAGAAGAATCATTCTTAGTTATTTTCTAAGTAAATCCCCAAGCACTGCTCTCCACACATTTTTATTGCTAAAGGCAAAAATTAAATCTTTGACCAAAAATATCACATTTTTTTCCTTGCCTTTCACAGAATGCTGTGCACCAATATGAAACTCTAAAAGTAGTCATAGGGAGCCAATTCACACAAAGACATTTGTATCCAGTTCAGTTTTGACTTTATTTACACTTTCAAACATTTCTGCTGAAAATCTCTTTGGTTTAGAGAGTTGGCTTCCTGACCATTATGTTTCAAGTACACTCTTTGATGAAAGACAGCAGGGCAAACCCTTTCCATTTAGGTTCCACAAACCATGACTATTGCTTTTGACTGTTATGTTAAAATTTACTTCTGTGTTTCTTCGGAGTTCATTCTCATTCAGCATGATGGAAAAGAAACTGTTTTTAAAAAATAAAAAAAGATCAAATCCTCAAAAATGAAACATGAAAATAACATGGTCAAGGAGAGTGTTTGCGACAACCTAGACTTCCATTGTTCAAATATTTCAATATGCTTCACCTTTCTTAATTTTCTATGTTTCAATGTATTTAGTGAAGATTTAAAAAAAAAATCAAGAAACTTCTCCCATGATGATTGACAACCAGGAGAACTTCAAAGAAATGAAACAATGGATAGCTGAAGAAGTTACAGCAATACCATTAGCTTTGCATCTTTCAACAGTAGAGGAATCTTTATAGCTTTGTATCTCTGAAAAGTAGAGGAATCATTATAGCTTTGTATCTTTCAAAAGTGGAGGAGTCATTGTAGCTTTCTATCTTTCAAAACAATGCAAAGAAATAGAAGAAAACAATAGAATAGGGAGGACCAGAGACCTCTTCAAGAAAATTGGAGATATGAAGGGAACGTTTCATGCAAAAATGGGCATGATAAAGGACAAAAATGGCAGGGACCTAACAGAGGCAGAAGAGATTAAGAAGAGGTGGCAAAACTACACAGAAGAACTATACAAGTACGAGCTTAAAGTCCCAGATAACCACAATTGGGTGGTCACTGACACCGAGCCAGACATCCTTAGGAAGGGCCTTAGGAAATCTGAGCAACATCAATTAGTGGAGGTGACAGTATTCTAGCTGAGCTATTCAAAATCTTAAAAGATGATGCATTAAAAGTGGTACACTCAATTTGCCAACAAATTTGGAAAACTCAACAGTGGCCACAGGACTGGAAAAGGTCAGTTTACATTCCAATTCCAAAGAAAGGCAATTCCAAAGAATGTTCACCATTGCACTTATTTCACATGCTAGTAAAGTTATGCTTAAAATCCTACAAGCTAGATTCAGCAATATGTGGATCGAGAACTACCAGAAGTAAAGGTAGGATTTTGAAGAGGCAGAGGAACTAGAGATCAAATTGCCAACATATGTTGGTTCATGGAAAAAGCTAGGGAGTTCCAGAAAAACATCTACTTCTGCTTCATTGACTATGCTAAAGCATTTGATTGTGTGGATCACAACAAATTGTGGCAAGTTCTTAAAGAGATAGGAGTTCCAGACCATCTTATTTGTCTCTTGAGAAACCTATATGTGGGTCAAGAAGCAACAGTGAGAACTGCACACGGAACCACTGATTGGGAAAGAAGTCCGGCAAGGCTGTATACTGTCGCCCTGCCTATTTAACTTATATGCAGAGCACATCATGAGAAAGGCAGGGCTAGATGAATCAAAAGTTGTAATTAAGATTGCTGTGAGAAATATCAACAACCTAAAATATGCAGATGATACCACTCTAATGGCAGAAAGTGAAGAGGAACTAAAAAGCCTCTTGATGCAGGTGAAGAAGGAGAGTGCAAAAGTGGGCTTGAAACTCAACATTAAGAAAACCCGGATCATGGCATCCAGCCCTCTCAATCCCTGGCAAATAGATGGGGAAGAAATGGAGGTAGTGACAGATTTTATTTTCCTGGGCTCCAAGATCACCACAGATGGGGACTGCAGTCAAGAAATTAAAAGATGCTTGCTCCTGGGAGGAAAGCTATGGCAAATCTAGACAGCATACTAAAAAGCAGAAACATCCCCCTGCCAACAAAAGTGTGTATAGTCAAGGCCATGTTTTCCCAGTTGCAATGTATGACTGTGAAAGTTGGACCATAGGAAAAGCTGAGCGCCAAAGAATTGAGGCCTTTGAACTGTGGTGCTGGAGAAGACTCCTGCAAGTCCCTTGGACTGCAAGGCGATCAAACCAGTCAGTCCTAGAGGAGATCGACCCTGACTGCTCTTTAGAAGGCCAGACCCTGAAGTTGAAACTCAAATACTTTGGCCACCTAATGCTGGGAAAGGTTGAGGACAATAGAAGAAGGAGACGACAGAGAATGAGGTTACTGGATGGAGTCACTGAAGCAGTATGCGTGAGCTTAAATGGACTCCAGAAGATGGTAGAGGACAGGAAGGCCTGGAGGAACGTTGTCCATGGGGTCACGATGGGTTGGACACGACTTTACAACTAACAACAACAATCTTTCAAAAGTATTTTTGTATCTTTCAAAAGTATTTTTGTATCTTTCAAAAGTATTTTTGTATCTTTCAAAAGTATTTTTGTATCTTTCAAAAGTATTTTTGTATCTTTCAAAAGTATTTTTGTATCTTTCAAAAGTATTTTTGTATCTTTCAAAAGTATTTTTGTATCTTTCAAATGTATTTTTGTATCTTTCAAAAGTAGAGGAACTTCACAAAGCCAGTGGAACAGCCTGCCTTCAAAAGTTGTGGGTGCTTCATTACTGGAGGTTTTTAAGAAGATACTGGACCGCTACTTGTGTGAAATGGTTGGACTAGAAGACCTGCAAGGTCCCTTCCAGCTCTATTCTAGTCTAAATAACATAAAAATAAAAATATTGGTAATAAAAGTGGTGAGGAAATAAAACAATCAGATGCTGCTTGAATTGTAAGGCCCAAAGAGATGCTGCATCAGGTTAAATGCCCTACTCAATGTAGACATCTCAATGAAAGCATTCCCAACAGATGAAAGTCCAACCTCTGTTTGAATGACTCTTGTGAATTGTTTATTTATTTATTTATTTTAATTCTATTTATATCCCGCCCTTCTCCAAAGACTCAGGACGGCTTACAAGCTTAGCAGTAGCCTTCATTCTATGTATATGCCTGCTTATTAGGGCTTTCACCCCCCCAAGCAGCATTATTACAAAGTCAGCTTAATTGCCCCCAACAATCTGGGTCCTCATTTTACCTACCTCGGAAGGATGGAAGGCTGAGTCAACCTTGAGCCTGGTGGGATGCGAACCTGCACTAATTGCAGGCAGCTGGTGTTGCTTAAGGAGGCATTAGCCCACTGCGCCACCAAGGCAGAGTCCTCATATTTTATGAAAGTTTATATCCTGTTCAATCCTTGCATTCCTGGAATTTAAACTCTTTATATATCGTAAATTTGGGACATAAAGAAGATATCAAAAAAAGTATTTCTAGACTCCTGATTTTTTGTTACTGTAGACTAATACAGCTCTTCTATAATGTTTACAAATTCACTTTTAGATACTCCACATTTACACACACACCATGCATCCTATAGAAGCCTTATTAAGAACTTTAATAGTGTCAGGAATAAAAACATAAGGTTAACACTTTATTAGACCACAAGCAGATGCTTTTGTTACTACAGTAGTACATTTTCTGAAGCTGGTCTGTTTTATATGATTATTTGCTGAATGGTTCTACTTCTTTATTTAGAGGCTTAATCAATGTCACTGTCAACTTCTTCTAAAATGCAACTTAATTTTCTCACTTCTATAATTAATCATGCTGTTTCTTGATTTGAAAACAACAACAAAATGTCTTCCTTTTCTAAATATTGTTCTTTTACTTGGCCCATTATGTAACTGGAATGTATGCTATATTTCAGGTAAATACTAGCAATGTGACAGAATCCTCCCATCTGCTAGGCACACATTCATTGGCTTTAGTTTCATAAATAAAATAATATCCCACTAGACCAGTGAATCCATTGTTGAACGTTTTCATGTAAACAAATGCTTTGGCATAGCATCTTGCTATGTGATAATGCTTTAGCATTATGCTCTTTATAAACATTCTATTCCTGTAAGATTCTGTACTTAATAAAAGCCATGTTACATGCACTGATCTCTAGAAAAGCAAAACCATTTCATTGCAGGCAAGATAATCCAATAAGTGACTTAGGTAGCCTAATACATTCTGTAACAGTTCTTGATTTTTTGTTACTGTAGACTAACACAGCTCTTCTATAATGTTTACAAATTCACTTTTAGACACTCCACATTTAGACACACATGCCATGCATCCTATAGAAGCTTTATTAAGATCTTTAATAGTGTCAGGAATAAAAACATAAGGTTAACACTTTATTAGACCACAAGCACATGTTTTTGTTACTACAGCAGTACATTTTCTGAAGCTGGTCTGTTTTGCCTGCCCATAATCATTGGAATTTAATTTTGTGCTAGTTTAGAACAGAATCTTAGGGCCAGAAGGGACTTTGGACATCTTCTAGTTCAACACCCACAGCAGGGCTGATGGCAGGAGTCCTTACACTTTTCCAGACATACATACATACATACATACATACATACATACATACATACATACATACAGATATAGATAGTGTAAGGACCCTCAGCTAACCATCCAAGAAAGCAGAACTCTTGAAACAGGCATTGTCTCAAAAGGAACTTTTATTAGGGGTTAGTGGCAGCACGGAATCAAGGTGAGATCTGGGGAAAATCCTACTCAAATGGTATAGTTATACCAGCAATCTTCCTCCTCCCACTAAAGTCTTAGTGTCCATTTGTAATCCAGCCAATCCACAGGTGGCACAACATTTGGGTAACTAGCACAGTTGGCCCGCATCTCAAGGTCTTCTCCAGTTTCATTTCTCCA